>NC_139989.1:30179106-30909716 GCF_964263955.1 Coregonus lavaretus | reverse complement strand
GTCTACAGTTGTCCTCCACCTCTCTTTGATAGACTAAAGTTCCCCCCCATGCCTTCTATTCGTCATCTGTTCGCAATGGTGGCTATGGTCAAAAGTATTGCACTAGATAGGGAATAGGGTGCCATTTGGGACACAGAGAATGTGTAGGACCTACCTAGATGGCCTGTTATTGTCTGTCATCATCTCCTTTCTCTCTCTTCTATTCTCAGAGACTGCTTCTCAGTATGAGGCTAGAATATCTACTCTGCAGTCTGAGCGTGCCCAGTGGAGGAGAGCCAGTGTGCAGTCTCAGGTGTGTGTGTGTTCACCTCAACGTTACTAAACCCATTTCTTTGTCTCTGACCTCTCTCTCTCTCTCTCTCTCTCTCTCTCTCTCAGGGCAGTGTAAAGAAGGACAGGTTGGAGGCAGGAGGTATGCAGTGCGAGGGCCAGTCGACAGACTCTCCCACCAATAGCCTCAGAGAGCCAGGAACGGATGGATGGGATAGCCAACCAGCGGAGGCTGAGGGGCCGGCGGAGGGTGAAGGGGCGGGGCTGGAGGGCTATTTCTCCCAGAACTGTGACTCCGCTTCTTTCTCCTCCTTCTCCTTGGACACCCCCTCACTGCCCCGCCGCCCACCCCCCCAGGAAGACACCGCCTCCCTGGTCTCCACGGGAACCCTGGTGCCTGAGGCCATCTACCTGCCCCCGCCCGGCCACCATCTGGTCACACACACCGAATGGGACTCGCTTAACACACAGGTGAACACACTTTGACATCAATTCACTAAGCAAACAAGTGAGCACTAGCCACGCAATCACACTCCATCTAGGACTTATACTGAACAAAAATATAAACGCAACATGTAAAGTGTTGGTCCCATGTTTCATGAGCTGAAATAAAAGATCCCAGAAATGTTCCATACACACAAAAAGCTTATTTCTCTCAAATGTTGTGCATAAATTTGTTTACATCCCTGTTAGTGAGCATTTCTCCTTTGCCAAGATAATCCATCCACCTGACAGGTGTGGCATATCAAGAAGTTGATTAAACAGCATGATCATTACACAGATGCTGGGGACAATAAAAGGACACTCTAAAATGTGCAGTTGTCACACAACACAATGCCACAGATGTCTCAAGTTTTGAGGGAGCGTGCAATTGGAATGCTGACTGCAGGAATGTCCACCAGAGCTGTTGCCAGAGAATTTAATGTTTATTTCTCTACCATAAGCCACCTCCAACGTCGTTTTAGAGAATTTGGCAGTACGGCCAACCGGCCTCACAACCGCAGACCACGTGTAACCACGCCAGGCCAGGACCTCCACATCCAACGACTTCACCTGCTGGATTGTCTGAGACAAGCCATCCGGACAGCTGATGAAACTGTGGGTTTGCACAAATGAAGAATTTCTGCACAAACTGTCTGAAACCGTCTTCGGGAAGCTCATCTGCATGCTTGTCGTCCTCACCAAGGTCTTGACCAGAATGCAGTTCGGCGTCGTAACCGACTTCAGTGGGCAAATGCTCACCTTCAATGGCCACTGGCACGCTGGAGAAGTGTGCTTTTCCCGGTTGAATCCCGGTTTTAACAGTACCGTGCAGATGGCAGACGTGTATGGCGTCGTGTGGGCGAGCGGTTTGCTGATGTCAACGTTGTGAACAGTGCCCTATGGTGGTGGGGTTATGGTATGGGCAGGCAGGCAGGCAAGCATAAGCTACGGACAACGAACACAATTGCATTTTATCGATGGCAATTTGAATGCACAGAGATACCGTGATGAGATCCTGAGGCCCATTGTCATGCCATTCATCTGCCGACATGTACAACAGCGCGTTTCAGTTCACGCCAATATCTAGCAACTTTGCACAGCCATTGAAGAGGAGTGGGTCAACATTCCACAGGCCACAATCAACAGCCTGATCAACTCTATACGACGGAGATGTGTCACACTGCATGAGGCAAATGGTGGTCACACCAGATACTGACTGTTTTTCTGATCCACACCCCTACATTTTTTTGGGGGTATCTCTGAAACCGACAGACTTACCTGTATTCCCAGACATGTGAAATCCATAGATAAGGGCCTAATTAATTTATTTCAATTGATTGATTTTGTTATACTCAGTAAAATGTTAGAAATTGTTGCATGTTGCGTTTATTTTTGTTATGTGTACTTAAAGCCTGTTAAACACCCCAACGTTGGCTATCAAACTGGTGAGCAGAACTGTACAGGTTGTGTGGTCTAGTGTGGACTCATGACGTCTGATCTGTTGTGGACTCATGACCTGTGGTGTGGTGTGGACTCATTATCTCTGATGTGGACTCATGGCGTCTGATGTGGTGTGGTCTGATGTGCAGGTTGTGGAGCTGGAGGGAGAGCTGAGTCGACTGAGGGAAGAGAGGACAGAGCTGGAGAGCGAGCTGGACACACAGACTACTGAGACACACAAACACGTACTCGCACCTTTACACACATGGCATATACTGTATATTGAGAAACGTCAGTTATCCACGGAATTGAATGTGAATGTTACTGTGTGTGTGTGTGTGTGTTAGGTCTCAGTTCTCCAGTCTCAGGTTCAGACCTCAGAGGCGCTCCTACAGGAGCTGCAGAAATCTTTCAACCAATCACAGAATGCCGTCCATAGCAGGCTGGTGAGTGACAGGCACCTGGTCCAACCAGGGAGGAGGGGGATGAGGTCCATGTAGTGTGTGTGTGTTTGAGGTGTTTTGCATGTGTACTTGTGTGTTGTGTTCCCAGGCGGAGCTGTCTCTCTCTCAGAGGAGGGTGTGTAGCGAGCTGTCCAGGCTAAAAGGGGAGGAGACGGATGGGGCAGGGGACGCCAACACACCACTTGGTCCTACACTACAGGTACTGTGTGTGTATATGCATGCACGTTTGTGTGTGTGTGTGTGTTCATACAGTCTAGAGTCATTGAAATACATAGGAAACATACTATTACTGTATGCACTACTGTACTCCCACCTGTAGGGGGCACACAGTGAGGAGAGGCTGCGTATCGAGATCGTCAACCTGAAGGAACAACTGGAGACCCATGTGGAGGAGAGCGGTCTGTTCATCTGCCTTTCCTTCGCTCTTTCTTTGTGTCTTTGTTTCTTTCTTTGTGTTGATGAGTGTAATAGAAACTGGCAGCTGTATGTTGGTTTTTAACCATTCTCTCTTTCTCTCTTCCCTGGTACTGCCTCAACAGAAGTTTTACAAGGTGAGTGGGCATTGTTATGTGTGTGTTTGAGAGAGAGAGAATTTGTAAGTGTGTGGTATAGAAGGCCATAGGAATTAATCAGTAATGCATCACACACAGGCAGTTGTGTTAGAGTAGTTAGCCTAACGAAGCCGACTGTAGACTAAAGTTGACGAGTGAAGTCGGGGGAGGTGCATCTGCCACAGCCGAAAGTTGGACACTGTAGTGGTTTTCCAACAGCAAGGCTCAGATCAACATGGCAGTGTCAACATAGCTGCTAACGTTTATGAAAGGTTTTCTTTATAAATGTCTAAATAAACTTTTCTTTACCCCCATATCACACACTCACAAACTGAAAACATAACGTACTTTCTGAAGTGCCTTCAGAAAGTATTCACATCCCTTGACTTTTTCCACATATTGTTGTGTTACAGCCTAAATTCCAAATTAATTAAATTGAGATGTATTGTCACTGGCCTACACACAATACCCCGTAATGTCAAAGTGGAATTATGTTTTTAGAAATTTGTACAAATTAATTAAAAATGAAAAGCTGAAATGTGACCCACCACCTGGATTCGGTCCAATGTAGCAACATTTGAAATTGTGTTTTTCACATTGGATAAAAGTATATGTGTATATATATATATATATATATATATATATATATATATATATATATATATATATATATATATATATATATATATATATATATATAATACACTACAGTTCAGGAACAATAGGAAAGTAACCCCACTTTTGAGAAAATGGCCCGTGAATGTTTTGGTACACCTGGAGAGCTCTTCTTTGTCTACACCCATTCAGCATCGTTCACACTTGCTTAAGCCTCATCCATCTCTTTAAGGATTCACATGTGAGGCCATGTGCTAAACAGAGTGAATACGGTAGTGTAGTAAACAACCAAAGATTAAGACTAAAAGTGTTGAAAGTAATAGCAGAAATGAGTAGTAAAAATACACTTTATCTAGTCCTTGGCCTATATCCTAATCTGACTTTGGTTTCAGGTCATGTTGTTCTTCACATTACCGTCTCTGGCAAACACACACTATATCAAATAAAATCTATGTTTATTTGTCACATGCACAGGATATAGAAGGTGTAAACGGTACAGTGAAATGGTTACTTACATAGTGGAGTATTTTGTTTAGACATGTAGCTAGCTAGCTAAACAATGAACCATAATCCCAACTCATACTACCATGCATGAATCTGCAGGTAGCTAAAGCTAACCAACTAGGTTCAATGTTAGCTAGCTAGCTAACATTAGGCTATAACTAGCAATGTAAATGGCTTTCTGAGATACAAATAATATTATTACACAGATCATAAACTCAGCAAAAAAAGAAACGTCCCTTTTTTAGGACCCTGTCTTTCAAAGATAATTCGTAAAAATCCAAATAACTTCACAGATCTTCATTGTATACTCTGAAAAACGCCAAAAGAAAGATGCCCAGGGTCCCTGCTCATCTGCGTGAACGTGCCTTAGGCATGCTGCAAGGAGGCATGAGGACTGCAGATGTGGCCAGGGCAATAAATTGCAATGTCCGTACTGTGAGACGCCTAAGACTGCGCTACAGGGAGACAGGACGGACAGCTGATCGTCCTCGCAGTGGCAGACCACGTGTAACAACCCCTGCACAGGATCGGTACATCTGAACATCACACCTGCGGGACAGGTACAGGATGGCAACAACAACTGCCTGAGTTACACCAGGAACGCACAATCCCTCCATCAGTGCTCAGACTGTCCGCAATAGGCTGAGAGAGGCTGGACTGAGGGATTGTAGGCCTGTTTGAAGGCAGATCCTCACCAGACATCACCGGCAACAACGTCGCCTATGGGCACAAACCCACCGTCGCTGGACCAGACAGGACTGGCAAAAAGTGCTCTTCACTGACGAGCCGCGGTTTTGTCTCACCAGGGGTGATGGTCGGATTTGCGTTCATCGTCGAAGGAATGAGCGTTACACCGAGGCCTGTACTCTGGAGCGGGATCGATTTGGAGGTGGAGGGTCCGTCATGGTCTGGGGTGGTGTGTCACAGCATCATCAGACTGAGCTTGTTGTCATTGCAGGCAATCTCAACGCTGTGTGTTACAGGGAAGACATCCTCCTCCCTCATGTGGTACCCTTCCTGCAGGCTCATCCTGACATGACCCTCCAGCATGACAATGCCACCAGCCATACTGCTCGTTCTGTGCGTGATTTCCTGCAAGACAGGAATGTCCGTGTTCTGCCATGGCCAGCGAAGAGACCGGATCTCAATCCCATTGATCACGTCTGGGACCTGTTGGATTGTAGGGTGAGGGCTAGGGCCATTCCCCCCAGAAATGTCTGGGAACTTGCAGGTGCCTTGGTGGAAGAGTGAAGTAACATCTCACAGCAAGAACTGACAAATCTGGTGCAGTCCATGAGGAGATGCACTGCAGTACTTCATGCAGCTGGTGGCCACACCAGATACTGACTGTTACTTTTGATGTTACACATGTTAAGTTTGCTGAAATTAAACGCACTTGACAGTGAGAGGACGTTTCTTTTTTTGCTGAGTTTACATGTAACGTTAGCTAGCGAGCCAGCTAACAGTACGCTTTAACTTGCAATGAAAACAACTTTCTGACAAAATTAGAAACGTATATCTGAAAATGTAACTAGACTCTGACCCGTATAAATGGATGAACGCTTCTCCCTCTGTCACGGATGCCATGGTTGCCCTTAGTTTGATGATGTAATCCAGAGACAGGTGTTTTATACAGCAACCTCCTGTGTTCTCTTTTTGACTCTCTGCATTTGGCAATCATCTCTCTGCTTCCACTGGGCATTCCACTGATTTCAAAGCTCGGTCAACTTTTTCTGTGTCAACAACACTGTTGATCGCTGTTTCTTCCCTCGTCACGGTCATCAGAAGACTCTACAATGTCTGGTTCAATTCAAACGTTTTTATCTAAATCAGTGATTTTCTCATCATCTGATTCATTTTCAAAGTCAGAGAGAGTCAGCATGGCACGATCATCCTCCAGAAAGTAGTCCATCACAACTTTTTCCCACTGATCTTAGTCGGTAGCGCTATTAAATTCAGGGCAGCAGTGCAACATTTTTCAGTTTCTCATGATATCTTTCAAAAAAAGCTGCGGTAGAAAGGATTCTCCACACATACTGAGCAGCTCATGTTATAGACAGAAGCATGCTACATGGCAGACCAATCCGAACTCATCTCTCGGCATGTCCAGCCCATCCATTATCTCAGCCAATCATGGCTAGTGGGAAGGTTCCTGTATTTTTCCGTGGCTAAACCAACTAGGCTCGTAATTGAACAATTTTATTCTTATTTACAGATGGCATACACGTTTACATAGTTGAATGTGCTGACAACAAAATCACACAAAAATTATCAATGGAAATCAAATTTATCAACCCATGGAGGTCTGGATTTGGAGTCACCCTCAAAATTAAAGTGGAAAACCACACTCAGGCTGATCCAACTTTGATGTAATGTCCTTAAAACAAGTCAAAATGAGGCTCAGTAGTGTGTGTGGCCTCCACGTGCCTGTATGACCTCCCTACAACGCCTGGGCATGCTCCTCCTGAGGGATCTCCTCCCAGACCTGGACTAAAGCATCCGCCAACTCCTGGACAGTCTGTGGTGCGACGTGGCGTTGGTGGATGGAGCGAGACATGATGTCCCAGATGTGCTCAATTGGATTCAGGTCTGGGGAACGGGCGGGCCAGTCCATAGCATCAATGCCTTCCTCTTGCAGGAACTGCTGACACACTCCAGTCACATGAGGTCTAGCATTGTCTTGCATTAGGAGGAACCCAGGGCCAACCGCACCAGCATATGGTCTCACAAGGGGTCTGAGGATCTCATCTCGGTACCTAATGGCAGTCAGGCTACCTCTGGCGAGCACATGGAGGGCTGTGCGGCCCCCCAAAGAAATGCCACCCCACACCATGACTGACCCACCGCCAAACCGGTCATGCTGGAGGATGTTGCAGGCAGCAGAATGTTCTCCATGGCGTCTCCAGACTCTGTCACGTCTGTCACGTGCTCAGTGTGAACCTGCTTTCATCTGTGAAGAGCACAGGGCGCCAGTGGCGAATTTGCCAATCTTGGTGTTCTCTGGCAAATGCCAAACGTCCTGCACGGTGTTGGGCTGTAAGCACAACCCCCACCTGTGGACGTCGGGCCCTCATACCACCCTCATGGAGTCTGTTTCTGACCGTTTGAGCAGACACATGCACATTTGTGGCCTGCTGGAGGTTATTTTGCAGGGCTCTGGCAGTGCTCCTCCTGCTCCTCCTTGCCCGAAGGCGGAGGTAGCGGTCCTGCTGCTGGGTTGTTGCCCTCCTACGGCCTCCTCCACGTCTCCTGATGTACTGGCCGGTCTCCTGGTAGCGCCTCCATGCTCTGGACACTACGCTGACAGACACAGCAAACCTTCTTGCCACAGCTCGCATTGATGTGCCATCCTGGATGAGCTGCACTACCTGAGCCACTTGTGTGGGTTGTAGACTCCGTCTCATGCTACCACTAGAGTGAAAGCACCGCCAGCATTCAAAAGTGACCAAAACATCAGCCAGGAAGCATAGGAACTGAGAAGTGGTCTGTGGTCACCACCTGCAGAACCACTTCTTTATTGGGGGTGTCTTGCTAATTGCCTATAATTTCCACCTGTTGTCTATTCCATTTGCACAACAGCATGTGAAATGTATTGTCAATCAGTGTTGCTTCTTAAGTGGACAGTTTGATTTCACAGAAGTGTGATTGACTTGGAGTTACATTGTGTTGTTTAAGTGTTCCCTTTATTTTTTTGAGCAGTGTATAATAAATGATCAACCCTGCAAGCAATTCAAGACAATATTATTATGGTGGGGGATTATAATACTGTTTTAAATAGCTCAATGGACCGTAAAGGAAATCACACCACAAACAATCACCCACATGCTCTTAAGGAAATTGTGAATGTCATGGATACATTAGAACTAGTAGATATATGGAGGTTTAAATATCCTGATCTAGTGAGATATACATGGCGGAGACTCAATCAAGCTAGTCGTCTTGACTTCTTATCTCATTCTCGTTGGCACCAAAAGTTTAAAAAGTGTTGATAGGGGACCGAATACGGTCGGACCATCATATGATTGGCATATACATTACTCTTACTGAATTTCCACGTGGGCGAGGATATTGGAAATGTAATCAAAGCCTATTGGTTGATTTTAATTAATTTTTAACTAGGACAAAGGAATTTAAAACTTTTTCCGACATAACATAGGTACAGCAAATCCCCTTATTGTATGGGACACCTTTAAATGTGCCAGAACAGATAGATGGCAATAAAAACTGTAACATAGAGGCTCAGAATAAATTAGAGGAAAAACCAAAATAAATTGAGAAACTTATTCAAGAAAGATCAAGTGTAATATATTATAAAAATAAAGCAAACTGGATGGAATATGGGGAAAAATGCACAGAATTATTTAATCTTCAACATAGGAATGCTACCAAAAAGAATTTAATGAAATTGGTTACATTTGACAGAGTAACCCACGATTCACCGAATTATATTTTGAAGGAGGAAAAAGGTACTTTAAGCATATGTTTTCGTTTCAGTCGCCTCCATCTCTTCTAACTGAAGCTAATTGTAGAGATTTTTTTTCTATTGATAATGTAAAATTAACAGCCAAACAGAAAGACTCATGTGAAGGTGAAATTACAGAGGAGGAACTTTTGGATGCAATTAAAGACTTTAAGTCTGGGAAAACTCCAGGGTTGGATGGCATACCAGTCGAAGTATACCAAACCTTTTTTGATATACTAAGAGGACCGCTATTAGCATGTTTTAACCACTTCTATGTAAATGGTAGATTATCTGACACTCAAGAAGAAGGTCTGATCTCATTATTACTGAAACAGGATACAAGTGGAAAATATAAATATCCAGTCCATTAAAAAAATTGGAGGCCACTTACACTTCAGTGTTGTGATGCAAAAATTCTAGCAAAATGTATAGCGCATAGAATTAAAAAGGTATTGTCGGATATTATTCATTCTAATCAGACAGGTTTTTTACATGGAAGATACATTGGAGATAATATAAGGCAAGTATTGGAAACAATAGAACATTATGGAAAATCTGAGAAACCAGGCCTGCTATTCATAGCAGACTTCGAAAAGGCATTTGATAAAGTATGACTGGGGTTTATATATAAATGCCTGGAGCATTTCAATTTTGGTGAATCTCTTTATAAAATGGGTCAAAATCATGTATAGTAACACTAGGTGTAAAATAGTAAATAATGGCTATTTCTCAAAGTTTTAAACTGTCAAGAGGAGTGAAACAAGGTTGTCCACTATCGGCATATCTATTTATTGTGGCCATCGAGATGTTAGCTATTAAAATCAGATCCAACAATAATGTCAGGGGATTTGAAATCCAGTGCTTAAAAACAAAGGTGTCATTGTACGCTGATGATTCATGTTTTCTTTTAAATCCACAACTAGAATCACTCCACAGCCTCATAGAGGATCTAGATACATTTTCTAACCTCTCTGGATTACAACCAAATTATGACAAATGTACTATGTTACGTATTGGATCAATAAAAAATACTATTTTTACATTGCCATGTAGTTTACCAATGAAATGGTCTGATGGTGATGTGGATATACTCGGAATACATATCCCAAAGGAAATAAATGATCTCACTTCAATAAATTATAATAGAAAGTTAGCAAAAATAGACAAGGTCTTGCTACCATGGAAAGGTGGGTGCCTGTCAATTTGTGGAAAAATCACCTTGATTAACTCTTTAGTATTATCCCAGTTTACCTATTTGCTTATGGTCTTGCCTACGCCTAGCGAACAGTTTTTTAAATTATATGAGAAAAAAATATTCAATTTTATTTGGAACGGCAAGCCAGACAAAATTAAACGGGCCTATTTATATAATGAATATGAATTCTGAGGACAGAAATGATTAAATATTAAAGCATTAAACCTATCACTAAAAGCTTCAGTCATACAAAAGTTATACTTAAATCCGAACTGGTTCTCTAGCAAATTAGTAAGATTGTCTCACCCAATGTTCAAGAATGGCCTTTTTCCCTTTATTCAGATTACAACCACTCACTTTCAGTTATTTGAAAAGGAAATAATCTCCCAGATATCACTATTTCTAAAACAAGCCATAGAAAGTTGGTTGCAATTTCAATTTAATCCTCCAGAAACGACAGAACAAATAATGCAACAAATATTGTGGTTAAACTCAAATATACTAATTGACTAAAAACCTTTTTTTTTGGACAAAATGTTTAAAAAAGTATAATCTTTGTAAATTATATCATCGGTAGGACTGGTGGAGTTATGTCGCACATGCAGCTAACAAAAACATATGGAAATGTCTGCTCTACCCAAAATTACAACCAAATAATTGCAGCCAGGAAAGTGGAAGGAGGAGAAAGTAAGGAACTTGTCTGTCGGCCTTGCATTAAATAACATAATTGGTTAAGGAAAACTGTGATAAATAAAAAGGTATATCAGTTTCATTTAAGGACCAAAGGATTGACAGCCGTCCCATATACAGTGGGGAAAAAAAGTATTTAGTCAGCCACCAATTGTGCAAGTTCTCCCACTTAAAAAGATGAGAGAGGCCTGTAATTTTCATCATAGGTACACGTCAACTATGACAGGCAAAATGAGAAAAAAAAAATCAGAAAATCACATTGTAGGATTTTTAATGAATTTATTTGCAAATGATGGTGGAAAATAAGTATTTGGTCACCTACAAACAAGCAAGATTTCTGGCTCTCACAGACCTGTAACTTCTTCTTTAAGAGGCTCCTCTGTCCTCCACTCGTTACCTGTATTAACGGCACCTGTTTGAACTTGTTATCAGTATAAAAGACACCTGTCCACAACCTCAAACAGTCACACTCCAAACTCCACTATGGCCAAGACCAAAGAGCTGTCAAAGGACACCAGAAACAACAAAATTGTAGACCTGCACCAGGCTGGGAAGACTGAATCTGCAATAGGTAAGCAGCTTGGTTTGAAGAAATCAACTGTGGGAGCAATTATTAGGAAATGGAAGACATACAAGACCACTGATAATCTCCCTCGATCTGGGGCTCCACGCAAGATCTCACCCTGTGGGCTCAAAATGATCACAAGAACGGTGAGCAAAAATCCCAGAACCACACGGGGTGACCTAGTGAATGACCTGCAGAGAGCTGGGACCAAAGTAACAAAGCCTACCATCAGTAACACACTACGCCGCCAGGGACTCAAATCCTGCAGTGCCAGACGTGTCCCCCTGCTTAAGTCAGTACATGTCCAGGCCCTGAAGTCTGAAGTTTGCTAGAGTGCATTTGGATGATCCAGAAGAGGATTGGGAGAATGTCATATGGTCAGATGAAACCAAAATAGAACTTTTTGGTAAAAACTCAACTTGTCGTGACTGGAGGACAAACAATGCTGAGTTGCATCCAAAGAACACCATACCTACTGTGAAGCATGGGGGTGGAAACATCATGCTTTGGGGCTGTTTTTCTGCAAAGGGACCAGGACGACTGATCCGTGTAAAGGAAAGAATGAATGGGGCCATGTATCGTGAGATTTTGAGTGAAAACCTCCTTCCATCAGCAAGGGCATTGAAGATGAAACGTGGCTGGGTCTTTCAGCATGACAATGATCCCAAACACACCGCCCGGGCAACGAAGGAGTGGCTTCGTAAGAAGCATTTCAAGGTCCTGGAGTGGCCTAGCCAGTCTCCAGATCTCAACCCCATAGAGAATCTTTGGAGGGAGTTGAAAGTCCGTGTTGCCCAGCGACAGCCCCAAAACATCACTGCTCTAGAGGAGATCTGTATGGAGGAATGGGCCAAAATACCAGCAACAGTGTGTGAAAACCTTGTGAAGACTTACAGAAAACATTTGACCTGTGTCATTGCCAACAAAGGGTATATAACAAAGTATTGAGAAACTTTTGTTATTGACCAAATACTTATTTTCCACCATAATTTGCAAATATATTAATTAAAATCCTACAATTTCTGGATTTTTTTTCCTCATTTTGTCTGTCATAGTTGACGTGTACCTATGATGAAAATTACAGGCCTCTCTCATCTTTTTAAGTGGGAGAACTTGCACAATTGGTGGCTGACTAAATACTTTTTTCCCCCACTGTAGATTGCAAAATAGTTGGGAAGAGATTTTTGATGTACCGATCCCATGGCATAGTGTTTATGAACTGATACGCAAAACTTAGAATCTTTCGATTTAAATTATTATATAAAATTCTTGCTACCAATAGAATGTTATTTATATGGGGGATACAATCTTCCCAGCTCTGCAGATTTTGCTGCGAAGAGACATAATCATTAGATAATTTGTTTTGGTACTGTCCATTTGTAGCTTGTTTTTGGACACAGGTCCAGGAATGGCTAAAGGATTGCAATATTTACCTGGAGCTAACCCTGCAGATAGCACTACTGGGTGATCTGAAAAAGTCATAGTCAATCGATCAATAACATAATAATACTATTAGCAAACATTTTTATTTTCAATTCACAATCTGTAGAAACAATGAGAATAGAAAGGTTCAGAACTTTTGTAAGACATCGCAGTACAGTTGAAATATATATGGCAAATAGAAATCCTATATGGATGGTGTTAAAATATGGATGGGAGGTGTTGAATGGAATTGAAGGATGGGACTAATAACAACTAACAACAAACAATAACAAGATAACTAATAATGTAGGCACGCTGTGTCCAAATAAGTGTATGGGTTGTAGGTTGGGAGCTTTTGTAAAGGAGCAGTTAGAAAGATATGGCATATAGAAGCAAACTGGATGGACATCATGAAAATGATCGGAGAGGTTGAGAGTAGAAGTAGTTCAGGAGAAAGAACAAACAAAATGTAATAACTGTAAAATTGACTGTGTCCATAAAATTTAGATAGTGGGTATGGGCTGGAAGTAGAGGCCTAAGCATTGTTGGCGTTGTTGTTCACTAGTTTACTCCAAGTGGGGATAAAGGGGAATATATATATTTTTTTAAAGGATATGTATGTATGTGTGTGTGTGTGTGTGTATATGTGTATATATATATATATATATATATATATATATACAGTGAGGGAAAAAAGTATTTGATCCCCTGCTGATTTTGTACGTTTGCCCACTGACAAAGACATGATCAGGCTATAATTTCAAGGATAGGTTTATTTGAACAGTGAGAGACAGAATAACAACAACAAAATCCAGAAAAACGCATGTCAAAATTTTTTATTAATTGATTTGCATTTTAATGAGGAAATAAGTATTTGACCCCTCTGCAAAACATGACTTAGTACTTGGTGGCAAAACCCTTGTTGGCAATCACAGAGGTCAGACGTTTCTTGTAGTTGGCCACTAGGTTTGCACACATCTCAGGACTGATTTTGTTCCACTCCTCTTTGCAGATCTTCTCCAAGTCATTAAGGTTTCGAGGCTGACGTTTGGCAACTCGAACCTTCAGCTCCCTCCACAGATTTTCTATGGGATTAAGGTCTGGAGACTGGCTAGGCCACTCCAGGACCTTAATGTGCTTCTTATTGAGCCACTCCTTTGTTGCCTTGGCCGTGTGTTTTGGGTCATTGTCATGCTGGAATACCCATCCACGACCCATTTTCAATGCCCTGGCTGAGGGAAGGAGGTTCTCACCCAAGATTTGACGGTACATCCATCGTCCCTTTGATGCGGTGAAGTTGTCCTGTCCCCTTAGCAGAAAAACACCCCCAAAGCATAATGTTTCCACCGCCATGTTTGATGGTGGGGATGGTGTTCTTGGGGTCATAGGCAGCATTCCTCCTCCTCCAAACACGGCGAGTTGAGTTGATGCCAAAGAGCTCGATTTTGGTCTCATCTGACCACAACACTTTCACCCAGTTCTCCTCTGAATCATTCAGATGTTCATTGGCAAACTTCAGATGCCCCTGTATATGTGCTTTCTTGAGCAGAGGGACCTTGCGGGTGCTGCAGGATTTCATTCCTTCATGGCGTAGTGTGTTACCAATTGTTTTCTTGGTGACTATGGTCCCAGCTGCCTTGAGATCATTGACAAGATCCTCCCGTGTAGTTCTGGGCTGATTCCTTACCGTTCTCATGATCATTGCAACTCCACGAGGTGAGATCTTGCATGGAGCCCCAGGCCGAGGGAGATTGACAGTTATTTTGTGTTTCTTCCATTTGCGAATAATCGCACCAACTGTTGTCACCTCACCAAGCTGCTTGGCGATGGTCTTGTAGCCCATTCCAGCCTTGGGTAGGTCTACAATCTTGTCCCTGACATCCTTGGAGAGCTCTTTGGTCTTGGCCATGGTGGAGAGTTTGGAATCTGATTGATTGATTGCTTCTGTGGACAGGTGTATTTTATACAGGTAACAAGCTGAGATTAGGAGCACTCCCTTTAAGAGTGTGCTCCTAATCTCAGCTCAATACCTGTTTAAAAGACACCTGGGAGCCAGAAATCTTTCTGATTGAGAGGAGGTCAAATACTTATTTCCCTCTTTAAAATGCTAATCAATTTATAACATTTTTTACATGCGTTTTTCTGGATTTTTTTGTTGTTATTCTGTCTCAATCAATCAATCAATTTTATTTTATATAGCCCTTCTTACATCAGCTAATATCTCGAAGTGCTGTACAGAAACCCAGCCTAAAACCCCAAACAGCTAGTAATGCAGGTGTAGAAGCACGGTGGCTAGGAAAAACTCCCTAGAAAGGCAAAACCTAGGAAGAAACCTAGAGAGGAACCAGGCTATGAGGGGTGGCCAGTCCTCTTCTGGCTGTGCCGGGTGGAGATTATAACAGAACCATGCCAAGATGTTCAAAAATGTTCATAAGTGACAAGCATGGTCAAATAATAATCAGGAATAAATCTCAGTTGGCTTTTCATAGCCGATCATTAGAGTTTAAAACAGCAGGTCTGGGACAGGTAGGGGTTCCATAACCGCAGGCAGAACAGTTTAAACTGGAATAGCAGCAAGGCCAGGCGGACTGGGGATAGCAAGGAGTCACCACGGCCGGTAGTCCCGACGTATGGTCCTAGGGCTCAGGTCTCTCAGTTGGCTTTTCATAGCCGATCATTTAGAGTTGAAAACAGCAGGTCTGGGACAGGTAGGGGTTTCGTAGCCGCAGGCAGAACAGTTGAAACTGGAATAGCAGCAAGGCCAGGCGGACTGGGGGCAGCAGGGTGTCATCATGCCCGGTAGTCCTGACGTATGGTCCTAGGGCTCAGGTTCTCAGAGAGAAAGAGAGAACGAGAGAATTAGAGAGAGCATACTTAAATTCACACAGGACACTGGATAAGACAGGAGAAGTACTCCAGGTATAACCAACTAACCCCAGCCCCCCGACACATAAACTACTGCAGCATAAATACTGGAGGCTGAGACAGGAGCGGTCCGGAGACACTGTGGCCCCATCCGAAGAAACCCCCGGACAGGGCCAAACAGGAAGGATATAACCCCACCCACTCCGCCAAAGCACAGCCCCCGCACCACTAGAGGGATATCCCCAACCACCAACTTACAATCCTGAGACAAGGCCGAGTATAGCCCACAGAGGTCTCCACCACAGCACAAACCAAGGGGGGGGGGGGGGGGGCGCCAACCCAGACAGGAAGATCACGTCAGTAACTCAACCCACTCAAGTGACGCACCCCTCCCAGGGACGGCATGAAAGAGCACCAGCAGGCCAGTGACTCAGCCCCTGCAACAGGGTTAGAGGCAGAGAACCCCAGTGGAGAGGGGAACCGGCCTGGCAGAGACAGCAAGGGCTGTTCGTTGCTCCAGCCTTTCCGTTCACCTTCACACTCCTGGGCCAGACTACACTCAATCATATGACCTACTGAAGAGATAAGTCTTCAGTAAAGACTTAAAGGTTGAGACCGAGTCTGCGTCTCTCACATGGGTAGGCAGACTGTTCCATAAAAATGGAGATCTATAGGAGAAAGCCCTGCCTCCCGCTGTTTGCTTAGAAATTCTAGGGACAATTAGGAGGCCTGCGTCTTGTGACCGTAGCGTACGTATTGGTATGTACGGCAGGACCAACTCGGAAAGATAGGTAGGAGCAAGCCCATGTAACGCTTTATAGGTTAACAGTAAAACCTTGAAATCAGCCCTTGCCTTAACAGGAAGCCAGTGTAGGGAAGCTAGCACTGGAGTAATATGATCAAATTTCTTGGTTCTAGTCAGGATTCTAGCAGCCGTATTTAGCACTAACTGAAGTTTATTTAGTGCTTTATCCGGGTAGCCGGAAAATAGAGCATTGCAGTAGTCTAATCTAGAAGTAACAAATGCATGGATTAATTTTTCTGCATCATTTTTGGACAGAAAATTTCTGATTTTTGCAATGTTACGTAGATGGAAAAAAGCTGTCCTTGAAACAGTCTTGATATGTTCGTCAAAAGAGAGATCAGGGTCAAGAGTAACGCCTAGGTCCTTCACAGTTTTATTTGAGACGACTTTACAACCATCAAGATGAATTGTCAGATTTAACAGAAGATCTCTTTGTTTCTTGGGACCTAGAACAAGCATCTCTGTTTTGTCCGAGTTTAAAAGTAAAACGTTTTCAGCCATCCACTTCCTTATGTCTGAAACACAGGCTTCTAGCGAGGGCAATTTTGGGGCTTCACCATGTCTCACTGTTCAAATAAACCTACCATTAAAATTATAGACTGATCATTTCTTTGTCAGTGGGCAAACGAACAAAATCAGCAGGGGATCTGTATATAAAAAAACATGGGGGATTGGAAGTGATGCAGACAATTACATTGATGGAAGTTTAATCTATCTGCAATATTAAGCTGATCTACCCCCAATAAAAATACATAAAATACACTCACTCTGTGTGCAATAATAGTGTTTAATAACCCCCTAGAGTCAATGTCCGCGCTTCTGCGACAATCTAGCTAACATAATAAAAAAGATCCCCATCAAAATCTGTCTTTTTAAATTAGAGAAATCTGTTTTTTTGCATGGGCTGCATCTCAATCCACCGCATCCGCCAGTAGCAGCCTTCCGCATCTGAGGTGGAAGGTGGCCGAGCAACAGGGGTGTTTGTCAGACCATGAGACATCCCGAAAATCGGTCTTCTCCTGAAAACATCTGTAGCGTCCAAACGTTTTGGCCTACATGAGAGACTTACTAACACGATGGTGTTCTCCGTTTAGTTCTACTATCCCCACAAGCGCCTCGTATGAAGTCAGTACTGCCGATCTGCCAACTTCTGTCTGTAGCATCTGATCAGTTTGGTCTACACAGTAATATGACCCCTCTATGCAAGGGTGAGACTCTTGCAAACACGTACATGTCGGTTGTTTTGACGCCTCACAAGACTAGTCTGAAGGTAGCCCGGTACCAGTAAAAAATATGAATGGAAGTACACAACCGTTCAAAAGTTTGAAGTCACTTAGAAGTTTCCTTGTTTTCCATGAAAACATACATGAAATGGGTTTGAATAGGAAATATAGCAAAATGAATAGGAAATGTAGTCATTGACAAGGTTAGAAATAATGATTTTTAATTGAAATAATAATTGTGTCCTTCAAAATTTGCTTTCGTCAAAGAATCCTCAATTTGCAGCAATTACAGCCTTGCAGACCTTTTGGCATTCTAGTTGTCAATTTGTTGAGGTAATCTGAAGAGATTTCACCCCATGTTTCCTGAAGCACCTCCCACAAGTTGGATTGGCTTGATGGGCACTTCTTACGTACCATACGGTCAAGCTGCTCCCACAACAGCTCAATAGGGTTGAGATCCGGTGACTGTGCTGGCCACTCCATTATAGACAGAATACCAGCTGACTGCTTCTTCCCTAAATAGTTATTGCATAGTTTGGAGCTGTGCTTTGGGTCATTGTCTTGTTGTAGGAGGAAATTGGCTCCAATCAAGTGCCGTCCACAGGGTAAGGCATGGCGTTGCAAAATGGAGTGATAGCCTTCCTTCTTCAAGATCCCTTTTACCCTGTACAAATCTCCCACTTTACCACCACCAAAGCACTCCCAGACATCACATTGCCTCCACCATGCTTGACAGATGGCATCAAGCACTCCTCCAGCATCTTTTCATTTGGTCTGTGACTCACAAATGTTCTTCTTTGTGATCCGAACACCTCAAACTTCGATTCGTCTGTCCATAACACTTTTTTCCAATCTTCCTCTGTCCAGTGTCTGTGTTCTTTTGCCCATCTTAATCTTTTCTTTTTATTGGCCAGTCTGAGATATGGCTTTTTCTTTGCAACTCTGCCTAGAAAGTCAGCATCCCGGAGTCGCCTCTTCACTGTTGACGTTGAGACTGGTGTTTTGTGGGTACTATTTAATGAAGCTGCCAGTTGAGGACCTGTGAGGCGTCTGTTTCTCAAACTAGACACTAATTTATTTGTCCTCTTGCTCAGTTGTGCACCGGGGCCTCCCACTCCTCTTTCTATTACATTTGACATTTTAGTCATTTAGCAGACGCTCTTATCCAGAGCAACTTACAGGAGCAATTAGGGTTAAGTGCCTTGCCCAAGGGCACATCGACAGATTTTTCACCTAGTCGGCTCGGGAATTAGAACCAGCGACCTATCGGTTACTGGCACAACGCTCTTAACCACTAAGCTACCTGCCGCCCCGCTGGTTAGAGCCAGTTTGCGCTGTTCTGTGAAGGGAGTAGTACACAGTGTTGTACGAGATCTTCAGTTTCTTGGCAATTTCTCGCATGGAATAGCCTTGACTTCTCTGAACAAGAACAGATTGACGAGTGTTAGAAGAAAGTTATTTGTTTCTGGCCATTTTGAGCCTTTTAAAATGATAAACTTGGATTAGCAAACACAACGTGCCATTGGAACACAGGACTGATGGTTGCTGATAATGGGCCTCCGTATGCCTATGTAGATATTCCATAAAAAATCAGCCGTTTCCAGCTACAATAGCCATTTACAACATTAACAATGTCTACACTGTATTTCTGATCAATTTGATGTTATTTTAATGGACAAAAAAATTGCTTTTCTTTCAAAAACAAGAACATTTCTAAGTGACCCCAAATTTTTGAATGGTAGTGTATATATGGAAGTAGTTTAGTGCCAATTTTATTTTGTTAAATATGGGTCCCAAAATGTTTTCATAATTTCCTATCGGTCTCTCTCAGATATAGGACAGACACTTTAAAACATACTTCAATTTGATTTATTTTTTGACTATCTGTTTTTCCATGTATCAATCTGTTCGATGCATTTCTATGAGCTAATAGCAGTAAGGCCAAATTTGATGTCTTATCAAATAATATATATTTTTTATATCTAAAAGGGGTCCTAAAATTCAAAATCAAATAGCTAAATGATCCTTGGTATGGCCATCTTAAAACAATTCCATATGTTACCTAATTGACAGAGTGAAAAGAAGGAAGTGTACAGAATCAAAAATATTCCAAAACATGCATCCTGTTTGCAACAAAGCACTAAAGTAGTACCGCAAAAAATGTGGCAAAGCAATCAAGGCCTGAATACAAAGTCTTATGTTTGGGGCAAATCCAATACAACACATTACTGAGTACCACTCTCCATATTTTCAAGCATAGTGGTGGCTGCATCATGTTATGGCTATGCTTGTAATCGTTAAGGACTGGGGAATTTTTCAGGATAAAAAAGAAATGGAATGGAGCTAAGCACAGGTAAAATCCTAGAGGAAAACCTGGTTCAGTCTGCATTCCACCAGACATGGGGAGTGAATTCACCTTTCAGCAGGACAATAACCTAAAACAAAAGGCCAAATCTACACTGGAGTTGCTTACCAAGAAGACAATGAATGTTCCTGAGTGTCTGAGTTACAGTTTTGACTTAAATCAGGGTGAATATCTATGGCAAGACATAAATGGTTTTCTAACAATGATCAACAACCAATCTGATGGAGCTTGAAGAATATTGAATAATCCAGGTGTGCTAAGTGCTTAGAGCAGGGCTGTCAAATTCATTCCATGGAGGGCCTAGTAAAAGGGAGGAGTGAAAACACTCGGCCCCCCGTGGAATGAGTTTGACACGTGGCCTAGAGACTTACCCAGAAAGACTCACAGCTGTTATCACTGCCAACTGTGATTCTAACATGTATTGACTCAGGGGTGTGAATACTTATGTAAATTATATATTTCTGTATTTCATTTTCAATCAATTTGTTAACATTTCAAAAAACATGTTTTCACTTTGTCATTATGGGGTATTGTGTGTAAATGGGTGAGGGGAAAAAAATCAATTTAATCCATTTTGAATTCAGGCTGTAATGTGGAATAAGTCAAGGGGTATGAATACTTTCTGGAGGTATTGTATAATGCATTTGTTAGAGAGAGGTCTCATCACTTTCATTTGTGTCCCCTGTAGCTTTAGAATCGAGGCAAAGTTGGTTCTTGTTTCAGTCGCGTTCGCGTGGGTCAACCAAAAACATTGATTGTAGTGCCTCCCAGTAGCCAGGCGATGGCAGCATGGTGCCGTCGGTGAAAAGCAACTGCAGCAATTGAAGGAGACTTGCATAAAAAACCGCATGACCTTTGATCACACGTTTTTTGTGAAGTTCATGCAGTTATCCACATAATGCAATACACTTTGAAAGGCGGTGACTTGACAAAGCGTATCCGCTCGAACACGCCCATTGTCTTTCCCTTGTGAAAGATGCTTCTGACCTCGATGGGACTTCCTTGTTAAATAAAGGTTTGATAAAAATAGTCCTGTTGATCTTTGCCCTCTGCAGTGCAGCTGTCCAGTCTGAAGACAGAGATGGAGCGGGTCCAGTGTCAGAAGGAGAAGCTGCAGTTGGAGCTACAGACCTGTCGCACCGAGCTACAAGGCCTCAGGGTGGCGCTCTCACACCTACAGGGAGACAGCAAGACTCTCAGCCATGACAAGGTACTGTAGAGGGGGACCAGGGATAGAGGTGTGTGTGTGCGCCCATGTTATACCTGTTGTGTACTTATCTTTCCTACTTTGGGAACACGAACATGTTACTGTAGCTCTCTCCCTTTCTTTCCCCCTCTCTCACCCTCACCATTCTCACTCCCTTTCTCTCCATCTCCCTCCCAGGCGTCCCTCCAGCAACAGTGTTTGGAGCTGCGTAGCAAGATCATCAGTATGCGTTCTCAGATGGACACCAGCCAGACGGTGCAGAGGGACTTTGTCCAGCTTTCACAGTCACTGCAGGTACAGTACACTGATTCAGGACCAGCCTACTCAGGGTGTATTCACATTGGGTTAGTTTATGTTAGATTACAGCACTGATCTAGGACCAGTCCAGCTGGATTCCATTTCATTTTTGGTCAATAGTCAAATGACCATGAGCCTTCCTCATGGTCTCTCTCTCTCCCTTTTTCTTCTCTTTCTCCACCCCCTCCCTCTCTCTCCCCCTCTTTCACCCCCTTCTCTCTCCCTCTATCCTTCATCCCTTTCTTCTAGGTGAAGCTGGAGTTGATTCGTCAGGCTGAAACTCTGGACCAGGTCAGGGATATCTTGGAGGAGGGGCTTCCTGAAGAGGGTGCCCTGCCCACTGATGCCACGTGAGCCTATCAGAGCAGCACAACAGAGCCAAAGCGACGGGAGAAACAGAAAATATTCCAAGGGTGACCAATAAGATCGAGGCTGGACATGAAGTACAACAGTAACCATGGAGAAAGATTGACCACTATCATGACTATCCCCACGTTGAAGAGGAGCGGGCTGAGCAAGGTGCTGTGCATAATCACTGATATACAAATCACCTTGCATTCCAGACACTCCTTATGAGATTCAGATCTGTGCTGGCCTTGCTCAGGCCAATCCTCTCCAACATTGGGAATCACTGCCTCAGCTTGTATTGTGACTTGGAATATTTGTACTTTGGAGTTGTTCAAATTCTTTCCATATTTGGGAGTTTTTTAAATTTAATTGATCATGTTCAATGACCAAACACTCATTCTATGACCAAACTTAACCCCCTTTTTTAACTGGACTCATTGAGATAACTTTAATATTGATATTGAAGTTCCTGACTCAACATTCCCGCCAGTCAGATGTGATGAGAAACACTCCATTACTGCTTTAGTGGAAGTCACTAAAATGCACTATGTTGAAAAAAGGCCAGTATCTACTGTACGTTATACCGTATTATGATACTTCTGACGCATGGAAATATACATATTCACACTCACCCACCTCTCAGGACCAGCGGGCAACACACACACTTTGCTTGACTTCCAATCATTGATCTAAAAGCACTGCCCTTGTTGATACCAGCGTGTAACACTAAAAACCCTGTTCCCAACCACTCCAGTGACACAATTACCTTCATACCTTTTTAGACTTTACCACTTTTGTAAATGAAGAATAAGAGATAAGAAACTTATAAAAGAATGTGAATGAATTTGGCATTCTCTCTTGTTGATACTAATTGCCTTAATATATAAATATACATTGAAAGACTACTCATTGCAGGATCGTGTTCTTCTTGTGTAATTGTTTGCAGAGAGAGAGGTATGTGTGTGTAACCACCCTGTTATACAGCTGTGAAGCATGGATCCCTTATAGTCGGCACATGAAAACCCTGGAGGCCTTCCACATAAAGGGCCTCCAGAAGATCCGCTGTGTTACCTGGCAGGACAGAGTAACCCACACCGAGGTACTGAAACGGGCTGGCAGTGGTAGCATGCAGTCCACCTTAAACAATCACCAACTAAGATGGTGTCGTATCTGATGAGTGGTGGCCATCATTGCTGTCAACAAAGAGTCCGCCTATGCTGCATCGTGTTAGAGGCTTTTATTAAAATCACGAGGTTACAGCATAAGTACAGACCCGCGGTGTCCGGAGAACGGCTCCTCAGATTGCCATGGCCGTTCTGACGTCTTCCTCGCCTAACCCCCCTATTTATAAACAATGAAACTCCCTCCTCTGGCCAATCACCAGTCTCCCCTGTCTACAACACACCTCCGGTCTGCTGTACTTGGCGTCACACCCAAAACATTCCCTCTTGATACCAACACAAACACCATTCCATTTCTTCATGAAAAACATTTAACAAAGGCATAATCTTCAGATACTATATTCCCCCCTTCGAGACGAACTAAACGTCTCGAAAACAAACAGAATAGGATTATGACTAGTAACAATTTATCTTATTGAGTATCTTTAACATTAAACCAAAAACATTCTCCTCTAGAGTGTAAATACCTTTCTATGCAATAACCGTTTATGAAGTGTGAATACATTACTATCTTTATGAAGTGTGAATACATTACTATGAAATATGAAGAAATCTCTATGGAGTGTAAGAGCGAAAAACTGTCCGGCAGCCATCTTTTCAGATATCCATCCATCAATCAAGACAGTAAAATTCTCTCACGGTCCCTCTGCCCCAGGCAACCACCTCGGTACTCCAGATAACCTCATAAACCATGTAAATGCCTTTGAAACTATGATGCAATTAAATACACATGTAAGCCCCTGCAAACAAAATCCTATCCAATAACATCCATTGTAAGGCTGGTCAACCCATTGGACCGTACAACGAAACTCTCCCTTCCTAGCCTCTCTGTCCCTAAACATTCACGAAATAAACAAAAACATCTAAGATCCTCACATGTATTCAATAACATCAAATATCATTCTACAAAAATTAATCCCTGAGGCTATTACACAATTATGTATTACACATGTCTATATTTCATTGCAGACACTGGAATGTAGTCCACTACACTTCATCTCCCTGTAGTCTCGACTTCCAATGTATTGTTGATGATGGAATCGGCCACACCCTCCTTGTTTCATCTCCTCCAGTCATATTGTCCCTTCATATTGTCTTTGTTTGAGTATTTCAATCTCCACATGTTCTCCCAAATGCTTCTGGAATGAAAAGAAAAGAAACGACCAACCAGTATCTTTTGCAAAACAACCCTTTCAAATTAAACATCAATATCCACTAAGAATATAACAATGATATATAAATGATGCATGAATCACATAAACCTATTCCACCCTTTGATTCATAAATCATACCAACATCACCCCAATATTGAGAAAAAAAAATTTGAAAAATCATCAAATAATCAAAATGATATTTATCCATCAGTTCCACTTGTCCATTTTTATCCAGATCAGGAACAGTCACCACCGGCATCTGAGTGTTGTCTCCAGGCATCACTCTCCAACCTATCTCAATATCATAACTTTCTCAAAGGTCAGTAACAAATTACAAACATCACACAGTGTTATCAAAGCTGAAACTAAAATCTGACCCATCACTGCCCCTACTGGCCTAATTGATCTTACAACCAAATCCTCTCAGATCTCCCAAACACATCCCTTATAATGCATCTATAACCCCAGTGATCTTATCTGAACTATCTGGACTCAAAGTATAACTAATATTTATCAATATGATCTTCCCGAATGTTACACCATACCATGAATAAAGTCCCCCCTTCTCCCTTAGACTTATCCTTCAATGATAGGCTTGAAGCCTATGACATGTCGCTTTTCATCCTATTTTGAACTCTAGTTTCAAATTGATCTGTGTTCGGTGCTACTCCTCTTTTAATAGTAAAAGCCTCATATGAAAGCTTCAACGTTGACATGTAACCAAATCCCTTCATCCATAATGTAAGAATATATATGCTTTATCACCCCAAACCCTCTAAATATCTCTAAAATTCCCCATAGTCACATTGTCAGGCACAAGCTAATCTTTGAACCATCAAAGTCCTGCTTTCCTACTACCTGGTACATAAAAAGTAACCTTATATTTCTCATTACTACCCTTAATGCCATGCTTATCCAAAGTCATCATATAATCATCACAATCTGATATTCCCATAAACATACCCTTTACCTCATATGTTTTATTAGAACAAAAATAACTTTTAGCCCTCAATGTTTCCCCTGAATACTTCAGGGTTCCGTTGTTACCTGATTTCCTTTCCATCTAACAAATGCACCCAAATTAATTCACTTAACCCAATTCCACCTACCCCTAGGCTTAAACCACTGTTCTGACAACGACATTATTTTATCTGTCAATGACTGTTGCTGATACCACAGTCATGACAAAGCATAAGACTGAACCATACCTGACAGAGGCCGCGCGACCGTCTAACATGTTTGGTGCTGGAATTCTCAACAGACATGGACCCTCAAGATTCCTCACTGATCTTACAGAATGAGTTAATCTATCTCTAATTTCCACAACAGAAGAACGAGCGGTACTGATCAGATACCTCTCCCTGTCTGTCATTAAAATCAAAGACCTCATCCTGTATCTCCATGATGAATCTATATTCTCTCTACCACTATCTGTTCTCCTATTTTAACCCTATTCGTACTATCCTTGACAGCACTCTCCATCCGTAACATAACCCATGAGTCCAAAATTCCCCATTTAATTTAAGAAAAGTTGTTGTCGATGTCTCCCTACATTTGCTATTGCCATCGTATCATTAATCCCTTCCAAAGTTACCATTAAAGTAGTTGACTTAGTTGCTGTATCAACCCTAATTACTTCTAGTGCAAAGGTTCCCATTATCCTCTGTGTATTATCTACTGTTGGAGTGGCTACTGTAATCTACTCTTCCTGACCTCCTTTGGTGACTGTGGAGGCTACAAACCTTAACTCTTCCATTATAAGCATTACTTTATGAATTACATAGCCCTTTAACCAATAATTCCTAACCGGAACAACTTCTAATGCTTGCACTAGATAAGTACACATATATTCTCCCTGACCTTTCTCTGTAACAGTACGCAACATAAGTGAACAGTCACTCCTAACCTCTTCCACTTCATATCGTTGTACAAACTATCCCTCCTTTGACTAGGGGACACCACTTCTACATCTGGTCCTGATAACAATACTTATTCTCCATACTTATCTCTCCATATGGGAGGAACGTCCCCATCCTAACCCTAATAAGTATTCTTTCCCCTAAAATTGGTGCTGTATTCGTTCCCTTATAATCAAATGCGATATATTTATGGCTTTAATAACTATCAATGTTGAAAGAGTTAAATTGCTTCTCACTGTTGTTATAATAGACTGAAGTGTTAATGTCCTTAGTTACTCCTAGTTTTCCCCAAAGAAAAAAATTGTCTTTGCTTGTACTTCCATCTATCACCACTAGTGTCACTTTTTCCCCAAATCTCAGTCCTTTCCCTAATCCCTGACTTTCAAACTTGTGATTACACAAAATACACCTATAATTACCTTGATCTCCCTGCTGGGAACTGTAACTATAGATACTCAATCACCCTCAATCTTCTCTTATCATTCAGCAACACATACTTTCTCAATGCATCTGCCCCTAACAGATCTAACCTCCTACCATATCTTCCCACTAAACTTCTAAAAATGTCATTCACCACTTCTCTCTCTGTCTTACTACTAACTTTGAAACTTAGCTTACTGTCTCAGAGTTCCTTCAACCCTAATCTACTCCTAACTTATTTTAATCTAATCTTTTCTCTCATAACATTTACAACTTTTCCCCCTGATTTTTCACAAAATCCCTTACCACCAAATTTTTAGAATATGTGATTAGGAAAGTTCCCCACCTGCTTCTGACTCATTACACACAGACTTGGCAAACGACTAAACACCTTTTAGCCTAGCCTGAAACCTCTTAGTGTAAGAATGTAACCCAGAATAAACAGTCACCCCTTTTAACTTTTCAGACAGATTGTCTAATAGACAGTCGTCTAGTGTACATCTTATTGTACAATTCAATTCAAACAATGCATCTCTTCCCAACACTGCAATAACCGTATCTTCTAATATTAGTACCTTAAGAGTAATTAACTGTTTTACTACCGCAAATCCCTATCCTAATTAGTTATCAATTAGTGAGATGTTTAACCTCTTTAGGCTGAACCCAGATAAGTTTTCCCCTATTCACTATCACTTCTAATGGTCGGTTGTTTCAACTGTTAGCTATTTTCTCTTCTTCTCTAATCGATGCTCTCAGCAATGCACCCCCCTTCCGAATCTTCTAGACACTAACAGGTGATCTTCACTTGCTCCTTCATCTTCCTCTGTTGTTTTCTCCCGACTCATTTTCATCACAGATAAAGTACCCAATCTGTCCACCATTATACCAGTCTTCTGAAAGTTGCTGAAAGTGTAGCTGAAATCTTCCTCCTCCTATTTCTTCTCGTCAATTCTGTGTCTGTCCAGAAACTGGCTTTGGATATGAATCAACTGGTACCCCCTTGGCTGGTACAATTGCATTTGATATTGTTCAGTTAAAGCTGTAACAGTGATTGTTGATTTGGTTCACTCTGATTCTTCATAACCAAAACTTATCTTCTCCACCCGTTGTATGATTGAGTTTTCAGAGTTTCTTCGTCCTGTTCTTTCTTCTTCTCCAATTCTTGGGATCCTTTTCTCAGCAGTTTCTCCTCTTCTGTATCTTCAGCTGTGTTACTTCTAAACTATTTGCTTTATCCAGGCATAATAAGCATCGGTCTATATCTCCTTTCTTCTTTGCTAGTCATTGTAGGATAAAATCCTCTCGAACATAAAGCACCTTTAATCTCCAAATCTTCATCACTTTCTTCATCAGAACTCGAATCTCTTGTCTCCTTCTTCGTTCAACTTTCATCAGAGATCAAATCTCGTGTATCCTTCTTCGTTTCTCTCTTGCCAACTTCCTTCTGATCACAGAGTCATATCCACCCATGCATAACCTCTTCATCATCACTCATCTTCATCATCACTCATCTTCTTTAACCTCACTCTTCTCTTCCAGACATCTAATTTTCTTCCTTCTGGAGTCTTGGATTCACCTTCATCGTCGTTTCTGCTTGTCCTCTATCTATTATTCGTCTTCATCTCTGATGTAACAATCACCCTCCTAGATGATCACTGAAAGCTGAGGATAAACATCCCTAAGCTGTACTTTTTGCTGAATCCGTATGTGAGAAAGGTGTACTAACTTCTGCCATTAGTTTTTCTAACCCTACTTTCTAACCCTCCTTGAGTTAAAGGATTACTATTTTTTCCCTATATCAATCGGTGTAATCACCTTCCTCTAGCCTTGCTGTCCTTTCTCCCCCTTGTAACAACTCTTTTATATTCCTTTATTATGAATTAGCTTATTTTAGACTGTATAGCCTAAGGCTTCCCCCCTTAAATTATTAATATAACCCTAACAACCCCAAAAAAAAAAAAAAAAAAAAAACATCAATTAAAAATCCTGAATAATTAAAACCAATTTTTATTCCTATATCCTATGTCACCAACTTATCCATTAGTGGTGGCTATATTACCACAACCCATCAAATGCAAGTAAATGAAGTTAGTCAACTTCAAAGCAATCCCCCAAAAACAAAGCCTTCTAACCTTACAACCCTTCAATACTCCAATTCCCATAACCCCTTGCTCTATCAGATAAGTTATCTTAAATTATCTTAAATTTACAGAATAATGTCAGTCCTGGATTCCCAAAACATCTGTAATTAACCCAAGTGATGCACATAGCCTCCAAAATGCAATTTTTAATGAATCATTTGCCAAGCCTATGTAAAATCGTCATAACATCACATATCTTGTAACAGTAACCTTTTTTTTTTTTTTTTGACTTGATCCTCTGCCGCGTCACGTGATCACTTCCTGTATCTCCTCGCTCCCCCTCTCTCCTGTCTCTCATGACAAGGGACAAAGACACAGAAACAGCTTTTAGTAGTTAATGCCATCACTGAGTATTTCCAACCATTCAATATTCATTCGTTCTACATTATTCACTCTAAGACTAAACTCAGAACTAAATAGATCACTCAAAAACATTATTTTATTTTAATCCGTTATTTAATTATTTAATTCAATTTATTATAATCCGCTACCATATATCTAATTTATAAATTCAATAGGTTACAAAACAAGTTTCATCTTTAACCAATCGCAGTTTAAACTAGAATAATCGTGTTAAAATTTCTCCTCTGTCTGTCTATTTTCCCTCTTGCAGGGTAACGCCAAATGGGACCTATGACCTTAACCCACCATTTTGGTTTGTAGGCTCAGCGCGACCTCATGTCGTAGTTTTAGCCCCGTAAAATCAAGCGCATGCGCACATCCATTCAAAAATACCTTTTCACCGTGGAAGGAAGATTCTCTACTCTCTCTCCCCAAACAGACAGAATAACACTCCAGCTGTAACTCCCGTTTCCCCCTTATAGTCAAACAACATTTAACAGCGCTCACAAAACATATAACCTGACTTACACACAGAGACAAATTTAAGAGACTTTAATCCATCGCAATGGAATCTCTAAGGATACGTTAGCATGTAGCACACAACACAATTAGCATTTAGCATTAGCCTCTAGCTAACTGCGGCCTACCCAGCCCTAAGTAACCTGCACTGCCCTATCAATTTTAAACATATTTATCCTACCGTTTTTGCTACCGGGACTAATGACCATTACACCGAGAAATCAGACCCAATCAAACACCCCGTCGGACGAGAGTCAAATCATAATCACAATCAGATAAACCTCCTTAATCCGAGCTCTCTTTAAAAAGAAAAAACCCACCGTCCACCCATTCTATCGTGTAAACGGATTGCCGGCCCAACATCTAAAATGGCCCCCCCTGGAGGTCTTAAATGGTACAGTGCCCTAAAGAATGCGCATATCTGCCTTAATCGTACACTTCAATACTTAAATCCTACCGTTTTATGCTCTACATTCCAATTATCTGCCGTTTCAATGGAATAACATTTTAGCAGACTCTAGTCAACAGCAACAACACCACCCGAGGCAAGGTCGAAATGGTACATCTCTCCAGTGTACACAAGTCGTATCCAATCTAACAAACTCCGAAGCGGTAAGAAACACTCACCATTTTTGGCCATGCTTCAAAGGGAGTTAGCCTGGCGGTTGACTGAAACAAGGAAGAGACGCAAACCCAGCCCCACGTTGGGCGCCATTATGTCGTATCTGATGAGTGGTGGCCATCATTGCTGTCAACAAAGAGTCCGCCTATGCTGCATCGTGTTAGAGGCTTTTATTAAAATCACGAGGTTACAGCATAAGTACAGACCCGCGGTGTCCGGAGAACGGCTCCTCAGATTGCCATGGCCGTTCTGACGTCTTCCTCGCCTAACCCCCCTATTTATAAACAATGAAACTCCCTCCTCTGGCCAATCACCAGTCTCCCCTGTCTACAACACACCTCCGGTCTGCTGTACTTGGCGTCACACCCAAAACATTCCCTCTTGATACCAACACAAACACCATTCCATTTCTTCATGAAAAACATTTAACAAAGGCATAATCTTCAGATACTATAATGGCTTGGTCATGTCATCTGCATGCCAGAGGGCACATGAAGGCCAACGCTCTGCTGGTGGCCAGAAGAAGCGGATGAAGGACTGAATTAAAACCACTCTGAAGAGGTGCAAGATCAATCCATCCAGTATAGAGGACCTACCCTCCTGCCGAACGCTCTGGCGCTCTCATTGTGCAATGGACATCAGGAGTATGGAGGACGAACGCACACAGCATGTGGAGGCAAAGCGTGCAGAGGCATGCTCACAGGGCTACTCCTGCCCCCTCCAACCAAGCCTTCACATGCCCTGTCTGCAGCCGCAGCTGTATATCCAGGATTGATCTCCACAACCACCAAATGACTCATAAGTAAAGGAGAAGATGCTTCTCATCAACCATAAGTAAGTGTGTGTGAGATACTGGGAATCAAACCAGAACCAATAACGGTTAACCAGCCACTCTCACATTCTCTTTAATACAGTTTTATTTTTGAAGAATAGTCATAATAATTTGAATATACTGTTCATAACGCTTACCTAATATATTAACTTAATTTTAATACATACACAGAAAGAAAAAAAAATATTTATTTGTACGTTTTTTTTGTTGTAGTTTTTATAATTTCTTTCTGGTGGCTTTTGTGTGTTTCATTCTTTGATCTTGTCAGATTGTTTTTCCTCTCACTTCTAGTGACGGTCTCTCGTTTCTGGGAAGTGCTTCCACCGTTCCTCTTCTCATTCTTTTCTCTCCTTTATTCTCCTCGTGATCTTTTAGTCCCACTTCTTGCTTACTAGATTGTCATCAGCAACTGCATGGGAAAGAAAATGGCCGTCATTTTGAGGGTATTGGCAACCGGATTAGGTTGGACTAGACTCAAGTCCCAAATTGAGCACTAGCCCCTAGGGCTCAAGTTGGAGGATAGGCATAAGCAATATGGGGAACATTCCAACCCAGCTTATAATTAACATATTTCTAAGTATACAATCCTTTTAGATCTACATTAAGTACTATTGATTGATGTGAAGTTGGGCATGCGACTATTATTCTGGTAATTCAGTTCTATTTTAGTACTGCTCAACTGACGTTATCCAACACTTGTATACTCAACACCACATATTGGTGGTTCTGTGTTGCTCAGTTTGTAGAGCATGGCGCTTCCAATGCCATGATTGTGGGTTCAATTCCCAGGGGCCACCCATATGTAAAATGTATGCACGTGTGACAAAGTTGTTTTGGATAAAAGCGTCTGCTAAATGATACCAATATTTGTATTATGTCCATAAAAACCCCTGACTTTTCCATACAATCATAGGCTACTGTATGTTGACCGTAGTTAAATGTTAATGTTGGAAAATTGTAATATTAGCAAGTTAAAACTGCAAAGGCTAACATTGTCCCCAAGCTAGATCTTGCTAGTGGAAGAGTCTACTAAGGCAATTACTACCTAAATGTGACATTATAGCCATAACATTAGACAAACTTTAAGCAATATGGGGATACATAGAAACCTGTAGGAAGACACTCACACATAGACTTCAGTGAATACATACAGTTGAAGTCGGAAGTTTACATACACCTTAGCCAAATATATTTAAACTCAGTTTTTCACAATTCCTGACATTTAATCCTAGTAAATATTCAATTTCTTAGGTCAGTTAGGATCACCACTTTATTTTAAGAATGTGAAATGTCAGAATAATAGTAGAGAGAATGATTTCTTTCAGCTTTTATTTATTTCACCACATTCCCAGTGGGTCAGAAGTTTACATACACTCAATTAGTATTTGGTAGCATTGCCTTTAAATTGTTTAACTTGGGTCAAACGTTTCAGGTAGCCTTCCACAAGCTTCCCACAATAAGTTGGGTGAATTTTGGCCCATTCCTCCTGACAGAGCTGGTGTAACTATGTTAGGTTTGTAGGCCTCCTTGCTCGCACACGCTTTTTCAGTTCTGCCCACAAATTTTCTATAGGATTGAGGTCAGGGCTTTGTGATGGCCACTCCAATACCTTGACTTTGTTGTCCTTAAGCCATTTTGCCACAACTTTGGAAGTATGCTTGCCATTTTGCCACAACTTTGGAAGTATGCTTGGGGTCATTGTCCATTTGGAAGACCCATTTGCCACCAAGCTTAAACTTCCTGACTGATGTCTTGAGATGTTGCTTCAATATATCCACATAATTGTCCTTCCTCACGATGCCATCTATTTTGTGAAGTGCACCAGTCCCTCCTGCAGCAAAGCACCCCCACAGCATGATGCTGCCACCCCCGTGCTTCACGGTTGGGATGGTGTTCTTCGGCTTGCAAGCGTCCCCCTTTTTCCTCCAAACATAACGATGGTCATTATGGCCAAACAGTTATATTTTTGTTTCATCAGACCAGAGGACATTTCTCCAAAAAGTACGATCTTTGTCCCCATGTGCAGTTGCAAACCGTAGTCCAGCTTTTTTATGGCGGTTTTGGAGCAGTGGCTTCTTCCTTGCTGAGCGGCCTTTCAGGTTATGTCAATATAGGACTCGTTTTACTGTGGATATAGATAATGTTGTACCTGTTTCCTCCAGTATCTTCACAAGGTCCTTTGCTGTTGTTCTGGGATTGATTTGCACTTTTCGCACCAAAGTACGTTAATCTCTAGGAGACAGAATGCGTCTCCTTCCTGAGCGGCATGACGGCTGCGTGGTCCCATGGTGTTTATACTTGCGTACTATTGTTTGTACAGATGAACGTGGTACCTTCAGGCATTTGTAAATTGCTCCCAAGGATGAACCAGACTTGTGGAGGTCTACACATTTGTTTCTGAGGTCTTGGCTGATTTCTTTTGATTTTCACATGATGTCAAGCAAAGAGGCACTGAGTTTGAAAGTATGCCTTGAAATACATCCACAGGTACACCTCCAATTGACTCAAATGATGTCAATTAGCCTATCAGAAGCTTCTAAAGCCATGACATCCTTTTCTGGAATTTTCCAAGCTGTTTTAAAAAGGCACAGTCAACTTAGTGTATGTAAACTTCTGACCCACTGGAATTGTGATACAGTGAATTATAAGTGAAATAATCTGTCTGTAAACAATTGTTGGAAAAATTACTTGTGTCATGTACAAAGTAGATGTCCTAACCGACTTTCCAAAAGTATAGTTTGTTAACAAGACATTTGTGGAGTGGTTGAAAAACAAGTTTTAATGACTCCAACCTAAGTGTATGTAAACTTCCGACTTCAACTGTATATGTATTATACACTGCTCAAAAAAATAAAGGGAACACTTAAACAACTCAATGTAACTCCAAGTCAATCACACTTCTGTGAAATCAAACTGTCCACTTAGGAAGCAACACTGATTGACAATACATTTCACATGCTGTTGTGCAAATGGAATAGACAACAGGTGGAAATTATAGGCAATTGGCAAGACACCCCCAATAAAGGACTGGTTTTGCAGGTGGTGACCACAGACCACTTCTCAGTTCCTATGCTTCCTGGCTGACGTTTTGGTCACTTTTGAATGCTGGCGGTGCTTTCACTCTAGTGGTAGCATGAGACGGAGTCTACAACCCACACAAGTGGCTCAGGTAATGCAGCTCATCCAGGATGGCACATCAATGCGAGCTGTGGCAAGAAGGTTTGCTGTGTCTGTCAGCGTAGTGTCCAGAGCATGGAGGCGCTACCAGGAGACCGGCCAGTACATCATGAGACGTGGAGGAGGCCGTAGGAGGGCAACAACCCAGCAGCAGGACCGCTACCTCCGCCTTTGTGCAAGGAGGAGCACTGCCAGAGCCCTGCAAAATGACCTCCAGCAGGCCACAAATGTGCATGTGTCTGCTCAAACGGTCAGAAACAGACTCCATGAGGGTGGTATGAGGGCCCGACGTCCACAGGTGGGGGTTGTGCTTACAGCCCAACACCGTGCAGGACGTTTGGCATTTGGCAGAGAACACCAAGATTGGCACATTCGCCACTGGCGCGCTGTGCTCTTCACAGATGAAAGCAGGTTCACACTGAGCACGTGACAGACGTGACAGAGTCTGGAGACGCCGTGGAGAACGTTCTGCTGCCTGCAACATCCTCCAGCATGACCGGTTTGGTGGTGGGTCAGTCATGGTGTGGGGTGGCATTTCTTTGGGGGGCCGCACAGCCCTCCATGTGCTCGCCAGAGGTAGCCTGACTGCCATTAGGTACTGAGATGAGATCCTCAGACCCCTTGTGAGACCATATGCTGGTGCGGTTGGCCCAGGGTTCCTCCTAATGCAAGACAATGCTAGACCTCATGTGGCTGGAGTGTGTCAGCAGTTCCTGCAAGAGGAAGGCATTGATGCTATGGACTGGCCCGCCTGTTCCCCAGACCTGAATCCAATTGAGCACATCTGGGACATCATGTCTCGCTCCATCCACCAACGCCACGTTGCACCACAGACTGTCCAGGAGTTGGCGGATGCTTTAGTCCAGGTCTGGGAGGAGATCCCTCAGGAGACCATCCGCCACCTCATCGGGAGCATGCCCAGGCGTTGTACGGAGGTCATACAGGCACGTGGAGGCCACACACACTACTGAGCCTCATTTTGACTTGTTTTAAGGACATTACATCAAAGTTGGATCAGCCTGTAGTGTGGTTTTCCACTTTAATTTTGAGGGTGACTCCAAATCCAGACCTCCATGGGTTGATAAATTTGATTTCCATTGATAATTTTTGTGATTTTGTCGTCAGCACATTCAACTATGTAAAGAAAAAAGTATTTAATAAGATTATTTTATTCATTCAGATCTAGGATGTGTTATTTTAGTGTTCCTTTTATTTTTTTGAGCAGTGTATATTATCAGTGTAAATTCAGTGTTGACACCATCTGGGCACAAAATCCAAAACCATTGATTCATAAACAAGGTGAAAACAGGATGGACGGGGGGAGTAGCCAAGGCAGTGGCAGGTATAGGAAAAGTAGGGGCGATGAAGAGTAAGAAGAGATATGAAGGCACTTGATAGGAAGGTAAATCATGTTAACCGATTATCATTATTATTAAAGGTTTTGCAATTAAATAGATCATATTTAGAATGGATGATAGTCTTAGTAAGCCATTGAAGCAGGTATGAAAGGCTGTGGATCAATGTTCACGCTAAACTGTGCGCGGCCACGCACCACCTTCAGGACTGCCGTGCAGAAGAAATGCCAGCCCGCGCAGAGATGCAAGAGATTGAACTTCACTGAGTTCGCACTATATAGATCATCGTTTTTCTCTGTGATCGAATAAACATTATATCAGCCACTTTTCAATGCAACAAACCTAAACAAATCTAAGATTGAGTCTGTGATTTTGTTGTAGGCAGAGCCACAGCTAGCCTAGGCAGCCGATAGTGGGCGCTAGATCTTTTCCTCCTTAACTACAGTACACATTTTTCCAGTTTTATTCTGACGGCCTGCCATTTAAAGCTAGTTAAAAAGGAAAATTATGCCTTAGCAGCCTGAATGGAGGATGCTTTATGTACGAGCCGGCCCACAGGGTACACAAATGTAAACTTAGTAAAAAAAGAAACAGATCTTCATTGTAAAGGGTTTAAACACTGTTTCCCATGCTTGTTCAATGAACCATAAACAATTAATGAACATGCACCTGTGGAACGGTCGTTAAGACAGTAACAGCTTACAGACGGTAGGCAATTAAGGTCACAGTTATGAAAACTTGGGACACTAAAGCGGTTTTTCTACTGACTCTGAAAAACACCAAAAGAAAGATGCCCAGGGTCCCTGCACATCGGCGTGAACGTGCCTTAGGCATGCTGCAAGGAGGCATGAGGACTGCAGATGTGGCCAATAAATTGCAATGTCCGTACTGTGAGACGCCTAAGACAGCGATACAGGGAGACAGGACGGACAGCTGATCGTCCTCGCAGTGGCAGACCACGTGTAACAACACCTGCACAGGATCGGTACATCCGAACATCACACCTGCGGAACAGGTACAGGATGGCAACAACAACTGCCCAAGTTACACCAGGAACGCCCTCCATCAGTGCTCAGACTGTCCGCAATAGGCTGAGAGAGGCTGGACTGAGGGCTTGTAGGCCTGTTGTAAGGCAGGTCCTCACCAGACATCACCGGCAACAACGTCGCCTATGGGCACAAACCCACCGTCACTGGACCAGACAGGACTGGCAAAAAGTGCTCTTCACTGACGAGTCACGGTTTTGTCTCACCAGGGGTGATGGTCGGATTCGCGTTTATCGTCGAAGGAATGAGCGTTACACCGAGGCCTGTACTCTGGAGCGGGATTTATTTGGAGGTGGAGGGTCAGTCATGGTCTGGGGCGGTGTGTCACAGCATCATCGGACTGAGCTTGTTGTCATTGCAGGCAATCTCAATGCTGTGCGTTACAGGAAAGACATCCTCCTCCCTCATGTGGTACCCTTCCTGCAGGCTCATCCTGACATGACCCTCCAGCATGACAATGCCACCAGCCATACTGCTCGTTCTGTGTGTGATTTCCTGCAAGACAGGAATGTCCGTGTTCTGCCATGGCCAGCGAAGAGCCCGGATCTCAATCCCATTGATCACGTCTGGGACCTGTTGGATCAGAGGGTGAGGGCTAGGGCCATTCCCCCCTTGCAGGTGCCTTGGTGGAAGAGTGGGGTAACATCTCACAGCAAGAACTGGCAAATCTGGTGCAGTCCATGAGGAGGAGATGCACTGCAGTACTTAATGCAGCTGGTGGCCACACCAGATACTGACTGTTACTTTAGATTTTGACCCCCCCTTTGTTCAGGGACACATTATTCCACATCTGTGGAACTTGTTCAGTTTATGTCTCAGTTGTTGAATCTTGTTATGTTCATACTAATATTTACACATGTTAAGTTTGCTGAAAATAAACGCAGTTGACAGTGAGAGGACGTTTCTTTTTTTGCTGAGTTTATCACCGGCTGGGCACATCAATCCTAGACGACAGTACAGATCAATCGCCCACTATCGCCTGCCTAGGCTAAGCCAAAATGCATCGGAGTATAATTCTATTGACGGGTAGCGCACGAGTGGTCTTTCAATCACCAGCGAGTGGATCCGCTTTTCAGATCAGAGCCGTGCGTGTGCACATTTGTTGATATTCTTTGCTAGTTAGCGAGTTATTAGCCCAGTTATAGGTAAGTATTGGTGTTATAAAAGGCTCATGGCAGCAACCAGGTTTTCCCTCTACTCTGGCCATGCCCCTCTCTGGCTAATTACCACACCTGTTCCCACTGAACTAATTGACATTCCTGCACTATTTAAACTGCCGTTTTCCCCCTAGCTTTCAGTTGTGCTGGTGATTCAATCGAGTGGCCATCTGGCCTTTGTTCTTTCTTTGTTGTGCGTGACTGACCAAAAACCACAACAATTCCATAACTTCCAAACAACCCAATGTGCTCTGTGTGTGCAGTAAAATCATGTATTGGATTCCTGCTCCATCTCCTCATTCCTCTAACATCCTGACCGATGGACCATAGCGGTAGCAACAGTCCTAAACTTAATTTAGAGTCCACCCTAGCCCTAATGCCTTTTCTTTAATTGGTCAGCAATGGGGCGTTACTGCTTTCTACCAGAGCATAATGTAAATACTTTTTAAAAGACTGCATTGAACACCCCATATAGGCTACTGTAGGCTATATCATAGAAATCCAAATTGTGAAAATGTTATGGGATTGGTTTTGTTGGTAGGCCACTCTGATAGGCCTACATTATGCTTAAATAGCCACAATATCCTATTGGCTACTGTCTAAAACTGTAAGGGTACGCCGGAAGTTGCACAGAATTCTCACAACGTTGAAGTTTCCACTCACAATACCTGAAATTTGCTCAGTGCCCAAAATAATTAGACGGAACATTGCTGTGGATATTACAGGATATTATTACAAGGAATATTATAGATTTAATTGATAACAGATTATGTGTGTGTGTCCTTACCCTCCAGGTAGTTGCGGGCCACAAACTTGAGGACCTCGTCAATGAGGATGACAGGGAAGGAGAGCTTGAGCACCACCATCCATTTCTCCACGTTCAAGTGGGTCAACTTGAAGATCATCTGCAGCAGAGAGGACAGGCACATTTCAGACACATATCACATACTACTACTTAGTTATCACATAATATTATTTCGTTATCACATACTCTTACGGCTAGATTCAATCCGATCGCCCCTTTTCGGCTATGCACCTTTCTAAAAGCAATGTTTCCGCGTTTGCGTAGACCACTCTGTAAACGCTGCATATGTTGGCTCAATCGGAAATTACCTTTAAATGTCAATCGCACTATAACGCAGATCTTCTGCGGTCCAGATTGAATCTAGGCCTTACTCAGTTGTCAAATACTCTTAGTTATCACATACTCTTACTTAGGGCTCTATTCAATCTGTATCACTGAAGCGTTACAGATTGTGCGATAGAAATGTTCAGGTAATTTCCGATTGAGCCGACAAATGTAGCGTTTACCGTGAATGCAGTCTCCGCTAACTCGGTGACATTGCCTTTAAATTTCAATCACACGCTAACGCTGAATTTCCGCGATACGGATTGAATAGAACCCTTAGTATCAGGGAACTCTGTAAAGGGGACTGTATAACAATAATGACTGTATAACAAAACAAAAATTGCTGGGAGAGAGAGTGAGAAGCAGACAGAAGGAGAGAAAGAAGGAGATTGAGAGAGTAAGACAAAAAAGAGGCAGAGAGAGATGGATGTAGGATCCAAACTAATGGTCCTTGGAGCCGGACAGGAGAAGTATGTGAGGGGAGGGTTGTGGTGTGAGGTAAGGCAAGGCAGACTCACGGGCATGGGGTCGACGTAAATGATCACGAAGTGGAGTGACATGGAGAGGGACATGGCTCCAACCAGCCACAGGTTGCTCCAGGGGGGCATGCGCAGCAGGGACTGGTTCTCAGACAAGCTGGGAGGGGGGGAGGGGGAGCGATGGGGAGGAGGAGGTGTTACGTAATGCACGCTGGCTGAACACTGTGTGTGTGTGTGCACGCTGAGATGTTTGGATCCTTCTTCAAATGTAAATTTGATTTGTGGATCCAAATAAAGTATTTAAAATGTGTGTGTTTATGCACAGTTATCCACATAGGTGTATGCCAAGAGGTGTGCAGAAGCGTGTGGGGATTTGAGATTACATGGTGAGGGATGGAGGATCATGTTTGTTCTGCACGTTTAATCCAAAATTACTCTTCCAATTTCTTTGGGGTTACAGTACACTTTCAATGTTATAGCTACTTCTGGGGTTAGACTTTCATATCATACTCTTGATACTCTGTGTTTTAGAAACACACTGTTATAGAAGTGCTATAATTTATAAACATAAACAAGTGTTTTATATAACTTCACTGTTCATGTTCTACCTCTAAATTGATATACTGTGTGTGTGCATCAAGAATTACAGTGTTAACAAACTACCAATGTTGCACATTTTGAGGACCCAGATTAAACCTACTCTTGTCCTGCACTACAAAGCATGCCAAATGGATAATCTCCATTGAAAGTGCTTTTTTAGTCAAGGAGAAGGCTTAATCTGGGACTGGGAAACCGGCCCTTAATGTTATGCATAATTTAATCTTCAAACATTCCTTTATATTGAACCAGGCAGGAACCAAAGTTGCTTCTAGTTCTAGTTGCAGTCTGACCTGTTGAGGGCATTGCACATCTCAATGGTGACCAACACAGACAGGGCCATGGTCATAGGGGGAGCGGCCTCAAACACCTCACAGTGGACGCCGACAAAGTCCTCGTTTTCCTCGTGGCACTGCATGAAGTGGGACTGAGGAGAAAAATCAGAGAATTAGGATGGAACCATTTTACTGGATGATCACAGAATCATTCACTGTACATTTTTGCTCAGTAAGAAGTTTAAATGTAGATCCTAGGTAGCCCCTACCCCTAAGATGAAATATCCCCAAGATTGATGATGATGAAGGTCTTTGACCATTGATGTATTTTTAACGAGGATCTCTTGATGATTATGGTTTTAGACCAATGATGCAACATAAATGAATTTGGAGCTACAGTGGCACTGTAGCACATTTGTACTTTGCATGGTTTATTTCATTATCTGGGATGGTGTTCCATGCTTGTTTTTATGTGGTGAAGCCAAAGACACATTTATATATTGTGTGGACAAAGTTTTGTAATTCTAAAAAGCAATAGTTGATTATGTGATACAGGTGTGTTGGCGCTGGGCTGGGACAAAAGCCTGCACACCCAGTAAAGGTGGAGACCACTCCCTGTTCTACAGAGTCTGGTTGCATCTCAAATGGCAACCTATTTCCTATAGGGCACTACTTTTGACCAGAGCCCTATCTGCCCTATATAGGGAATAGGGTGCCTTTTGGGACGCAACCTCTGTTCTACTCACCAGGCTGTACGTTTTTGCTCAATAACTAATTTAAATGTAAGTCCTAGGTAACCCCTACCCCCAGGATTGTATAGGATTTGTATATATATATATATAATATTATTATTCTTATATATATATTATATATATACACAGTGGGGGAAAAAAGTATTTAGTCAGCCACCAATTGTGCAAGTTCTCCCACTTAAAAAGATGAGAGAGGCCTGTAATTTTCATCATAGGTACACGTCAACTATGACAGACAAAATGAGGGAAAAAAATCCAGAAAATCACATTGTAGGATTTTTAATGAATTTATTTGCAAATGATGGTGGAAAATAAGTATTTGGTCACCTACAAACAAGCAAGATTTCTGGCTCTCACAGACCTGTAACTTCTTCTTTAAGAGGCTCCTCTGTCCTCCACTCGTTACCTGTATTAATGGCACCTGTTTGAACTTGTTATCAGTATAAAAGACACCTGTCCACAACCTCAAACAGTCACACTCCAAACTCCACTATGGCCAAGACCAAAGAGCTGTCAAAGGACACCAGAAACAAAATTGTAGACCTGCACCAGGCTGGGAAGACTGAATCTGCAAAAGGTAAGCAGCTTGGTTTGAAGAAATCAACTGTGGGAGCAATTATTAGGAAATGGAAGACATACAAGACCACTGATAATCTCCCTCGATCTGGGGCTCCACGCAAGATCTCACCCCGTGGGCTCAAAATGATCACAAGAACGGTGAGCAAAAATCCCAGAACCACACGGGGGGACCTAGTGAATGACCTGCAGAGAGCTGGGACCAAAGTAACAAAGCCTACCATCAGTAACACACTACGCCGCCAGGGACTCAAATCCTGCAGTGCCAGACGTGTCCCCCTGCTTAAGCCAGTACATGTCCAGGCCCGTCTGAAGTTTGCTAGAGTGCATTTGGATGATCCAGAAGAGGATTGGGAGAATGTCATATGGTCAGATGAAACCAAAATATAACTTTTTGGTAAAAACTCAACTCGTCGTGTTTGGAGGACAAAGAATGCTGAGTTGCATCCAAAGAACACCATACCTACTGTGAAGCATGGGGGTGGAAACATCATGCTTTGGGGCTGTTTTTCTGCAAAGGGACCAGGACGACTGATCCGTGTAAAGGAAAGAATGAATGGGGCCATGTATCGTGAGATTTTGAGTGAAAACCTCCATCCATCAGCAAGGGCATTGAAGATGAAACGTGGCTGGGTCTTTCAGCATGACAATGATCCCAAACACACCGCCCGGGCAACGAAGGAGTGGCTTCGTAAGAAGCATTTCAAGGTCCTGGAGTGGCCTAGCCAGTCTCCAGATCTCAACCCCATAGAAAATCTTTGGAGGGAGTTGAAAGTCCGTGTTGCCCAGAGACAGCCCCAAAACATCACTGCTTTAGAGGAGATCTGCATGGAGGAATGGGCCAAAATACCAGCAACAGTGTGTGAAAACCTTGTGAAAACATACAGAAAACGTTTGACCTGTGTCATTGCCAACAAAGGGTATATAACAAAGTATTGAGAAACTTTTGTTATTGACCAAATACTTATTTTACACCATAATTTGCAAATAAAATCATTAAAAATCCTACAATGTGATTTTCTGGAATTTTCTTCTCATTTTGTCTGTCATAGTTGACGTGTACCTATGATGAAAATTACAGGCCTCTCTCATCTTTTTAAGTGGGAGAACTTGCACAATTGGTGGCTGACTAAATACTTTTTTTTCCCCACTATGAGAGAGAGAGAGAGAGAGAGAGAGAGAGACTGACTTAGGGTTGGGATTGGTGATGCTACCAAATATGTTGGATTTTAACATGAATGACTCGTGCCGTTTACCATTGTCTGCTTAAGGGGGTGCCTCTCCCATAGACACCAATGAGATAGCAGTCTGCTTAGTTCATTGACTTCCATTGAAATAAAAATTAGGGAGTGGGTGGTCTTGCTTCCTCTTCCGTATATGATGCTACTACTCACCAGCTGGTAGAAAGACACGCCAGGGCCGTCGTCACTGTAGAGAAACCACCAGGTGGCAGCAGCAACGGTGGCAGCACCGACGTAGCCTGGAAAACACACCACAGGAAGTCAGGTAACATTGATCTCAATTATAATTGGTCCAATTCATTTCATTTCCTTTACCTGTTGAAGTATCGAGATGAGGACATACTTTGTTATTTGCTTGTGTGGAAATTCGCTTTGCATCACTTTTAATTTAATTTATATTTTTTACCTACTGTGTTCCTTTATCACGAGGATGTACAGAAACGGTATAACATTAATTTGATTATTGCTTTGGCTACAGTTTGTATCCCACCACCATGCCAATAAAGCACTGCTCAATTTGAATGTGGTGTGGTAGAGGGGGGCAGGGAGTCTAGGCTGTACGCCAGAGAAGGCTCCTCAGAGGAGGAAGGGCTGTTTTTTGTTGTTGTGAAACATAAAACACGTTATCCTTTTTAGATAAAACTATACTAAATATATTCACGGCACCAAATACTTCATTAAAGGTCTACAGTAGCCTCAACAGCACTCTGTAGGGTAGCACCATGGTGTAGCTGGAGGACAGCTTGTTTCCGTCCTCCCAATCAAAAGATCAGAGAATGAATCTAGTACTGAAAGCATAAAATGTGGTGAGTAGTTGACTCAGAGAAAGACAATAGTTGAACAGTTTTGAACAAATTCATTTCTTCAAAAATGATGGAGAAGCGAGAGAGAGAAAGCTAGCTATATATATATATATATATATACAATTTATTTTTTTCACCCTCACTTACTTAGCTAGTGAATGCAGCTAACTAGTTTAGCCTACTTAAACACCTGGCTCAAACAGAGAGGGATGCTATGTTAGCTAACTAGCTATGGCTATCCAACACTGGAACTCTTCTAAGTCAAGGTAAGCTTTTGGTATTCCCATTGGGGCCCGCCGGTGTAACTACTAAACTGCTTGCTGACTGTACTGCATGATTGTAGCGGGTTTACTAACGCGTTGGTTCTAGTAGCTATGTTGACTATGACGTTAGATAATATGGTGACGATGTAGGCTGTTAGCGGTTATGACAGCTGATATGTTGTGCACTGAAGTCCCCAAGCGAAGGGAAATGTGAGAGGAGGAGATCACGTAGATGCGAGAAGGAATTATACTACAAGAAAAGTGATCATGCTGTTTGTATGTGGCTGCTATGAACTGTGTTTGCGTGTGATCAGGGGTGTATTCATTCTGCCGATTCTGTTAAAACGTTTTTTTAAACGGAAGCAAACGAACAAAACGGGGATAAACGTCCCTGAATTTGTCCAATAGAAACTCTTGTTTGTAACTGTTGGACTAATGATTACACTCTAGATCGGCTAGATATAGGCAATAGTGTGCAAGGCAGAAGAAACAATATCCACCATAGCATACTACTTAAACAACATCCACACTAGCAAACTACTTAGAATGAGGCAATGTATTGGTCATGCATTCACAATGGTATTCTACTGACCCCAACAGTTGTTGAAAGAAAAAGAGAGGAGGAAAGCAGAATGGACAGCGCATTTGTAATTGTATTGTTTTGTTGTGTATTTGGTGTTTTTGATGTGTTCCTGACTTCACAGAATACATTTCCATGCAAATGGACAATAAAAGTGTTGTGTCATATTATATGGTACAGTTGAAGTCGGAAGTATACATACACTTAAGTTGGAGTCATTAAAACTCGTTTTTCAACCACTCCACAAATGTCTTGTTAACAAACTATAGGTCGATTAGGACATCTACTTTGTGCATGACGCAAGTAATTTTTCCAACAATTGTTTACAGACAGATTATTTCACTTATAATTCACTGTATCACAATTCCAGTGGGTGAGAAGTATACATACACTACGTTGACTGTGCCTTAAACAGCTTGGAAAATTCCAGAAAATGATGTCATGGCTTTAGAAGCTTCTTATAGGCTAATTGACATCATTTGAGTAAATTGGAGGTGTACCTGTGGATGTATTTCAAGGACTACCTTCAAACGCAGTGCCTCTTTGCTTGACATCATGGGAAAATCAAAAGAAATGAGCCAAAAAAATCTACAAAAAATTGTAGACCTCCACAAGTCTGGTTCATCCTTGGGAGCAATTTCAAAACGCCTGAAGGTACCACGTTCATCTGTACAAACAATAGTACGCAAGTATAAACACCATGGGACCACGCAGCCGTCATACCGCTCAGGAAGGAGACGCATTCTGTCTCCTAGAGATTAACGTACTTTGGTGCGAAAAGTGAAAATCAATCCCAGAACAACAGCAAAGGACCTTGTGAAGATACTGAAGGAAACAGGTACAAAAGTATCTATATCCACAGTAAAACAAGTCCTATATCGACATAACCTGAAAGGCTGCTCAGCAAGGAAGAAGCCACTGCTCCAAAACCGCCATAAAAAAGCCAGACTAAGGTTTGCAACTGCACATGGGGACAAAGATCGTACTTTTTGGAGAAATGTCCTCAGGTCTGATGAAACAAAAATATAACTGTTTGGCCATAATGACCATCGTTATGTTTGGAGGAAAAAGGGGGACGCTTGCAAGCCGAAGAACACCATCCCAACCATGAAGCACGGGGTTACCAGCATCATGCTGTGGGGGTGCTTGCTGCAGGAGGGACTGGTGCATTTCACAAAATAGATGGCATCATGAGGAAGGAAAATTATGTAGATATATTGAAGCAACATCTCAAGACATCAGTCAGGAAGTTAAAGCTTGGTCGCAAATGGGTCTTCCAAATGGACAATGACCCCAAGCATACTTCCAAAGTTGTGGCAAAATGGCTTAAGGACAACAAAGTCAAGGTATTGGAGTGGCCATCACAAAGCCCTGACCTCAACCTATAGAAAATGTGTGGGCAGAACTGAAAAAGCGTGTGCGAGCAAGGAGGCCTACAAACCTGACTCAGTTACACCAGCTCTGTTAGGAAACATGGGCCAAAATTCACCCAACTTATTGTGGAAAGCTTGTGGAAGGCTACACGAAACGTTTGACCCAAGTTAAACTATTTAAAGGCAATGCTGCCAAATACTAATTGAGTGTATGTAAACTTCTGACCCACTGGGAATGTGATGAAATAAATAAAGTTTAAATGTATTTAAACTTTCGACTTCAACTGTATGGTATCGTATCTTATCCTATCGTACCTCCGATGGCGAGGTATCTGAAGAACAGCCATCCAGAGATAAGGGGCTCCTTGGGGGAGCGGGGGAGCTTGCCCATGATGTCCAGGTCAGGGGGGTTGAAGCCCAGGGCAGTGGCAGGGAGACCATCAGTCACCAGGTTGACCCACAGCAGCTGGACAGGGATCAGAGCCTCCGGCAGACCCAGGGCAGCGGTCAGGAAGATACTGAGAAAGATGGAGGGATGGATGAGGAGAGAGAGAAAGAAAAGGAGAGCGAGGGAAAGAAAGAAACAAAGAAAGAAAGAGAAAGAAAGAAAAAAGGAGAAGAGTAAGTTGTGACTAGAACTGTGTGTGGCAGTCATATTGCTGTTCTTGGCCACAGGGGTGTCTTGGTCACACTCATACTTCTGTATTGGCTGTCAAGTAGTTATGCTGCTACTACAGTGAATCTCTGTCTTCCAACAAGTCCCTCTGGATTGGCGGTCAACCACGGTTATGTCTGAGCCGCGATGTGGTCACGATGTGTTCACTTCAACCCCTTCCCCACCGAACACTCACCAGACTACCTCACCAACGTTGGAGGAGATGAGGTAACGGATGAACTGCTTCATGTTGTTGTAAATGGCTCTGCCCTCCTCAACGGCTGCCACAATGGAAGAGAAGTTGTCGTCAGCCAGGACCATCTCAGAGGCAGACTTGGCAACGGCAGTGCCAGAGCCCATGGCGATGCCGATCTCTGCCTTCTTCAGGGCGGGGGCATCGTTCACTCCATCTCCGGTCTGGTGGAGGGGGAAGAAGAGAGAGAAAAGAGAAGAGAAGGTAGAGAAGGAGGATGACTGTTAGTGATGTGTTCTGTGTGATATGAATCGTATTTCGGCAAATATTCTGTTTTATGTAAATTGGATGGTTGTACAATAAAGCTTTTCAGTTTTGAATAGGAGTGTATCCTCTGTTCCTGTTCCCTCCCCTCACCATGGCGGTGATCTCGTCGAAGCCTTGCAGGAACTCAACGATCTTGGACTTGTGAGAGGGCTCAACACGGGCATAGCAGCAGGCCTTGCGGACTGCTTTTTTTTGCTCGTGGAGGGGCAGGTCGTCAAACTCACGGCCAGTGAAGGCTCGGCCAGTGGTGTCCTCATCCTCTTTGAAGATGCCAATACGACGGCAGATAGCCACGGCTGTTCCCTTGTTGTCACCTGGGAGGGAGGGAGAGAGAGAGAGAGAGAGAGAGAGAGGGAGAGAGAGAGAGAGAGAGGGAGGGAAGATAATGAGTTGTCATAAGATATTGTTTCTCAATTTATTTCAGTCCTCTCTGAGACCACCAGAGTGAAATATAATGGAGGAAAGACAACCAACGGAGAAGAGGTAGATGGATGGAAACTGTGGGAGTGATAAAGACATGGAGACAGAGAGAAAAGGTGAGTTAGGGTTGCAAAAATCGGGTAACTTTCCCAAAATCCCCAGGTTTTCAAGAAATCCTGGTTGGAGGATTCTGGATTTCCTATTTATACCGTCTTTATTCCGGGAACTTCCAACCGGGTTTTCTGGAAACCAGGGAATTTTTGGAAAAGCACCAGATTTTTGCAGATTTTTGCAGTCCAGTATACTGACCAGTGATCATGATGACGCGGATACCAGCAGCCCTGCACAGCTCGATAGCTCCAATGACCTCCTTACGAGGGGGGTCCAGCATGCCCACGCAGCCCACGAAGGTCAGGTCAGTCTGAGGACCACAGACAGAGAGAGAGAGGGGAGACGTAGGGTAAGTGCTTTGGAAATGAAATGAGTTGTTGTTCAAATAAAGCTTGAATGCAATGAATTTAGATAGAAATTCCAGTAGTACTGTTTGTATTTACCTAGTAATTATTATTATTATTAAATGTTTTGTTGTTTTTACCCCATTTTCTCCCCAATTGCTAGTTACGACCTTGTCTCATCGCTGCAACTCCTCAATGGTCTCGGGAGAGGCGAAGGTCGAGACATGCGTCCTCCGAAACATGACCTGCCTACTTCTTAACACACTGCACGCTTAACCCGGAAGTTAGCTGCACCAATGTGTCGGAGGAAACACCGTTCAATACCACAAGGAAACGCTAGAGCGCGATGAGCCAAGAAAAGCCCCCACGCAAACCCCCCCCTAACCCGGATGGCACCCGACCACCCTATGGGGCTCCCGGTCACGCCTCAGCACTGCGATCCAGTGCCTTAGACTGCTGAGCCACTCAGGAACCCCTTTAATTACCTAGTAATTAATACAGTAGGTACTTAAATTCCTCTTCCCCCCCCCTCTCTCTCTCCCTGACGCCCCCCCCCCCCCCTTTCTCACCTCGTAGTCGCCGAACTTGGTGGCGTCTTCGAGGTTCATCTCTTCCATGCGGAGGGGTGTGTCGCGGGTGGCCAGTGCCAGGCAACGCAGGGTGTCACGGCCGGTACCCCACTCTTTGATCACAGCCATGATCTTGTTCTTGACAGGCTCGGACAGGGGCACACGGGTGGTGCCAACGCGCACATATGCACACCTCTCAATAACACCTTCGGGAGCGCCCTAGGGAGAGAGGGAGAGAGATAACGGTCAGGACTCAAGGAACATTTTGGAACTTTCTAAACAATCACTGCAAGATTGCTATAGAGATTGTTGATATGACAACGTCACTGGGACGTTTACCCTGAACATTTCCATAGAGACGGGTGCCGGTGTTCTCTCACCTTGACGAACATTTTGTTGCCGACGGCGGCCTTAGAGGACTTGGCTGGGGAGCAGAACACTGACATGGACTTCCTGTCTCTGGAGAACTCAAGGGTGAACTCCTTCTTCATCAGCTGCTTAATCACCTGGGAGAGAGATGGAGAGGACAGGGGTTAGACAGGGAGGGAGGAGAGGGTTTGAAAAGGAGGGAGGAGTTAGAGAGGGATGGAGGGAGGGAGAAATGGGAGCTAGGCTGGAGAGGGGAGGGAGGAATGAGAGGGATGGGATGGGGAATAGGGGAAGGGGGAGTAGGGGGAGAGGGGAGCCAGAAGGAAAAGACGGAGGTGAGAGAGGGTGGACTGGAGAGGAAAGGAGAGAGGGAGGAAGGGGGGGGTTAGGAAGGAAGACTTACAGAGCAACAGGCGTTGGCCCTGTCGGGCTTGGACATGCCGCGCACTTCAGTGTTGAACACGTTCATCTTCTCAACCAGGCAGCACAGAGCGGTCTCAGTGGCCTCGCCCACCTTCTCATAGATGCCCTTAGACTGCAGGAGAGAGAGAGGGGAAAGACACTATCAGATCTGGGCTAGACTAATGCACATATCAGCTACAGAAAATAACAGCTACACATACAGTGGGGAGAACAAGTATTTGATACACTGCCGATTTTGCAGGTTTTCCTACTTACAAAGTATGTAGAGGTCTGTAATTTCTATCATAGGTACACTTCAACTGTGAGAGACGGAATCTAAAACAAAAATCCAGAAAATCACATTGTATGATTTCTAAGTAATTAATTTGCATTTTATTGCATGACATAAGTATTTGATCACCTACCAACCAGTAAGAATTCCAGCTCTCACAGACCTGTTAGTTTTTCTTTAAGAAGCCCTCCTGTTCTCCACTCATTACCTGTATTAACTGCACCTGTTTGAACTCGTTACCTGTACAAAAAACACCTGTCCACACACTCAATCAAACAGACTCCAACCTCTCCACAATGGCCAAGACCAGAGAGCTGTGTAAGGACATCAGGGATAAAATTGTAGACCTGCACAAGGCTGGGATGTGCTACAGGACAATAGGCAAGCAGCTTGGTGAGAAGGCAACAACTGTTGGCGCTTTATTAGAAAATGGAAGAAGTTCAAGATGACGGTCAATCACCCTCGGTCTGGGGCTCCATGCAAGATCTCACCTCGTGGGGCATCAATGATCATGAGGAAGGTGAGGAATCAGCCCAGAACTACACGGCAGGACCTGGTCAATGACCTGAAGAGAGGTGGGACCACAGTCTCAGAGAAAACCATTAGTAACACACTACGCCGTCATGGATTAAAATCCTGCAGCGCACGCAAGGTCCCCCTGCTCAAGCCAGCGCATGTCCAGGCCCGTCTGAAGTTTGCCAATGACCATCTGGATGATCCAGAGGAGGTATGGGAGAAGGTCATGTGGTCTGATGAGACAAAAATAGAGCTTTTTGGTCTAAACTCCACTCGCCGTGTTTGGAGGAAGAAGAAGGATGAGTACAACCCCAAGAACACCATCCCAACCGTGAAGCATGGAGGTGGAAACATCATTCTTTGGGGATGCTTTTCTGCAAAGGGGACAGGACGACTGCACCGTATTGAGGGGAGGATGGATGGGGCCATGTATCGCGAGATCTTGGCCAACAACCTCCTTCCCTCAGTAAGAGCATTGAAGATGGGTCGTGGCTGGGTCTTCCAGCATGACAACGACCCGAAACACACAGCCAGGGCAACTAAGGAGTGGCTCCGTAAGAAGCATCTCAAGGTCCTGGAGTGGCCTAGCCAGTCTCCAGACCTGAACCCAATTGTAAATCTTTGGAGGGAGCTGAAAGTCCATATTGCCCAGCGACAGCCCCGAAACCTGAAGGATCTGGAGAAGGTCTGTATGGGGGAGTGGCCCAAAATCCCTGCTGCAGTGTGTGCAAACCTGGTCAAGACCTACAGGAAACGTATGTTCTCTGTAATTGCAAACAAAGGTTTCTGTACCAAATATTAAGTTCTGCTTTTCTGATGTATCAAATACTTATGTCATGCAATAAAATGCAAATGAATTACTTAAAAATCATACAATGTGATTTTCTGGATTTTTGTTTTAGATTCCGTCTCTCACAGTTGAAGTGTACCTATGATAAATATTACAGACCTCTACATGCTTTGTAATTAGGAAAACCTGCAAAATCAGCAGTGTATCAAATACTTGTTCTCCCCACTGTATACAGATACTGAGTGCTGACACAGTACTGCACACACATGCACACGTACGCATGCACACGTACGCATGCACACACACGCACACACATAGAAAGCTTCTCCTTACATCGTTGTAGTCCAGAGAGGAGTCATTGCACAGAGCACAGATGGTGGACAGCTCCACCAAGCCATCATACTGGCCACACTTCACTAACGCACCATTCTTAGTACTGAGAGAGAGATGGAGAAGACAGCAAGTCAAGTAGGTGTGTGTCTGTGTGTGTGTGTGTGTGTGTGTGTCCAGACTATACTCACACTTCTCCCTCTGGGGTGTACTTGGAACCGGAGATGTCGAAGGAACCCAGAGAAACGCTGTCTCCGTCCACTTTGTCAATAATGAACATCTGGAATCACATTACAAAGACACAACACACACTGCTTATCTATGCACTTTAAAAAAGCCAACTGAACCAATTTCTTAATCAGCGTTATTTTGTGAGTTGGGTGGACTTTAGAAGGACCATAAATTGATCTAATATGTGTGTGTAATTTTTGGAGTAAAATTACAAATTAATGTTTGCCTTTGGAAGGCAACACTGTATACATTTACGTCATTTAGCAGACGCTCTTATCCAGAGCGACTTACAGTTAGTGAATGCATTATTATTATTATTATTTTTTCATACTGGCCCCCCGTGGGAAATGAACCCACATCCCTGCCGGCCAAACCCTCCCCTACCTTGGACGACGCTGGACCAATTGTGCGCCGTCCATGGGTCTCCCGGTTGCGGCCGGCTGCGACAGAGCCTGGACTCGGACCAGGATCTCTAGTGGCACAGCTAGCACTGCCATGCAGTGCCTTAGCCCACTGCGCCACTCGGGAGTCATGTATGTTAGGTCTGCTACAGTATATGCCCAAATGTTGAGCATACTCACAATACTATTGCAGTTGGCTGCCTTACAATTGTACTTTGAATCAACAAACTCTGCTCGAGGTGAGCTGAATTTGAACAAGCTTGATGAGTAAAATTACAAAATGTATATTTGCTCAAAACCACTGAAAACCAGAGCCATCATTATCCTATTTCCCAGCATGCTTTATTGCAGTTTGAGTTTTTCAATTCCTGTGTTTTTGCTTTCATAAAGTATTCATACCGCATGATTTATTCCACATTTTGTCGTTACAGCCTGAATTCAAAATGGATTAAATGTATTGATTTTGTCACCCATCTACACACAATACCCTATAATAACAAAGTGAAAACATGTTTTTAGACATTTTTGTTTTAAACAGGCTATGTCTAAATACACTTACAGATACCACAATTGCTTCCCGTGGGCAGATAATATTAAAACAACGCAGACTATGGAGGGTTTTACGCACATCTAAACTTTTCACACAGTAGCTGGATAAAGATCCAATATAAACAGAAAGGGAGAATGTCCACTCACCCTTATACTGATCCCAAATATAATGTTTTATATACATATTGGAACCATCTTACAGATCACATTCACAATTCTCGCATTAACACCTTAACGCCAGCCGAAAATAGAGCCCTATGGGGTATTGTGTATAGGCGAGTGACACAAAGGCCTCTATGTTCGGCTGGCGTTTAGGCGGCACTTGTGTCAAACGCATGTTAGTTTGCAATTTCGTTATGTAAAAACTGGCGCACTGGCATTTTCCAGCTCTAACGCCAGGTACGGTAATTTACCTGCCTTATATCAGCACGCTTGCGCTCAGATGGGAGGGGTAGAAATATTTTAGGCGTGTCCTTAAAAACATGATCTTAAGTGCTAATTTCAGGCAGAGCCGGTAGCGATATTTAAGACCAACCAAAAGCTGGTTTTAGCAGTAACTCAATTGATTATGGCATGAATTTTGACAGCGGAAACGCAGCCTATCCAGCCGTGACGCACACTGCCCATATGCGCATGTAACAAGAGTAGCCTAATGTGCTTTTGGTGCCTGTATACTTCCTATTTAGAAACATAAAAAAAAAAAAAAAAATCCCATTTCGTTTAATTTGGTTAAAAACCAAGCATTGCCTTCCCTCCTCTCAATTAAGGCTTGTTTTTGTCCTGCCCAATGCAATCGCGAAGTAGTCATGACTGTTGATAAAGGGTTTGGCTCCTGAGACCGCTTGGAAATAAATCTTAATCACCAAACCTTTATTAAAATATGAAGTCTGAGAGGAGTAAAACAGTGAGCTGACGTTCCCTTTTTATCTATGCATTGTAGGCAGGCCCACATTATTTTTGCCATGTAGGTCCCGTTTTGGAAGTGCATCCCTCCAGGATGTAAGTAGGCTACGTGTCATGCCCATCAATAAACGAGAGACGAGAACCTCGGTGAATAAAGGTGAACCTCATATTTAGAATTTATCTGTAACCTGTAACAATTGCTTGTTTTTTTTCCGTTTAATCTGTTCAAAACCCAAGTCCTCCCTTAAACCTACTATAATGAAGGCTGGTTCAACAGCAATGCGTGTATTTTTATCCTGGTGATTTTATGATATCATTACATTTTACATGTATGTATTGTATTGTTTTTTAAACAACAACAACAGATTGCTTGTTTTTCGTTAAATTTTATTACAAGCAATCTTATTAGAATGAGTCACCTTTCTGGTATGGTTCCGATTATGTTAATAAAAAATAGGCCTATTTGGGAGGGAGCAGTATAACGGCGAGTGGACATTCTCCCTTTCTCTTTATATTGGATCTTTGTCCAGCTACTGTGAAAAATTTGGAGGTGTATAAAACCCTCCATAGTCTGCATTGTTTTATAATAATAATATGCCATTTAGCAGACGCTTTTATCCAAAGCGACTTACAGTCATGTGTGCATTTTTACGTATGGGTGGTCCCGGGGATCGAACCCCCTACCCTGGCGTTACAAGCGCCATGCTCTACCAATTAAGCTACAGAGGACCGCATTATATGCCCACAGGGGAAATTATGGTGCCTGTAAGTGTGACATAGCCTATTTAAAACAAGTTGTTGTTTCGTTTTGTTTAGATTAAAATTATTCGTTGTCTTTGTAGGCCTTATCAATAATGAATGTAATATTGCTAATTGACAATGTTTGGCATGTCCATGCTCAGCCATGCAATTACTTAGAACAATTTGGGCTGAAAATGGGTTCAAGTTAACGTATTTGGCAAATATAGGTCTACATTTTGTTATTTTGTTTCTGTAAGCCATTTCACAAACTATAATGGACTAACATTGGAATTGGAGTTGATTCCAAGGCAATACATAAATTACCGTATAAAATACCGTAAATACACAACTTAAAGCAACAACATATTTCGCCATGGAGCACGTTCTGATTGGTCAGTGAGCCAAGCCTCAACACACCCACATCTTGTTTATTCATCAAAACGCAGCCCTTTCGCGTCTACGCCAGATAATTGTAATAGTGAAAACAGCCCAAGGGCTCTATTTTCGGCTGGCGGTAAAGAGGCGCAAGTGCCAAACACACGTAAATTTGCAATTTCGTCAATTTCACACTAGCATTTTCCAGCCCTAACGCCAGGTTCGGCAATTACCTGTCTAACATCAGCTCACTTGCGTTGTTGTGGGAGGGGTGGCAATATTTGAGGCGTGTCCTTAAAAACACATGCAATTTCATGCAGTGATAATGGGAAGTTTTAAGACTCACAAAAAGCAGGTCTTAGCAGTAATGCAGTTGATAATTGAATGGATTTTGAGAGCGGAAGCGCAGCCTATCCAGCCATGGTGCACAGTGAGTGCCCATGCAAGAGAGATGTGATTTTATGCTGGTGAATCTAGTATTTAGAATCATAAACTATTGGTTTCCCCCCCATTTCGTTTAATTCGATTAAGAACCAAGCATAGGCTACCCTTCCCTTAATCAAGGCTGGTTTAGCAGCATCACATAGGTGCATCTTTGTATCCTGGCCATTAGCCAACTAGCCTATGAATAAATGATTTTTAAATGGTATACTGAGCGTGCTTTGAAATATTTGAGAGGTTTTTGCCCTCAAGCTTTTTCATTAGGTATTCAAAATTCACATACCTGCATACTTCATTTTGCTTGTTTGAGTAGGCTATCCATCCCCATATTCAAAGAGCGCCCCTCACCCGATTACCAAAGACAACCGCGCTCCTCCAAACTATTAAATCCTCCTATAATGCCATATCAATGCTGTATTTCTTTCAGAATCTCCCTAGGACATAGGCAATGATACAATTGACAGGAGCCTAGTTTGTATATTGACGTGCAAATGTTATGCATAAAGACATTTAGGCTTACCTGTGCACACATGCCAAGGAATGAGATAAGCGATTTATGATATCAAGCTTCTGACCCAATACTTATTAGAAATATTGTTGTTGGTTTAAAACGCAGATTGAATGTTTTTCGTTTAATTTGATTGAAAACCAAACTTATTAGAAATATTCACATCCATGGGTTTTTGGTGATGAAGTAGGCTGCTACATGACTCGAATGCAATGTAATTTCATCTGCTATTTCTGGAGTGCAAATATGATCTGTAAGATGGTTCCATTATGTTTATAAAACATTACATTTGCCAGTAGTATAATGGTGTGGACATTTCCCCTTTCTCTTTATATTGGATCTTTATCTGTGAAAAGTTTGGATGTGCATAAAACCCTCCATAGTCTAAGATGCCTTGTCTGTATTATATGCCCACAGGGAGCAATTATGGTACCTATAACTGTATTTAGACATAGCCTATTTAAAAAAAGTTGTTGTTTCGTTTTTATTAGAATTTGACTCGAATTATACACTGTCTTTTTAGGCCTTATCAATAGCCTAGTGAATGTAATCTTGCTTATTGACTACGTTTGGCATGTCCATGTCCAGACTGCAATTTACAGTAGGCCTAGCAGCCCTTATATTATTTTATTTATTTATTTTACTTATATCAGTGCAAATGCTATAGCCTATTTAACAATATATTTCCATACTGAAGCAATGCAATGCTTATATAGACAGGTGGACTGCAAACATGTTCAACATATTTTGCAAATATGGGGCAGGCTATTTAACGAACTAGGCTATAACGGAGTAACATTCTAATTGGAGTTGATAACAACGCAATACATAAAAGAGCGTAAATACACAACTTGAAGCAACCACCTATTTAGCCATGGAGCACGTTCTGATTGGCCAGTGAGGGGCAAGCCACGACACGTTTATTCATCAAAACCCAGCCCTTTCGCGCCACCGCCAGCAACTGCGCCTATAATTGTGGTGGTGAAAATAGAAAAAAAAATTCTGACACCCCCCCAAACCTATAGCGCTACCGCCAGTGCTTACATTTATCACTGCATTAGGTTTGTTAAAATAGAGCCCAAAATCTCAATTTAATCTATTTTAAATTCAGGCTGTAACACAACAAAATGTGGAAAAAGTCAATACTTTCTTAAGGCACTGATTGGTTGATTACATTGGCTGATTGGTTGATTGCACAAAAATATATAACATACACTGAGTGTACAAAACATTAGGAACACCTTCCTAATATTTAGTTGCACCCCCTTTTGCCCTCAGAACAGCCTGAATTTATCAGGGCATGAACTACAAGGTGTCGAAAGCATTCAACAGGGATGCTGGCCCATGTTGACTCCATTGCTTCCCACAGTTGTGTCAAGTTGGCTGTACAGTATGTCCTTTGGGTGTTGGATCATGCTTGATACACAGGAAAACTGTTGAGTGTGAAAAAACCAGCATTGTTGCAGTTCTTGACACACTCAAATCGGTGCGCCTGGCACCTACTACCATACCACGTTCAAAGGCACTTAAATCTTTTGACTTGCTCATTCACCCTCTGAATGGCGCACATACCCAATCCATGTCTCATTGTCTCAAGGCTTAAAAATCATTCTTTAACCTGTCTCCTCCCCTTCATCTACACTGATTGAAGTGGATCAATAAGGGATCTTAGCTTTCGTACTGGATTCAACTGTCAGTGTTCCTAATGTTTTGTACACTCAGTGTACATTTTCAGAAACTAATCCAATCTGTTAGTAGTTGGACGTTTTGCACCTGTTACTGAAATATCTGTTCCAGTTTATATGATTTAGGTAGTCTCAATAATCAATCTTCCCTACCCCGGCAGTCATTCTCAATGCAGGTTGCGGGTAATTAAAAGTTGAAATTGTTGGATATCCTCACTCTGGATTCCAATAGGAATTACAGATGTAATTCCAATAGGAATTAAACATCACTTTGCAAGCCAGCATTGAGGTTTGAATCAACGTACAATTGTAAGGCAACCAGCTGCAATAGGATTGTGAGTTTGCTCAACATTTGATCAACAAAAGTGGAACAAACTCACAATCCTATTGCAGCTGGTTGCCTTTCAATTGTATGTTGAATCCACATATATTTTTACAGTGTGGTGGATCTCTGGTGCGTTTGTGTGTATGTGTGTGTTTGAACGCACAGCGCGCGTGTGTGTGTGTGTGTTTGTGTGTTTGTACGGCGTGTGTGTACCCACCTTGGTGACACACATCTGGTTGGTGGTGAGGGTGCCGGTCTTGTCGGAGCAGATGACGGAGGTGCAGCCCAGGGTCTCCACAGAGGGCAGGGAGCGGACGATGGCGTTCTTCTTGGCCATGCGGCGGGTACCCAGAGCCAGGCAAGTGGTGATCACAGCGGGCAGACCTGGGAGGGAGAGAGAGGGGGAAAGAGAGGGGGAGAAGGGGGAGAGATGGTAGAGAAAGAGAAAGAGGGGGAAAGAGTGTTATTAGTTATACAGTGAACCATGTTCTTGTGATGAGAAACCTTGCTCCAGACCTGAAGACTTGCATTAGCTTTGCTACATAGGCTTTAGCTCAGCAGGTTAACACAGTCTAGAGGGTGATTGGTTGATTGACTTTTGTCCACTTTACTTTGACCCATCTAGACTTTTTAGATTAGATTAGTGCTAGTCCAGTATCAGGTGCTTACCCTCAGGAATGGCAGCCACAGCCAGGGCCACAGCGATCTTGAAGTAGTAGACGGCCCCGCGGATCCAGGAGCCTCCATGGACGGGGTCGTTGAAGTGGCCGATGTTGATCATCCACACGGCAACGCAGATCAGGGAGATGACCTGTTATGGAATAGACAACAAAAGGTTGTCAGATAAAGCCTGATTAAAAAATATATATAATACAATTGTCATCATTACACTATTGGTTTCCTTACATTGTAAGTCTATGGACAAGATATGACTTGGTTTTATTTCCCTGGCACTGTTTCCAAATGCTTACATTTGACCATTTGTGGCACAAATCCCATTGTAATTTTGTAATTTGGGTGAAATATCCCTTTAAGTTGCATCAAATCAAAACGGGCAAAAATTGGCTACTTGACCATTTTAAGGCAGTGGGGAAACTAATCTTGTCAAGTTGCAACAACTAAAATAGTGTAGTAGTAGTAGTGTAGTAGTAGTGTTGTATTAGTAGTAGTGTTGTAGTAGTAGTAGTAGTAGTAGTAGTAGTAGTAGTGGTAGCAGTGTAGTAGTAGTGTAGTAGTAGCTGTCTGTCTCACCTTGGAGAGCTGCTCTCCAAACTCGTCCAGTTTGGCCTGCAGGGGGGTCTTCTCCTGCTCTGTCGCAGCCATCTGGTCGCGGATCTTCCCGATCTCTGTAGAGACACCGGTCGCCACGGCTACGCCGATAGCCTTGCCTGAAGCGATGTTGGTGCCCTTGAGGTACGGACAGAGGGAGGGAGAGAGAGGGGAAGAGGGAGCGAGGGAAAGGGAGGGAGAGAGAGAGAGGGGAGAAGGAGATACAGAAAGAGAGAGGGGAGAATGAGATACAGAAATAGAGAGGGGAGAAGGAGATAGTGGAAAGAGAGAGAGAGAGAGCGGTCAATGAATGGCTGTAAGGGTGGAGGAGATGGAGAGTAGAAGAGGCTCATATAGGGAAGGGCAGGAGTGTGGAAATCGACAGTTAGATTTATGGAGAGATTCCGAGATTGAGGAATAGAAAGATAGATGGATAAATATATACAGTAGGAGAGGCCCTCACAGAGAAAAGCATGTTCTTCTTGTCCTGGTTGACAGCTCTCATGTCCGGGACGGCATCGGTGTGCTTGATCACACTGACAGACTCACCTGAGAGAGGAGAGAGACAGAGAGACAGATAGTGAGACAGAGTTTTACAACAAAAAGGTTTTACATGTATTTATTTTAGGGCTGTCAAAAGATAAAAAATATTTAATTGAGTTAACTCTCAGGATTTAATTGCAAATTCCAAATGTAATTTACGATTTTTCATACAAAAAACATTACAAGAATATTAATGTTTTTAGTTTGTATAAAATAATGGTTATCCAAATAGATTTATTTTATTTTGGCCAAATTGAGAAATCACACTTTATTTAACCTCAATGTCAACTTGTTTTTACATGGCATTGTAGATTTTAGCTGTATAGATTATGAATGTAGGATGTTTTCAGTGTATTTTCAATGCTTTCAGACAATGCGATAAATCTTGAGAAAAACAAAGTGCACTAAAATTACTAAAAGTTAACTCGAGTTAACTGATTAACTCTGACAGCCCTAATGTATTTCCATTGTAGTTCTGTAAAGAGGGTTAAGACTGATAGACAGAGTTGATAATATCACTCACCAGTGAGGATGGACTGGTCAACACGCAGAGTAGTAGAGTTTATTTTGACGAGTCTGATGTCAGCGGGGACTTTGTCACCAACTGGGAAAGAAAGAACACACATAGACAATGTTAGTTCAAAGTAGCTCTCTCAACCTCACGCATATACACACAAACTACACTCCACTTCAGAGTTAATTTTACGAATGTTCAAACATAATTACTACATTTTAACTCAGTCTTTATCACAATCAAGGTTTCCCCTGGTTAACATTGTGCTTATTCTGACTTTTTACAGTGCATTCTGACAATACACTGCTTTTTTACACTGTCAAAATATCACTATTTGAAGTTTTGACTCTTCAGTATGTCAAAACAGAGAGAGAGAGGGTGTGAAAGAGAGAGGTAGAGAGAGAGGGAGAGAGAGAGGGGGAGTTGATAATAGAGAAAAGTCCCCTCATCCAACTAGTCCTGAGACTAAAGTTTATTAACCACTACCAACCCAACAACGCCTCAGGACAGCACTCAGACCATCTGCCCCAACCACATTATATAACCCCAAAAAAGTACATTATATTACCTATTGAGAAAACATTTGTACTATTTATAACAACACTGTACATAGTTAATAATAGAACATTTAAAACACTCTTTTGAAATGTGTGTGTTTAATGTTAACTGTTAATTTACCTACCCCAAATAAATGTATGGATGATGGTTACACTATTTATTACTTGTAAGTTATATACAATGTATATAACTTTCTCTCTCTTGTTCTCTCTCTCATTCTTTCTATACCTCCCTCTCTCTTACCCTCTGATTGCCTTAAAAGGACCCACTGTCTCAAGGACACAAGGACAGCCTCCCTCCCTCCCTCCCTCCCTCCCTCCCTCCCTCCCTCCCTCCCTCCCTCCCTCCCTCCCTTCGTCACAAAATGACACTTAGTCATTGTCATACACTCTCTATCCCTCTCTCTCTTTCTCACCCTCTCAAATACACACGGGCACACACACACTCATTCACATGTCCAAGCCACACATCTAGTGCATTGGTGCACGTCCCGTGTGGCTCATTTGGTAGAGCCTAGCACTTGCAACGCCAGGGTTGTGGGTTCAAAATAAAAAATGTATGCACTCACTACTGTAAGTCACTTTGGGTAAGAGCATCTGCTAAATGACTAAAATGTCAAATGTAAAAGTAATGCATTGATTATAGTGTATATTCTTAGTAGATCACCTGCTAAATTTGGAAATGTTGTGCCCGCAAATGAATAACACGCAATAAACATTAAAATGTGCCCTTATTAGTAAGATCTGCCCCGTTTATCTATACTAGGATCAGATTAGCCAACCCTAAACCTAACTTTAACCATTAGAGGGATAAACCAATCTGACCCAGGACCAGCCGCTGGTATACATCCCAAATGGCACCCTATTCCCTGCATCAGTGGTTCGCAACCTTTTTCGGTTATTGTACCACCAACTGAATTTTGCTCTGCTCTGAGTACCCCTGAAGTACCCCCTCATGTGCATTTTACCAGTAGTCCAATGGTGTCATGAGTCTTCAAGTACCCTCTGTGGATAGGCCAAGTACCTTCAGGGGTCCTAGGGCCTACATAGTGCACTACTTTTGACCAGAGCCCTATGGCTATAAAGTAAATAGAGTGCCTTTTGGGATGCTCCCTGTGTCTGTCAACCAGGCAATATTCACTATGGGTGTTAGGCCTTGTTTTGGTTGGTATAATATATTAGCAAACCCTAAAGACGTGATGTCAATCTGAGAGGACTTTGAGACTCATTTTGTGACAAATTGTACACTTTGTGATAAAAGTTGTTGTAAAAATCTCTAAACCTTCATCTCTGATAAGCAAGGTAGATTATTTCGCTTACACCAGATCTACATTCATTTTTAGTGGCTAGTGGGTATTGGGGCTAAGGGTCGACTTGGGACTGGGCCTACAACTCTTGGGTCTATATGGGTAGATGTTGCCCTTGGGCTCGAATCTAGAATCAGCTTACCCCAAAATCGCAGCCCTTTAGTCATTAGGTATACAGTTCTTACCTGAATCTGAATCTCTGAATCTGAATCTGAAGCTTACCGGACACCTCCACCACATCTCCAGGGACGATCTCCCTGGCCTTGATCATCTGGACGTTCTTCCTGTCCGACCGGTAAACCTTCCCCATCTCAGGCTCATACTCCTTCAGAGCCTCGATGGCGCTCTCTGCATTGCGCTCCTACAGGGCAACAACAACCCCACAGAACATCAGTTCCTCCTAACCTCCCTTCCAGAAGTGTAAAGCCTGACTTATGCCAATATGCCCACCCCCTACCCCCGTCACATCCACCCCCTCCCCGCTCCCTCGTCCCATAACCCCCTATGTGTGAATCCTTGTGCATAGTTTCCAAATGACCACCACAAGGCCAATATGGACCCGCTGCTTGTGGTAACCCGATCGTCCCTCTGTATTTTTACTGTGGGTTTGGGGGCTGCTGCATTTTCCCCTATAACACCCCTCCCCCCACGGGTAACACATTCGGACCCTGAGTGGTTAAACTAACGCATGTGATGTATTATATGTGTGTGTGTGTCTGTGTGCGTGTATTTCCACTAACTGACCTGCCAGACTCCAACGATGGCATTAGCGATGAGAATGAGGAGGATGACTAAAGGTTCCACGAAGGCTGTGACTGTTTCCTCACCTTCCTCAAACAAGGCCAGCACCTGAGAGAGAGAGAGAGAGAGAGAGAGAGAGAGAGAGAGAGAGAGAGAGAGAGAGAGAGAGAGAGAGAGAGAGAGAGAGAGAGAGAGAGAGAGAGAGAGAGAGAGAGAGAGAGAGAGAGAGAGAGAGAGAGAGAGAGAGAGAGAGAGAGAGAGAGAGAGAGAGAGAGAGAGAGAGAGAGAGAGAATTTATGTTTATTGATAATGGAATGCACTTTTACAACATTTGACAAAATGCGGCCATATCAGAAACAGTCTATGCCAGCCTTTTTTTGTCCTTGTGAGTGCATGTGTGATAGAGGGAGTTATTGTGTGTGTGTATGCGCGTGCGTGTGTGTGAGTGTCACATGTTGTTGTCACTGGTCTGTTTAGGAAATGGGCTGTGTTGACATGGACACAGAACAGTTCTGATCCACTGAAGCAGAGTAAGAAGCAATCTAACCCACAGAGAAATCCCTCCATCCCTCCATTAATGTATACATCGATCCATTATCCTTTATTCCCTATTCCTTTGTCCAAACCATCCTCTTAACCTTCTTCTACCGCCTCTCCCTTCTCTACTCTGTTGTTCCTTTGTGCAAAGATTTGACTCTTCTATCCTCTTTTCTCTTTCTTTCTTTTTTTTTGTTTGCTTGTTTCTTCATTTCCTTATTTTCTTGTCTCTATCCATTTATTCTCTCATTCTCTCTCTTTTAAGATCTCTATATCATGCATCCTCTCTGTCTCTCTATTCCAAAATATACTGCATTGAAATCGATTGTAGCCTTCTGACACGTACCATACTATCATAGAAACTTAATTTGAAAGTACATTACAAACATTACACTGATATTGCCAATGCATTTATATTTATACAGTATATTCACTTTATATTATGCATTTATGAAGTACATATTATCATTACAGTGTCTTCCTCAACCATATACTGTATGTACCTATCACCTATCTGTTTGTTTGCCTTTGCAACAAACAATGGCATTGTGCAAAACTATCTCTCTCGCTCTCTCGCCGGCAATCCTTCGTTCCTTTCATCCCTGACCTTTGTTAAAGGATACAGTTTCTCAGCCTGGCTTGAGACTTTCTTAAAATAACGCGCCCTCTCTCCCCTCGTGCCCTCTTGCCACACACACACACACACACACACTACATCGCACACACACACCATTCTTTCTAAGGCCATAATGACAGCTGGTCAGGGACAGGACAGAGTGTAAAGGGTTGGGGGTGGGGGGGGTTAAAACATTGTGTCACCCCTCTACCCCAAAACAGATTTGAAAAGAGAGAGCAAGACAGGAGAGCAGAGGGGAGACAACAGTGAAATTAAATAGTGAGAGAGAGGGAGGGGGGGGGGGGGGGGATTCCTTGAGCGAGTGTGTGCGTGAGTGAGTAAGCGAGGGAGGGAGGGAGAGAGGGCGGACATCAATCCATATGAAATATAACCTGACGGGTCACAGCATGTGTTCTGTGTGTACGCAAAGCATAATTGACCTGTGTGTGTACAGTATGTGTCTTTCATAGTGCAGGTATGTAACCTTGTGTGCATGCGTGTTTGTGTGTGCGTGTGTGTGTGTGTGTTCGCTGTCAGTGTCCTCAGGGCCTCTGCCACCATGCACAGCTGCTACGCTGAAACATCTACCCATCCTGCACTGGGGTAAGGAGAGGACGTGGCAGGAGGAAATTGACAGGAAGTGACCTCACAGTGACCTTACAGGTGCTAACACCAACAAACACACACATACACCCAAACCTATCGACCTGTATAGACCCTACCCCCTATGCACTTGTGGAGATCTGAGAGGACTCAATAGGTATTATCAATACATTAATATCTTCCCCTTGCTCTCATTACACCAATCATTGAGGAGCAGACTAGATAACATAACTTTGTATTGTACCAATGAAGCTAGAGACAGAACATCTAAAGTCATTCGCCATTCTAACGCAGCAATTAATCTAGTGACTAGAGCCTCATGTCTTTACCTTGTCTTGTGTCATTACTGTGTAATCTTTTCCCTGTAACCCATAGCAATATCTACATGCCATAGTTCCCTGTAGCTCAGTTGGTAGAGCATGGCGTTTGCAACGCCAGGGTTGTGGGTTCGTTTCCCACGGGGGACCAGTATGAAAAAAAAAAATGTATGCACTCACTAACTGTAATTCTCTCCGGATAAGAGCGTCTGCTAAATGACTAAAATTTAAAAAAGGATAGTCGGTCAAAATCAGTGACTACGTTTTGTCTACTTACAAAAGAAATGCAGGCAGCCAGCAGCAGGATTCTGACCAACAGATCCTCAAACTGCTCTAAGACCAACTCCCAGATGGTCTTACCTGAGAGAGAGAGAGAGAATAATGTCACTGCATGTGTGTGTGGATCTGCGTGTGTTGGCAGGAGTGTATTAGCACTATACAACACTAAAAAAAAACGGTAAAATGAAATCGCAATACTACTATCTCACGATTGTTTTGTGTGGTGACACATGCAGACAAATCAGACCTAAAGAGGAGTGCACTCTTCAAGACACTTGCCAACATCGTGCAATGTGGAAACCAACATAAATGTTCCCTAACAACGCGCATGCCCGACCACCTGAGGATCTTTTTCAGCCATCTATTTCTTGTGTTTAAGGGGTGCAAAATCCACTTGTCACTTAAATCACACTGGATTGATTGCTTTCATTTTACTCTTTCATACTCTTGCTTGTTCCCGTTAACGTTACGACTGCGGATACATTGGCTTTCCGTTGAATCTATAAGAACACTAAAGCTTCGTCTGGAATTTAACGCACCGTCTCGACTCTTCACAAAAAAAAGAAAGATAATGTTATTTTGATGGGTGTTCATTTTTTGTGGAATTTATACAAATAATAATTTAATACAGTTGAAATGTTTACAAATTAGATGCGCTGAAGTGAAAGCAACTTCTGAAAATGAACTCTCGGGTTATGGTGATATTACACTATATATACAAAAGTATGTGGACACCCCTTCAAATGAGTGGATTTGGCTATTTCAGCCACACCAGTTGGTGACAGGTGTATAAAATCGAGCACACAGCCATACAATCTCCATAGACAAACATTGACAGTAGAATGGCCCATACTGAAGAGCTCAGTGACTTTCAACATGGCACTGTCATAGGATGCCACCTTTCCAACAAGTCAGATCGTCAAATGTCTGCCCTGCTAGAACTGCCCCGGTCAACTGTAAGTGCTGTTATTGTGAAGTGGAAATAGGAGCAACAACGGCTCAGCCGCAAAGTGGTAGGCCGCACAAGCTCACAGAACGGGACCGCCAAGTGCTGAAGTGCGTAGCATGTAAAAATGTCTGTCCTCGGTTGCAACACTCACTACCGAGTTCCAAACTGCCTCTGGAAGCAACGTCAGCACAATAACTGTTTGTCGGGAGCTTCATGAAATGGGTTTCCATGGCCGAGCAGCCGCACACAAGATCACCATGCCAATGCCAAGCATCAGCTGGAGTGGTGTAAAGCTCGCCACCATTGGACACTGGAGCAGTGGAAACGCGTTCTTTGGAGTGATGAATCATGCTTCACCATCTGGCAGTCCGACGGACTAATCTGGGTTTAGCAGATGCCAGGAGAACGCTACCTGCCTGAATGCATAGTGCCAACTGTAAAGTTTGGTGGAGGAGGAATATTGGTCTGGGGCTGTTTTTCATGGTTCGGTCTAGGCCCCTTAGTTCCAGTGAAGGGAAATCTTAACGCTACAGCATACAATGACATTCTAGACGATTCTGTGCTTCCAACTTTGTGGCAACAGTTTGGGGAAGGCCCTTTCCTGTTTCAGCATGACAATGCCCCTGTGCACAAAGCGAGGTCCATAAAGAAATGGTTGGTTCGGAAGAACTTGACTGGCCCGCACAGAGCCCTGACCTCAACCCCATCGAACATCTTTGGTATGAATTGGAATGCCGACTGCGAGCCAGGCCTAATCGCCCAACATCAGTGCCAAACCTCACTAATGCTCTTGTGGCTGAATGGAAGCAAGTCCCTGCAACAATGTTCCAACATCTAGTAGAAAGTCTTCCCAGAAGAGTGGAGGCTGTTATACCAACAATGGGAGGACCAACTCCATATTAATGCCCATGATTTTGGCATGAGATGTTCGACGAGCAGATGTCCACATACTTTTGGTCATGTAGTGTATGTCTGATCTCGCAAACAATGTAAAGTAGGTGTAATCTAGAGCCAAGCGTGTTGATTTTTAATCCGAGGGTATCTTGCTATTGACACACTTGTTGAATTATGCAAAAGTACGTGACGACAGTAATTAATGAGGCAGTCTAGACAGTGCAGGTGAGTGCAGATAGGTTAGACAGAGCAAGTGTTTGGTGGTTGCAGCCCTGTTTCTCCCCTTTATGTTAATGTATTAATATATGCAAATACACCCAGTGTATTTATGCAAATGAGGCACATATAATGTCCTTAGTTTAACACACAAAAAAATACCTGATACAATAAGAAAATGTATATATGAGTGCATTCTAAGGAAAAAAACTATATTATTTGTCCGTGCCAGTAAAATGTTTTATGTGCTATAATGTTGTCAATATCTGATGGATTATAACAATTCCAAAGGTTGGGAGTGTCTTCATCCATTGTCCAACTGTTGCATATCATACAATTGTATCAAAACTAACATTTGCTTGTTGGTCTTAATTTAAGGTTAGGGTTAGGCATAAAGTTAGCAGTGTGGTTAAGTTTAGGGTTAAGGTTAGGGTTAGGTTTAAAACACAGGAGGCTGCTGAGGGGAGGACGGCTCATAATAATGGCTGGAAAGGAGTGAATTAAATGGTATCAAACACATGGATACCATTCAATTTATTCTGTTCCAGCCATTACTATGAGCCCGTCCTCCCCAATTAAGGTGCCACCGGCCGCTTGTGGTTTAAAATCAGATTTTAAGAAGATCAATTGTAGAAATCGGTGGGGTTTATGACTTTGTGGTTGTTTTAACTATTGACGACTCAACTGAAGCATCTGACGCAATTACGCAAGTTTTTAGTTCTGGGTTTTTCGAGGTTTTATGTGACAGATGTGATGGGTAAGTTAGGACACAGATCTGTGCATAGGAAAATCATTGTCTTTCAGGGTTATGACAAGTTTGACAACAAGAGCAATCCCATTCACATCCTCCCCTTCCTTCTCTCTGAAGTGTGTAGCCACTCCCTGTCAAGCATCGGATTGGATAAAAATTATGGCTACTCTACACCAACCAATCCAATGATTTTAAACCCTAGAGGGGGCGTGAACAGAGAGATAAATGGGCGAATCGGAATGTCTGGAGGGTTCGTGATGACAGAATTCACGACGACACGACTGACAGGAAGTCCATCATCCCAGGCAGGAAGCAGAACAACAGGTGTGTGTGTGTGTATGTAAGTGTCTGTTTGTGTGTGACATGGTGACAAGAAATAAAGAAGTAGTGTGACTGATGGGATGTGTAACCTCCCGGACACTGGGACGGAAATAGGAGTGTGTGTGCAGACCGACCACAGACAGGTGTGTGAGGGGCAAAGATAAACGTTTGGAACTCACCAATCTCAGCTGGCAGCTCTGTGAAAGGGGAAAGAGAGAGAGAGGAGATTATTAGCACAGCATTGCTATTTGCTACTAACATCACTAATTGAGAATAACATTAGGCCTACTACCTCTAACTTTGATAGCAGAAATGCTCTTTATAAACTGTGATTAAACATAAAGGACCAGATTTACTAAGCCTTTGTTTCCACCTGTTTAACGGTCAGATCAGGTCATTGAAAATACAGGTCCAAACTTTTGCACTTGATACAAATATCTATAGTTAATTAACTAAAAACCTTTACTTTGCTCATGTCATCCACCTTTTGATTGATAACTTACGTCAGGACTGAAATCTCTCTGAACTAATTTCAAATCTTCAAATTATGCAAAAACAAAAAACGTGAACAAACCAAAGAACTGGCATTGCACAACTGTGATTCTACTTTATTTCTAAAGGATCAAACTAAGTGGTTTTCTTCAGCAACAGTTTGCAAACAAGTGTTAGGGCCTTGGTTTGTCCCAGGTCAGCCTTACAATAGCCATAGCAAACCTCTGTCCTTCTCACTGACCTCTGATTGGTTAGCCAATCAGAGCCTTGAGTCGGTCATTGCTTTTCATTGGTTGGAAGAGACAATGATTTAAGCATGGATGACCAAGAAGAAACATTTTCATACAAATATTATCATAAGCCTCATAACTTAACGTTTACCTCTGTATATCTAGTCTGATGCTTAGCCACTCAATGGTATTATCAAGTGTGCTAACTGCAAATACACAAAAATAAAAGGACTGATACAACAGATATGCAAGTCGAAGTTGTCAGGAACTTCTGGAAACCAACCAACCAACCACAATAGAGAGCCTGTACTGGACTGATCACAAACTACACTACCCAAGCATCCCTTGGTGCCGCTGACCTTCAAATGGTATCTGCCGCACCATCACAAGGTCACGTGAACTATTTTGGTTGCCAAGCGCCAATGTGTCAGTCAGCCAGCCAGCAGCCAATCACAAAAAGTCAACATTCAACCTTCCCCTCGTCATAACCAAAACAAAGACTAACTGTTCCCCAAGAAAAAACTATTTCCAAGTCAGAGGAACACCTGTTGCTGTCTGTCTGTCTGTCCCTCAATCGCATCCATTCTTTCCACAGCATTTAGCACCAATAAACCCCATTTTGGGTCCGAACCTCTACACCCAACCAGATCCTCCTCCTTTTTCTCCTCCTCTTCCTCCTCCTCACCATCATCTTTCCAACAAGCCCTATCCCTCCTCTTATCCACCTCCATGTCCCTCTGTCCATCCCTTGGTTTCTCTATCCTTTTCCATCAATCCATCCATCCATCCATCCATCTCAGTCTCTCTTTCTCACCATTGTGACCATATCTGGCCAGGTTCTTCTTGAACTGTTCTGGTGTAAGGCCGGTGGTCTGGTCGACACCAAAGTATGACACAACCTCTTCCGGCTCTTTTGCGTGTGCATTCTCCATCCTCACCAAACAGGAGACGCTTCAGAAGAAGAGAACAAAACAAAGACACGTTTAGGACACGTCTATCCGGTAATGCGTGGCTTGGTGCAGTAAGTAGGTAGGTAGGTAGGTAGTTCTCCAGTTATGAGGTTTTACAACCAGATAAATTAATTGTTACCCACCACTTTATAAAAGTGTGGGATTGGGCTACAAACTGTCAACTCCCTTCGTTCTCTCTCTCCCCACTCTCTCTCGCTGCTCTCTCTCTCACCTCTCCGGCAAACTGGAGCCCTGGACTGACAGAAAGTGCAACCTGGCACAGGCTTCTGAAAAGTTTTATACAGACACAAAAGTGGGGCGATTGGTGCTCACTCACCATGCGCCTGCGCCTCATTGGCTGAGGGGAGCAAAGGTGGGTGGGCCGGGAGGGTCCTATGGGGGGGGGGGGGGATTACGCGTGGAAGAATTTGGCACCAACTGCAGAGGGGGTCCGCTGTCTGCCGTCAAACTGAAAATAAAGTATGTTTTTGGATCGAGCATGGTCAGTAGAACAGGGAAGTGGAGATGGGGACAGGGGTGCTTTGAATGAGAGGTAGGGGGCATTGAATGATGGGCCCAGTGTGCTACTGTATGTATGGCAGATAGGACAGAGGGAAGGGGGGGGGGTACAGAGAGGGAGGCAGATAGAGAACAGAGACAGAGACAGAGAGAGTTCTAAACTTCCTTAATAAGCACGTCTTGAGAAAAAAACTAATTTGGATTCATACCAAAACATTGCACAACTGATCATATTTACACCTTACACATCCTGATAGATAAACATGTCCACCAAAATATGACCAAAATGTATGCTTGCTTTATTGACTTCCAAAAAGCATTTCGTTATATTTGGCATACAGGACTGTTCTACAAAGTTATTGAAAGTGGTGTACTGGGTAAAAAATATTACATAATTAAATCCAATGGCATAACAGATATTACTATTTAGGGGTGAAACAGTATTTTGGATACATTTGGCATACAGGATTGTTCTACAAAGTTATTGAAAGTGGTGTAGGGGGTAAAACATATGACATATTTAAATCAACTGGCATAACAGATATGACTATTTAGGGGGTAAACAAGTGCAGCATCAAAATTGGCAAGAGAAGAACATAATTATTTAACCAGAGGCGGGGCCTTTGCAAGGGTTGCAATCTCAGCCCCCCACTCTTCAATATTTACATCAACGAATTGGACACTATTCTAGAAAAATCCTCAGTCCCTGGTGTTAGTCTCCACAATTAAAAGGTTAAATGCACTTGTGCTTGCTGTCATCCACAGCACATGGCCTACAGCAGAGCCTGGACCTGCTAGAGCAGACAAAAATAATGATTTTCCAGAGAAGATCCAGATCTTTTAGGAATTAGACCAAAGTTCTCAATTGGTACAAATTATATAGAGTACTACACACACTACAATTACTCAGGTTTAAAAATAAGCTCAACTGGACACTTAAATGAGGCAGAGAATGAACTGAGAGAGAAAGCAGGCAGGGCATTTTACACCATTAAAAAACTAATTCAAATTGAAATACCTGTAAAACTTTGGCTAAAACGAATTGAATGTGGCATTGAACCAATTTCTTATAATTATAGTGGTCTGGAAATATTTCAAGATCATGTGGGTTGTCTATAATAATTCATAATTCCCTTAATGTTTTTAAAATATCCGGGAAAAAATCCCTGAATGCATTAAATATAACACTGCAGTATGGAAGGGAACATCTCGTAACAAAGAATAACACTGTTTGACATCTTTGAGTTATAATCGAAGTTCAAACTAATATAAGAAATGTGCATTTTTTGCATTAATTGTGGCATATCCTTTTGATAAAAGATTTGTCAAATGAATGAGACTTTCATGTTTCACGTCTCAGTTGAATTGGTTTGAATGAAATTCTACTTACTTCAATTCAAATTCAATTCAAATTCATTGTTTGAATTGGTCCCAACCCTGCTGTTTACACAGCAGGAATATGGTGCGGTTCGGACAAAAGTTGGATTCAGACGTTTATTTGATAGTGAGGGACACATTTCACTTTACGTCTGGTAAGTAGAGTTCCTAGAGATTATACATATGCCTTTGGTGATGGGGATTTTTTTTTTTTTGAGGGGGGGGGGGGGGGGGGGGTGAAGCCAGCTATATCGGAGCAGGTTCATTTTCTGTCTCCTCTATCTTCTCGCAACCAAGTATGTTTCCCAGACAATTCTGGGTTACATTGCAGCTAAGGGAGGACCATGCACCACCTGTGGCTCAACCTTGATGAGACTGAGTCTGATGTTATCTTTGTACCACCCTTTTTAGGCACACAGAGCTCCAATCCCCGTAATCTTGGCCATGCGTCAATTTCTGCCGATTAACCAAAACATATGAGTCAATCAAAACTTTTATTAAAAGTACATTTCAACATTGCAGTGTTGGCTTCTTCATTTCATTAACAAAATAGTTACCAAAATATTCGTCAAACACCTATTTTTCAGTGTGTTGACTAAAATATGAATGTATCTCTGTGACTAAAATCTGACTACTAGGTGGACTGGACAATAGTTTTTGGAGAGATTGAGAGCTTTTTAGTGATAAGCACAATTAATATTAGCAGCACAGATGTGCAGCGCAGTTCTGTTCAGCAGTGGGAAGGACCTGGTGAGTTTAGGAGGAGCAAGCGATGAGTGTGGGCAGACAGGCAGACAGGCTCCGCTCCGCCTCTGATTATATACATCGCGCAGAAGACTCTCTTGCTTCCCCGGAGCTAACCAGTCACCACCAGCCTTCTATTTAGCTGCCCTTTGCCTGGTTAAGAAACACGAGCTGCTTTATGAAATAAAAAACAATAGCAGCATTGAGTTTAATAGTAAAACAACAGTCTAGCTATGTTTTTCTCTTCCTTGAGTATAGAACAAAGAAAAGTAGTAGCTGTCTTTGAATTTGTAGTCTTGCTCAACCCTCCCACTTTTCCCACTATACTTTATAGCCAGGTTCTGTAGCCAACGTAACCAAGTCTCCCTCTTTTCCTCAGAGAAAACGTCTTGATTCTATCCCTTACCGTTCAAAAGATATGACCAATAATACTGGCGCTACGTTTTTTTCTTTCTATCATGCAATGGCGGGCCGCATTTTACATTCATAAAGCATATCGCGGGCCGTTCTAAAACTAGGCTACTTGCGGACCGGACAGTTACCATTTGTTTAGCTACACCTTATTCAGTCATGTTACCTCATTAGCTACTGTAGCTATGTCTAACAACCTGGGGTGCATTCAGCAGTATGTAATGTTTTGGAACGTTCAGATAGAAATATGCTATGTAGAACAAACATGCCTCTGACATGTTGAATAAGGAATAACATTGACTCTATTCATGGATTTTCTATCTGCAACGTTCGAGAACGTTTTGCAACTGAACGTGGCCCTTGTAACATTTCCAGTAGCCTACATGCTACTGTAACATTTCCAGTAGCCTACATGCTGAATTAGGAATTTACATGGCCAGATAATTCTTACATATTGTCATATACAGTACCAGTCAAAAGTGTGGACACACCTACTCATTCCAGGGTTTTTCTTTATTTTTAATATTTTCTACATTGTAGAATAATAGTGAAGACATCAAAACTATGAAATAACACATATGGAATCATGTAGTAACCAAAAAAGTGTAAACAAATCAAATATATTTTATATTTGAGATTCTTCAAAGTAGCCACCCTTTGCCTTCATGACAGCTTTTCACGCTCTTGGTATTCTCTCAACCAGCTTCACCTGGAATGCTTTCCAACAGTCTTGAAGGAGTTCCCACATATGCTGAGCACTTGTTGGTTGCTTTTCCTTCACTCTGCGGTCCAACTAATCCCAAACCATCTCAATTGGGTTAAGGTCGGGCGACTGTGGAGGCCAGGTCATCTGATGCAGCACTTCATCACTCTCCTTCTTGGTCAAATAGCCGTTACACAGCCTGGGGGTGTGTTGGGTCATTGTCCTATTGAAAAACAAATGATAGTCCCACTAATGATAGTCCCACTAAGCCAGATAGGTTGGCATATCACTGCAGAATGCTGTGGTAGCCATGCTGGTTAAGTGTGCCTTGAATTCTAAATAAATCACAGACAGTGTCACCAGCAAAGCACCCCCACACCATCACACCTCCTCCTCCGTGCTTCATGGTGGGAACCACACATGCAGAGATCATGCGTTCAACTACTCTGCATCTCACAAAGACACGGCGGTTGTAACCAAAAATCTCAAATTTGGACTCATCAGACCAAAGGACAGATTTCCACCGGTCTGATGCCCATTGCTCGTGTTTCTTAGCCCAAGCAAGTCTCTTCTTCTTATTGGTGTCCTTTAGTAGTGGTTTCTTTGCAGCAATTTGACCATGAAGGCCTGATTTCATGTGGTCTCCTCTGAACAGTTGATGTTGAGTTGTGTCTGTTACTTGAACTCTGTGAAGCATTTATTTGGGCTGCAATCTGAGGTGCAGTTAACTCTAATTAACTTATCCTCTGCAGCAGAGGTAACTCTGGGTCTTCCTTTCCTGTGGCGGTCCTCATGAGAGCTAGTTTCATCATAGTGCTTGATGGTTTTTGCGACTGCATTTGAAGAAATGTTAAAATAGGGCTATCTTCTGTATACCACCCCTACCTTGTCACAACACAACTGATTGGCTCAAACGCATTAAGAAGGAAAGAAATTCCACAAATTAACTTTTAACAAGGCACACCTGTTAATTGAAATCCATTCCAGGTGACTACCTCATGAAGCTGGTTGAGAGAATGCCAAGAGTGTGCAAAGCTGTCATGAAGGCAAAGGGTAGCTACTTTGAAGAATCTCATATATAAAATATATTTTGATTTGTTTAACACTTTTTTGGTTACTACATGATTCCATATGTGTTATTTCATAGTTTGATGTCTTCACTATTATTCTACAATGTAGAAATTAGTAATAAAAAAAAAAGAAAAACCCTTGAATGAGTAGGTGTGTCCAAACCTTTGACTGTACTGTATGTTTCTCATATTTCTGCTGTTGGGAAGAGAATGTAATGTTATGCAGACAAATATGTTTGTAGGACAAGGCTATGTAAGTTTTAGCACATGGAAGTCAGTGATTTATGTTTAGTATAGGTTAATGAGGCAATGCAAATGTGATGTGATTCAAATGTGAGTAAAATTAAAGTTGGCATTTAGTTGACTAAAATTGCCCACTGTTTTCATCATTTTGACAATAACTAGACTAAATCATTATTCAAATTACAAAAATGTAACAATGATATTTTTGTCAAAATGACTGAGTAAACTAAATCTAAATAAGAGTTCCAAAAGTATCACTGCTTGACAGTAAAACACAACAACAAAATGTTTGAAAATAAAATACATTAAAAACAAGAATTTAAAAAAGAGAGAAATAAATAACTGATAAAGAATATGATGAGCATGTTTTAGCAATTAATAAATGAATGTGGCTATTCACTTCAGATCTCCTTATTGTTTGGATGCTCCGTCGATTTGGACTTGAGTGTCTGCTGAATCAATCCTTAGGTCTCTGTAATGGATGTAGTTATTGTAATGTAGTGGTTCTCCGACCGAATTAAAAAGAAAGTCACACACTATTTGACCAATGTTTCAGCTAAAGAGCCTTTATCATCAGGGATGAATCACCTCATCAGTGGTTCTCAGAACCATATATCTACTGAGCAGCTGTGAAACGCTAGAGGGCTATGGGGGCTATGGCTATGGGAACTGATAAAATGTGCAGGATGTGGGGGCAGTACTTTGAGGAATGACTATGAGCGAGGCTAGTAGGGGTAGTGATAGAAGAAGTGGTTGCAGACCTGGGTTCAAATACCATTTGAAATCAATTCACATACTTTATCTGGGCTTGATTGAGCTTGCCTGACCCAATGCAATGAAACCAATAGAACAGGGTTCCCCAACTGGCGGCCCGCGGGCCGAATTTGGCTCGCAGGAGGTTTTATTTGGCCCCTCAAGTTTTCTGAGCAATTTTATTTTATTATAATTTTTTGTTTTTAATCATTGTTGGACATAAAATACTGTAATAACAGCAGGAAATCAGCACCAAGTGATTTTAAGTTTGGAAATCTGTTCCCAAGTATCCCTATGCATAATAGAGAGACACATGATTGTATACAAATGTAAGCGACATTTAAAATTATTATGTTTTAGTCAAATATTATATCTGTTTGGGCTTCTTGCGGTCAATTTGCAGTCTACAAATTATTATGTTCCGGCCCCCTGACCATCCGCTCAATAAAATATTGTCCGGTGGCTGAATCTAGTTGATGATCCCTGCAATAGAAAGTCGCAAAACTGCAAACCCCACCCATCTGGCACTCCAGGCAGGCTAAAGCAAACGCTAAAAGTATTTGAAAACATTCAAATAGTGTGTTGTATTATTAGGAGAGTGCAAAGTTTGAGGTAGCCCACTGTAACCGTAGCTACAGTAGCAGTTGTGCTGCCTCAGTATAAATAGCCCTCTGTGATGCAGTCAGACAGGGGTATGGCGCGATTCACAAATGTCTGTGTTATTTCGGTGTAGTGGGGGAATGTGTTAATCCCGTTAACGCAACATATGTAGGGGTTGAGTGTTGAAGGTTAGGTTACGGTTGTTCTTGTTCGTAGTTGTGGTGGGAGGAAGGGGTAGAGTGAAGTGAACAGACAGTTCCTTTAAGCAGGCTGACCTGACATCTTGTCATTTTGACAAACTTACATGCTACATGCTTATATGCTCTGTGGCTCACACTATTCTAATTTACAGTACCAGTCAAAAGTTTGGACACACCTACTCATTCAAGGGTTTTTCTTTATTTTTAATATTTTCTACATTGTAGAAAAATAGTGAAGACATCAAAACTATGAAATAACACGTATGGAATCATGTAGCAACCAAAAAGTGTTAAACAAACAAACAAACAAATATATTTCAGATTCTTCAAAGTAGCCACCCTTTGCCTTGATGACAGCTTTGCACATTCTTGGCATTCTCTCAACCAGCTTCACCTGCAATGCTTTTCCAACAGTCTTGAAGGAGTTCCCACACATGCTGAGCACTTGTTGGCTGCTTTTCCTTCACTCTGCGGTCCAACTAATCCCAAACCATCTCAATTGGGTTGAGTTTGGGTGATTGTGGAGGCCAGGTCATCTGATGCAGCACTCCATCACTCTCCTTCTTGGTCAAATAGCCCTTGCACAGCCTGGAGGTGTGTTGGGTCATTGTCCTGTTGAAAAACAAATGATAGTCCCACTAAGCGCAAACCAGATGGGATGGCGTATCGCTGCAGAATGCTGTGGTAGCCATGCTGGTTAAGTGTGCCTTGAATTCTAAATAAATCACAGACAGTGTCACCAGCAAAGCACCCCCACACCATCACACCTCCTCCTCCATGCTTCATGGTGGGAACCACACATGCGGAGATCATGTGTTCATCTACTCTTCGTCTCACAAAGACACGGCAGTTGGAACCAAACATTTCAAATTTGGACTCATCAGACCAAAGGACAGATGAGTGTAATGTCCGTTGCTCATGTTTCTTGGCCCAAGCAAAGTCTCTTCTTCTTATTGATGTCCTTTAGTAGTGGTTTCTTTGCAGCAATTTGACCATGAAGGCCTGATTCACGCAGTCAGATTCATGTGGTCTCCTCTGAACAGTTGATGTTGAGATGTGTCTGTTACTTGAACTCTGTGAAGCATTTATTTGGGCTGCAATTTCTGAGGCTGGTAACTCTAATGAACGTATCCTCTGCAGCAGAGGTAACTCTGGGTCTTCCTTTCCTGTGGCGGTCCTCATGAGAGCCAGTTTCATCATAGCGCTTGATGGTTTTTGCGACTGCACTTGAAGAAACTTTCAAAGTTCTTGACATTTTCCGTATTGACTGACCTTCATGTCTTAAAGTAATGATGGGCTGTTTTTTCTCTTTGCTTATTTGAGCTGTTTTTGCCATAATATGGACTTGGTCTTTTACAAAATAGGGCTATCTTCTGTATACCAACCCTATCTTGTCACAACACAACTGATTGGCTCAAATGCATTAAGAAGGAAAGAAATTCCACAAATGTACTTTTAACAAGCCACACCTGTTAATTGAAATGAATTCCAGGTGACTACCTCATGAAGCTGGTTGAGAGAATGCCAAGAGTGTGCAAAGCTGTCATGAAGGCAAAGGGTGGCTACTTTGAAGAATTTCAAATATAAAATATATTTTGATTTGTTTAACACTTTTTTGGTTACTACATGATTCCATATGTGTTATTTCATAGTTTTGATGTCTTCACTATTATTCTACAATGTAGAAAATAGTAAAAATAAAGAAAAACCCTTGAATGAGTAGGTGTGTCCAATCTTTTGACTGGTACTGTATATCCTCCTCTCTTAGCCTACCTCATTCCCAACCTCCTTTTCTCTCATTGTGATATCATTTTTGTTACAGTTTCATCCACCCAGGGTTGTAGGTGTTGGAACTCAGCTTAAAACTGACTAGTTTGATATTACTTCTACATTTACATTTACGTCATTTAGCAGACGCTCTTATCCAGAGCGACTTACAAATTGATGCATTCACCTTATAGCCAGTGGGATAACCACTTTACAATGTGTTTTTTATTTTATTTTTTATTTTATTATTAATTTTTTTTGGGGGGGGGTTGGGGTAAGGGAGGGGTAGAAGGATTACTTTATCCTATCCCAGGTATTCCTTAAAGAGGGGGGGTTTCAAATGTCTCCGGAAGGTGGTGAGTGACTCCGCTGTCCTGGCGTCGTGAGGGAGCTTGTTCCACCATTGGGGTGCCAGAGCAGCGAACAGTTTTGACTGGGCTGAGCGGGAACAATGCTTCCGCAGAGGAAGGGGAGCCAGCAGGCCAGAGGTGGATGAACGCAATGCCCTCGTTTGGGTGTAGGGACTGATCAGAGCCTGAAGGTACGGAGGTGCCGTTCCCCTCACAGCTCCATAGGCAAGCACCATAGTCTTGTAACAGATGCGAGCTTCAACTGGAAGCCAGTGGAGTGTGTGGAGGAGGGGGGTGACGTGAGAGAACTTGGGAAAGTTGAACACCAGACGGGCTGCGGCATTCTGGATGAGTTGTAGGGGTTTAATGGCACAGGCAGGGAGGCCAGCCAACAGCGAGTTGCAGTAATCCAGACGGGAGATGACAAGTGCCTGGATTAGGACCTGTGCCGCTTCCTGTGTAAGGCAGGGTCGTACTCTCTAAAAAAGCACAATGGAATTGTCACATAATCTTCTGTCCCATGTTAAGGTTGTGGGACTTCCCCTACAAGTTGTTCAATGTCATTTCAGCAAGCCATGACACCCACCATCTCCGATTGTTCTGAAGATGTTTCTGTAGTTAGAAACAAGTAAGATTGGCATTCCTGAAACATTATTTTGTTTAAATTAAAATTGATCTCTGAGAAATTAAGCTAACTGATTGCACCTTTATTGGCAATTTTAATTTATAGGATTCAGATAATATTCAATAAATCTAGTACCCAACATCCGATTTGGACCACACTTTTTCCTACCAGTGAGTAAGACAAGAGGACTCCATTTTTTTTGTCAGAAGCCACCCATGGACGCCCCCACACCCCATGCCAATCCATTTGGGTGCAATCAAATAGCTTAATTCCTCAGAGATCAAATTATATTTAAACAAAATAATGTTTCAGGAATGCTAATCGTATCTGTTAGTAACTATAGAAACGATTTCAGAACAATCTGAGATGGTGGGTGTCGAAATCCTCTTTCTTGTGCTTTTTGAGATGGAACGACCCCCTACTCAACCACTCCTCATCACCGCCTGCATCCACCACCCTCCTCAGGACCACCTGCATTCAGGACCCCCTTGTCATTTCCTCTTCATTTTACCAGAAATGACTTTTGATTCTTGACCCAGTATTCTATAACCGCCTCAGTCCTCGACACACTTAACACTCTGCCTTGTCACTCCCCTTACAGCTCTTACCCTTAGCTGGCCCCTACACACTCATTGTGAATGTGCAAATGACCTAAGCATAGCATAGCCATAACATAACCATGACTCAACTTCTCCCTGGAGGAGTCAATACTTCTGGCAGCACCTTCGGTCTGCATATCTACTCTCATTGCTGTGTGTGGCATGCGTATAAATCAGGAGGAATCGTTGGACTCAGTTGGCCACTGAGGGTTTGAGGTTTACTCTCATAACCAGAGAGTGACAGCTTTTCTTGGAGACGGACGACCCGTCTCATCTTGCATCTTGCACCTCTACTTGGAGAAGCAATTGGAGCCCCCCTGTTTTTTTTCAACACCTCCTAACCCCCATTACCAACCATCTCATCTTCATATCAGTCTAAAGTCTACATCCAAAGTACACCTCCAAGAGACTGTAAACAAGCGATCACTCACTTGTAAACAACCATTAAGTCTATGTCTAAAATGTAAATAGGCCCTACTGACCAACAGCTCTATATGTCACATTAGCTGGTACATAACCAGCAATCTAAATGACAACCAAATGTAATTCAAAGGCTATTTAGCTAGTAATGATCCATGCAAACTGGCTAGCTCTAAGACCAAGGTTACAGTAACATGCTATGTTATGTCATGCTAACTAACTAGACCTAACATGCTATGCTAACTAGCTAGCCCTATCATGATATACTATGCAAACTAGTTAAACCTAACATGCTACTATAAATAGTTAGACTTCACATGCTATGCTATGCTAACTAGCTAGACCTAACATGCTATGCTAACTAGCTGGTGCTAACATTGAATGCTGTATGTTGAATGCCATAGCAGGGAGGAGAGTTTCTTCACAGGTGACAGCTAGCCTGGGGTGCCACTTACTGTTGGCCCAGGGTGCATCTCTCATTGACAGGTTAGCGCTGAAAGAATTAAGAAAATTACATTCCTGCCTTTTAACCCTCTGTCTCTCTCTCCGACTGCCTCTGCCATATTAGGCTGGTGCAAGCTGGGTCGCAAACCATGTTGAAGACAGAATGACAGATCAATTAAAAAAGAAATGGAGGGAGTAGGACACCAACACACAGAGAGAGAGAGAGAGAGAGAGAGAGAGAGAGAGAGAGAGAGAGAGAGAGAGAGAGAGAGAGAGAGAGAGAGAGAGAGAGAGAGAGAGAGAAATAAATAAATGTCTTCTGTTTGCTGATGATCTGGTGCTTCTGTCACCAACCAAGGAGGGCCTACAGCAGCACCTAGATCTTCTGCACAGATTCTGTCAGACCTGGGCCCTGACAGTAAATCTCAGTAAGACAAAAATAATGGTGTTCCAAAAAAGGTCCAGTTGCCAGGACCACAAATACAAATTCCATCTAGACACCGTTGCCCTAGAGCACACAAAAAACTATACATACCTCGGCCTAAACATCAGCGCCACAGGTAACTTCCACAAAGCTGTGAACGATCTGAGAGACAAGGCAAGAAGGGCCTTCTATGCCATCAAAAGGAACATAAAATTTGACATACCAATTAGGATCTGGCAAAAAATACTTGAATCAGTTATAGAACCCATTGCCCTTTATGGTTCTGAGGTCTGGGGTCCGCTCACCAACCAAGAATTCACAAAATGGGACAAACACCAAATTGAGACTGCATGCAGAATTCTGCAAAAACATCCTCCGTGTACAACGTAAAACACCAAATAATGCATGCAGAGCGGAATTAGGCCAATACCCGCTAATTATCAAAATCCAGAAAAGAGCCGTTAAATTCTATAACCACTTAAAAGGAAGCGATTCCCAAACCTTCCATAACAAAGCCATCACCTACAGAGAGATGAACTTGGAGAAGAGTCCCCTAAGTAAGCTTGTCCTGGGCCTCTGTTCACAAACACAAACAGACCCCACACAGCCCCAGGACAACAACAACAACAACAACAACACAATTAGACCCAACCAAATCATGAGAAAACAAAAAGAGAATTACTTGACACATTGGAAAGAACAAACAAAAAAACAGAGCAAACTAGAATGCTATTTGGCCCTAAACAGAGAGTACACAGTGGCAGAATACCTGACCACTGTGACTGACCCAAACTTAAGGAAAGCTTTGACTATGTACAGACTCAGTGACCATAGCCTTGCTATTGAGAAAGACCTGGCTCTCAAGAGAAGACAGGCTATGTGCACACTGCCCACAAAATGAGGTGGAAACTGAGCTGCATTTCCTAACCTCCTGCCAAATGTATGACCATATTAGAGACACATATTTCCCTCAGATTACAGCGATCCACAAAGAATTCGAAAACAAACCCAATTTTGATAAACTCCCTTATCTACTGGGTGAAAAACCACAGTGTGCCATCACAGCTGCAAGATTTGTGACCTGTTGCCACAAGAAAAGGGCAACCAGTGAAGAACAAACACCATTGTAAATACAACACATATTTATGTTTATTTATTTTCCCATTTGTACTTTAACTATTTACACATTGTTAAAACACTGTATACATACATAATATGACATTTGAAATGTCTTTATTCTTTTGAAACTTCTGAGTGTAATGTTTACTGTTAATATTTATTGTTTATTTCACTTTTGTTTACTATCTACTTCCCTTGCTTTGGCAATGTTAACACACGTTTCCCATGCCAATAAAGCCCTTAAATTGAAATTGAAATTGAATTGAGAGAGAGAGAGAGAGAGAGAGAGAGAGAGAGAGAGAGAGAGAGAGAGAGAGAGAGAGAGAGAGAGAGAGAGAGAGAGAGAGAGAGAGAGAGAGAGAGAGAGAGAGAGAGAGAGAGAGAGAGAGAGAGAGAGAGAGAGAGAGAGAGAGAGAGAGAGAGAGAGAGAGAGAGAGAGAGGGGTTACATTTAGAGATGAGGGAGCAAAGAGAGGAAGAGTGCTTTAGGAATAACTTGCATTGAGACTCAATGGTAACAAAACAGTCAATGGAACATTGGATATAAGGCCATTGGGTTATGCAAAGGAAACTTGAAGCCTCCATAGAAAAAACATAAATACACAAAACATGGACACACACAGACAATTGCAGATATGAAGACAGTGATACTCTCACTGAGACATGGGGACGCAGAGATATGGCAACGCATAAACAGACCTACACACAAGTAGAGAACAACATGGAAACACACTCAGACAGATATACAAGACACATACTATGGACATGCTCCTGAGTGGCGCAGTGGTCTAAGGCATTGCATCGCAGTGCTAACTGTGCCACTAGAGATCCTGGTTCGAATCCAGGCTCTGTCGCAGCCGGCCGCGACCGGGAGACTCATGGGCGGCGCACAATTGGCCCAGCGTCGTCCAGGGTAGGGGAGGGAATGGCCGGCAGGGATGTAGCTCAGTTGATAGAGCATGGCGTTTGCAACGCCAGGGTTGTGGGTTCGATTCCCACGGGGGGCCAGTATTTAAAAAAAAAATGTATTCACTAACTGTAAGTCGCTCTGGATAAGAGCGTCTGCTAAATGACTAAAATGTAATGTAAATGTAAAATGTAAATGTATGGACAAACACAGGAAAATGGTGGTGGTGGTTAGGGTTACAATAGAAACAATGGCCTGTGTGTGAAAAGTGAGAGAACATATATATGATGGCCTTGCAGACACAAGTATGAACATCTTGGGTTATTCCGGGGTAAGAAAAAATGTCTATGTGTGTACAGTATGTGCTAGTTGGGGTGGAATGGTGCTAAGCTCCAAGCGCTGGTCCTATCCCTATTCATGGGGCTTTAAGCTGGTGGACCCGCAACTTAGACAACTGATCTACTCTTACACACACACTGCTTCACTGCACACACACACACACACTCACACTTCATGCCAGAATACCCCCCTTGAAACAAACACTCACACCCACCCTGTACAAACACAGATCATCTTACACCCTGCACACGCATATGATCACACACCTAACTCTTTGCACACACAGACGTACAATCACAATCACACACATCTCTTTTAAACCAAAGCAGTGGTAGTAGTGCACGTGTAGTGCTATAACAGGCTGCGTGTATGCAGATGAGTAATGACATTGTGTCGTCATAGGGAGCGATGGAGGAGAGGATAAATCGTGCCCCCAGGCCTATAAATCACCTTTACACAGAGTATTACCTTCCAGCTCTGTGGCCAAAGACAAAATAAGCAGCCACTGAAACAGGACACCAGGGAATGATAACATACAGTGCCCCAGAAAAATGTGGAATACCCCTTATTCCACATTTTGTTGTGTTACAGCCTGAATTTTCTGGCCCATCTCCACACAATGCCCCACAATGACAAAGTGAAAACATGGTTTTAGAAATGTTTGCAAATGTATTAAAAATGAAATACAGAAACATCTCATTTACATAAGTATTCACACCCCTGAGTCAATACATATTAGAATCACCTTTGGCAGCGATTACAGCTGTGAGTCTTTCTGGGTAAGTCTCTAAGTCTTTAAAAAATTCTTCAAGCTCTGTCAAGTTGGTTGTTGAGCATTGCTAGACAGCCATTTTCAAGTCTTGCCATAGATTCAAGCCGATTTAAGTCAAAACTGTAACTAGGCCACTCAGGAACATTTAATGTCATATTGGTAAGCAACTCCAGTGTATATTTGGCCTTGTGTTTTAGGTTATAGTCCTGCTGAAAGGTGAATTTGTCTCCCAGTGTCTGGTGGAAAGCAAACTGAAGCAGACTTTACTCTAGGATTTTGCCTGTGCTTAGCTATATTTTGTTTATCTTTATCCAAAAAAACGTGCTAGTTGGCCTCTCGAGTGGCGCAGCGGTCTAAGGCTGCAGTACTTGAGGCAGCACTACAGACCCAGGTTCAATCCCAGGCTGTGACACAGCCAGCCGTGACCGGGAGACCCATGAGACGCCGCACAATTGGCCCAGTGTCGTCCGGGTTAGGGGAGGGTTTGGCCGGCCGGGATTACCTTGTCCCATGCATGTATTGGAATTATTTTATTCTGTACAGGCTTCCTTCTTTTCACTATGTCATTTAGGTTAGTATTGTGGAGTAACTACAATTTTGTTGACCTATCCTCAGTTTTGTCCTATCACAGCCATTAAACTCTGTAACTGTTTTAAAGTCACCATTGGCCTCATGGTGAATTCCATGAGCGGTTTCCTTCCTCTCCGGCAAATAAGTTAGGAAGGACGCCTGTATCTTTGTAGTGACTGGGTGTATTGATACACTATCCAAAGTGTAATTAATAACTTCACCATGCTCAAAGGGATATTCAATGTCTGCTTTTTTTTATTTAATTTTAAGCTACCAATAGGTACCCTTCTTTGCGAGGCATTGGAAAACCTCCATGGTCTTTGTGGTCGAATCTGTGTTTGAAATTCACTGCTCGACTGAGGGACCTTACAGATGATTGTATGTGTGGTGTACAGAGATGAGGTAGTCCTTAAAGAAATAATGTTAAACACTATTATGGCACACAGAGTGAGTCCATGTAACTTATTATGTGACTTGTTAAGCACATTTTTACTTGTGAAATTATTTAGGCTTGCCATAACAAAGGGGTTGAATACTTATTGACTCAAGACATGGCAGGGAGCTCGGCCCCAGTGATGTACTGGGGTGTCTGCTCTACCCTCTGTAGCGCCTTGCGGTCAAGGGCGGTGCATTTGCCACACCAAGCGGTGATGCAGCCAGTCAAGATGCTCTCGATGGTGCAGCTGTAGAACTTTTTAAGGATCCGAGGGCCCATGCCAAATCTTTTCAGCCTCCTGAGGGGGAAGAGGCGCTGCCGTGCCCTCTTCATAACTGTGCGGGTGTGTGTGGACCATGTTAGGTCCTTAGTGATGTGGACGCCAAGGAACTTGAAGCTCTTGATTCATCGCTGTCGGTGATCAGGCCTACCACCATCGTGTGGTCAGCAAACTTGATGATGGTGTTGGAGTCGTGCGTGGCCACGCAGTCGTGGGTGAACAGGGAGTACAGGAGGGGACTAAGCACACACCACACAGGGGCCCCCGTGTTGAGGGTCAGCGTGGCGGAGGTGTTGTTGCCTACCCTCACCATCTGGGGCCAGCCCGTCAAGAAGTCCAGGATCCAGTTGCAGAGGGAGAGGTTCAGTCCCAGGGTACCTAATTTGGCGATGAGCTTGGAGGGGACTATGGTGTTGAACGCTGAGCTGTAGTCTATGAACAGCATTCTCACATAGTTATTTCCCCTCTTGTCCAGGTGGGAGAGGGCAGTGTGAAGTGCAATTGTGGATCTGTTGGGGCGGTATGTGAATTGGAGTGGGTCTAGGGTGTCTGGGATGATGGTGCTGATGTGTGTCATGACCAGCCTTTCAAAGCACTTCATAATTACAGATGTGAGTGCTACAGGGCGATAGTAATTTAGGCAGTTTATCTTGGAGCTCTTGGGAACAGGGACAATGGTGGTCAGCTTGAAACATGTTGGGATTACAGACTGGGACAAGGGTAGATTGAAAATGTCTGTAAAAACACTTGCCAGCTGGTCTGAGCATGCTTTGAGAACGCGCCCTGGCCTTGTGATTGTTAACCTGTTTAAGCGTTTTGCTCACATCGGCCAGAGCGAGATCACACAGTCATTCGGAGGCACAGGCACAAGGCACAGAGTTATATTCCTCGAAGCCAGCATAAAAGGTATTTAGCTCATTTGGTAGTCCTGCATTGCTGGGCAACTCATGGCTGGGTTTCCCTTTGTAATCCGTTATCGTCTGTAAGCCCTGCCACATACCTACTTGCGATGCACATCATTTTATTATCAGAGCGTGCCAGTGGATTTCTCGTAAGTATGCTTTAATGTAGGGGTCTCCAACCCTGTTCCTGGAGAGCTACACTCCTGTAGATTTTCACTCCAACCCCAGTTGTAACTAACCTGGTTCAGCTTATCAACCAGCTAATCATTAGAATCAGGTGTGCTAGACAAAGGTTGGAGTGAAAACCTACAGGACGGAGCTCTCCAGGAACAGGGTTGGAGAGCCCTGCTTTAGTGATTAAGTGTTAGGATCTGGTACAACTACATTTACCCACCCCCAAAATGAATATTCATGAGCAATTCCCCCCACCCACAACTTCTAACCTGAATGCATTTTTAGAACATTTGAAGGGGTTGGGCAAAGACTGAAATTGGGGTTGAGAGTTAACCTTTAAGGCAGTGGTCACCAATTTTTCTGATTCAAGATCACTTTCTGAGTCAAAATGCAAGCTGAGATCTACCGCTCAGATTTTTTTTTAACTTTACTTAAAAAACGTAAGCCTATGCAACATTAACCAATTAAAAACAGTACTGTAGCTATTAGGTTTGTGCAGTAAGCTATAGGCCCAATACATTATCACCGCATATTGCTATGCTTGAATTGCCCTGCCAATGTTGTTCTTCTCCGACCATTTTGAAATTATATTTTTTAAAAGGAAGGTATATGATCACACTGGTAATAGATAATTTGTTGTATTACTTGTGAGGCACAGCTGAGTGAGCATAATAATGAGAATGTTTAATTTTTTTCTTTGCTGGACTGATGGCCTGCATCTGATGGTCAGTCTGATGGGAGGGAGAGCGCAGCGGTGAGGTTGCCTCTCACCCGATTCACCGTCCCTCTGCTCTCCCTCCGTTGAGAAATGAGGACATAGTCCTCCAGCGGGATTTACTATAAGCGTCCGCATGTGTCCCGCTCCTTGAAAGTGGCAGCTCTAGCCTTTAGCTCAGAGCGGATGTTGCCCATAATCCATTGCTTCTGATTGGGATATGTACGTAAGGTCACTGTGGGGACGACGTTGTCAATGCACTTATTAATGAAGCATATGACTGATGTGATAAACTCCTCAATGCCATCGGATGAATCCTGGCACATATTCCAGTCTGTGCTAGCGAAACAGTCCTGTATCTTAGCATCCGCTTCATCGGACTACTTACGTATTGGGCACGTCACTGGTACTTCCTGTTTGAGCTTTTGTTTGAAAGCAGGGATCAGGACAATAGAGTTCTGGTCAGATTTGCCAAATGGAGGGCGAGCGAGAGCTTTGTTTACAATAGTGCTCTACGTTTTATTACTGGCGACAGACAGGTTTAGTACACATCACTGCATTCTCTACCAGAAAGTAGGTTGGCCCTCTTTGATATCAAGTAGGTCCATTCATTGCTCTCTTTTCATTTATAAAGCTCTTTTACAAAAACTCACGGTGTACCTAACATCATTGTTAACCTTTATATGTATGATTTACCATACCTGGTCTCAGGGATGGCAAACTCTGGAAATTCCTTTGGTCTCTCCAAAACCCTCTAAGATTTTATGATTTGGTGCCTCTATGGCAATTCAGAAGCTGATTGAATACTTTTTTACTGAAGAATTGTGTTTTTGGATCTCTGTTTTGCGTAATGTATTGTATTGATGTGTATATTTTTATCCACAAAAGAGACCTTGTTCTCAGCACGACTTCCTGTCAAAGTAAAGGTTAAATAAATAAATCAAACAATGCAAGAGCGCAATTAGCTACGCAAAAAGGCGATGAGTTGAAGATAGTTGTTGGATAGATGTGCTTGGGCAATACATTTGCCTCGATGGAATATTGAGGAGACCCCAGGAATCAAAACCCCAGGAATCAATACAAATACATCTTGAGGATTCGATTCAAACTAAATACTGCAAAAAACACACAGAAATCAATTCTGTTTCAGAACATCCCCAGGTGTCATTCTCATCGACAGGGCTGTAGTGGAACAGGTTGAGAGCTTCAAGTTCCTTGGTGTCCACATCACCAACAAACTATCATGGTCCAAACACACCAAGACAGTCGTGAAGAGGGCACGACAAAGCCTATTCCCCCTCAGGAGACTGAAAAGATTTGGCATGGGTCCTCAGATCCTCAAAAAGTTCTACAGCTGCACCATCGAGAGCATCCTGACTGGTTGCATCACCGCCTGGTATGGCAACTGCTCAGCCTCCGACCGCAAGGCACTACAGAGGGTAGTGCGTACGGCCCAGTACATCACTGGGGCCAAGCTTCCTGCCATCCAGGACCTCTATACCAGGCGGTGTCAGAGGAAGGCCCTAAAAATTGTCTAAAGACTCCAGCCACCCTAGTCATAGACTGTTCTCTCTGCTACCGCACGGCAAGCGGTACTGGAGGGACAAGTCTAGGTCCAAAAGGCTTCTTAACAGCTTCTACCCCCAAGCCATAAGACTCCTGAAGAGCTAATCATGGCTACCCGGACTATTTGCATTGCCCCCCCCCCCCCCCCCTCTTTTACGCTGCTGCTATTATCTATGCATAGTCACTTTAACTCTACCTACATGTACATATTACCTCAATTACCTCGACTAACCGGTGCCCCCGCACATTGACTCTGTACCGGTACCCCCTGTATATAGCCTCCCTACTGTTATTTTATTTTACTGCTGCTCTTTACTTATTTGCTATTTTAATTTTTTACTTATCTATTTTTTACTTTAAAATATTTTTTATTTTCTTAAAACTGCATTGTTGGTTAGGGCTTGGAAGTAAGCATTTCGCTGTAAGGTCTATACCTTTAGCGATAGAGAAGAACATGGTGGGTGGAGAGTGAGTGACTAGTGACAGATGGTAGGAAATGTTTTGGCTATGAATGGATTGAGAACAATTGGGAATATCTGCTATTGACTGGGGATAATTTACAATGGGAGAGGTTGCTGGGCTACAAAGAGGACAGAGGGGAAAATAGTTAACTGCACAGAAGGTCCCATTTCTCCGGTGACAGTTGACAACACTTGCTATTAATAGGTAGGGTTATCCTTGGGTATTTTAGGTAAAGGGAGACAGGTGGGGGGGTTTGCAGTTGAGGATTTCCCAGAGAAGACAAAGGGGATAAGCTAGTGTTCCTGTACCCTTCCGGCCCCCTTTAACACTGCAATTATTCTCCCTATCTCTCTCTCCTATTTCTCTGTTCTTTCTTCTTTACTCTTTCTCTCACTTGCTTTCTAAACTGTCACTCCTCAATACTGTCTTCCCCTATTACTTACTTATTTTCTCTGTTCTCTGGCTTTCTCTCAATCTCAATCTTCCCCTCTCTCTCCATCTCTCTCCCTCTCTCTCTCTTCCCCTCTGAGTTATATTTAGCTGCAGGGGGTTTGGTGGTAGAGCCATCAACCCCTCGGCCTCACTGCCACTCCGAGCCTTACAAGGCCTAGGCAGGGACACGGTTGCCTGGTAACCGCCTGTGTTTTCACCTAAACTGTGAAGGTCCAGTGCTCGACCCCCACCTAGCCTTCACCGTACTAATTATCACCATCACTACCACCACCATCATCCTCATCCTCCTCGTCATCCTTCACAGTGTTAATGCGGCCGCTTGATAAACAGATGTCCAGTGGAATGACGGTCTGTCCTCTTGCTCGTCTACGGTGCTTCATTGAGCTTTAGAGAGGAGAATGGTATGTGCTCAAACAAATGGGGAAAAGGTGCTTGAAGGCTGTCATCTGAAAGTATGGTGGCCTGGGGTGGACTAGCCTAGCAGTTACTGAAGCCGCTGCCTACAGAGTACTGGAATGCCGATGTTGGCATGGATTTGAACAAACTTCTCCTTACTTACTATCTCTTTCTAATAATCTTTCAAAACCTTTTTTTTTAAAGTTGAAAGTATGAGTTTATTTATTATACTCACTGTTGATTTCTCCTCCATCATCACCACCGGCAGCATTACCTTTTTACTCCACCTCCTCCTCTTCCTTCACCTCCTTTTTTAAATATACATTGTAGACAGTGAAACAACAGAAGAGAGGAAAATATTCAGCCTCTCTTGGAGGACAATGGAAGTAGATTTCAAAAGTGCTTCTTTATTATTAAAACCAATGTGTTTCAGTGTTGCCTGAAACAACCGCATACAAGAAGCCTTCTTCAAAACGTTTGAATGAGAGCGAGAGGCGTATGAGAGCGAAAAGGAGAGAGAGAAGGAGTGAAAGAGAGAGGCCACAAGGATAAGGAAGGTCAGAGGCATTATCAGCAGCTGCTGGAGAGACTGAGGTCATAGGAGGAGAAAGCAAGGCAGGGGAAGAGATTACAGTATACCTGTCTCCTACTATATGGCCTGAACCCCAAATGGCACCCTATTCCCCATAGGACTCTGGCCAAAAGTAGTGCAGTATATAGGGAATAACCTCTCCCTGAACGTCAGCAAAACAAAGGAGCTGATCGTGGACTACAGGAAACGGCGGGCCGAGCACGCCACCCCCATTCACATCGACAGGGCTGTAATGAAGCGGGTCGAGAGCTTCAAGTTCCTCGGTGTCCACATCACTAAGGATCTATCATGGTCCAAACACAACAACATAATTGTGAAGAGGGCATGACAACGCCTCTTCCCCTCAGGAGGCTGAAAAGATTTGGCATGGGGCCTCAGTTCCTCAAAAAGTTATACAGCTGCACCAATGACAGCATCTTGACTGGCTGCATCACCACTTGGAATGGCAACTGCTTGGCATCCGACCGCAAGGCGCTACAGAGGGTAGTGCGTACGGCCTACTATGTCACTGGGGCTGAGCTCCCTGCCATCCAGGACCTCTATACCAGGCGTGTCAGAGGAAAGGCCTAAAAAGAGTCAAGACTCCAGCCACGTCATGGACTGTTCTCTCTGCTACCGCATGGCAAGCGGTACCGAGTCTGGAAGCAACATGACCCTGAACAGCTTCTACCCCCAAGCCATAAGACTGATAAATAGTTAGTTAAATAGTTAACCAAATAGCTACCCGGACTACTGTTTACTATCAATCACTTTATTCCTAGTTATAAGCACATATCTACCTCAATTACCTTGTACCCCTGCAAATCGATACTGGTACGTACCCCTTGTATATAGTCAAGTTATCGTTACTCATTGTGTATCTATTATTACTTTATTATTACGTGTTTTACTTTTCTATTATTTCTCTATTTTCTTTCTTTCTGCATTATTGGGAAGGGCCCGTAAGTAAGCATTTCACTGTTAGTTGTTTACATAGCATGTGACAAATAAAACATTTCTTTGAATAGGGTGCCATTTGGGACACAACCTATATGATTTCATCAGAAGTAAATTGGATAAGGATCGGAGTACAATCCAACTCCTGGCCAGACTGACATCTTTATGGATTTGACCCCAATCCTGATTTACATGCAAAAAGTGCAAAGTCAAGTTGTTGTGGCAGCCAGGTTCAGATAACATAACTAGAGAAAATAGGGAGTGTGAGAGTGACAGAAAGACAGAGAGAAAAGAAAGGAAGAGGGGAGGGGAGGGGGAGAGAGAGGAGAAGAAAGACACAGTGTTCTATTACATTTATAAGGTAACACAAGCTGAGGGTGTTGTAACAGGTGTCTGAGAGAGAGAGAGAGACGGAGATAGTTTGGGGCAGTCGGTCCAAGGCATAGACAGAGGACACAGATAAAGGCAGATTGTTGTCGACTGACAAGGAGGAAGCAAGATTGATGGCCAATGACAGTCCACTCCTTATAAGTGCACTTTGGATAAGTGCAAACTGTTTAGGTGCACTACAGTTTGCCAGTCCCAATTCAATTACTGTGCACTGTTCCTAATTGCTCCTGATAACTACATACTCTGGTGTATGTATGCTGGCCCGTACCCAAATGGCACCCTATTCCCTATATAGGGCACTACTTTTGACAGGGCCATAGGGCACTGGTTAAACCAGGCATGTGCATGCCCTTACACAACCTCTCTAGCAGACTGCCCTCTGCAGGCCAGTAGACTAAAGGATAATTAAATATATTCACTGTCTAAGCCAGGGGTGTCAAACTCATTTTAGCTCAGGGGCCACATGGAGGAAAATCTATTCCCAAGTGGGCCGGACCGGAAAAATCATGGTATATATAACTTAAAAACAACAACTTCAGATTGTTTTCTTTGTTTTAATACGATCAACATACAACATAAAGCTGGAGCCTAAGGACAGTGTGTCCAAAATAGTACAAGCACAACATCACTATTAATCATAAAACACGTCAAGTTTATTTGAAAATTCTAAAGAAAAAGAACACACAAACACACAATGCCTCAGTGATTAACAGAACTGTTTCACAGATCACAGAACTATATCAGTGTGTCATTTCTCAGACAGAAATGTAGATAAAAAATAATGAAATCCTGTTCCCCAAACAAGTGCAAGAACCACAGAGTCAAGAATAGGTTAAATATACAAATAAAATAAAAACAATAGCACATCAACATAAAAACATATAAACATAAAGCTGGAGCCTGAGGACAGTGTCCAAAAGCACAACATCACTATTAATCATAAAACACCTCAAGTTATTTGAAAGTTCTGAGGACAAAGAACACACAAACACACAATGCCTCAGTGATTCACAGAAGTATATCACAGATCACAGAACTATATCAGGGTGTCATTTCTCAGGCAGAAATGTAGATAAAAATAATGAAATCCTGTTCCCCAAACAAGTGCAAGAACCACAGAGTCAAGAATAGGTTAAATATACAAATAAAATAAAATCAATTAAAAACAATAGCACATCAACATAAAAACATATAAACATAAATCTGAAAGCGTTGCTCAAACTCCCGTAACAGTCCCGTTATTTTATCTTTGAACCGCTTCATGTCTGCCACATGTTGGGTCGCGCACACATTTTTCAGACAGCGGAAGTGAGCTGCATCACCACCGGCAAGTTGCGTCTCCCACAATGACAGCTTCAACTTGAAAGAACGTATGCTGTCATAATACTGCGTGACAACTTTGTTGTGCCCTTGCAGCTGTTTGTTCAAGTTATTCAGGTGCTCTGTAACATCCACCATAAATGCAAGGTCCTGCATCCATTCTGCGGAATGAAATTCTAACACTGGTTTGCCCTTTTCTTCCATGAACTGTTCAATTTCTTCTCGTAAATCAAAGAAACGCCTCAGCACAGCACCTCGGCTTAACCATCTTACCTCAGTGTGGTATGGCAGGCCATAGATGTGGTCTTTCTATCTGAGAAGGCTGTCAAACTGACGGTGATTCAGGCTTCTGGATCGGATGAAATTAACAGTTTGGAAGACCACCTTCATGACGTTATCCATCTTTAATGACTTGCAACACAAAGCCTCCTGGTGCAAAATACAGTGAAAAGTCAAAAAATCACGTCCTCCATTTGCAGACTGCACTTTCTCTCTGAACTTTGTCACAACGCCTGCTTTTTTCCCGATCATTGAGGGCGCACCATCTGTAGCCAGGCTGACAGCGCGGGACCAGTCCACTCCGACCCTGTCCAGCGCGCCGACGAGTGCGGTAAAAATATCAGCTGCTGTCGTTGTATCTGTCATCGGCACCAACTCCACGAACTCCTCGGTGACGGTCAATGTGTCATCAACTCCGCGTATGAAAATGGCCAGTTGTGCAACATCTGTAATGTCCGTGCTTTCATCAATTGCAACCGAAAACGCAATAAATGACTTTACTTTTTGCTTCAACTGGCTGTCCAAATCCACTGAAAGATTGGAAATCCTGTCTGCAACTGTGTTTCTTGTCAGGCTGATATTTGCAAAAGCCTGCCGCTTTTCAGGGCACACAATCTCCACTGCCTTCATCATGCATGTTTTTACAAATTCACCCTCACTAAATGGTTTTGAAGCCACTGCGATTTCATTAGCAATGAGGTAGCTAGCTTTCACTGCAGCGTCACTGATGTCTCGGCTGTGAGTAAACACAGACTGCTGTTTCTTCAGACCCGCCAACAGTTCATTCACCTTCTCTCATCTCCGCTGTCCTTGAAAGTTGTCATATTTGTCGGCATGAAGACTCACATAGTGGCGACGAAGGTTATATTCTTTCAACACTGCAACATGCTCTGAACACACCAAACATACAGCTTTCCCATTCAATTCCGTGAATAAATAGGATGACCATTTGTCTTGGAACACTCTGCACTCTGCGTCCACTTTTCTCTTTTTTGACAGAGACATATTGGGGCAATGAGGGTGCCAAAGCACATAATGTTAAAGGTAGAAGCCGTAATAAATATCGCGGACAAAACAAAGTAGCTCATTGGCTGCACTTGCTTGACCTACTTGCTCTGCCCCGGTATAAACAGTTTGCTTGCTTAACACAATTGCTATTGCGCCATCCAGTGGACGCAATTGGAACAGCAGTTTATTTTATTGAAAAATTGCAGCGCATTTTTATACTTTACAAAATTATTATTATTATTATTATTATTATTTTATTTTTTATTTTTTCAAAATCATCTCGCGGGCCGGATTAAACCCGTTTGCGGGCCTGATCCGGCCCGCGGGCCGGACATTTGACACCCCTGGTCTAAGCTAACCTGACTGTATGAGCGATAAGAGGAGATTTGTTAGTGTCCATTTTGAAACCTGAGGCCGGGTGGATTTTCTTCTATTGAGGTTACAATTTACATTGCACGCACATGCCTGGTTTAACGTCTCTAGAACCGACACGCCCCTCTCCCCACCATGCCACCCTAATCAGAGAGGTAGAAAGAGAGGGAGGGGGGTAGAACGAGAGAGAGGGCAGAGGGGATAGAGACAGAGAGGTACAGTGGCCTAGAGTAAATGAGAGAGAGAGAAACAAAGAAAGAGAGAGAGAGAACAAGGGAGTAGAGGTGATGAAACTCAGAGAGACAGAGGAGGAGGGAGATGGGGAAGAATCCAAGAATCTACTTACCATCACAGCCCAACAAATACATACAAACAACCAAGGTTCTACTCCTAGCACAGACCAACACGTTAGTATGTATACTTGCACAACAAAGAAACTTCTGCCAGACCCTAGGAGATACACTATATATACAAAAGTATGTGGACACCCCTTCAAATTAGTGGATTCGGCTATTTCAGCCACACCCATTGCTGACAGGTGTATAAAATCAAGCACACAGCCATGCAATCTCCATAGACAAACATTGGCAGTAGAATGACCTTACTGAAGAGGTCAGTGACTTTCAACGTGACACCGTCATAGGATGCCACCTTTCCAACAAGTCAGTTCGTAAAATTTAGAAAACTAGAACTACCCCGGTCAACTGTAAGTGCTGTTATTGTGAAGGAGAAACGTCTAGGAGCAACAACAGCTCAGCCGCGAAGTGGTAGGCCACACAAGCTCACAGAACAGGACCGCTGAGTGCTGAAGCGCATAGCATGTAAAAATTGTCTGTCCTCAGTTGCAACACTCACTACCGAGTTCCAAACTGCCTGTGGAAGCAACGTCAGCACAATAACTGTTTGTCGGGAGCTTCATGAAATGGGTTTCCATGGCCGAGCAGTCGCACACAAGCCGAAGATCACCATACACAATGCCAAGCGTCGGCTGGAGTGATGTGAAGCTCGCCGCCATTGGACTCTGGAGCAGTGGAAACGCGTTCTCTGAAATGATGAATCACATTTCACCATCTGGCAGTCCGACGGACAAATCTGGGTTTGGCAGATGCCAGGAGAACGCTACCTGCCCCAATACATAGTGCCAAATGTAAAGTTTGGTGGAGGAGGAATAATGGTCTGGGGCTGTTTTTCATGGTTCAGGCTAGGCCCCTTAATTCCAGTGAAGGGAAATCTTAACGCTACAGCATACAATGACATTCTAGATGATTCTGTGCTTCCAACTTTTTGGCAACAGTTTGGGGAAGGCCTTTTCCTGTTTCAGCATTACAATGCCCCCGTGCACAAAGCGAGGTCCATAAAGAAATGGTTTTTCGAGATCGGTGTGGAAGAACTTGACTGGCCTGCACAGAGCCCTGACCTCAACCCCATCAAACACCTTTAGGATGAATTTGAACGCTGACTGTGAGCCAGGCCTAATCGCCCAACATCAGTGCCCAACCTCACTAATGCTCTTGTGGCTGAATGGAAGCAAGTCCCCGCAGCAATGTTCCAACATCTAGTGGAAAGCCTTCCCAGAAGAGTGGAGGCTGTTATAGCAGCAAAGGGGGGACCAACTCCATATTAATGCCCATGATTTTGGAATGAGGTGTTGTGATGAGCAGGTGTCCACATACTTCTGGTAATGTAGTGTACTATAATAAAAACATCTAAAAATACAAACACACCACACACAACAAAAGGAAAATCACAACCCTAAATGTCAAAACAATGCCTCACAACAATGCACATATTGGCGTAATACTGTATATACAGTGGGGAGAACAAGTATTTGATACACTGCCGATTTTGCAGGTTGTCCTACTAACAAAGAATGTAGAGGTCTGTAATTTTTATCATAGGTACACTTCAACTGTGAGAGACGGAATCTAAAACAAAAATCCAGAAAATCACATTGTATGATTTTTAAGTAATTCATTTGCATTTTATTGCATGACATAAGTATTTGATACATCAGAAAAGCAGAACTTAATATTTGGTACAGAAACCTTTGTTTGCAATTACAGAGATCATACGTTTCCTGTAGGTCTTGACCAGGTTTGCACACACTGCTGCAGGGATTTTGGCCCACTCCTCCATACAGACCTTCTCCAGATCCTTCAGGTTTCGGGGCTGTCGCTGGGAAATACAGACTTTCAGCTCCCTCCAAAGATTTTCTATTGGGTTCAGGTCTGGAGACTGGCTAGGCCACTCCAGGACCTTGAGATGCTTCTTACGGAGACACTCCTTAGTTGCCCTGGCTGTGTGTTTCGGGTCGTTGTCATGCTGAAAGACCCAGCCATGACCCATCTTCAATGCTCTTACTGAGGGAAGGAGGTTGTTGGCCAAGATCTCGCGATACATGGCCCCATCTATCCTCCCCTCAATACGGTGCAGTCGTTCTGTCCCCTTTGCAGAAAAGCATCCCCAAAGAATGATGTTTCCACCTCTATGCTTCACGGTTGGGATGGTGTTCTTGGGGTTGTACTCATCCTTCTTCTTCCTCCAAACACGGCGAGTGGAGTTTAGACCAAAAAGCTCTATTTTTGTCTCATCAGACCACATGACCTTCTCCCATTCCTCCTCTGGATCATCCAGATGGTCATTGGCAAACTTCAGACGGGCCTGGACATGCGCTGGCTTGAGCAGGGGGGCCTTGCTTGCGCTGCAGGATTTTAATCCATGACGGCGTAGTGTGTTACTAATGGTTTTCTTTGAGACTGTGGTCCCAGCTCTCTTCAGGTCATTGACCAGGTCCTGCCATGTAGTTCTGGGCTGATCCCTTACCTTCCTCATGATCATTGATGCCCCACGAGGTGAGATCTTGCATGGAGCCCCAGACCGAGGGTGATTGACCGTCATCTTGAACTTCTTCCATTTTCTAATAATTGTGCCAACAGCTGTTGCCTTCTCACCAAGCTGCTTGCCTATTGTCCTGTAGCCCATCCCAGCCTTGTGCAGGTCTACAATTTTATCCCTGATGTCCTTACACAGCTCTCTGGTCTTGGCCATTGTGGAGAGGTTGGAGTCTGTTTGATTGAGTGTGTGGACAGGTATCTTTAACACAGGTAACGAGTTCAAACAGGTGCAGTTAATACAGGTAATGAATGGAGAACAGGAGGGCTTCTTAAAGAAAACCTAACAGGTCTGTGAGAGCCGGAATTCTTACTGGTTGGTAGGTGATCAAATACTTATGTCATGCAATAAAATGCAAATTAATTACTTAAAAATCATACAATGTGATTTTCTGGAGTTTTGTTTTAGATTCTGTCTCTCACAGTTGAAGTGTACCTATGATAAAAAATTACAGACCTCTACATGCTTTGTAAGTAGGAAAACCTGCAAAATCGCCAGTGTATCAAATACTTGTTCTCCCCACTGTATCTTCAACAGAGTCAAAGTCAAAACAAATCTGCTGCTCAGAGAGGCTCTGATAGGTGTTTTTCTCAATGTCAAACCAATTAAACAAGTGATAATCATGCCAAATAATGACTTCCCCTCTCGTTATAATCTGACATTGGATCCTCGGCTGGTGATACCCCTGCTTCAGCCGGTCTTTTAACACTCCCTATTAAGAGACCGATTTAGGTTAACAAACAATTTGATATGTGATACCCGACACAGCCTTGGGCCAATCTCTCGCTGGGGGTATATAAAGAGATTTGTTCCAACACTTTGCACAAGGGGCTATTTATACTAGTGCCACATGTTTTTGTATGTTTGAAGTGTGGCCTGTCATTTAATTGCTGCAGAGAGAGAGAGAGAGCGAGAGAGAGCGAGAGAGCGAGAGAGAGCGAGAGAGAGCGAGAGAGAGAGCGAGAGAGAGAGAGGTCCTGGGACGAAACTGTGCCCTGTGCCGAATATGGAAATTCATATTTGTTGTTATCCCAAATCAACTAATTCCAAATTCAACCAACCCTAGCAGGAGAACTGAGAGGATAGAGTAGGTATAAAAAAATAGACTTTGGCCACCACCTTGTGGCTAAATGTTTGTTTTGGTAAAACTTCAGAAGTGATTATGCCTACACACCAACATAATTGTATGCTTGGGCATGGAATTTTAAGCAATGCATGTCTCCTCACAGAAAATCTAGAATATAACTGCCACAATTCACTGCAGTGCACGATTAGTTGACATTGGGTCAAAAAAGTTTCCATCATCTTTCAAACAGCCCAGGTAGCATGCAGCAAATTGAGTGGAACATTTTTAGATGAAATACGTTCTTTTTTTCGTTTGACAGAGAATTAAAAGTCCTGTGGATATCGATATGTTCTTTAGCATCATATCCTTGTTTTAGCGCATGTACCTCCACATAGTCTAGCGGATAAGAACCAAATATATGCAAGATCGTTCCACTTTATGATATACAGTTGAAGTCGGAAGTTTACATACACTTAGGTTGGAGTCAATAACAATAGTACGCAAGTATAAACACCATGGGACCACGCAGCTGTCATACCGCTCAGGAAGGAGACGCGTTCTGTCTCCTAGAGATGAACGTACTTTGGTGCGAAAAGTGCAAATCAATCCCAGAACAACAGCAAAGGACCTTGTGAAGATGCTGGAGGAAACAGGTACAAAAGTATCTATATCCACAGTAAAACTAGTCCTATATTGACATAACCTGAAAGGCCACTCAGCAAGGCCACTGCTCCAAAACCGCCATTAAAAAGTCAGACTACGGTTTGCAACTGCACATGGGGACAAAGATCGTACTTTTTGGAGAAATGTCCTCTGGTCTGATGAAACAAAAATAGAACTGTTTGGCCATAATGACCATCGTTATGTTTGTCGGATAAGGGGGAACACTTGCAAGCTGAAGAACACCATCCCAACCATGAAGCACGGGGGTGGCAGCATCATGCTGTGGGGGTGCTTTGCTGCAGGAGGGACTGGTGCACTTCACAAAATAGATGGCATCATGAGGAAGGACAATTATGTGGATATATTGAAGCAAGACATCAGTCAGGAAGTTAAAGCTTGGTCGCAAATGGGTCTTCCAAATGGACAATGACCCCAAGCATACTTCCAAAGTTGTGGCAAAATGTCTTAAGGACAACAAAATCAAGGTATTGGAGTGGCCATCACAAAGCCCTGACCTCAATCCTATAGAACATTTGTGGGCAGAACTGAAAAAGCGTGTGCGAGCAAGGAGGCCTACAAACTCTGTCTGTCACGATCGTCTAATGAGGGAGAGGACCAAGGCGCAGCGTTGAAAGCAAACATATTTATTTTATCAAGATCACACGATCAAAACAACGAAACGTGACGTCCTTGGTTACAAAAACAAACCAACACGGAACAAGAAACCACAACACAAAGTGAAAAGACCGATAGTTAAATATGGCTCCCAATCAGAGACAACCAGCTGTCACTCGTTGCCTCTGATTGGGAGTCACTCAGCCCAACATAGAAAATCAAACATAGAATACACACCCTGGCTCAACATAACATTGTCCCCAGAGCCAGGGCGTGACAGTACCCCCCCCTAAAGGCGCGGACTCCGACCGCGCCAACTAAATCCCACAGGGGAGGGACCGGGTGGGCACTCCGCCTTGGCGGCGGATCCGGCTCCGGGCCTGATCCCCACTCCCTCTCCAACCCCCCAAAGTACCCCTGGTCCGGTCTGGCCCCGCTGGCCGGAGCCGGACTGACGATACGCACCCCTGGCTTGGTGCGTGGAGCAGGAATGGACCGGACTGGGCTGGCGACGCGCACCACAGACTTGGTGCGGAGAGCAGGCACGGGCCGTGCCGGACTGATGACGCACACCACTGGCTTGGTGCGGGGCGCTTGGATGGGCCGGACTGGGCTGGCGACGCACCCCGTAGGCTTGGTGCGTGGAGCAGGGACTGGCCGGGCTGGGCTGGCGACGCACACCGTAGGCTTGGTGCGGAGAGCAGGAACGGGCCGGACAGGGCTGACGAAACGCACCACAGACTTGGTGCGGAGAGCAGGCACGGGCCGTGCCGGACTGATGACGCACACCACTGGCTTGGTGCGGGGAGCTTGGATGGGCCGGACTGGGCTGGCGACGCACCCCGTAGGCTTGGTGCGTGGAGCAGGGACAGGCCGGGCTGGGCTGGCGACGCGCACCGTACACTTGGTGCGAGGGGCTGGAACAGGCCGGACCGTACTGGGGACACACACCACTGGCTCTACCTCGGGATCTGGAACGGGCCGGACCGGACTGGTAACACACCCCAGTACCTCTCGCCGTGCCTCTACATCCTCCATCCCCTCTTCGACCAGTGGCCCCCGTAACCTGGCGGCCTCCTCTGGCAACCCGCTGGACCGCTCTATCGCGGCCTCCTGCTGGTCCGACGTCGTGAGCCCCCCCTAAAAAATTTCTGGGGGTCTCTCCTCCCCGTGGGCCAGGCCTCCATCGTTCTCGCCAGACTCTCACCCCACTGCTCCAAAGTCCAACCTCTCTCCTCTTCTCTTGGCTTGGCCCAGTCGAGACTCCTACTCAACTGCTCCCAAGTCCATCCTCTCTCTTCTTCACGCTGCTTGGTCCTGTTATGGTGGTTTCTTCTGTCTTGATCGTCTAAGGAGGGAGAGGACCAAGGCGCAGCGTTGAAAGCAAACATATTTATTTTATCAAGATCACACGATCAAAACAACGAAACGTGACGTCCTTGGTTACAAAAACAAACCAACACGGAACAAGAAACCACAACACAAAGTGAAAAGACCGATAGTTAAATATGGCTCCCAATCAGAGACAACCAGCTGTCACTCGTTGCCTCTGATTGGGAGTCACTCAGCCCAACATAGAAAATCAAACATAGAATACACACCCTGGCTCAACATAACATTGTCCCCAGAGCCAGGGCGTGACACTGTCAGGAGGAATGGGCCAAAATTCACCCAACTTATTGTGAGAAGCTTGTGGAAGGCTACCCGACACGTTTGACCCAAGTTAAACAATTTAAAGGCAATGCTACCAAATACTAATTGAGTGTATGTAAACTTCTGACCTACTGGGAATGTGATGAAATAAATAAAAGCTTAAATAAATCATTCTCTCTACTATTATTCTGACATTTCACATTCTTAAAATAAAGTGGTGATCCTAACTGACCTAAGACAGTGATTTTTTACTAGGATTAAATGTCAGGAATTGTGAAAAACTGAGTTTAAATGATATTTGGCTAAGGTGTATGTAAACTTCTGACTTCAACTGTAAGTATTAAGGAACATTTTAAAGATTGGAGGTAGTCTGGTAAGTACTCTACATTACCAAAAGTATGTGGACACCTGCTCCTCGAACATCTCATTCCAAAATCATGCGCATTAGGCTTTCTACTAGATGCTGGAACAAACATTGTTGCGGGGACTTGCTTTCCTTCAGTCACAAGAGCATTAGTGAGGTCGGGCACTGCTCGCAGTCAGCATTCCAATTCATCCCAAAGGTGTTCGATGGGGTTGAGGTCAGGGCTCTGTGCAGGCCAGCCAAGTTCTTCCATACCGATCTTGACAAATCATTTCTGTATGGACCTCGCTTTGTGCACGGGGGCATTGTCATGCTGAAACAGGAAAGGGCTTTCCGCAAACTGTTGCCACAAAGTTGGAAGCACAGAATCATCTAGAATGTCATTGTATGCTGTAGTGTTAAGATTTCCATTCACTGGAACTAAGGGGCCTAGTTCAAACCATGAAAAACAGATCCAGACCATTATTCCTCCTCCAACAAACTTTACAGTTGGCACTATGTATTGGGGCAGGTAGCGTTCTCCTGGCATCCGCCAAACACAGATTCGTCCGTCGGCCATTCTTCACTCTAGAGAACGCGTTTCCACTGCTCCAGCGTCCAATGGCGGCAAGCTTTACACAACTCCAGCTGACGCTTGGCATTGCGCATGGTGATCTTAGGCTAGTGTGCGGCTGCTCGTCCATGGAAACCCATTTCATGAAGCTCCCGACGAACAGTTATTGTGCTGACGTTGCTTCTAGAGGCAGTTTGGAACTCGGTAGTGAGTGTTGCAACCGAGGACAGATGATTTTTAGCACTCGGCGGTCCCGTTCTGTGAGCTTGTGTGGCCTACCACTTCGTGGCTGAGCCGTTGTTGCTCCTAGACGTTTCCACTTCACATTAACAGCACTTACAGTTGACCGGGGCAGCTCTAGCAGGGCAGAAATTTGACGAACTGACTTGTTGGAAAGGTGGCATCCTATGATGGTGCCACGTTGAAGGTCACTGAGCTCTTCAGTAAGGCCATTCTACTGCCAATGTTTGTCTATGGAGATTGCATGGCGGTGTGCTCGATTTTATACACCTTTCAGCAATGGGTGTGGCTGAGATAGCTGAATCCACTAATTTGAAGTTGTGTCCAATTTTGTATATGTAGTGTATCATATTAAAAACAGCAACTATTTCTCTCCACCCCATGGAAAAATTTGTAGAACTGCATGAAATTAGTTATAAAATTGCAAAATCTTTTCTCCGCCCCATGGCAAAATGTGTAGAATTGCATGAAATTAACTCTAAAACTAAAACATTTCTCTCCGCTGTCAAGAGGGGGGCTGCTAAAATTGTACATGTGGTACGCAGACTCGCGAGCAACTGCGGCCCCTCATGATGAGTTCAGATCTTTTGTGGCCCCCACCCCCATCAAAATTGTGCCACCAAATTTCACACACAGCTGGGGCATGTCTAAAGAAGTATCATGGCTATAGTGCCATCACATATTTTGTCCATTACCCCCCTGACGGCCATTTCCAACATCGCCACCAACCAGCTGCATGGGGCAATATGATTCACATGGCCATATCTCCCTACATAATTGGTACATACAGCTCAATGATGGCTTAAAATGTTTGAGGGGGTCTGGAAAACACAATAAAATGGTCTGAATATGTCATATGTACGTATCCTTTAAACTTTTAGTAGAACATTGGTGAAAACGCATGCCAAATCAGTTGTTGGGTCAACGTTTACATGTAAACACTATAAAAAGTAATATGGGTGTTCCCTGAAGTCTACTGATTGCAGTGATATGTAATATGATATTCTGTTTTGTGTCACGTTTAAGAGAAATTACAGGAAATCTGCCCTGTACACGTCACTTGGTAAAATCTCTTAGGAATGTATTGTGTCCAGCAGAGAGACAGGTAACCCATTTTATCAAAATACTTTTATGATGAGACCTTTCAGCCTTTACACAAGTAAGCAAAAGTCTAAATAAATATGTCTAGCTTAGTGCCATTGCAGATTTAACCTATTATACTCAGTAGTGTAGTGCTATTCATTTGGGTGCCGGAGTCCAAAAAAAAGAAAATGACGTCACTGTTTTGATAATGCCCCAGAAGCTGGTGTTTGGAGGATATATTGGCATGGGTGGCAAAACGTGTCAATATATCCTCCAAACGCCGGCGACGAGGGCATTATCACTTTTATACAACGGGTTACCAACATATTCAAACAATGATTTACTTATTTTCATTAAAAACATTATTTTTTATACTATTTCATCCTTCCATAAGATATAGTCCCGACACAAATCTAGGGTTGCTACCCAAGCCGGCTGGTCGTTCGTTCTATTGGTTCGGTTACCTAAGACGCAACACAGTCATTCAGTCTTTTTGTTCTGTATCTATGAACACGACCCATTGCCATACTGGCTGGCAACGTTCTTATCCCTTGCTTGCTAGCTAGCCAACTAGGGCTAATTTACAGTCACGTCAAAAAGCCAGAATAACAGCAAAGTAGCTGCATTTGAATTTGTTTAAGCTGTTTTCTAGTGACGTATTTGGATACATCCATAACAATGAACTAATGAGGCGTGATTTCGCCTGGCATAGAAAATGTGCTCACTTGTCAGGACACTGTTGTTCAAAGGATCTAGCCAACAACACAGCTAACACAATCACTTCAAACTGAAGCTCGAAAGACTGCAAACTAGCTGCACTTTGTTTTGTTTGATATTTTTCCAATGTATATTTCTTTGTATTTATTTACCTTTAACATTTAAGTCATTTAGCAGACGCTCTTATCCAGAGCGACGGCTTGAGGTGGAATATACACGGCTGTGACTATAACCGAAGAGAATTCTCTTGGGAGGTAATACGGTCGGCATTTTTGATTGTGAGGTATTCTAGGTCAGGTGAACAAAAGGACTTTAGTTTCTGTATGTTATCACAATCACACCATGAGTAGTTAATCTCACCCCCACCCCGCCCTTCTTCTTCCCGGAGAGATCTTTATATATCCATAAGAATGATGCCAGCTGATTCATGATTTCGACTGGCAGAGAAACACTGCCTGCCTTTCTGTCTCATCCCGACCCCCGACACGTTCATTACTATGGGACAGCTGGAGATCGAATTTGAATATGAACCAAACTCTGCATTCCACAGTAAGAACATCATACCAAAGGTCAAGCATGGTGGTGGTGGTGTGATGGTTTGGGGATGCTTTGCTACCTCAGGACCTGGACGACTTGCCTTAATAGAAGGAACCATGAATTCTGTTCTGTATCAGAGAATTCTACAGGAGAATGTCAGACCATCCGTCTGTGAGCTGAAGCTGAAGCGCAGCTGGGTCATGCAGCAAGACAATGATCCAAAACACACAATCAAGTCTACATGAAAATTGCTAAAAAGCAACAAATTGGAAGTTTTGGAATGGCCTAGTCAAAGTCCAGACCTAATCCCAATTGAGATGTTGTGGCAGGATTTGAAATGAGCAGTTCATGCTTGAAAACCCACACGTCACTGAGTTAAAGCAGTTCTGCATGGAAGAGTGGGCCAAAATTCCTCCACAGCGACGTGAGAGACTGATCAACAACTACAGGAAGCATTTGGTTGGAGTCATTGCAGCTAAAGGTGGCACAACCAGTTATTGAGTGTAAGGGGGCAATTACTTTTTCACACAGGGGAATTGGGTGTTGCATAACTTTGTTTATGAAATAAATGAAATAAATATGTAATTGTTGTGTTATTTGTTCACTTATGTTCCCTTTATCTAATATTAGGTTTTGGTTGAAGATCTGATAACATTCAGTATCACAAATATGCAAAAGTAGAGAAAATTAGAAAGGGGGAAAATACTTTTTCATAGCACTGTAAATTAGTTTGAGGCCTGAATGCTGATTGGCTGAAAGCAGTGGTATATCAGACCATATACCATGGGTATGACAAAAAAATATGTTTACGTTGGTAATCACTTTATAATAGCAATAAGGCATCCTGGGGGTTTGTGTATATATATATATATATATATATATATATATATATATATATATATATATATATATATATATATATATATATATACAGTATATATAAGTAGAGAAAATTAGAAAGGGGGAAAAATACTTTTTCATAGCACTGTAAATTAGTTTGAGGCCTGAATGCTGATTGGCTGAAAGCAGTGGTATATCAGACCATATACCATGGGTATGACAAAAAAATATGTTTACGTTGGTAATCACTTTATAATAGCAATAAGGCATCCTGGGGGTTTGTGTATATATATATATATATATATATATATATATATATATATACAGTGGGGAGAACAAGTATTTGATACACTGCCGATTTTGCAGGTTTTCCTACTTACAAAGCATGTAGAGGCGTGTAATTTTTATCATAGGTACACTTCAACTGTGAGAGACGGAATCTAAAACAAAAATCCAGAAAATAACATTGTATGATTTTTAAGTAATTCATTTGCATTTTATTGCATGACATAAGTATTTGATACATCAAAAAAGCAGAACTTAATATTTGGTACATAAACCTTTGTTTGCAATTGCAGAGATCATATGTTTCCTGTAGGTCTTGACCAGGTTTGCACACACTACAGCAGGGATTTTGGCCCACTCCTCCATTCAGACCTTCTCCAGATCCTTCAGGTTTCGGGGCTGTCGCTGGGCATTACAGACTTTCAGCTCCCTCCAAATATGTTCTATTGGGTTCAGGTCTGGAGACTGGCTAGGCTACTCCAGGACCTTGAGATGCTTCTTACAGAGCCACTCCTTAGTTGCCCTGGCTGTGTGTTTCGGGTCGTTGTCATGCTGGAAGACCCAGCCACGACCCATCTTCAATGCTCTTACTGAGGGAAGGAGGTTGTTGGCCAAGATCTCGTGATACATGGCCCCATCCATCCTCCCCTCAATACGGTGCAGTCGTCCTGTCCCCTTTGCAGAAAAGCATCCCCAAAGAATGATGTTTCCACCTTCATGCTTCACGGTTGGGATGGTGTTCTTGGCGTTGTACTCATCCTTCTTCTTCCTCCAAACACGGCGAGTGGAGTTTAGACCAAAAAGCTCTATTTTTGTCTCATCAGACCACATGACCTTCTCCCATTCCTCCTTTGGATCATCCAGATGGTCATTGGCAAACTTCAGACGGGCCTGGACATGCGCTGGCTTGAGCAGGGGGACCTTGCGTGCGCTGCAGGATTTTAATCCATGACGGCGTAGTGTGTTACTAATGGTTTTCTTTGAGACTGTGGTCCCAGCTCTCTTCAGGTCATTGACCAGGTCCTGCCGTGTAGTTCTGGGCTGATCCCTCACCTTCCTCATGATCATTGATGCCCCACGAGGTGAGATCTTGCATGGAGCCCCAGACCGAGGGTGATTGATCGTCATCTTGAACTTCTTCCATTTTCTAATAATTGCGCCAACAGTTGTTGCCTTCTCACCAAGCTGCTTGACTATTGTCCTGTAGCCCATCCCAGCCTTGTGCAGGTCTACAATTTTATCCCTGATGTCCTTACACAGCTCTCTGGTCTTGGCCATTGTGGAGAGGTTGGAGTCTGTTTGATTGAGTGTGTGGATAGGTGTCTTTTATACAGGTAACGAGTTCAAACAGGTGCAGTTAATACAGGTATTGAGTGGAGAACAGGAGGGCTTCTTAAAGAAAAAGTAACAGGTCTGTGAGAGCCGGAATTCTTACTGGTTGGTAGGTGATCAAATACTTATGTCATGCAATAAAATGCAAATTAGATACTTAAAAATCATACAATGTGATTTTCTGGATTTTTGTTTTAGATTCCGTCTCTCACAGTTGAAGTGTACCAATGATAAAAATTACAGACCTCTACATGCTTTGTAAGTAGGAAAACCTGCAAAATCGGCAGTGTATCAAATACTTGTTCTCCCCACTGTATATATACTACCGGTCAGACATTTTAGAAGAACGACTCATTCAGGGTTTGTCTTTATTTTTACTATTTTCTACATTGTATAATAATAGTGAAGACATCAAAACTATGAAATAACACATATGGAATCATGTAGTAACCAAAAAAGTGTAAAACAAATCAAAATATATTTTATATTTGAGATTCTTCAAAGTAGCCACCCTTTGCCTTGATGTCAGCTTTGCACACTCTTGGCATTCTCTCAACCAGCTTCATGAGGTAGTCACCTGGAATGCATTTCAATTAACAGGTGTGCCTTGTTAAAAATGTATTTGTGTAATTTCTTTCCTTCTTAATGCGTTTGAGCCAATCAGTTTTGTTGTGACAAGGTAGGGGGGGGTATACAGAAGATAGCCTTATTTGGTAAAAGACCAAGTCCATATTATGGCAAGAACAGCTCAAATAAGCAAAGAGAAACGACAGTCCATCATTACTTTAAGACATGAAGGTCAGTCAATACTGAACATTTCAAGAACTTTGAAAGTTTCTTCAAGTGCAGTCGCAAAAACCATCAAGCGCTATGATGAAACTGGCTCTCATGAGGACCGCCACAGGAATGGAAGACCCAGAGTTACCTCTGCTGCAGAGGATAAGCTCATTAGAGTTACCAGCCTCAGAAATTGCAGCCCAAATAAATACTTCATAGAGTTCAAGTAACAGACACATCTCAACATCAACTGTTCAGAGGTGACTGTGTGTATCAGGCCTTCATGGTCGAATTGCTGCAAAGAAACCACTACTAAAGGACACCAATAAGAAGAAGAGACTTGCTTGGGCCAAGAAACATGAGCATTGTGTCAAGATAGATGTAGGTGGGTGTGGTGGTGGAATCAGGCGCAGGACGCAGAACGTTAGTCCAAAAGACTTTAGTAGAGCACAAAAATACAAACACGAATAAATGCCCTGAGGCAAAACTCCGCACGTAGGCGAATAACAACGGGCGCACAAACAGGTGCGCAAAAACACTCCAAACAAATGGAGAAAATGCTCAACCGAGCAAACAGTGGAAAATACAGCCTACCGGCACGACAGTAAAACAATCACACACAACAATTGACAAACACAACGAGAACTTATAGGACACTAATTACACTAAACGCTAACAGGTGTAACAACAATCAGACAAAAGCAAACGAACATAGAAACATGCAACGGTGGCAGCTAGTACTCCGGAGACGACGAACGCCGAAGCCTGCCCGAGCAAGGAAGAGAGGCAGCCTCGGCCGAAACCGTGACAGTACCCCCCCCTTGACGCGCGGCTCCAGACGTGCGCCGACTCCGGCCTCGGGGACGACCAGGAGGACGCGGAGCAGGGTGCGTCGGGTGCCCACGATGGAATTCCGTCAGGAGAGACGGGTCTAAAATGTCTCTCCTCGGCACCCAGCACCGTTCCTCCGGACCGTACCCCTCCCACTCCACTAGATACTGGAGACCCCCCATCCGACGTCTCGAATCCAAGATGGACCGCACGGAGTACGCCGGTGCCCCCTCGATGTCCAATGGGGGCGGAGGAGTCTCCAAGATCTCACTTTCTTGGAGTGGGCCAGCTACCACCGGCCTGAGAAGAGACACATGGAACGAGGGGTTAATACTTTTATACTCAACAGGCAGTTGTAATTTGTAACACACCTCGTTCGATCTTCTCAGGACTTTAAATGGCCCTACAAACCGCCGACCCAGTTTCCGGCAGGGCAGGCGGAGGGGCAGGTTTCTGGTAGAGAGCCAGACTCGATCACCAGGTGCGTACACCGGTCCCTCACTGCGGTGGAGATCGGCGCTCGCCTTATGACGACGGAGGGCCCGCTGCAGGTGGACGTGTGCAGCGTTCCATGTCTCCTCCGAGCGCCGCACCCACTCATCCACCGCAGGAGCCTCGATCTGGCTCTGCTGCCAAGGTGCCAGAACCGGCTGGTAACCTAACACACATTGGAAAGGGGTTAGGTTAGTGGAGGAATGGCGTAGGGAATTCTGGGCCATTTCGGCCCAGGGAACGTACCTTGCCCACTCCTCCGGCCGGTCCTGGCAGTATGTTCTGAGAAACCTACCCACATCCTGGTTTACACGTTCCACCTGCCCATTACTCTCCGGGTGGTAACCCGAGGTGAGGCTCACCGAGACCCCCAACCGCTCCATAAAAGCTCTCCAGACTGGAGGTAAATTGGGGACCTCGATCAGACACGATATCCTCGGGTACCCCGTAGTGCCGGAACACATGGGTGAATAGTGCTTCGGCAGTTTGCAGGGCAGTAGGAAGGCCCGGCATAGGGAGCAAACGCCAGGCCTTAGAAAACCGGTCCACAACGACCAGTATAGTGGTATTCCCCTGTGAAGGAGGAAGGTCAGTGAGGAAATCCACAGAGAGGTGAGACCATGGTCGTTGTGGAACGGGCAGGGGTAGTAACTTACCCCTAGGCAGATGTCTAGGCGCCTTACACTGGGCGCACACCGAGCAGGAGGAAACATAAACCCTCACATCCCTCGCCAACGTGGGCCACCAGTACTTGGCACTAAGACAGTGCACTGTCCGGCCGATACCAGGGTGTCCAGAGGAGGGTGACGTGTGAGCCCAATAGATCAATCGATCCCGAACCTCGAGCGGAACGTACTTCAGACCCTCTGGGCATTGAGGTGGACTAGGGTCGGTGCGTAACGCCCGCTCGAGTTCAGCATCGACCTCCCATACTACCGGTGCCACCAGACACGACTCCGGCAGTATGGGCGTGGGCTCCACGGACCTCTCCTCCGTGTCATACCGCCGAGACAGTGCATCTGCCTTACCGTTCTGTGACCCAGGGATGTACGTGATCTTAAATGTGAACCGGGTCAAAAACATATTCCACCTCGCCTGGCGAGGGTTCAGCCTCCTCGCTGCCCGGATGTACTCCAGGTTACGGTGGTCCGTCAAAATGAGGAAAGGGTGTTGAGCCCCCTCAAGCCAGTGCCTCCACACCTTTAGGGCCTGTACCACGGCTAACAGCTCCCTGTCCCCCACGTAATAGTTTCGCTCCGCCGGACTGAGCTTCTTGGAATAAAAAGCACAGGGGCGGAGTTTAGGTGGCGCGCCGGACCGTTGCGACAGCACGGCTCCTATACCGGCCTCTGACGCGTCCACCTCTACCTGAAATGGCAAAGAGGGATCCGGATGAGCCAGCACCGGAGCCGAGGTAAACAGGTCCTTCAGCCTCCCAAACGCCCTGTCCGCCTCGGCTGACCACTGCAGACGCACCGGACCCCCCTTCAAAAGAGACGTTATGGGAGCTGCCACCTGTCCAAAACCCCGGATAAACCTCCTGTAATAATTCGCAAACCCCAAAAACTGCTGCACCTCCTTCACAGTAGTTGGCGTTTGCCAATTACGCACGGCTGACACCCGGTCTACCTCCATCTTCACCCCTGACGCAGACAACTGATAACCCAAAAAGGAGACCGACTCCTGGAAGAACAGACACTTCTCTGCCTTGACATACAGGTCGTGCTCCAACAGTCTCCGCAACACTCGGCGCACCAGGGCCACATGCTCGACTCGGGTAGGCGAGTACACGAGAATGTCATCGATGTACACGACCACCCCCTGCCCCTGCATGTCCCTGAAGATCTCATCCACGAATGATTGGAAAACTGAAGGAGCGTTCATCAACCCGTATGGCATGACAAGATACTCGTAATGGCCCGAGGTAGTACTAAAGGCTGTCTTCCATTCATCGCCCCCCCTAATGCGCACCAAGTTGTACGCGCTCCTGAGATCTAATTTAGTGAAGAAACGCGCCCCGTGCAATGACTCCGTCATGGTCGCAATCAGCGGGAGTGGATAACTGTACTTCACCGTGATCTGATTGAGACCACGGTAATCAATGCACGGGCGTAATCCTCCATCCTTTTTCTTCACAAAAAAGAAACTCGAGGACGCAGGGGAAGTGGAGGGCCGTATGTATCCTTGTCTCAGAGATTCGTCTATGTACGTCTCCATAGCTCTCTTCTCCTCCTGAGACAGAGGATACACATGGCTCCGTGGGAGCGCAGCTCCTGCCTGGAGGTCTATCGCACAATCTCCCTGCCTATGGGGAGGCAACTGCGTCGCCCTCGACTTACTGAACACAATAGCCAAATCCCCATACTCAGGGGGAACGTGCAATGCGGGCACCTGGTTTGGACTCTCCACCGAGGTAGCCCCTACGGAAACGCCTAAACATCGACCCACACACTGGGCAGACCACTCCATCAGAGCCCTCTCCTGCCACGAAATAGATGGGTTATGGGTACTCAACCAGGGCATGCCCAGCACCACCGGATACGCAGGCGAGTCGATCAGAAACAGCTGGATCGTCTCCTGATGACCCCCCTGCGCACACATCCTAAGTGGCGCTGTGACCTCCCTGATCAAGCCCGCACCCAACGGACGGCTATCTAGGGCATGAACGGGGAAGGGAACGTCAACAGGTAGAAGGGGAATCCCTAAGGCTAAACAAAACTTCTTATCAACAAAATTCCCAGCCGCGCCTGAATCTACCAGCGCCTTATGCTGGGAATGAGGTGCTACCTGTGGAAAACGCACAGGTATACAGAAATGTGCAACAGAGAGCTCTGGGTGAGTGGGGCGCCTACTCACCTGGAAGGACTCCCCAGTGCGGGACCTGTCGTCCTCTCCCCTAGGAGGCCATCCCCAGCACCTAGCCGCGGTGTGTCCTCCCCGACCACAGTTGGTGCAGGAGATGGACCCCCTCGTAAGCCGACCCCTCCTCTCTCTAGCGCCAGCGCCCCCGAGCTCCATGGGGCACGGCTCGGAGGCGCTGGAGGGTGAAATGGACGGACCCCCCTCGGGACGTCTGCGGGTAGCTAGCAGGTTATCCAGCCTGATGGACATGTCGACCAACTGGTCGAACGAGAGGCTGGTGTCCCTACAGGCCAGCTCCCTACGGACGTCCTCGCGTAGACTACATCTGTAGTGATCGATGAGAGCCCGCTCATTCCACCCTGCATCCGCCGCTAGAGTACGGAATTCCAAGGCGAACTCCTGGGCACTCCTCTTCCCCTGCCGGAGGCAGACCAGACGCTCCCCCGCCGCTTTCCCCTCCGGGGGATGGTCAAACACCGCCCTGAAGCGGCGGGAGAACTCGTCGTAGGTGATGGTGTTAGCGCCGATTCTCCTCCACTCCGCGTTGGCCCATTCCAACGCCTTCCCGGAAAGGCAGGAGATCAGGGCGGACACGCTCTCATGTCCTGAGGGCGCCGGGTGCACGGTGGCCAGGTAAAGCTCCACCTGGAGAAGGAATCCCTGACACCCGGCCGCGGTCCCATCGTAGGCCCTCTGGAGCGAGAGTCGAACTCCTCTGGGTTCCGGAGCTGGAATGGGCTGACTAGCCGATGGTGCGGGCAGGGAGGATGGCGGTGAAGGAGTCCCTCGGGTCTCCCAGCCTCGGATGGTGGAGATCACCTCCTGCAGTGCGGACCCCATCCGCAGGATCTGGTCATCTTGTTCGCAGACCCTGTCCTCCAACGTCGCCTGTGCTGCTGCGGCTCCTGCTGACTCCATCGAGAGGTGTGTGATTCTGTCAAGATAGATGTAGGTGGGTGTGGTGGTGGAATCAGGCGCAGGACGCAGAACGTTAGTCCAAAAGACTTTAGTAGAGCACAAAAATACAAACACGAATAAATGCCCTGAGGCAAAACTCCGCACGTAGGCGAATAACAATGGGCGCACAAACAGGTGCGCAAAAACACTCCAAACAAATGGAGAAAATGCTCAACCGAGCAAACAGTGGAAAATACAGCCTACCGGCACGACAGTAAAACAATCACACACAACAATTGACAAACACAACGAGAACTTATAGGACACTAATTACACTAAACGCTAACAGGTGGAACAACAATCAGACAAAAGCAAACGAACATAGAAACATGCAACGGTGGCAGCTAGTACTCCGGAGACGACGAACGCCGAAGCCTGCCCGAGCAAGGAAGAGAGGCAGCCTCGGCCGAAACCGTGACACATTGGACATTAGACCGGTGGAAATGTGTCCTTTGGTCTGGAGTGCAAATTGGAGATTTTTAGTTTGAACCGCCGCGTCTTTGTGAGATGTGGTGTGGGTGAACGGATTATCTCTGCATGTGTTTTTCCCACCGTGCAGCATGGAGGAGGAGGTGTTATGGTGTGGGGGGGCTTTGCTGGTGACACTGTCTGTGATTTATTTAGAATTCACACTTAACCAGCATGGCTACCACAGAATTCTGCAGCGATACACCATCCCATCTGGTTTGGGCTTAGTGGGACTATCATTTGTTTTTCAACAGGACAATGGCCCAACATACGTCCAGGCTGTGTAAGGGCTATTTTACCAAGAAGGAGAGTGATGGAGTGCTGCATCAGATGACCTCAACCCAATTGAGATGGTTTGGGATGAGTCGGACCGCAGAGTGAAGGAAAAGCAGCCAACAAGTGCCCAGCATATGTGGGAACTCCTTCAAGACTGTTGGGAAAGCATTCCAGGTGAAGCTGGTTTAGAGAATGCCAAGAGTGTGCAAAGCTGTCATCAAGGCAAAGGGTGGCTATTTGAAGAACCTCAAATCTCAAATATATTTTGATTTGTTTAATACTTTTTTGGTTACTACATGATTCCATATGTATTATTTCATAGTTTTGATGTCTTCACTATTATTCTACAATGCAGAAAATAGTAAAAACAAAGAAAACCCTTGAATGAGTAGGTGTTCTAAAACTTTTGACCAGTAGTGTACATACACATATATACACACACATACATACACATATAAATACATACATATACACATACATACATATACACACATATATATACATACATATATACCTTTTTAAAACATATATTTTCCTTTATTACTTTCTAACCCTACCACCCCTCCCCTAATTGGAGTAAACTAGTGAACAACAACGCTTAGGCCTCTACTTCCAGCTTATACATACTATATACATTTTATGGACACTGTCTATTTTACAATAGTTCTATTTGGTTTGTTTTTACTCCTGTCCTTCCTCTACCCTCAACCTCTCCCATCTATTTCTGATGTCCATCCGGTTTGTCAGGGTTGAGTGTAGAAGGAACGTGGAATCACACGCAGGACACAGAGATTCAAAAACAGATGTCTTTAGTGAAGTCCGTTAGTACAAGCCAACACGGCAACAGGCCACAGGCGAAACATACGCACACCGGACTGTCCAAAGTAAATACGCACAACGTGCAGGACTCTCTTAAACAAAACGAATACAGAGAGCACAAAACAGAGGACCAACAACAACACGTGACATCGAACAATTACACACAACACCTGACCAAACACAAGAGAACTAAATAGGGTGCCTAATGAACACTTAACAATAAACAGGTGTAACAAACAGACAAAACCAATCAAACATGAAACATCGAACGGTGGCAGCTAGTACTCCGGAGACGACGACCGCCGAAGCCTGCCCGAACAAGGAGAAGGAGCCGCCTCGGCCGAAACCATGACAGTACCCCCCCTTGACGCGCGGCTCCAGCCGTGCGCCGGCCCCGGCCTCGGGGACGACCAGGAGGACGCGGAGCAGGGCGCGTAGGATGACCACGATGGAACTCGGTCAGAAGAGACGGGTCTAGGATGTCCCTCCTCGGCACCCAGCACTGCTCCTCCGGGCCGTACCCCTCCCACTCCACGAGATATTGGAGACCCCCCATCCGGCGTCTCGAATCTAGGATGGCCCGAACAGTGTACGCCGGAGCCCCCTCGATGTCCAACGGGGGCGGAGGAGTCTCTTCTATCTCAAAGTCCTGGAGTGGACCAGCTACCACCGGCCTGAGGAGAGACACATGGAACGAGGGGTTAATATTTTTGTAATCAATGGGCAGTTGTAACCTGTAACACACCTCGTTCAATCTCCTCAGGACTTTAAAAGGCCCCACAAACCGCCGACCCAGCTTCCGGCAGGGCAGGCGGAGGGGCAGGTTTCTGGTTGAGAGCCAGACTCGATCTCCAGGTGCGTACACTGGCCCCTCACTGCGGTGGAGGTCGGCGCTCGTCTTCTGTCGACGGATGGCTCGCTGCAGATGGACGTGTGCAGCGTTCCACGTCTCCTCCGAGCGCCGCACCCACTCATTCACCGCAGGGGCCTCGATCTGGCTCTCATGCCAAGGTGCCAGAACCGGCTGGTACCCTAACACACACTGGAAAGGGGTTAGTTTAGTGGAGGAGTGGCGGAGAGAGTTCTGTGCCATCTCGGCCCAGGGCACATATCTCGCCCACTCCTCCGGCCGGCCCTGGCAATATGACCTCAGAAACCTACCCACATCCTGGTTGACACGTTCGACCTGCCCATTACTCTCCGGGTGGTAACCCGAGGTAAGGCTCACCGAAACCCCCAACCGTTCCATAAACGCTCTCCAGACTCTGGAGGTAAACTGGGGGCCTCGATCAGACACTATATCCTCGGGTACCCCGTAATGCCGGAAGACGTGAGTAAATAGAGCCTCAGCGGTCTGTAGGGCAGTAGGAAGACCCGGCATGGGAAGGAGACGACAGGCCTTCGAGAACCGATCCACAACGACCAGGATGGTGGTATTCCCCTGTGAGGAGGGAAGGTCGGTAACAAAATCCACCGAGAGGTGAGACCAGGGTCGTTGTGGAACGGGCAGGGGTTGTAACTTACCCCTGGGCAAGTGTCTGGGTGCCTTACACTGGGCACACACTGAGCAGGAGGAGACATAAATCCTCACATCCCTGGCTAACGTTGGCCACCAGTACCTTGTACTAAGGCAGTGCACCGTCCGGCCAATACCTGGATGTCCAGAGGAGGGTGACGTGTGAGCCCAATAAATAAGCCGATCCCGGACCTCGAGCGGGACGTACGTCCGACCCACCGGACACTGTGGAGGGCTAGGGTCGGTGCGTAATGCCCGCTCGATCTCCGCATCGACCTCCCATACCACCGGTGCAACCAGACAAGACTTAGGTAGTATGGGAATGGGCTCCACGCACCTCTCCTCTGTGTCATACCGCCGAGACAGGGCATCTGCCTTCCCGTTCTGGGACCCAGGGATGTAAGTGATCTTAAACACGAACCGGGCTAGAAACATAGTCCACCGAGCCTGGCGAGGATTCAGTCTCCTAGCTGTCCGAATGTATTCCAGGTTACGGTGGTCAGTCAGAATGAGAAAAGGGTGTTGAGCCCCCTCAAGCCAATGCCTCCACACCTTTAGGGCCTGTACCACGGCTAACAGCTCCCTGTCCCCTACGTCATAATTCCGCTCCGCCGGACTGAGCTTTTTCGAATAAAAAGCACAGGGGCGGAGTTTAGGTGGTGTGCCGGACCGTTGTGAAAGAATAGCCCCGATACCGGCTTCAGACGCGTCCACCTCCACTTGGAATGGTAAAGTGGGATCCGGGTGCGCCAGCACTGGAGCCGAGGTAAACAGGTCCTTCAGTTTCCCAAAAGCCCTGTCCGCCTCAGCTGACCACCGCAAGCGCACTGGACCCCCCTTCAGAAGGGACGTTATGGGAGCTGCCACCTGTCCAAAACCCCGGATAAACCTCCGGTAGTAATTCGCAAAACCCAAGAACTGCTGCACCTCTTTAACCGTGGTTGGGGTTTGCCAATTACGCACGGCTGACACACGGTCAACCTCCATCCTCACCCCTGACGCAGACAACTGATAACCCAAAAAGGAGACCGACTCCTGGAAGAACATACATTTCTCGGCTTTGACATACAGGTCATGCTCCAACAATCTCCTCAATACTCTGCGCACCAGGGCTACATGCTCGACCCGGGTAGAACTGTACACCAGAATATCGTCTATGTACACCACTACTCCCTGCGCCTGCATGTCCCGGAAAATCTCATCTACAAAGGATTGGAAGACTGATGGAGCATTCATTAACCCGTATGGCATGACGAGATACTCGTAATGACCGGAGGTTGTACTAAATGCTGTCTTCCATTCATCGCCCTCTCTAATGCGCACCAAGTTATATGCGCTCCTGAGGTCCAATTTTGTGAAGAACCGTGCCCCGTGTAATGACTCCGTCATAGTCGCAATCAGCGGGAGTGGATAACTATATTTCACAGTCACCTGATTTAGACCGCGGTAATCAATACACGGGCGCAAACCTCCATCCTTTTTCTTCACAAAAAAGAAGCTCGAGGACGCGGGTGAAGTGGAGGGCCGTATGTATCCCTGTCTCAGAGACTCGGCAATGTATGTCTCCATTGCCCTCTTCTCCTCCTGTGACAACGGATACACATGGCTCCGCGGGAGCGCAGCTCCTGCCTGGAGGTCTATCGCACAATCCCCCTGTCTATGAGGCGGCAACCGTGCCACTCTTGTCTTGCTAAACACGAGTGCCAAATCCTCATACTCAGGTGGAATGTGCAACGCGGGCATCTGGTTCGGACTCTCCACCGAGGTCGCCCCTACGGAAACACCCAGACTTAGCCCCTCACACTGAGCAGACCACCCTTTAAGAGCCTTCTCTCGCCACGAAATAGTAGGATCATGGGTAATCAACCAGGGAAGCCCCAGTACCACCGGATACGCAGGAGAGTCGATCAGATAGAGCTGAATCGTCTCCTCATGACCCCCCTGCGTCTCCATCCTAAGTGGCGCTGTGACCTCCCTAATCAACCCGGATCCTAACGGACGACTATCTAGGGCATGTACAGGGAAAGGATTATTAACCGGAAGGAGGGGAATCCCTAACTCTACACAGAATTTGCGATCTACAAAATTCCCAGCTGCGCCTGAATCTACTAGCGCCTTATGCTGGGAACGAGGTGCAACCTGTGGAAAACAAACAGGTATGGTTATGTGTACGACAGAAAGCTCTGGGTAAGTGGGGCGCCTACTCACCTGGGAGGACTCCCCAATGTGTGGTCTGCCGTCTCCTCCACCAGGGGACCCTCCCCAGCACCTAGCCGCGGTGTGCCCTCCACGGCCACAGTTGGTGCAGGGGACGGCCCCCCTCGGGCTCCTTCTTCTCCTTCCTCTAGCGCCAGCACCTCCGAGCTCCATCGGGCTCGGCTCGGAGGCGCTGGAGGGTGGAATGGGCGACCCCCACCTGGGACATCTGCGGGTAGCGAGCAGGGTGTCCAGCCGAATGGCCATGTCAACCAACTGGTCAAATGAAAGTGTAGTATCCCTGCACGCCAACTCTCTGCGGACGTCCTCCCGGAGGCTGCAGCGGAAGTGGTCTATGAGTGCCCGCTCATTCCACCCTGCATCTGCCGCTAGAGTCCGGAACTCCAGTGCAAACTCCTGAGCGCTCCTCATCCCCTGCCGGAGGTAGAATAGACGCTCCCCCGCCGCCTTCCCCTCTGGTGGATGGTCGAACACTGCACGGAAGCGGCGGGAGAACTCCGCATAGGTGATAGTAGCGGCGTCTATTCTCCTCCATTCGGCGTTGGCCCACTCCAACGCCTTGCCGGTGAGACAGGAGATGAGGGCGGAAACGCTCTCGTGTCCCGAGGGCGCCGGGTGTACGGTGGCAAGGTAGAGTTCAACTTGTAACAGGAACCCCTGACACCCGGCAGCGGTGCCGTCGTACGCCCTCGGGAGCGAGAGCCGAATCCCACTGGGTTCCGGTAGTCGGACGGGCGGGCTGACCGATGGTGATGGTGCGGTAGGTGGGGGTGTGGGTACCCCGCTGGTCTCCCATCGATGGAGGGTGTTCATCACTCGGTCCAGGGCGTGCCCGATTTGGTTGATTCTATCCTCCTGACCACGAAGGCGCTCCTCCATGATCTCGGTGGGTGCGGGTGCTCCTGCTGATTCCATATAGATGGTGTGTAATTCTGTCAGGGTTGAGTGTAGAGGGAACGTGGAATCACACGCAGGACACAGAGATTCAAAAACAGATGTCTTTAGTGAAGTCCGTTAGTACAAGCCAACACGGCAACAGGCCACAGGCGAAACATACGCACACCGGACTGTCCAAAGTAAATACGCACAACGTGCAGGACTCTCTTAAACAAAACGAATACAGAGAGCACAAAACAGAGGACCAACAACAACACGTGACATCGAACAATTACACACAACACCTGACCAAACACAAGAGAACTAAATAGGGTGCCTAATGAACACTTAACAATAAACAGGTGTAACAAACAGACAAAACCAATCAAACATGAAACATCGAACGGTGGCAGCTAGTACTCCGGAGACGACGACCGCCGAAGCCTGCCCGAACAAGGAGAAGGAGCCGCCTCGGCCGAAACCGTGACACGGTTTGATTTCTATTTGCCATATCTTTCAAACTGTGCTCTTTCACAAAAGTTCTTAACCTTAACCTATATACGTTTTACGGCCACAGTATGTTTTACATTAGTTATCTTGTTGTTATTAGTTGTTATTAGTCCCAACCTTCAGCTCCATTCAACCCCTCCTATTTATCTCTTAACACCATCCATATTGGATTTCTATTTGCCATATATACAGTGGGGGAAAAAAGTATTTAGTCAGCCACCAATTGTGCAAGTTCTCCCACTTAAAAAGATGAGAGAGGCCTGTAATTTTCATCATAGGTACACGTCAACTATGACAGACAAAATGAGAAAAAAAAATCCAGAAAATCACATTGTAGGATTTTTAATGAATTTATTTGCAAATTATGGTGGAAAATAAGTATTTGGTCAATAACAAAAGTTTCTCAATACTTTGTTATATACCCTTTGTTGGCAATGACACAGGTCAAACGTTTTCTGTAAGTCTTCACAAGGTTTTCACACACTGTTGCTGGTATTTTGGCCCATTCCTCCATGAAAATCTACTCTAGAGCAGTGATGTTTTGGGGCTGTCGCTGGGCAACACGGACTTTCAACTCCCTCCAAAGATTTTCTATGGGGTTGAGATCTGGAGACTGGCTAGGCCACTCCAGGACCTTGAAATGCTTCTTACGAAGCCACTCCTTCGTTGCCCGGGCGGTGTGTTTGGGATCATTGTCATGCTGAAAGACCCAGCCACGTTTCATCTTCAATGCCCTTGCTGTTGGAAGGAGGTTTTCACTCAAAATCTCACGATACATGGCCCCATTCATTCTTTCCTTTACACGGATCAGTCGTCCTGGTCCCTTTGCAGAAAAACAGCCCCAAAGCATGATGTTTCCACCCCCATGCTTCACAGTAGGTATGGTGTTCTTTGGATGCAACTCAGCATTCTTTGTCCTCCAAACACGACGAGTTGAGTTTTTACCAAAAAGTTCTTCTTTAAGAGGCTCCTCTGTCCTCCACTCGTTACCTGTATTAATGGCACCTGTTTGAACTTGTTATCAGTATAAAAGACACCTGTCCACAACCTCAAACAGTCACACTCCAAACTCCACTATGGCCAAGACCAAAGAGCTGTCAAAGGACACCAGAAACAAAATTGTAGACCTGCACCAGGCTGGGAAGACTGAATCTGCAATAGGTAAGCAGCTTGGTTTGAAGAAATCAACTGTGGAAGCAATTATTAGGAAATGGAAGACATACAAGACCACTGATAATCTCCCTCGATCTGGGGCTCCACGCAAGATCTCACCCCGTGGGGTCAAAATGATCACAAGAACGGTGAGCAAAAATCCCAGAACCACACGGGGGGACCTAGTGAATGACCTGCAGAGAGCTGGGACCAAAGTAACAAAGCCTACCATCAGTGACACACTATGCCGCCTGGTACTCAAATCCTGCAGTGCCAGACGTGTCCCCCTGCTTAAGCCAGTACATGTCCAGGCCCGTCTGAAGTTTGCTAGAGTGCATTTGGATGATCCAGAAGAGGATTGGGAGAATGTCATATGGTCAGATGAAACCAAAATAGAACTTTTTGGTAAAAACTCAACTCGTCGTGTTTGGAAGACAAAGAATGCTGAGTTGCATCCAAAGAACACCATACCTACTGTGAAGCATGGGGGTGGAAACATCATGCTTTGGGGCTGTTTTTCTGCAAAGGGACCAGGACGACTGATCCGTGTAAAGGAAAGAATGAATGGGGCCATGTATCGTGAGATTTTGAGTGAAAACCTCCTTCCATCAGCAAGGGCATTGAAGATGAAACGTGGCTGGGTCTTTCAGCATGACAATGATCCCAAACACACCGCCCGGGCAACGAAGGAGTGGCTTCGTAAGAAGCATTTCAAGGGTGGCCTAGCCAGTCTCCAGATCTCAACCCCATAGAAAATCTTTGGAGGGAGTTGAAAGTCCGTGTTGCCCAGCGACAGCCCCAAAACATCACTGCTCTAGAGGAGATCTGCAATGAGGAATGGGCCAAAATACCAGCAACAGTGTGTGAAAACCTTGTGAAGACTTACAGAAAACGTTTGACCTGTGTCATTGCCAACAAAGGGTATATAACAAATGATTGAGAAACTTTTGTTATTGACCAAATACTTATTTTCCACCATAATTTGCAAATAAATTCATTGGTCCTCTGTAGCTCAGCTGGTAGAGCACGGCGCTTGTAACGCCAAGGTAGTGGGTTCGATCCCATACACAAAAATGTATGCACGCACGACTGTAAGTCGCTTTGGATAAAAGCGTCTGCTAAATGGCATATTATTATTATTAAAAATCCTACAATTTCTGGATTTTTTTTCCTCATTTTGTCTGTCATAGTTGACGTGTACCTATGATGAAAATTACAGGCCTCTCTCATCTTTTTAAGTGGGAGAACTTGCACAATTGGTGGCTGACTAAATACTTTTTTCCCCCACTGTATGTTCTTTAATGCAGGGCCGACAGACAAGTTCCTTACTTTTCCCCCTTCCACTTTCCTCTTCCATTTTTGCGGTAATGCTACAATAAGTTGGTTGTAATTTTGGGTAGTGCAGACATTTCCATATGTTTTTGTTAGCTGCATGTGCGACACAATTCATTTTTTAAACATTTAAAAAAAAAAAAATGTTTTTTTAATCAATTAGTATATTTGAGTTTAACCACAATATTTGTTGTATTATTTGTTCTGTCGTTTCTGGTGGATGAAATTGAAATTGCAACCATCTTTCTATGACTTGTTTTAGAAATAGTGATATTTGGGAGATGATTTCCTTTTCAAATAACTGAAAGTGAGAGGTTGTAATCTGGATAAAGGGGAAAAGACCATTCTTGAACATAGGGTGAGTCATTCTTACTAATTTGCTAGAGAACCAGTTCGGATTTAAGGATAACTTTTGTATGACAGAAGTCTTTAGTGAGAGGTATAATGCTTTAACATTTAATAATTTCTGCCCTCCGAATTCATATTCATTATATAAATAGGCCCGTTTAATTTTGTCTGGCTTGCCGTTCCAAATAAAATGGAATATCTTTTTCTCATATTTTACATTTACATTTTAGTCATTTAGCATATAATTTAAAAAACTGTTCGCTAGGTGTAGGCAAGACCATGAGCAAATAGGTAAACTGGGAAATTACTAAAGAGTTAATCAGGGTGATTTTTCCACAAATAGACAGGTATTTACATGGTAGAAAGATCTTCTCTATTTTTGCTAACTTTCTATTAAAATGTATTGGAGTGAGATCATTTCTTTCTTTCGGGATATGTATACCGAGTATATCCACATCACCATATGACCATTTTATTGGTAAACTACACGGTAATGTAAAAGTTTAATTTTTTAGTGATCCAATACATAATATAGTACACTTGTCATCATTTGGTTGTAATCCAGAGAGGTTAGAAAATGTATATAGATCCTCTATGAGGCTGTGGAGGGATCCAAGTTGTGGATTTAAGAGAAAACATGAATCATCAGCGTACAATGACACCTTTGTTTTTAAGCCCTGGATTTCTAATCCCTTGATATTATTGTTGGATTTGATTTTAATAGCTAACATTTCGATGGCCATAATAAATAGATATGCCGATAGTAGACAACCTTGTTTTACTCCTCTTGACAGTTTAAAACTTTCGGAGAAATAGCCATTATTTACTATTTTACACCTAGTGTTACTATACATGATTTTAACCATTTTATAAGAGATTCTCCAAAATTGAAATGTTCCAGGCATTTATATATAAACTCCAGTCATACTTTATCAAAAGCCTTTTCAAAGTCAGCTATGAATAGCAGGCCTGGTTTCCCAGATTTTTCATAGTGTTCTATTGTTTCCAGTACTTGCCTTATATTATCTCCAATGTATCGTCCATGTAAAAAACCTGTCTGATTAAGATGAATAATGTCCGACAATACCTTTTCTACAACACTGAAGTGTAAGTGGCCTCCAATTTCTTTAATGGACTGGATCTTTATATTTCCCACTTGTATCCTGTTTCAGTAATAATTAAATCAGACCTTCTTGTTGAGTGTCTGATAATCTACCATTTACATTGGAGTGGTTAAAACATGCTAATAACGGTCCTCTGAGTATATCAAAAAAGGTTTGGTATACCTCAACTGGTATGCCATCCAGCCCTGGAGTTTTCCCGGACTTAAAGGCTTGAATTGCATCAAGAATTTCCTGTAATTTCACCTTCACATTAGTATTTCTGTACGGCTGTTAATTTTACATTATCAATAGAAAGAAAATCCATACAATTAGCTTCGGTTAGAGGAGATGGAGGAAACTGAAACGAAAACATATGCTTAAGGTACAGTGCCTTGCAAAATAATTCATCCCCCTTGGCATTTTTCCTATTTTGTTGCATTACAACCTGTAATTTAAATGGATTTTTATTTGGATTCCATGTAATGGACATACACAAAATAGTCCAAATTAGTGAAGTGAAATGAAAAAAATAACTGGTTTTAATACATTCTAAAAAATAAATAACGGAAAAGTGGTGCGTCCATATGTATTCACCCCCTTTGCTATGAAGCCCCTAAATAAGATCTGGTGCAACCAATTACCTTCAAAAGTCACATAATTAGTTAAATAAAGTCCACCTGTGTGCAATCTAAGTGTCACATGATCTGTCACATGATCTCAGTATATATACACCTGTTCTGAAAGGCCCCAGAGTCTGCAACACCACTAAGCAAGGGGTACCACCAAGCAAGCGGCACCATGAAGCCAAGGAGCTCTCCAAACAGGTCAGGGACAAAGTTGTGGAGAAGTACAGACTTTCCTAAACTTTGAACATCCCACGGAGCACCATTAAAACCCATCCAACTTGAAGGAGCTGGAGCAGTTTTGCCTTGAAGAATGGGAAAAAATCCCAGTGGCTAGATGTGCCAAGCTTATAGAGACATACCCCAAGAGACTTGCAGCTGTAATTGCTGCAAAAGGTGGCTCTACAAAGTATTGACTTTGGGGGGGGTGAATAGTTATGCACACTCAAGTTTTCTGTTTTTTTGTCTTATTTCTTGTTTGTTTCAGCCCAAAAAATATTTTGCATCTTCAAAGTGGTAGGCATATTGTGTAAATCAAATGATACAAACCCCCAAAATATCCATTTTAGGGTGAATGGGCAAGACAAAAGATTTAAGTGCCTTTGAATGGTAGGTGCCAGGCGCAACGGTTTGTGTCAAGAACTGCAACGCTGCTGGGTTTCTCAAGCTCAACAGTTTCCCTTGTGTATCAAGAATGATCCACAACCTAAAGGACATCCAGACAACTTGACATAACTGTGGGAAGCGTTGGAGTCAACATGGGCCAGCATCCCTGTGGAACACTTGACACCTTGTAAAGTCCATGCCCTGACAAATTGAGGCTGTTCTGAGGGCAAAAGGGGTGCACAGCTCAATATTAGGAGGGTGTTCCTAATGTTTGGTATACTCAGTGTACATTGTGCCAAGAAAGTAAGTTGGTCATTTCACAGGTGTGTATTGTCTTTTCATAAAAATGTTTTGAAGGTGGGAATAGAGACAGGCTTATGTCACACAGACAGGCATAAGGGAGAAAACCATGTTCACCCTGGCAAAGACAATAAAAGCAAAAGTATAATAATAATGTCTTTACATAACACTTGGCTTCATCAAAAAACTAAATAGACCGATATAGTTTAAAATGCCTTTATTTTTGATTATGGCATTTTCAATTGAAGCAAATGTTAAACTCAGACGCGTTTCAAAATCATGGCATTGGTCAGGGAGTAACAAAGGAACTATGAGAGCATGTCTTCTTTTGAACAAACCATGTTCCCATCAGCCCTAATTAAAGAAGGAGTGGTTACAGAGTAGTCATTGGTGGACACCACATAGTAAACAGTAAAAAGTAAAAGGTAATATACATAATAAATATAAAACATAGAAAAGGGTAATAGGGCAAAAAACAGACCACCAAGTAGTTATAGCAAACTAGGACCCTACAGAAATGGTGAGAAATAGATTTTTGTCCTTCCATATTCAAGGCCATAACTACTTAGACCTTTCTAATGCTTCTAACCTTAATATGCATTTTAATAGTATATATATTTAGAATGTATATTACCTTTAGCTTTTTACTGTTTACTATGTGGTGTCCACCAATGACTACTCTGTAACCACTCCCTCTTTAATCAGGGCTGATGGGAACATGGTTTGTTAAAAATAAGACATGCTCTCATTGTTTCTTTGTGACTCCCTGACGAAGGCCATGATGCCGAAACATAGTGATTATGCTGCAGGGCCTTGCTCGGGCCAATCCTCTTGAACGCGAGGACAGTGTGTCACCACTTGTTGAGGTCACACTACCTCAAACTTCCATCATTATATTCTACTCAAACTTGCACCAACATCAGTGCGAATCATCTTAGTCCTTCGGTCAAACACGGTTTCCTTGGTTACCAGTGAGCATGCCTCTCCTTGGCGACCACCTCCAAGAAATGGGAATGGCTTGCATAGAGGGATAGGATGGAGTCAAGGTCGATCCAGTGGACTTGCCCGGCATCATCGCCTGCTTGCAATGGGAGCTTGCTCACACTGTTCCCTAGGTAACCAGAGCAAAAATCTACATTTCAGAGAACTGCAATGTGTGTACAAATAAAGAGCAGAATGGGGAAAAATTAAAAGGATAAGGAAACATGTTGCATGCTATCCTGCTGTGAGAATAGCCAAATCTTGATTGTTTTCATTGAATTTAGTCAACATTTTTTCCACATAGATAAGACTGCCTTAACTTGTTGTTTATCAGTGTCTATAATATTATAAGAGTAATCATTGATATACCTGTATCATCATGGAAGTTGACAGCAACTGTTTCCATCCAAGAGTTGTCATTATTTCTTGGGTCATCTACATAGCCCTTATAAACCTCAGAAGTAGAAGAGGGACAGAGAGAGAGAAAGAAAACAAGTGTTTTACGTCAACTACACAAGTGAATCCAAAATTAAAACAAATATATGAGGATAAATTATTTATAGCCTGCTGACCTCCAGACCTGGCGAGTTGAACAGCTGAGTGATGTGCTTGTGGATCCGCTCTCTGTCCTGGGGGGAAGCTGCCAGGGAGTTCAGAGCCTCTTCAGAGAACTCACGCTGCAGGGTGAGGGACACCAGCTCCCCCGGGTCTACCATACCCTACACACACAAATACACACACACAGTCATCATCCATAAGAATACGGTGAGGTGTAGAGCCATGTATGATGCCCTATGCTCCCAAGAAGGCCAAGATGACACAGATGTTCAGAGCAGGTGAGAAAGAGGAAGGAGGAGCAGGTGAGGAAGAGGATGGAGGAAGAGGAGGGAGGAGTAGGTGAGGAAGATGAGGGAGTAGCAGGTGAGAAAGAGGAGGGAAGAGCAGTTTAGACAGAGGAGGGAGGAAGGAAGGAGTTTAAAGAATCCCACTGACCCCTGGGATGGCCCATTCTCCACAATCTCTCCTCTTGATGGACACAAACTGCAGAACTGGCAGTTTGGACACTGGGTGCGACACTTGCTGTCCAGCTGAGTCTCTCTTCCACCTGTAGGGCGGTGGCACATACAGTAGAGACAGGTTCAACTACGGAGACTACCCCTAACTCCATAGGCCAGGGGTATTCAACTCTTACCCTACGAGGTCCGGAGCCTGCTGGTTTTTTGTTCTACCTGATAATTAATTTCACACACCTGGTGTCCCTGGTCTAAATCAGTCCCTCATTAGAGGGGAACAATTAAAAAATGCAGTGGAACTGGCTTCGAGGTACAGAGTTGAGTTTGAGGGTCATAGGCACTTCTGAGAGGGGTGTAACCAATATGGCGAGAATGCCACATAGCCTTTCAGAGGGCAAGGTCAGGGTGGAGCCTGGGTTTGGGGCCATTCCATTTAAATTCCAGTCAATCCAGGAAGTACACTGAAATTCAAATGATTTTCAATACATTTCAATTAGGAACACTTATAATTTGGTTTACTTTCTGAATTGACTGGAATTGAAATGCAGTTGACCCCAACCCTGGATAATACCATATTGCTTACACCAATTATCTCTTGCCTAGGGGATAGGGGTGGCCCAAATTGGGCACAGGAGTTGGTTTGACTTTAAAGAGAGTTTGTGGGAAGGTTATGGTTAAGTTATCTGAAAAGTAGTTGCATAGTTTAAGAGATGATGGAATAAAGTGGGAAAGTTACCTGGTAACAATGGGATCTGCTGCGTGATTGGGTCCCCACCGTCCCAGCAAACCTCTCCCAGTCAAACCAGTGCGGCCGCGAGGATTTCTAGAGGGGAACAAGAGTTAGCTTACGTATGATGAATTGCTACACAATCAATTATTTAAAATTGATATGAGGTCATATACACTACCGGTCAAAAGTTTTAGAACACCTACTCATTCAAGGGTTTTTCTTTATTTTTACTATTTTCTACATTGTAGAATAATAGTGAAGACATCAAAACGATATGGAATCATGTAGTAACCAAAGAAGTGTTAAAGAAAATCTAAATATATTTCATATTTGAAATTCTTAAAATAGCCACCCTATGCATTGATGACAGCTTTGCACACTCTTGGCATTCTCTCAACTGATGTGGAAAATAATCACTATACTTTCTTTAAAATCAAAGTTCTTCCAAGATTGACTTTATTTACAATTTCAACAAAGCCGAGTTGATCTGCAGAGTAGCTCCCCTCTATCTCCTAGCTCCCCGTTTATATAGTCATACACACATACAGTGCTATGAAAAAGTATTTGCCCCCTTTCTAATTTTATCTACTTTTGCATATTTGTGATACTGAATGTTATCAGATCTTCAACCAAAACCTAATATTAGATAAAGGGAACATAAGTGAACAAATAACACAACAATTACATATTTATTTCATAAACAAAGTTATGCAACACCCAATTCCCCTGTGTGAAAAAGTAATTGCCCCCTTACACTCAATAACTGGTTGTGCCACCTTTAGCTGCAATGACTCCAACCAAATGCTTCCTGTAGTTGTTGATCAGTCTCTCACGTCGCTGTGGAGGAATTTTGGCCCACTCTTCCATGCAGAACTGCTTTAACTCAGTGACGTGTGGGTTTTCAAGCATGAACTGCTCGTTTCAAGTCCTGCCACAACATCTCAATTGGGATTAGGTCTGGACTTTGACTAGGCCATTCCAAAACTTCCAATTTGTTGCTTTTTAGCAATTTTCATGTAGACTTGATTTTGTGTTTTGGATCATTGTCTTGCTGCATGACCCAGATGCGCTTCAGCTTCAGCTCACAGACGGATGGTCTGACATTCTCCTGTAGAATTCTCTGATACAGAGCGGAATTCATGGTTCCTTCTATTAAGGCAAGTCATCCAGGTCCTGAGGCAGGAAAGTATCCCCAAACCATCACACCACCACCCCCATGCTTGACCTTTGGTATGATGTTCTTACTGTGGAATGCAGTGTTTGGTTTTCGCCAGGCATAATGGGACCCAGTCACAGATAACATAAGACAACTGTAGAATTTGACCCAATGACAGGTCAGATGCCCATTTTACACAAACACAAGCCTAGTGAGAGGAATTCACTAAGCTCTTGCCTAGCAGCAGCAATGTACCAATGTTTAATTATGACTCCTTGTTTGTCATGTGTGTAATTAACTTTGGTTATCCAATAGTTTACAAAAAAATCTTCCTCACAACCAGCTTCACCTGGAATGCTTTTCCAATAGTCTTGAAGGAGTACCCACATATGCTGAGCACTTGTTGGCTGCTTTTTCTTCACTCTGCGGTCCGCCTCATCCCAAACCATCTCAATTTGGTTGAGGTCGGGGGATTGTGGAGGCCAGGTCATCTGATGCAGCACTTCATCACTCTCCTTCTTGGTAAAATAGCCCTTACACAGCCTGGAGGTGTGTTGGGTTATTGTCCTGTTGAAAAACAAATGGTAGTCCCACTAAGCCCAAACCAGATGGGATGGCGTATCGCTGCAGAATACTGTGGTAGCCATGCTGGTTAAGTGTGCCTTGAATTCTAAATAAATCACAGACAGTGTCACCAGCAAAGCACGCCCACACCATAACACCTCCTCCTCCATGCTTTACGGTGGGAAATAAACATGCAGAGATCATCCGTTCACCCACACCGCGTCTCACAAAGACACAGCGGTTGGAACCAAAAATCTCAAATTTGGACTCCAGACCAATTTCCACCAGTCTAATGTCCATTGCTCGTGTTTCTTGGCTCAAGCAAAGTCTCTTCTTCTTATTGGTGTCCTTTAGTAGTGGTTTCTTTGCAGCAATTCGACCATGCAGGCCTGATTCACACAGTCTCACCTGAACAGTTGATGTTTAGATGTGTCTGTTACTTGAACTCTTTTATTTGGGCTGCAATTTCTGAGGCTGGTAACTCTAATGAACTTATCCTCTGCAGCAGAGGTAACTCTGGGTCTTTCATTCCTGTGGCGGTCCTCATGACAGCCAGTTTCATCATAGCGCTTGTTGGTTCTTGAATTTTCCGTATTGACCTTCATGTCTTAAAGTAATGATGGACTGTCTTTTCTCTTTGCTTACTTGAGCTGTTCTTGCCATAATATAGGCTTGGTCTTTTACCAAATAGGGCTATCTTCTGTATACCCCCCCCCTACCTTTGTCACAACACAACTGATTGGCTCAAACGCATTAAGAAGGAAAGAAATTCCAGAAATTAACTTTTAAGAAGGCACACCTGTTAATTGAAATGCATTCCAGGTGACTACCTCATGAAGCTGGTGGAGAGAATGCCAAGAGTGTGCAAAGGCAAAGGGTGGCTATTTGAAGAATCTCAAATATAAAATATATTTTGATTTGTTTAACACTTTTTTGGGTACTACATGATTCCATATGTGTTATGTCATAGTTTTGATGTCTTCACTGTTATTCTACAATGTAGAAAATGTAGAAAATAATAAAAATAAAGAAAAACCCTTGAACAAGTAGGTGTTCTAAAACTTTTGACCGGTAGTGTACAGTCGTGGTCAAAGGTTTTGAGAATGACACAAATATTAATTTTCACAAAGTCTGCTGCCTCAGTTTTTATGATGACAATTTGCATATACTCCAGAATGTTATGAAGAGTGATCAGACGAATTGCAATTAATTGCAAAGGCCCTCTTTGCCATGAAAATGAACTTAATCCCCAAAAAAACTTTTCCACTGCTTTCAGCCCTGCCACAAAAGGACCAGCTGACATCATGTCAGTGATTCTCTCGTTAACACAGGTGAGTGTTGACGAGGACAAGGCTGGAGATCACTCTGTCATGCTGATTGAGTTAGAATAACAGACTGGAAGCTTTAAAAGGAGGGTGGTGCTTGAAATCATTGTTAATTCCTCTGTTAACCATGGTTACCTGCAAGGAAACACGTGCCGTCATCATTGCTTTGCACAAAAAGGGCTTCACAGGCAAGGATATTGCTGCTAGTAAGATTGCACCTAAATCAACCATTTATCGGATCATCAAGAACTTCAAGGAGAGAGGTTCAATTGTTGTGAAGAACGCTTCAGGGCGCCCAAGAAAGTCAAGCAAGCGCCAGGACCGTCTCCTAAAGTTGATTCAGCTGCGGGATCGGGGCACCACCAGTGCAGAGCTTGCCTAGGAATGGCAGCAGGCAGGTGTGAGTGCATCTGCACGCACAGTGAGGCGAAGACTTTTGGAGGATGGACTGGTGTCAAGAAGGGCAGCGAGGAAGCCACTTCTCTCCAGGAAAAACATCAGGGACAGGGATTGGACTGCTGAGGACTGGGGTAAAGTCATTTTCTCTGATGAATCCCCTTTCCGATTGTTTGGGGCATCTGGAAAAAACTCTGAGAGCAACTTCTCCCAACCATCCAAGAACAGTTTGGTGACGAACAATGCCTTTTCCAGCATGATAGAGCACCTTGCCGTAAGGCAAAAGTGATAACTAAGTGGCTCGGGGAACAAAACATCGAAATGTTGGGTCCATGGACAGGAAACTCCCCAGACCTTAATCCCATTGAGAACTTGTGGTCAATCCTCAAGAGGCGGGTGGACAAACAAAACCCCAGAAATTCTGACAAACTCCAAGCATTGATTATGTGTCACGGATTCTGCCGAGGCTGCTCCTCCTCCTTGCTCGGGCAGGCTTCGGCGTTCGTCGTCCCCGGTGTTTTTCCCTCCTGTTTCGGAGGTTTTGTTTTGCTCTTTATATTTAGTAAAGTAAGTCTGCTAGTATCTCTGTGTCCTGCGATTGACTTCACTCGCCGCATACACATCGCACCTGACAGAATAACACACCACACCATGGAGTCAGCAGGATCAGCGGTGCCAACGGGATCATTGGAGGAGCGCGTAAGCAACCAAGACGCCATGATCCAGAAACTGGGCACCGCCATGCAAGATGTTATGAACACCTTGAGCCGATGGGAGAGAGGAGGTTTGCCCACACCTCCTCCAACAATACCACCACCCTCAGCCATACCCATCGTTCCATCTCCGGAGTCCAGTGGGATTCGGCTCTCGCTCCCGAGGGCTTATGATGGCACCGCGGCCGGGTGTCAGGGTTTCCTGCTCCAAGTAGAACTCTACCTGGCAACCATTCACCCGGCGCCCTCGGGATACGAGAGCGTTTCCGCCCTCATCTCCTGTCTGTCCGGCAAGGCACTGGAGTGGGCCAACGCCGAATGGAGGGGAATAGACGCCGCTACAGTCAGTTATGCAGAGTTCCCACGCCGCTTCAGGGCGGTTTTCGATCATCCCCCCAGAGGGGAAAGCGGCGGGGGAGCGTCTGTTCCACCTCAGACAGGGGAAGAGGAGCGCGCAGGAATTCGCACTGGATTTCCGGACTCTGGCGGCCAATGCGGGATGGAATGAGAGGGCCCTCAACGACCACTATAGGTGCAGCCTACGGGAGGACGTTCGCCGAGAGTTGGCCTGCAGGGACACCAACCTAAGCTTCGATCAGCTGGTGGACATGTCGATTCGTCTGGATACCCTGTTGGCTACCCGCGGACGTCCGGAGCTGGGGCCGTCCATTCCATCCCCCAGCACCTCCGAGCCGAGCCCTATGGAGCTCGGGGGTGCTGGTGCTAGAGAGAGGAGGAGAGAGACCAGGAGAGAGGCCGTCCCCTGCACCAACTGTGGCCGCAGAGGACACACTGCGGTTCGGTGCTGGGGAGGGTCTCCTAGGGATCGAGGCAGCAGGCCACGCAATGATGAGTCATTCCAGGTGAGTAAGCGCCCAACTCACCCAGAGCTCTCTGTTGTCCACATGTGTATCCAAGTTGTGTTCCCCGAGGTTTCTTCTCACTCCCAGCATAAGGCGCTAGTCGATTCAGGCGCAGCTGGGAATTTTATTGATCGCAGTTTCTGTTATAAGTTAGGGATTCCCCTCATACCAGTTGATGTGCCCTTCCCTATCCATGCCCTAGACAGCCGCCCTTTGGGGTCGGGATTGATTAGGGAGGTCACAGCGCCACTTAAGATGAAGACGCAGGGGGGTCATGAGGAGAGTATACAGTTGTATTTGATTGACTCTCCTGCGTTTCCCGTGGTGTTGGGGCTTCCCTGGTTAATATCTCATGACCCCAACATTTCATGGCAACAGAGGGCTCTCAGGGAATGGTCTGATCAGTGTGTCGGGCGGTGTATAGGTGTTTCCGTAGGGGCAACAACGGTGGAATGTCCGAACCAAATGCCTGCACTGCACATTCCTCCTGAGTATATAGATTTGGCACTCGTCTTCAGTAAGAAGAGGGCGACTCAATTACCACCTCATAGACAGGGGGGTTGTGCAATAGACCTCCAGGCAGGCGCTGCACTTCCGCGTAGTCATGTGTATCCTCTGTCTCAAGAGGAGACGGCGGCTATGGAGACATACGTCACCGAATCTCTGGGACAGGGATACATACGGCCCTCCACTTCTCCTGCGTCCTCGAGTTTCTTTTTTGTGAAGAAGAAGGATGGGGGTTTGCGCCCGTGTATTGATTACCGTGGTCTCAATCAGATTACCATTACATACAGTTATCCTCTCCCTCTGATTGCGAGTATGACGGAGTTATTACACGGGGCGCGATTCTTCACAAAATTGGATCTCAGGAGCGCTTACAACCTGGTACGCATTAGGGAGGGAGATGAATGGAAAACAGCATTTAGTACCACCTCGGGTCACTATGAGTATCTCGTCATGCCCTACGGGTTAATGAATGCTCCTTCAGTCTTCCAATCATTTGTGGACAAGTTTTTCAGGGATTTGCATGGACAGGGTGTAGTGGTGTATATTGATGACATTCTAATATACTCCGCTACACGAGCCGAGCATGTGTCCCTGGTGCGTCAGGTGTTGGGTAGGCTGTTGGAGCATGACTTGTATGTGAAGGCGGAGAAATGCCTGTTTTTCCAGGAGTCCATCTCCTTCCTGGGACATCGGTTGTCCGCGTCAGGGGTGGAGATGGAGATTGACCGCGTTTCAGCCGTGCGTAACAGACTCCCACCACGGTGAAGGAGGTGCAGCGGTTTTTGGGTTTTGCCAATTACTACCGGAGGTTTATCCGGGGTTTTGGACAGGTAGCAGCTCCCATCACCTCCCTGCTAAAGGGGGGCCCGGTGCGTTTGCAGTGGTCGGCTGAGGCGGACAGAGGGTTTAGACATCTGAAGGACCTGTTCACCTCGGTTCCGGTGCTGGCACATCCGGACCCCTCTTTGGCGTTCCAAGTGGAGGTGGACGTGTCCGAGGCGGGGATTGGTGCTGTACTGTCTCAACGCTCGGGCACGCCTCCTAAACTCCGTCCCTGTGCCTTTTATTCTAAGAAGCTCAGTCCGGCGGAACGTAATTATGACGTGGGGGACAGGGAGCTGCTAGCGGTGGTTCAAGCCCTAAAGTTGTGGAGGCATTGGCTTGAGGGGGCTAAACACCCTTTCCTCATTCTGACTGACCATCGTAACCTGGAGTACATCCGGGCAGCGAGGAGACTGAACCCTCGTCAGGCTAGGTGGGCCATGTTTCTTGCCCGGTTTGTATTTAAGCTCACGTATATACCAGGGTCACAGAACGTGAAGGCAGACGCCCTGTCCCGGCAATATGACACAGAGGAGAGGTCCATTGAGCCCACTCCCATACTTCCGGAGTCTTGTCTGGTGGCACCGGTGGTGTGAGAGGTCGATGCGGAGATCGAGCGGGCGTTACGTACAGACCCTACTCCTCCTGAGTGTCCAGAGGGGCGGAAGTACGTGCCGCTCGAAATCCGTGATCGACTGATATATTGGGCTCACACGTCACCCTCCTCTGGTCACCCTGGTATTGGTCGGACAGTGCACTGCCTTAGTGAGAAGTACTGGTGGCCAACCTTAGCCAAGGACGTGAGGGTTTATGTTTCCTCCTGCTCGGTGTGTGCCCAGTGTAAGGCACCTAGACACCTGCCCAGGGGGAGGTTACAACCCCTACCCGTTCCACAACGGCCGTGGTCTCACCTATCGGTGGACTTTGTCACGGACTTTCCCCCTCCCAGGGGAATACCACGATTTTGGTCGTTGTGGATTGGTTTTCTAAGGCCTGCCGTCTCATTCCAATGCCAGGTCTCCCTACTGCCCTACAAACTGCTGAGGCCCTGTTTACACACGTCTTCCGGCACTACGGGGTGCCTGAGGATATAGTGTCTGATCGGGTCCCCAGTTCACCTCTAGAGTCTGGAGGGCGTTTATGGAACGTTTGGGGGTCTCGATTAGCCTTACCTCGGGTTTTCACCCTGAGAGTAATGGGCAGGTGGAGAGAGTAAACCAGGATGTGGGTAGGTTTCTGAGGTCCTATTGCCAGGGCCGGCAGGAGGAGTGGTCGGGGTATATCCCCTGGGCAGAGATAGCCCAAAACTCACTTCACCACTCCTCCACTAATCTTACTCCTTTTCAGTGTGTGTTGGGGTATCAGCCGGTCCTGGCACCCTGGCATCAGAGCCAGATCGAGGCTCCTGCGGTGGATGACTGGTTTCGGCGCTCGGAGGAGACATGGAACGCTGCGCATGTCCATCTGCAGCGGGCTATCAGTAGGCATAAGGCGAGCGCCGATCGCCACCGCAGTGAGGGTCCAGTTTATGCACCTGGAGATCGAGTCTGGCTCTCGACTCGAAACCTGCCCCTTCGCCTGCCCTGCCGGAAGCTGGGTTGGAGGTTTGTGGGGCCATTTAAAGTCCTGAGGAGATTGAACGAGGTATGTTATAGGTTACAACTGCCCATAAATTACCGCATTAACCCCTCGTTCCATGTGTCTCTCCTCAGGCCGGTGGTAGCTGGTCCACTCCAGAAGAATGAGATACGAGAGGCTCCTCCGCCCCCACTGGACATCGAGGGGGCTCCTGCGTACTCAGTCCGGTCCATCGTGGATTCGAGACGTCGGATGGGGGGTCTGCAGTATCTCGTGGAGTGGGAGGGGTACGGTCCGGAGGAACGGTGCTGGGTCCCTAGGAGGGACATCCTAGATCCCTTCCTCTTGACGGAGTTCCACCGGAGTCATCCGACTCGCCCTGCTCCGCGTCCTCCTGGCCGTCCCCGAGGCCGGGGTCGGCGCACGGCTGGAGCCGCACGTCAAGGGGGGGTACTGTCACGGATTCTGCCAAGGCTGCTCCTCCTCCTTGCTCGGGCAGGCTTCGGCGTTCGTCGTCCCCGGAGTACTAGCTACTGCCGATCGATGTTTCGTTGTTTGTCTTGTTTTGTCTTGAGTAGTTACACCTGTTGTCTATTATGTTTGATTGTATATCCTATAATTACCCTTGTCTCACGTTTGGTATTTGTGTGTTATTGTTTTGTTGTCTAGGCGGTATCGGCATTGCTGTATTTCATATCTTGTATGGTGTCACGATCGTTATGTGAAGCGGACCAAGGCGCAGCGTGATAGGCGTACATATTTTATTGAACGTACTCACACGAACAAAAACAACAAACCAAACGATACGTGAAGTCCTAGGTTAATAACACAAACCTATACGGATCAAGATCCCCCAAAACAAAAGTGCCAACAGGCTGCCTAAGTATGGTTCCCAATCAGAGACAACGAGAATCAGCTGCCTCTGATTGGGAACCACCCTGGCCAACATAGAAAACACGAAAATAACACATAGAAACTCCACACCCTGGCTCAACATATAAGAGTCCCCAGAGCCAGGGCGTGACAGTACCCCCCCCCCAAAGGCGCGGACTGCGACCGCGCCAACCAAACCCAACAGGGGAGGGGCTGGGTGGGCATTCCGCCTCGGAGGCGGATCCGGCTCCGGGCGTGACCACCACTCTCTCGCTACCCCCCCGTAGCGCCCCTGGTCTGGTCCCGCTGGCCGGAGCTGGACTGGACACCGGTGGAGCAGGCACGGGCTGTGCCGGACTGACGACGCGCACCACTGGCTTGGTGCGGGGAGTAGGAACAGGCCGGACCGGGCTGGCGACGCGCACCACTGGCTTGGTGCGGGGAGCAGGAACGGGCCGGACCGGGCTGACGACGCGCACCACTGGCTTGGTGCGGGGAGCAGGAACGGGCCGGACCGGGCTGACGACGCGCACCACTGGCTTGGTGCGGGGAGCAGGAACAGGCCGGACCGGGCTGACGACGCGCACCACTGTCTTGGTGCGGGGAGCAGGAACAGGCCGGACCGGGCTGTCGACGCGCACAACTGGCTTGGTGCGGGGAGCAGGAACAGGCCTGACCGGGCTGGCGACACGCACCACTGGCTTGGTGCGGGGAGCAGGAACAGGCCGGACCGGGCTGGCGACGCGCACCACTGGCTTGGTGCGGGGAGCAGGAACAGGCCGGACCGGGCTGGCGACGCGCACCACAGGCTTGGTGCGGGGAGCAGGAACAGGCCGAACCGGGCTGGCGACGCGCACCACAGGCTTGGTGCGAGGGACAGGAACAGGCCGGACCGTACTGGGAACACACACCACTGGCCTTGTGCGGGGATCAGGAACGGGCCGGACCGGACTGGTAACACACCCCAGTACCTCTCGCCGTGCCTCTACACTCTCCTTCTCCCTCGTGACCAGTGGCCCCCGTAACCTGGCGGCCTCCTCTGCAAACCTGCCGAACCGCTCTATCGCGGCCTCCCGCTGCCTCGGCGTCCACGGTGTGAGCCCCCCCCTAAAAATGTTTTGGCCTTGTCTCTCCCCCGTGCTCATGGCCTCCATCCCTCTTGCCAGACTCTCACTCATCTCCTCCCAGGTCCATCCTCTCTCCTCGTCACGCTGCTTGATCCAGTCGAGGTGGGATCTTCTGTCACGTTGTTGATGTGGATGCGGTGGTGAAGTCAGGCGCAGGACACAGAGGATAAGTCAACACGACTTTACTGAGACTCATGAACAAATACAAAGTAAATGGCCTCAAAAACACCGGAGGCGAACTAATACGCGCAATGCGTAAAATACACTAAGTACACAAAGTACCGAACCTAGACACCAAACGACAGGCGGACATATTTTATTGAACGTACTCACACGAACAAAAACAACAAACCAAACGATACGTGAAGTCCTAGGTTAATAACACAAACCTATACGGATCAAGATCCCCCAAAACAAAAGTGCCAACAGGCTGCCTAAGTATGGTTCCCAATCAGAGACAACGAGAATCAGCTGCCTCTGATTGGGAACCACCCTGGCCAACATAGAAAACACGAACTAGAACACAACATAGAAAATAACACATAGAAACTCCACACCCTGGCTCAACATATAAGAGTCCCCAGAGCCAGGGCGTGACATTTGGTGTTTTTCCCTCCTGTTTCGGAGGTTTTGTTTTGCTCTTTACATTTAGTAAAGTAAGTCTGCTAGTATCTCTGTGTCCTGCGATTGACTTCACTCGCCGCATACACATCGCACCTGACATTATGCAAGAATGGGCTGCCATCAGTCAGGATGTGGCCCAGAAGTTAATTGACAGCATGCCAGGGCGGATTGCAGAGGTCTTGAAAAAGAAGGGTCAACAATGCAAATATTGACTCTTTGCATAAACTTATTGTAATTGTCAATAAAAGCCTTTGACACTTATGGAATGCTTGTAATTATACTTCAGTATACCATAGTAACATCTGACAAAAATATCTAAAAACACTGAAGCAGCAAACTTTGTGAAGACCAATATTTGTGTCATTCTCAAAACATTTCACCACGACTGTACATGTAGAACTCCGTAGCAAAACACTACTTAGTAACATGCTGCAGAATGCTAGCTTATCATTGGCTAGTCAATGATTGAATAGGGTCATACATTTGCCACAGCTGCTTCTGACAGCTCATGTTTACAAGTCAAGTAGGCATTATGTTGAAGATTTTAAAGATACACTCAGCAAGATTACATCAGCATCAACAGAATTCAAATCTGCACGGACTGATTTTCTTGGGGATTTCCACAATTTGAGCCAATAATGGCATCCTTGCCATATTTGAATGCTGTTGATGTTGTCTGTAAGTAGGAAGTTGTGTATTTTGATGTCATCTTGCTGAGGGTCACCATTGTAGAACTGTGTTGGATGAAGGCTCACAGTGGCATGCCCTGCTCCACTCTGTAGTCTCCCTCGTGACTCCGCCTGTCCACATTGCCATCCAGAGCGTTAAACCGCGGGGAGAAAGACCTGTGAAATAATACAACATTTTAATAATACTTAACAATCATTAATAATCAACTAATCAGTTATAACCACATGTCAGTAAAACAGATGACAAAATTGATTTGTAACCCTCTCTCTCGCTCACTCACCCGATGTCCTGATCGGCCCATTCAGGCTTGATGAGCACAGACCTGGCAGTGTAGCTCACTGGGCTGTACTGGGGCCAGTCGGTCTTCCAGTCCACTTTGTCATCAGGCACTGGGAACCGCTGTGTCTCTGAGCCTGGGTACTTTGGGCATCTGGCCTTGCTGTGAGGGGCCGAGGAGGGCATGGTGAAGACACTGGGCGGTAGCACACACAGACTATAGGCACTGGTACTGAGGCTTTTACTAACTCTGGCAGAAAACTGGTCAGGAGGGCATGAGGTGGGAGGCCTGGGGAGGGAGAGAGATTTAATATCTAAAAGTAACATTTGAAGTAACCTTAGCAATGTATGACAATAATAACATAAAACAGAGGGTAGCTACAATGCAGACAACAAGGCAATAGTAGTCTACAGAAGGTGAAAAGAACAGATACCTAATGATACGAATAGAATTATCATACTTACTTCAGAATGATTCCATACCTGATTCCTGAGGTGCAGAGGCAATATGGAAATCCTAAAAGGGTAAGTGCTATTCGAATCGGCCCAACCCTGTTTCCAACCCAACCCAGTTTCGTCACACTCGTATCATAACCAGTCAGTCAACACAATACAGTCCTGTATACACACTGATAATGCTGCATTAAGCAGGAAATACAGTCAAAGCCCGCTGCTATGCTTTAAAAAAAAGGAGCACACCGAATCGTATAGGAATATTTCAGTGTTGTTGCGGACGGCGCAATCAGAAATAATTTGGAAGCTGCCTTTGCTCATATGATTCGATGTTTCATTCCGTTTCAACCCACTGTACCAAATATTTGTCTAACTAACCCCAGATAGACCACGGCCTGTCGTTTCCAATTGGAACACATGAGTCATAGTGGGCAGAACAAGCAAGGAGGGGGGCAGAGCCAAGCACGAGCTAGCGAAATCCTATTGGCGCGTTCTAGCATCATTAGCATATTTCTGTTAGGGAACATCTACTCTATGAAGTGCGTGTGTGCAATAACTCAATTCGCCCTTGCACTCCTTCTAAACAACGCAATTTTTAAAACTTTGGTAAAGGGTAAAATCTACAAAACTTAGTCCACTCTGTTCGTAGCAGATTGTAGTTTGGGGAACAGAAAACTGTATTGAAATCAAATGTTTCATCGATGTGAAAATTAGCATAACGTCTGCCAAAATCCATCTCGTTCCATCTTCTCCCACTGCCGGCCACTGGGCTTCCGCTCATCACCATATTTGGTAGTGAGTGGAAACGCCACCCGGATGCTTCACACCTAAACGTCTGGTGAAATATCTGGCTCATTGTTCTTTCTGTGACTGTACTGTCTTTGGTTTCAACGTTTGTTTCTGCTTCCGCATGTCGTCATGACGTCAGCGCCCAGTCTTTGATCACAAATAGAACAATGAGCCAGATATTTCACCGGATGTATAAATCTGAAGCATCCGGTTAGCGTTTCCACTTGGTGTAGACACGAGCGCGGGATCAGAGAGTAAGAGATAGAGAGCGGCCCAACTCGGCGGAAAATCTGTCTCCCTCCAGCAGGTGGCGTTTTTCCATTGTTTCGTACACCAAGCAAATAGTTTTTGTATGGAGGTCAATGAGTGTCGAATTTGGTCCCCCAAAAAATGTATGTCTTTATTTGCTATGTGAGGTTTATTTGATCGAATAGAAGTTTCGTAATGCTTAAGTTGTTACAAGTGTACTGATATAAGTAGGACATGTGACATCCCGGCAACTTTTAGAAAAAAACACTTTATATTGGAGTTGTCTCAAGATGGCTATGCATATTCATGGCATGAGGCTAGTAGCATAGCATCTCTCTCCATTGAATACAGGCGGTTGACGTCAACAACCCTCATCAAATATTCAAAAAAGGATTATAATAATTAGATGTATCCACCAAACCAAAGAAAGGATAGCTAGACAGCCCGCTGTGCCGCTTTGTGGACAATGACTCTCGTTGTTAGGGTGGAGAGACATGTATCTTGTCAGTATATCCATAATCTTTGGCGGGATACAGATTTGAGGAAAGAAAAGGAACACGAGACGGACGGAGGAGGTGCGATGACGTGAAAGCGTAAGAATGGCGCTGTTAAGATCAGAGATTAGTCTCCTGAGTATACATCTTCGTTCAAGGTGTATATACCTACATCTCCTGATTTCAAACAAAGTAATCTTACTTATAGGTCTTCATACTCTCTTGAAAACCTAGATGATCTCTAAATGGAGTCTTTTATTTAATTTTTTATTTAACCTTTATTTAACCAGGTAAGCCAGTTGAGAACAAGTTCTCATTTACAACTGCGACCTGGCCAAGATAAAGCAAAGCAGTGCGATAAAAACAACAACACAAGAGTTACATATGGGGTAAAACAAAACATATATTCAAAAATACAACAGAAAAATATATATACAGTGTGTGCAAATGTAGCAAGTTATGGAGGAAAGGCAATAAATAGGCTATAGTGCAAAATAATTACAATTAGTATTAACACTGGAATGATAGATGTGCAAGAGATGATGTGCAAATAGAGATACTGGGGTGCAAATGAGCAAAATAAATAACAATATGGGGATGAGGTAGTTGGGCGGGCTAATTTCAGATGGGCTGTGTACAGGTGCAGTGATTGGTGAATGGAGTCTGATGGCAGTGGTGAGCGCTCTGAGGTTGAGCCAGTCCAGGATGAACAGGGCCTACTTGCACTGACAGGTGTAGTGGAGACTTTCAGTGGAGACTTCCGATGTTTGCCCTGAAAATCCTACCAGAGATGATTTTTGGAAAGAGTGGATTCATGCTTTTTGGCCGACCCATACATTGTGTCGGGCTGGGTAAAGGACAAACTGGGAATGGTTACATCTTTGAAAATATGCAATGCATGCTAGAACGCGCCAATAGGATCTCGCTAGCTGTGCTTGGCTCTGCTCACCTCCTTGCTTGTTCTGCCCACTATGATTAATTTGCTCCCATTGGAAACGACCCAGTGGAAGCGACCGTTAATATTATACCTCAGTGATTTATCTTGGGTTAGTTATAAAAATCTTTGTTTTGATCCCAAATTATACCCTGCTTAGTCCCCTACCCTCCCTCCTGGTCATGACTAGAAGGGATCCAGCTTTTGTCAAATTAATGTCAAAAGTAGATTTTTTGCATTTTAGCTAACCCTAACCCTTTTCCTAACCTTAACATAATTTTCCTATCCTGCTATGTTAATTCTCCTAACATACTGCATAAATTCTCCTAACCTGCTACGAAAAGTCAAATCTGATGTTAACAAAAGCTTCTAGCCATGACCCTCCCTCCCAAGCACTTGTGACAGACATTCCTACCTAAGCAATGTGGTTGCTAACAATGTTCCCTCAATTTTTTTGGGGCACTGAGCAAATTGCAGGTCTGCTGAGCGCAAACTTAACATTGTGAAAATTCTATGGAACTTCCAGCGCGTGTTTACTGTGAACACTGAGGCTGTACCCACTTTAAGTTACAGTTTTAACAGTGGCCATGTAGGCTACTGTGGCTATTTGATCATAGTGTAGGCCTACCAGAGTAGCCTACCATAAAAAACAATGGAGAAAATGCATCCCATAACATTTGAACATGGAAATAGCTGTTTTAGCAGCCAATGTGTGGTGTTCAATGTAGGCCTACATTCCATGAGACTTTTGAAAAAAAACATGCAGGGCTTGCCATAAACCTGTTTATCTACTTGTTCTTCAGACAAGGAGGTGACTGAAAATGTTGTTTTCTTGTTTGATGCAAGAAAACACTTTACAAAATAAAAAGCATTATTATTCCCATACCATTATTACAGAGGATCAGACAAATTATGCTACCCTCTGCCTATTGGCTACTTAGCTTATTCAAGCCTGTCTCAAAATACAACACTGCCCCTTTAAGACAAAAAATAGCTATTTACCTGACTCACTTTTCAAAGATGTCTAGAAATATATATGTTTTGTGCTTGTGTAGGAAGCAATCACTCCCCTATTACTGACTACAAATAATGTATAACTGGGCTAATAACTCACTAACTAGCAAAGGATATGAACAAAATGTGCACACATGGCTAAATGCAGCTCTCGCTTTGATCTCAAAACAAGTGTATCTACTCACGACCACTCATGCTGTAAACACAGTCCACTTCAAAGTAAATGGCACAGATCCATATATGGCAATGGTCTATTTGCATATAGGCCTACTGCAGCTCTGATTGTTTATGCCACACTGGTCTGTGTAGAGTAAGGGCTGAGTAGTGCATGTCAATGCAATAGAATCCTACTCCGATGCGTTCTGCCTACAACAAAATCTCTTGTATAGTTCATTTTGTTTCGGGTATGTTGCATTGAAAGTGGCTAATATTGCGTTGATTTGATCACAATTGCCACAGTAAAGGGAAACGTTGATTGTGTTAACAGGGAAAACTGTAGAACAGTGGTCACCAACCTTTTCTGAGTCAAGATCACTTTGAGTCAAAATGCAAGCTGAGATCTACCGCTCATATTTTTTTGTAACATTACTTAAAAAACGTAAGCCTATGCAACATTAACCAATTAAAAACAGTACTGTAGCAATGAGGTTTGTGCAGTAAGCTATAGGCCCAATACATTATCACCGCATATTGGCTTTGCTTGAATTGCCCTGCCAATACATTGTTGTTTGGGGCATTTCAAAATTTGAGTTAGTCTATATGATCACACCGGTAACAGATCCGTTGGTGTATTACTGTTGAACACAGCTGAGTGAGCATCAGCATACATTTAAATAATTAGCTTTTTATTTTATTGGGCTGATGGTGCCTGCATCTGATGGTCAGTCTCAGCGGAGGGAGAGAGCAGCAGACTGAGGGTCCGCCTCTCAACATCCCTCCGCTCTCCCTTACCAAAAAGGGACACCGTCTTCCAGATGATGGCAAAACTCGAGTCACACCACATTATTTCTGCCTCATGCACAAATTCATGTTGTTACTCCTATGAACAGAGAAAGTGAAATATTCCTCGATATTAAAAAAGACCCAAGTCGCTAATAATAACAACAACGCAAGCCTATAGATACACTTTCCTACTCATTTATTACTTCTGCAGTACTTGTTTAGCGCTGAGTGAAAATAGGAAGAACTCATATTTTATGGCTTATGAAAGTGTTGAATACAAAGTGTTCCGAGTGGCGCAGTGGTCTAAGGCACTGCATCGCACTGCTAGCTGTGCCACTAGAGATCCTGGTTCGAATCCAGGCTCTGTCGTAGCCGGCCGTGACCGGGAGACCCATGGGGCGGCGCACAATTGGCCCAGCGTCATCTAGGGTAGGGGAGGGAATGGCCAGCAGGGGATGTAGCTCAGTTTGTAGAGCATGGCGTTTGCAACGCCAGGGTTGTGGGTTCGATTCCCAAGGGGGGTATGGAAAAAAAATTATAAAATATAAAAATATGATTTAAAACGAAAAAAACAAAACATGTATGCACTAACTGTAAGTCGCTCTGGATAAGAGCGACTGCTAAATGACTTAAATGTAAATGTTGACAGTGCTGCGTAACATTTACATCATTTAGCAGACGCTCTTATCCAGAGCGACTTACAAATTGGTGCATTCAATTTATGATAGCCAGTGGGACAACCACTTTTTAAAATTATTTTTATTATTATTATTATTTGGGGGGGAGGGGGGGTAGAAGGATTACTTTTATACTATTCCAGGTTTTCCTTAAAGAGGTAGGGTTTCAAGTGTCTCCGGAAGGTGGTCAGTGACTTCGCTGTCCTGGCGTCGTGAGGGAGCTTGTTCCACCATTGGCGTGCCAGAGCAGCGAATAGCTTTGACTGGGCTGAGCGGGAACTGTGCTTCCGTAGAGGTGGCTAGCAGGCCAGAGGTGGATGAACGTAGTGCCCTCGTTTGGGTGTAGGGTCTGATCAGAGCCTGAAGGTAAGGAGGTGCTGTTCCCCTCACAGCTCCGTTGGCAAGCACCATGGTCTTGTAGTAGATGCGAGCCTCAACTGGAAGCCAGTGGAGTGTGCGGAGGAGCGGGGTGACATGAGAGAACTTGGGAAGGTTGAACACCAGATGGGCTGCAGCGTTCTGGATAAGTTGTAGGGGTTTAATGGCACAGGCAGGGAGCCCAGCCAACAGCGAGTTGCAGTAATCCAGACGGGAGATGACAAGTGCCTGGATTAGGACCTGTGCCGCTTTCTGTGTAAGGTAGGGTCGTAGTCTGCGAATATTGTAGAGAATTAACCTGCAGGATCGGGTCACCGCTTTGATGTCTCCCGATTGGCGCAGTGGTCTAAGGCACTGCATCGCAGTGCTAGCTGTGCCACTAGAGATCCTGGTTCGAATCCAGGCTCTGTTGTAGCCGGCCGCGACCGGGAGACCCATGGGGCGGCGCACAATTGGCCCAGTGTCGTCCAGGATAGGGGAGGGAATGGCCGGCAGGGATGTAGCTCAGTTGGTAGAGCATGGCGTTTGCAACGCCAGGGTTGTGGGTTTGATTCCCACGGGGGGCCAGTATGAAAAAAAATATATATATAATAATAATGTATGCACTCACTAACTGTAAGTCGCTCTGGATAAGCGCGTCTGCTAAATGACTAAAATGTAAATGTAATGTTAGCGGAGAACGACAGGGTGTTGTCCAGGGTCACGCCAAGGTTGTTTGCACTCTGGGAGGAGGACACAATGGAGTTGTCAACCGTGATGGCGAGATCATGGAGCGGGCAGTCCTTTTCCGGGAGGAAGAGCAGCTCCGTCTTGCCATGGTTCAGCTTGAGGTGGTGATCCGACATCCACACTGATATGTCTGCCAGAGATGCGATTCACCACCTGGTGACAGGTAGGACGCAATCCAAGAGTGAGCCGCGCCGGAGATGCCCAACTCGGAGAGGGTGGAGAGGAGGATCTGATGGTTCACAGTATCAAAGGCAGCAGATAGGTCTAGAAGGATAAGAGCAGAGGAGCGAGAGTTAGGTTTAGCAGTGCGGAGAGCCTCCGTGACACAGAGAAGAGCAGTCTCAGTTGAATGACCAGTCTTTTTACAGAACTGTTTGGTGATCGACTAGGAATGCCTTGGAGATTGACCAGTCGATCGCGATCGACCAGTTAGTGACCACTGCTCTAGAAGGTCTCGGGACTACTGTGCGCACGCAGCAGTTTAGAGGGAACATTGGTTGGTTATCCTATCCTCTATATTCATATATTGCTTACACCACCCCTATCTGTGTTTATCAAAACTTTTGTGTAATTGTTGTTGCTTTGGATAAAAGCGTCTGCTAAATGGCATATTATTATTATTATTATTATTGTTCATACTTGAGTCATTTTCTATTAAGGTATCTTTACTTTTACTTAAGTATGAAAATAGGTTACTTTTCCACCACTGGAAAAATGCACTTACTATGACCGTGATATGTGGTTGTCCCACCCAGCTATTTTAAGATGAATGCAATAACTGTTCAGTTCTAATTTTTCTATTCAGCCTGCCATCCAGATGGTGGCAGTAACGCATCACAGTTGGGATGTCAACCGCTGCTGAAACTCCAAAGCAAAGAAGACTACGAAGAAGAACTAGAAACGAATGCATTTACCCACTCTGGAGGGGGGCCTTGATCGACTCTTCTTCATCCGTCAACGAAACGAACCAAGGAAATATATTTAACCTTCCAATCAACCTGAAGTCAATTTTAGAGTTGCGCCAGGCACCCTCCCAAATATTGACTGAAAATAGTAGATTTTTAGACTGAATCATGGCGGATTCGAGCAACAGTGCTGCGGCGGCTGGAGCCACAGGCTCGAATACTGGCGCCTCCGGGGCTGTTGCGCCGGAGGGAGCGACTGGAGCTGCGGGGATCAAGCCCGTGTTGGAGGTGGTAAAGGGGCAGAACTTTGACGTTGGCCCCCGCTATGTCAACCTCTCGTACATCGGGGAAGGGGCCTACGGAATGGTTTGGTAAGAGAAAATATACGATGTTCGTCGTAAAAACGTTGACTTCAGTATAAAAAAACAAGCAAGCTAAGCTTCGTCTGAAGGCGTTGGCTAACTCCCTGCCTCCTCATATCGCCTATTCATTGACATAATAACAACTATCTAGCTGTAAATGCACAATTCTGCACTTACCCTTGTTGTGTATTCATTTGCACTTAACGTTACCACTGGTAGTGATAAACTATTTCTACGTAGTTAACTGGCTAGCTAGCAACAGATTGCCAGCGTTTGGCTCACTTAGCTAGCTAGCTACACTAGTAGTTAGGTTAGTAGGTAGCTACTAGCTAGCTAGCTAACGTTACGTTTTGTGGTTTTAGTATGTCCTGATGCCCACTATTGTATCCCAGTATCGTGCACAATTGTATAAAATGAAAAAGCTAGTTTCTACAAGACACAGCATACGTCATTTGTAGTAAATTGTGGCAAACAACGCTAGCTATCTAGCTAGTTTGCAAACTAACTAGCTATATAATAACCGCAGGCTAACTCGCTAGCTAACAACGTTAGCTTACAATTAGCTAAGTCGCTAATAGGCGTGGTTATTATGAGGCTGCCAAGTTCTTTTTCAATACAGGAAGTGGGAGGAAGTGATTGCGCAGGTCTTTGTAATCTTGATACAGTATAAACAGTCCATTGTTCACACAGCTTGAGTCGTTTTTTGATGGGCCAACTGTTACTAGCTAGTTAGTTAACCAACCTCACTGATGATAATGACGATAACACTTGTTTTCTAGTAGAAAATGTCTCGAGGTTTTCTGTGCAATATTGCACAGTGCACAAGCTGCGCGTGAGAGTTTAAGCAAGATCAAATATTGAGTTTAGCTCGATTTCAGATGTTTTCATTGGTCCTTTTATGCAAGAGGAAACCGCACTTTACAGCTCCAGCTATATGCAGTATCAACAGTTTATCTACCTCTGGTAGGTGTAAGTCAGCAAAGCAAGTTTTTACTTGCGAGTAATGGCAAGCACTTCTGGCCTTATCCAAGTTATCTAAACAATGGCTAGATAAAGTGTTACACCATTATTTCATACTTGACATTTTTTTAACCAAATGCACAACACACCATAGCATGCACACCACACTCTGAATGTAATCAAAATAGTGTATAGACTTTTACATTTCCTTGACAGTTTTATTTGCTATGTTGTCAAATAGAGCAAAACCCCTCTTCTGCAATGGTTCCTCTTAGTTGGTCGTCTCATTGTGCTCATGCTCAGGTGTCAGTCATCACTGTGTCAGTCATCACTGTGTCACTATTATAAAGAACTATCATGTAATGTGCTGGGCTTATTGTGCTGGTTGTAACTGGAGCCCCCTCTCCCCCATCTCTCTCTCATCTCTCTCTACCCTCCCCTCCACCCCCCCCATCTCTCTCTCTCTCTCCCTGTCTCTCTACATCCCGTCTCTCTCCTAACTCTCTCCCATATCTCTCTCTCTTCTCTCTCCTCCACCCCACCCAGCTCGGCCCATGACGGCATGACGGATTCTCGCGTGGCCATTAAGAAGATCAGTCCATTTGAGCACCAGACGTACTGTCAGCGCACCCTGAGGGAGATCAAGATCCTGCTGCGGTTCCGCCATGAGAACATCATCGGCATCAACGACATCCTGAGGGCCCGCCGCATCGAGTGCATGAGGGATGTGTATTCTTTTACCCGGAAAGGGAAAGGGGGATACCAGTTGTACAACTGAAGGCATTCAACTGAAATGTCTTCCGCATTTAACCCAACCCATCTGAATCAGAGACGGAGGCTAATGGGGAAACTGTCTGGCTCTCTGTGTGTGTGATCTCTGCACACTTAATAGTACATTACTAGTGGTGGGGTATGCTAAATAAGTACAACAGAATAGGCCTAATTAAAATAATAGTGATAAAGGAAACAAAATATGCTGGGTAGTGCATGCCCAGAGCTCATGGCTGAACAGTACCCGGATTGAAATTGGAGTGGGAGAGAAAGCCAACGGTCAATATATATATAAAAAAATGTTTTACATCCCCTCCACTCACCTGCAAAATTACGCAAGCATGGCTCCTCACTCCACTCAGCTCACATGCTCTGGTGTGGTATTTAAAAATTATTCTGCTTGTCTCCAGTCATGTAAAATGACGTAGAATTGCATGAAATGGGTTTATCAAAGGCAGTTTTTTCTCGGACCCGCAAATACCATGATAGATTTATGCAATGCTTTTATTATAAAGTAGATATTTTCACCCCTACCCTTGTCTGCTGTGGTCTGCAAACCCACAACCTTCTGGCCTGCAGCCCTGCGCACTATCAACATGTATACGTTGCTATGTAATGCTTACGAGACAAATAACAGTTTCTAAAACTGCATATCTAAGGCTCTGGTCTGTCCAAGGAGTGAGGGTAAACGGTAGACATGTTCTCTGCTATCCACTTTGTTTTCATTATTATTTAGGGTGTAGGGGAGGGTCACTTTTTTACGTGTTCAGGGAGGGTCGGGTACAAATATATTTTACTGAAGGGAGGGTCATCCATTTTAATTTCAGAGGTCCAATTTTCTCCAGGTATCCCTCATTATAAATAACATACCGTCCCTAAATGTTTTGCATGAGCTCAGTATTTCCTTGTTCCTAGGTTGACGAAAACAAAGGTTAAGAAAATGTAGTACCGGTAATTCCATGCAGAAGCATTGGAGAAAAAAACAAATTAATTGGACCTGCGCCAGAGCGGAAATTACTGGAAGTGAATGTTAGCTATACAGGGGGGAACTAGGCGATTATTACGATGGGTGTGTAAAGGCCTTTATGCTTTCTAAAACTCCACCAAAAATTCACACTTAACACATGGAATTGGTTACAGTCAGGTTCAAATGGATATGTGGTTGTTGGCCCGCAGTGCCCGTAACTGTCATATGCCTCCTCATCCTCTGTTGGCCCCTTGCTGGTTCCCAGCTATATACTACTGAACCTCATGGAGACAGACCTTTACAAGCTTAGATCTAACAGAATAATAAGGGTTATGGTTGGGTCCCTCTCTGTTCGTTAGGTTCCTTAACCCCTTGTTTCCCAGCTACATAGTGCAGGACCTGATGGAGACAGACCTGTACAAGCTCCTGAAGACCCAGATGTTGAGTAACGACCACACCTGCTACTTCCTGTACCAGATTCTGAGAGGCCTGAAGTACATCCACTCTGCCAACGTGCTGCACCGCGACCTCAAGCCCTCCAACCTGCTCATCAACACCACCTGTGACCTGAAGGTAATAATAACCAGAATACTACTACTAACCCTAACCCGATAACTACAATACAACTGCTAACCCTAACCCTATATCTACAATATTACTACTGCTAACCCCAACCCTATAACTGCAATACTACTAATACTTACCCTAACTGTGACCTCAAGGCATGGTTAGCTACCCCCTATCCATTGATTTAAGATCAGGGCCAATATTTATAAAGCGTTTCAGAGTATAAGTACTGTTCTAGGGTCAGTTTTGCCTTGTCAATTAATGGACAGGAGGCACCTGATCCTAGATCAGCACTTCTTCTCTGAGACACATATCAATACACCCCTGGTTACCCTAGCTATCACCCAATCATAACCCTAACCATTAGGGAGTGGGGAAATCTAACCTTGGACAAGTGGTTGGGCTCCATCGTGTGAAGAAAATGATCTACTCTATACTGTATAGACTGATCTTAACCAGAAGATGGCGTAGTGGGGATTTGCTTGCATGAACAGGGGTGTATTTATTCAGCCGATTCTGTTGCAAAACGTTTCTTAAGTGGAAGCAAACAAAACCAGGAGGGACTCAACTGAATTTGTCCAATACAAACTCTCGTTTTAGTTGCAGGCAAGTGTTTGGACTAATGATTACACCCCAGGTCATTGTGTGTACATGTCTGCATGCTGCTCTGCGTGTTTTAACGACCCTCCTCTGTCAGATCTGTGACTTTGGGCTGGCACGGATAGCTGACCCAGAGCATGACCACACAGGCTTCCTGACAGAGTACGTGGCTACGCGCTGGTACAGGGCCCCCGAGATCATGCTCAACTCCAAGGTGTGTGTGTGCATTGATTCCATGTCTGTAGACCATGTTTTATCTGTCAGGGCTACTCCTAGTCCTTTGATAGTGTGTATGTGAATTAATGTGTTTGTACTAACTCCGTGTGTTGTTCAGGGCTACTCCAAGTCCATTGATATCTGGTCAGTGGGCTGCATCCTGGCTGAAATGCTGTCCAACAGGCCCATCTTCCCAGGGAAGCACTACCTGGACCAGCTCAACCACATACTGGGTGAGAGAGAGACACAGGATGCGACCCAAATAGCAGCCTAATCCCTATCTAGTGCGCTTCTTTTAACTAGAGACTTATGGGCCCTAGTCAAAAGTAGTGCACTATGTTTGCAACGCCAGGGTTGTGGGTTCGATTCCCACGGGGGGCCAGTATGGGAAAAAAAATATGTATGCACTCACTAACTGGAAGTCCTTCTGGATAAGAGCGTCTGCTAAATGACTAAAACAATTCTGAGTTACAGCTCATATAAGGAAATCAGTCAATTGAAATAAAGAAATTAGGCCCTAATCTATGGATTTCACGACTGGGAATACAGACATGCATCTGTTGATACCTTTAAAAAAAAAATGGTAGGGGCGTGGATCAGAAAACGAGTCAGTATCTGGTGTGACCACCATTTGCCTCATGTAGCGCGACATCTCCTTTGCTGACCAGTTGATCAGGCTGTTGATTGTGGAATGTTGTCCCACTCTTCAATGGCTGTGCGAAGTTGCTGGACATGAACAGGAACTGGAACACGCTGTGAGCATCCCAAACATGCTCAGTGGGTGACATGTCTGGTAAGTATGCAGGCCGTGGAAGAACTGGGACATTTTCAGCTTCCAGGAATTGTGCACAGATCCTTGCGACGTGGAGCTGTGCATTATCATGCTGAGACATGAGGTGACGGTGGTGTATGGATGGCACGACGATGGGCCTGAGGATCTCATCCCGGTATCTCTATGCAATGAAAGAGCCATCGATAAAATGCAATTGTGTTCGTTGTCTGTTGCTTATGCCTGCCCATACCATAACCCCACCGCCACCATGGGGCCCTCCGCAAACCGCTCGCCCACACAACGTCTGCCATCTGCCCGGTACAGTTGAAACTGGGATTCATTGGTGAAGAGCACACTTCTCCAGCGTGCCAATGGCCATTAAAGGTGAGCATTTGCCCACTGAACTCGGTTACGACGCCGAACTGCAGTCAGGTCAAGACCCTGGTGAGGACGCATATGAGCTTCCCTGAGACGGTTTCTGACAGTTTGTGCAGAAATTCTTCGGTTGTGCAAACCCACAGTTTCATCAGCTGTCCGGGTGGCTGGTCACAGACGATCCTGCAGGTGAAGAATCTGGATGTGGAGGTCCTGGGCTGGCTTGGTTCCACGTGGTATGCGGTTGTGAGGCCGGTTGGACGTACTGCCAAATTCTCTAAAACGACGCGGTAGAGAAATGAACATTTAAATTCTCTGGCAACAGCTCTGGTGGACATTCCTGCAGTCAGCATGCCAATTGCAAGCTCCTTCAACTTGAGACATCTGTGGCATTGTGTTGTGTGACAAAACTGCACATTTTAGAGTGGCCTTTTATTGCCCCCAGCACAAGGTGCACCTGGGTAATGATCATGCTGTTTAATCAGCTTCTTGATATGCCACACCTGTCAGGTGGATGGATTATCTTGGCAAAGGAGAAATGCTCACTTACAGGGATGTAAACAAATTTGTGCACAAATGGGATCTCATGAAACATGGGACCAACACTTTACATGTTGTGTTTTATTATTTTGTTCAGTATAAATGCATTTTATATTTCCATTTTCAAAGCATTTCAACTGTTTGCTACATTGTGTCCTACTGAACAGCACCAAGGTATAAAGTGTTTGTTTGGTTGTGCAGGCATCCTGGGCTCTCCCACTCCGGACGACCTGAACTGCATCATCAACATGAAGGCCAGGAACTACTTGCAGTCTCTGCCTGAGAAACCCAAGATCCCCTGGAACAAGCTGTTCCCCAAGGCAGACAGCAAGGGTAGAACACACACACACACACATTATTGCATTACATTATAGTAATTTATCTTACCCAGAGCAACTTACAGTTAGTGCATTCATCTTAGGGTCACTAGGTAAGACCATCACAGTCATAGTAAGTAAAACTGTTCCTCAATAAAGCAGCTATCAGCAAAGTCAGTGCAATGTTTCGTGCAAGAAAGGCAAGTACAGCAGCATTTCTAGTTTTTTTCACACATGTACACATTCTCACATGCATGTACACACACATTCACATGCTAACACACACAAAATGCATACATTCACAGTTTTCACATACATTTGCAAGCATTACATGCATACGCACATACTCACACTTTCCCTTTTCCTAGCTTCACTAGCGGCCCCTGTTCTTCTACTCTGGTGTGAGCTTATGGGAATACCAGCTTTAGGTACACAGAGTAGACTTCAACCTAGTTAAAATGGTGACATTAGGTGTCTATCCTTCCCTTTCATGTGCGATTGTGGTATTTATGGCTAATCTTTTGATTTTGGAAATAACTATCCCTTTAAAGGTCATGAACAGTAAAAATCATGTTTTTCATGAAATTTGATGATATTTGGATGAAACAAGATCGAAGTATGATGACCAAAGTATGAAAATGACTGTTGCTTCTACATTGATAAAGTTGGATCATAAAGTTAGTAGTCCCCTCCCCCATGTCAAACGCTTGGATTCAGGAGGTGGGATTATTAAGGGGATAGGGTGACATCACCCTAACTCATTTTAATACACCAATGGTAATATGATATTCTCTTACCTAATTTAAATAAGTATAGCCTTGTAACCAACATCAGCGAAGGCGTGTTTGCAGAGGGGCGTGGTTTATATAGCTAGATAGTTACTCTACTGGTGCCAAAATGTAACTGTAGGGTGTCGGCAAATATATAATTAAAATTGTACACTATTCATCTATGGCAAGGATACTTGTATGTCTCCCCTTTCATCTGTGTCTGGTGTTAGCTAGCTAGGTCTTCAGCCAGCATGGCACAAAAGGGGTGAATTGCATCCCAAGAGACATGCCAAACATTGATGCAATTTCGATGTTCTTTGAGTTGCTTTGTGTATCACAAAATTAGCTTTAGATGATTTTACTGCAACACTACTCACTGCATCCAAGTTGCTTGACCTAGGTGTTTCAAAGAGCTGTCAGTCTTGGCGAGTTCATGAATGTAAGCTCCCCGCCTACTCAGACGGTCTTTTCAAACTTCCTAATAGTTAGCCATGAGAGGGGGAAAATTCATTTTTCTCAAATGTTGAGCATTTTATATCCAAAACAAATATTATGGGTGATATTTTAGTAACTCAAAAGGCTATTTTACATGGGAATCAGACTGTTCAGGACCTTTAACAACACTTTCCCATCTCTCCCTCCTCTCCTCCCTCCAGCTCTGGATCTGCTGGGCCGCATGTTGACCTTTAACCCTATCAAGCGCATCACGGTAGAGGAAGCCCTGGCTCATCCCTATCTGGAGCAGTACTACGACCCCACTGACGAGGTATGACAGCAGCAGCCTGCCCTCACGTACAGTATTGCCCTCACATACTGTAGTGCCCTGTCCAGAAACAATCAAAGGCCCTTTTCACATATGAAATTCGATACCCTGGTTCAGTTTCCTGAAGCGTTTGAGAATTCTACAAAATAAATAAATATTGGTATGAACATAACATGATTCAACAACTGAGACATAAACTAAACAAGTTCCACAGACATGTGACTAACAGAAATTGAATAATGTGTCCCTGAACAAAGGGGGGGTCAAAATCAAAAGTAACAGTCAGTATCTGGTGTGGCACCAGCTGCATTAAGTACTGCAGTGCATCTCCACATGAGGGAGGAGGATGTCTTCTCTGTAACGCACAGCATTGAGATTGCCTGCAATGACAACAAGCTCAGTCCGATGATGCTGTGACACACCCCCCAGACCATGACGGACCCTCCACCTCCAAATCGATCCCGCTCCAGAGTACAGGCCTCGGTTTAACATTCATTCCTTAGAAGATAAACGCGAATCCGACCATCACCCCTGGTGAGACAAATCCGCGACTCGTCAGTGAAGAGCACTTTTTGCCAGTCCTGTCTGGTCCAGTGACGGTGGGTTTGTGCCCGTAAGCGACGTTGTTGCCGGTGATGTCTGGTGAGGACCTGCCTTACAACAGGCCTACCTCAGTCCAGCCTCTCTCAGCCTATTGCGGACAGTCTGAGCACTGATGGAGGGATTGTGCGTTCCTGGTGTAACTCAGGCAGTTGTTGTTGCCATCCTGTACCTGTCCCACAGGTGTGATGTTCAGATGTACCGATCCTGTGCAGGTGTTGTTACACATGGTCTGCCACTGCGAGGACGATCAGCTGTCCGTCCTGTCTCCCTGTGGCGCTGTCTTAGGCGTCTCACGGCACGGACATTGCAATTTATTGCCCTGGCCACATCTGCAGTCCTCAAGCCTCCTTGCAGCATACCTAAGGCACGTTCACGCAGATGAGCAGGGACCCTGGGCATCTTTCTTTTGGTGTTTTTCAGAGTCCGTAGAAAGGCCTCTTTAGTGTCCTAAGTTTTCATAACTGTGACCTTAATTGCCTACCATCTGAAAGCTGTTACTGTCTTAACTGTTCCACAGGTGCATGTTCATTTAATTGTTTATGGCATGGGAAACAGTGTTTAAACCCTTTACAATGAAGATCTGTGAAGTTATTTGGATTTTTACGAATTATCTTTGAAAGACAGGGTCCTGAAAAGGGGACGTTTCTTTTTTTGCAGAGTTTATGTTGTCACTCCAACTATAGTAATAAAGCCTAATATCGTGCAAGCCATTTTAGCATTTGAATGCTGAAGGTGCTGCGCAGATGTGCAAGATCTGGGAGAGCCCACCTCCCTCCCGTTGGTCAGGGTGTGAGGCTTGGCACAGTGCGCAGGTTGACTGGGCTACTGATAGGCGTATAACGTTTCACCAAACCCACTGTAGCACGGAACTTCTCATATCCCACTCTGGAGTAATGTGATGGGCTGTCACTGCAAAGTAGCCCTGGAAGGCCATTCATACAGTATGTAGTAAGTGCAACACAAGGTGCATTGGACAATTCATTGACCACTTTGGCTTTAGCTTGCTTATACGGAGTGGGTACTACTTGTTTTCTGAAATGGCTGTGGGAAGTTCATAATGTGGCTCAAGCACTTTCACGAGGTGCTGAAACCCCCTATTCTTCTCAACCACTGAGAATGGGTGCATATCCGCGGCTGTTTGAATGCAGAGGGGAGACAAAGGGTTTTATTTTTTTCATTTCAGTTTTGCTCTTGTGGTAGGAATACTGGGGTGACGTCGGCGTGTCAACATGTCAAATCCAATTTTATTGGTGCCATACACATATTTAGCTGATGTTATTGCGGGTGTAGCCATATGCTTGTGTTCTTAGCTCCAACAGTGCACTAATATCTAACAATTCACAACAATACACACACCTAAAGTAAAATAATGTAATTAAGAAATGTAGAAATATTAGGACGAGCAATGTCGGAGTCCGGAGTGTATATGTATGTGATGGGATGTATAGACATTATCGACAGTGTGGGTAGAATATTTAGTATATTTGTAGAATATGAGGATAGAATAGTGTGTATACAGTTGAAGTCGGAATTACATACACCTTAGCCAAATACATTTAAACTCAAGTTTTTCACAATTTCTGACATTTAATCCTAGTAAAGATTCCCTGTTTTAGGTCAGTTAGGATCACCACTTTATTTTAAGAAAGTGAATTGTCAGAATAATAGTAGAGAATTATTTCCAGTGGGTCAGAAGTTTACATACACTCAATTAGTATTTGGTAGCATTGCCTTTTAAATTGTTTAACTTGGTTCAAACATGTCGGGTAGCTTTCCACAAGCTTCCCACAATAAATTGGGTGAATTTTGGCCCATTCCTCCTGACAGAGCTGGTGTAACTGAGTCAGGTTTGTAGGCCTCCTTGCTCGCACACGCTTTTTCAGTTCTGCCCACAAATCTTCTATAGGATTGGTCAGGGCTTTGTGATGGCCACTCCAATACCTTGTCTTTGTTGTCCTTAAGCCATTTTGCCACAACTTTGGAAGTATGCTTGGGGTCATTGTCCATTTGGAAGACCCATTTGCGACCAAGCTTTAACTTCCTGACTGATGTCTTGAGATGTTGCTTCAATATATCCACATCATTTTCCTTCCTCATGATGCCATCTATTTTGTGAAGTGCACCAGTCCCTCCTGCAGCAAAGCACCCCAACAGCATGATGCTGCCACCCCCGTGCTTCACGGTTGGGATGGTGTTCTTCGGCTTGCAAGCCACCCCCTTTTTCCTCCAAACATAACGATGGTCATTATGGGCAAACAGTTCTATTTTTGTTTCATCAGACCAGAGGACATTTCTCCAAAAAGTACAATATTTGTCCCCATGTGCAGTTGCAAACCGTAGTCTGGCTTTTTTATGGCGGTTTTGGAGCACTGGCTTCTTCCTTGCTGAGCGGCCTTTCAGGTTATGTCGATATTGAACTCGTTTTACTGTGGATATAGATACTTTTGTACCTGTTTCCTCCAGCATCTTCACAAGGTCCTTTGCTGTTGTTCTGGGATTGATTTGCACTTTTCGCACCAAAGTACGTTCATCTCTAGGAGACAGAACGCGTCTCCTTCCTGAGCGGTATGACGGCTGCATGGTCCCATGGTGTTTATACTTGCATACTATTGTTTGTACAGATGAACGTGGTACCTTCAGGCATTTGGAAATTGCTCCCAAGGATGAACCAGACTTGTGGAGGTCTGAGGTCTTGGCTGATTTCTTTTGATTTTCCCATGATGTCAAGCAAAGAGGCACTGAGTTTGAAGGTAGGCCTTGAAATACATCCACAGGTACACCTCCAATTGACTCAAATTATGTCAATTAGCCTATCAGAAGCTTCTAAAGCCATGACATCATTTTCTGGAATTTTCCAAGCTGTTTAAAGGCACAGTCAACTTAGTGTATGTAAACGTCTGACCTACTGGAATTGTGACACAGTGAAATAATCGCTCAGTAAACAATTGTTGGAAAAATTACTTGTGTCATGCACAAAGTAGATGTCCTAACCGACTTGCCAAAACGATAGTTTGTTAACAAGAAATTTGTGGAGTGGTTGAAAAACAAGTTTTAATGGCTCCAACCTAAGTGTATGTAAACTTCCGACTTCAACTGTATATACAGCAATAGTTGAATAGGATGGCATGGACTAGAATACAGTATATACATATGAAATGTGTAAAACAGTATATAAACATTATTAAAGTGACCAATGATTCAATGCCTATGTACATAGGGCAGCAGCCTCCAAGGTGCAGGGTTGAGTAACTGGGTGGTAGCCGGCTAGTTACAGTGGCTAAGTACCAGGTGGTGATACAGCCCGACACGATGCTCTGAATGATGCATCTGTAAAAGTTTGAGGGTCTTAGGGGCCAAGCCACATTTCTTCAGCCTCCTGATGGTGAAGAAAGCACAACAGTGCTGTTTGAGGTGTTGGCAGCTGCATAGGCTATTCTCGTTGAGCAGTGGCAACATACTCTCTTTGTCCATTGCCTTTTAATCTACTGGGAAGCCAACATTTTCCAAACTGGAGATTTTAAACGATGATGGAGAATCCTCCTGGTTTATCGACCCCACCACTCGCCATTGTACAGAATTAGGTCCCGGCTGTGCATCACAAAAGGACAGTTTGAAATGCGCCAATTAAGATTTTGATTACGATGTTTGCATAGGCTCTAGTTTCAACGGAATAGACTGAAATGTATTTTTCAGCTCAGATTTACTCGAGGCATACAACGCAGCGTAGGCATAGCCTATAGGCCTAGTGTTTTTATATATTTTATTTTAATGTATTTATTAGGGTTCACAGTGCGTACCGAACCGAGGTCCCTGTACCTAACGCTTCGGTACGAATATGTGTACCTTACACCCCTAGTTACTGATATTCCCTAGGGTTGTTCGGCATGCAAAATTACTTTAATTAATGACTGTCACAGTTACATGCTTAGTTCGACACTGAAGGAGAGGACGCATCAGTTGTCACAAAATATGAGATTTTCGGAAGGTAGAAAGAAAGTAATATGAGCAACAACAAAAAATGTGAATCAGCAATTCGGAACGTTTGAATCGATTTTCTGACCGCTGCATTTGGATCGGTTTGGGGTCCGTGGACCGACGCAGTCGTATCTTAAACATTTGAATCAGGGACTGATGCATATCGGTAAATCATTACATCCCTATGGATCATGGTACCAAACGCTCCAGGATCATATGTGAAAGCGCCCTACGGTGTTTATGATTTTGTGTACTGTTTTGAGTGTACTGTAGCCTATTTGTTGTATACTGTTATAAAATATACTGAACAAAAATATAAACGGAACATGCAACAATTTCAATGACTTCACTGAGTTACAGTTCATATAAGGAAATCAGCCAATTGAAATAAATTCATTAGGCCTTAATCTATGGATTTTACATGACTGGGCGGGGGTGCAGCTATGGGTGGGCCTGGGAGGGCATTCCCACTGGGGAACCAGGCCCAGCCAATCAGAAATGTTTTCCCCACAAAAGGGCTTTATTACAGACAGAAATACTCCTCAGTTTCATCAGCTGTCCGGGTGGCTGCTCTCAGACAATCCTGCAGGTGAAGAAGCCGGATGGATGTGGAGCTCCTGAGCTGGCGTGGTTACACGTGGTCTGCAGTTGAGGCCGGTTGGACATACTGCCAAATTCTCTAAAACGACGGAGGTGGCTTATGGTAGAGAAAATAACATTCAGTTCTCTGGCAACCGCTCTGGAGGACGTTCCTGCAGTCAGCATGCCAATTGCACGCTCCCTCAAAACTTGAGAGATCTGTGGCATTGTGTTGTGACAAAACTGCACATTTTAGAGTGGCCTTTTTATTTTCCCCAGCATAAGGTGCACCTGTGTAATGATAATGCTGTTTAATCAGCTTCTTGATATGCCACACCTGTCGGATGGATGGATTATCTTGGTGTAGGAGAAATGCTCGCTAACAGGAATGTAAATACATTTGTGAAAATTTAGAGAAATACGTTTTTTGTACGTATGGAAAATGTCTAGGATCTTTTATTTCAGCTCATGAAACATGGGACCAACACTTTACATGTTGCTTTTATATTTTTGTTCTGTGTATAAACGCAACATGCAACAATTTAAAAGATTTTACTGAGTTACAGGTCATATAAGGAAATCAGTCAACGGAAATGCATTCATTAGGCCCTAATCTATGGATTTCACATGACTGGGAATACAGATATGCATCTGTTGATACCTTTAAAAAAAAAAAAAATGGGGCGTGATCCGAAAACCAGTCAGTATCTGGTGTGACCACCATTTGCCTCATGCAGCGCGACGCATCTCCTTCGCATAAAGTTGATGAGGTTGTTGATAGGGGCCTGTGGAATGTTGTCCCACTGCCTTTCAATGACTGTGCGAAGTTGCTGGATATTGGTGGGAACTGGAACACGCTGTGAGCATCCCAAACATGCTCAATGGGTGACATGTCTGAGTATGCAGGCTGTGGAAGAACTGGTACATTTTCAGCTTCCAGGAATTGTGTACAGATCCTTGCGACATGGGGCCGTGCATTATCATGCTGAAACATGAGGTGATGGCAGCGGATGAACGGCACGACAATGGGCGTGTAATGTGTAATGATCATGCTCATTAATCAGCTTCTTGATATGCCACACCTGTCAGGTTGGTTGGATTATCTTTTGCAAAGGAGAAATGCTCACTAACAGTGATGTAAACCAATTTGTGCACAACATTTGAGAGAAATAAGCTTTTTGTGCGTATGGAAAATTCTGGGATCTTTCATTTCGGCTCATGAAACATGGGACCAACTTTACATGTTGTGTTTGTATTTTGTTCAGTGTAGTATTTTCATTGTTTGTGTGTGTGTGTATAGCCTGTAGCAGAGGAGCCGTTCACCTTCACAATGGAGCTGGATGACCTGCCTAAGGAGAAGCTGAAGGAGCTCATCTTTGAGGAGACAGCCCGCTTCCAGGCCACCTACCAGGGCTCCTGAGATAGAGGTACATCTACATATATACTCACATCACTCCATAACGATTACTAGAGCTTTAAAAAAGATAGGTGGGCATTCTGCTCACGCACGCAGACACTTTTAGCTGTGTTTTTTTGTCATTTTTTATCTCCTGTTCATTTGTGTTTCAGCTTTGAAGACGAGTGACAAAGGCACACGGAGGCTTGAAACAGGAAGACTCTAAACGACAAGATACAAAAAAGCATATATACAGCATACAAAAAAAAGGACCAGAAACATGTACATTTAACCGTTTTTTTTTTCTTCTTCAATTTCTATCGCGGGAAGCTGTTTTTGGGTGGGGGGGACTGTTGTCTACTTAAAGGAAAGATTCACCCATTTTGAATGTTAGTTTGTTTTTGTGCATATCTGAGTGATGTGCTATTGATTCCCGGGTTATTTCATGTTTTCATGTATATCTGAGCTATTGCCATTCAAGCAGGCAGAAATCCGGACGGTATGTTGTAGCATTGCGATAAAGCCGCTCTCATTACACTGGAAGTTAATAGGAATATGACTTTTAGATCGCAAAAACGTCTATAATGCATGTCAGATTTCGATACTGGCCGATGTCATAACGCTGGAGGTTGTCTGAGCTATCATATTTTTGCGATATTCCTACCTCGAGATGTGTAATGTACACCACATTTCTCCTATTTGTCTGCCTCTTTAGTCCATGGCCGTTGCAAATGTCAGACTCCACTCTGCGAGGCACATCGATCTGCAGGTTAAACATGGTGAGATTGTACACTCCTAAATTGATAGTGCAGTTTGAATAGGCGATTTTACAACCAACTATTTCACATGCTGAGATTGACTCTGGTGTTATTGTGTGTAGCTACATTTGCTAGCTAGCTTGCCAGCCAGTCCATAGAAAGAATTGCATTGTGGGTTTTGTAGTCGACTTGAGCTGCAGCAGATTTCCACAACTATTTTCACGTTGCTACCAACCTTATTATAACAGCAAAATGAAACTGTTCACCAAAAAAAGATTGTTCTCAGTGTTATTTAACACTGTAAATTATAGGAATTAGTGGTTTTGGGTGGATATTTCCTTTAAGTACTACTGCGCTCATTTTAACCACCATCAGGATACTCTTCCCTCTTTCTCTTCTTTTCCTGCTTTTCTGCGTGGAGTGTGTACTGTTTAAAAAGCAAGAACTTAATCTTACTCCCATCTGACCAACTCCATTTACCACTCTCTTCCCTGTGAGCCTATGTTCTCTATTTTTTCCCTCTCTCTGTGAATCTGTGTTCTTTCTTTCCATCTCTTTCTCACTAGTCACAGTATATGTTACTGTATTAACCAACTGTCTGTCTTGCTCCATGGAATTATTGTTAAAAAAGAACAGGAAAAAAAAAAAGGAGATAGACGGGCGCTATTTGGGTGTGTACATATAAATGGTTTTGTTTGAGTGATCTCGTGGCGGTTTGGTTTGTACACCGTTATTTGAATGTTTATAATCCGTCAGGAGTCGTATTTGTATGTTTTGAAGTTTATATTTGAGAATAATTTTTTTGGAACACTGATTTCTAGACATTCTTTACTTGCGAAAACATGCTGGTAGTTTTATATTTCGTTCTCTTTTTGTATTTTTCTTCTTTTCTTTAGAACTATGTATGTTGTTCATCTGAATGAACATGCATACGTTCTTGAAATGTACCAAGGAGGCATGAAATGTACCAAGGAGGCATGGCGTGAGACAGGTGAATGGTTTGAATCGTCTTTGTACTGTAACCCACAGCTGGCTTTCTCCATCCACACTTATTCAAAGAGGACGTCAGAGTTTTCAGATAGAAATACATGGCCTAGAACGGGCACGATTACGTGATTCCCTATTCTATCTATGTTAGTCTCTGACTCACAAACGCCGATCAGCGACATGCCACAGACTCTCATCACTCCTTAAATGGGAGGTTAAGAAAAACTGCCAATCTTTGTTGGAGAGGGGTACCTAATAGTATGTGTCTCTTCTCCCAAAACAAAATGTCACCAAAACCACATTCAAGTTGAAATCAGCCTCCATATTAGAAAAATTCAAATTTCTCCTGTCTCTGCCATTCACCTCTCTCTCTCCTCCCTTGTGTCTGGTATTATTTCAGGGAGGACAGTGGATGTGTAAATACTGTATTTAGTTGTGGAGGGTGGCAGGCAGAATCAGCAGATATACGGCTGATATTTACTTTACGCTTGTGTTAAACTGATAATGGTTGCCACGGTTACGGTGTCTATGGTAATTAGAGTGGCTGATTTGCTCTTTGTTTCCTCCTAATGTGCCGTGTTTCATGGTGGGCGTCGCTCAGAGCTTAACGCATCGCTGTCACATTTTCCACTCACATCTAACAGTGGACCGCTCCATTTTGCCGTAGCACATCCCCAGCCCCTCAGAATCCATAAGCCTCTATTCACGGTAGAGGTGGCCCTATTTTCAGATCTGGGATCAGTTTAGCCTCTCCTAATCCTTACATTTAGCCATTCAAGGAGGCGGAGAGTAAATCTGAGTCCAGGGCTGTGTTCAGTACGTTTTTAAGTTCTGGAACGTTCAATTGAACAGAAACTGTATTGAACGACCAGTTGAAAAACAGGGAGGAGGAACGCTGTCAGCATGGCTACTGCCCTTTTTATGAGCAAACGTACCTCAAAGTCTGTTCAAGAATGTTTTGGGGAAACGTGTCGTTCAGTACAAACCGTTCCGCGACGTAGCAAATGTTAAAGCGAACTGAACGCACCTCTGATCGATCAGTGCATATGGGCAGTATCATCCATTCCACACCCCTCAATTACCAGCCATGCTTTACTCAAAGGGCTTTCCCCCTCAGGTCCCACCCACCTTCCGCTTATCTCGCTTCTGATTGGCCGAGACCTCCCAAACCAAATCCCAGGTTGCGCTGCCATTCGCTTACTCATTTATTTTTATATTTCCTCCTGTACATTTTTGTTTGCTCGTCCCTCTTTTTCACCAAATCATGGATATAAATAAAATCAGATCTGATTCAAAGGGGAGGAGCATTGCTTGAGTGACATCTGTCAGTCATGTTGGGGGAAGAGGGGTTATTCGCGTCAATCATGTGACTCAATCAGCGCACCTGCACTTTGCCACACTGACCAAACTTTTTCCCCTTCTGTTTTTTCTTGTTTCATTTTTTCAACCGTTTTAGTCTTGAGTCAAGACATGGGCCTACTCTTTTGCATTTTTTTTTGCTTTCCATTCTGCTTGCGTATTCTGGGCTGATTCTTCATGGAATCTCACTGGAGCCCATCACACTTTTTGAGTGTGTGCGTGTCGAAAGTGTCTTAACACACATTTGCAGTGGACCACCCTGGTCTGCACTGTTTCGTTGTGTGTGTGTGTGTGTGTGTGTGTGTGTATAGTCTGTGGTTGAAACACCGCAGACACTACTCCAATCGGCAGTATGTATGTGTCTCTCTGCGTTTGTTTATCTTTTTGAAACGCATTCCAGAGGCTTTCCCCTTCTTTCTATCTGCATGTTTGGATTCTTGTGACTGTCTGTCGTTCTCTGACCAAAAGCTGCTTTACTATCCCCCCCCCCACCAGCGACACGACCCAACTGACCGCCAGTCTCACTGGAGGACCATGCGAATGAACCAACGGGACCATGTTTGCAATACGCAGTCACTCACTTTTTCACAGACACACGCATACACACAAAACACACCACAAATGCACACGCGCACACAATGCATGAATAAAAACATTTCCTTTTTAAATGGCTGTTCTTATTGCTATCATTGTTATTGGTGTGTTTTTTTTTTTACATAAGGGAGTTACAAAGTTATCTTTTTTGTTTCTCTTATGTGTGTGCTATAACTGGCAGTGTTTTCACTCTTTCTGGAACCTATTTCTCCCCTTTATTCTTTTAAATTAAGATGATATGCCATATGAGTAGGTTGTCAGAGATATGAGCTGTTGAGGGTTATCTTCTATGTATATTCTATGGGTATTATGAATTAAACTATTAACAAAGAAACAAAATTATATACATATAATAAATACAATTCCTGATACTGGTAAACTGTGTTTGTTGATTTTCTTGATGTATGACTTATGGTCTGTTCTTGTTACTACTGCTGAATGGCAGTGTGGATAGCGTTATAGAAATATCTTAGAATAGTAGTGAATTTATGTAGCTGTTAACGTGTCACAACCTGCTTATAAGAGCAATCTCCTCTCTCCTGTTCCAAGCCAAGCTGTCTGTCCGGTTGGACAACTCTTCTTACTCCTCTTCCTCTGCATGTCTCTGCATGCGTTCGGTATTCTCCGACAGGGCTCATCCTCTGTTTACTTCATCAAGGTTTGGGAATAGGTAAAGCAAGGCTAGACTTTAGTTTAATAGCTAATGCAGGATTGAGTGAGAGACTGCATTTGATATACTGGTTGGTTACAGAAGGCAAAGGGCACTAGCATGTCTTACATTTTAGAGTACCTGCTTCGACTGGACCTTGGATTGTGTGTGTGACCTCCGTTGAGGAAGGAATGCTATACTGGGGAGTGAAAGATTATTTCTCTAGCATACATGCTATGTTGTTGCTTCCCTCCGAATAATCTAGTTCAGTCACTCTTGTTTCCTACCTTTCAGCATTTCTATTGATGTAAACAATGCTGTGCTATACAGTGTTCTGCTGAAGTTGCATCCCTGTGTGTGAAAGAGCATTTACATAGCTTTTGACACCTATCCTTTGTTAGGTACACTGTGTGTTTTGTGCCAGTGTGTGTGTGATAACTGAGTTTACATACCCATCCTTTGTTAAATACAAAGTTGCCTGACAGCATCGAAACCTGCCATGCATCAACGCTTGCTCACACGCCCTTTACCAGCCTATACTGTTAGCTCTCTCATATCTGTTGCTAGAGGTAACACCCATTCTGTTATCATTACATTCATATTCGCACCCATAAACGCATGTTATTTGAGGCTTGCTTTTAATGCATTTGATAGCTGCACTTCGTGCAGGATAGTTCCATCATTTTACATGATTACTTTATCGCAGACACAGTGAAAGAGTGAGTGTCTGTGCAACAAAACACAGTAAAGAGAGAGAATAACAATATGCCACAGGGTAGGGAAAGAGAGGGAGAAAAAGAGATGTGAGATGGACTAGTATTTCATTTACTGATTTTACAGCTTTGTGTGGGTCCCAGTGAGAGCGGGAACGAGGGAGAGTGCGAAGAAGATAGGGTTGACTACAAACAGAGCCCAGGGAGGGAAGGAGAGTAGCGCTAGGTGAGGTTATGAGTGCAAGTAATGGGAGTGACACCTTGTAAGAGACCTTGTGACACTTCCTTCGAATGCCTCCTTTGGTCGTACCTGTTTGTCAAGTCCTGTTTTTTTTTTTTACTGTATGAAAGTTGTTACAACATTCTGGTCTAGGCTGACTGGTGACCAATGGACTGACTGAGAGAGAGAGAGAAACCGAGTGATCAGAATAAGGGAAGGCGTAGTGGAGTGGAGGATAGAAAGAGAAAATAATTGTGTGAAAAAGTCGAGTGAAGTTTACAATATGAGCAGGTCAATTCAATGTCTTTAGATGCATTTGAAGAGGATTTGGAGTGGTTCCTTCATCGGTTGTTAGTTACCAGTGTTATGAAGCAGCTCGGCGGGGGATAGCTGAAAATATTCAAGGTATTTTATTACAACTTGCAGAACAAGGGGACTCATCTCTGGCAGGTTTTTTTTCCATCACTTGTAGGTGTCCTATTCATTTACTGTTAGAGGATCCAAGGACGTCTGCCTTTTAATCCTGAGCCTAATTGCCATCGGACACTTTTGAGGACTGTTTTTGGAGGGGAATTGATTATGGCCAGTTCCCTGTACTTTATCCTCCCGGCCCTAGGGGGCTACACCCTGACGTCACTCTACCTGTTGAAGAACCCTCAGATCCTCCACAAGAAGAAACGTGCTGCCTTCCACTGCACCCACATCTCACACAGAGGAGGTAAGGAAGGAACGGTGGAGGGATGTAGTAGTTACCTTGCAGCTTCACCTTTCCTCTGTAACCATTGATGTGAATGGGCTGGACTAGTGAAAGTGGAATGTTTGGAGCCTGTGGTGTAGCTGCAAGCAGGAGTACTGAGTGACTATTGATTTGGCCCACAGTCACACTGTATCTGGATAAATATGTGGCTCTGATCTGAACTATCCTGTAATTTCAAGTCTGTGGGGATCAAGGAAAAGTAGGCTATAGAGTGAGAGTCTTGGAGCTGGATATGACACTGATGTTCTTTGCTTTTCTCCTGATCTGTGTTGGCAGGAAGCGGCGAGAGGATAGAGAGCACCATGGAGGCCTTCACACAGTAAGTGACCAACCCTGACCAAACCTGACTTCAGATCAGTTACAGTGCTTATCATAAGTATTCACCCCCCTTGGATTTCTTCACATTTTATTGTGTTAGAAAGTGGTATTAAAATGGATTTAACTGTATTTTTTTTCAACGATCTACACAAAATACTCTGTCAATATTTTTTTTAAGTTAACGAGTCAATACATGTTAGAAACACCTTTGGCAGCAATTACAGATGTGATTATTTTTGGGTAAGTCTCTAAGAGCTTTGCACACCTGAATTGTGAGATATTTGCCTGTTATTCTTTAAAAAAATCTTCAACCTCTGTCAATTTGGTTGTTGTTCATTGCTAGACACACAGCCATGTTCAAGTCTCGCCATAGATTTTTAAGCAGATTTACAGTACCAGTCAAAAGTTTGGATACACATACTCATTCCAGGGTTTTTCATTATTTTCATTATTTTTACTATTTTCTACATTGTAGAATAATAGTGAAGACATCAAAACTATGAAATAACACATATGGAATCATGTAGTGACCGAAAAAGTGTTAAACAAATGAAAATATATTTGAGATTTGAGATTCTTCAAATAGCCACCCTTTGCCTTGATGACAGCTTTGCACACTCTTGGCATTCTCTCAACCAGCTTCACCTGGAATGCTTTTCCAACAGTCTTGAAGGAGTTTCCACATATGCTGAGCACTTGTTGGCTGCTTTTCCTTCACTCTGTGGTTCAACTCATCCCAAACCATCTCAATTGGGTTGAGGTCGGGTGATTGTGGAGGCCAGGTCATCTGATGCAGCACTCCATCACTCTCCTTCTTGGTAAAATAGCCCTTACACAGCCTGGAAGTGTGTTGGGTCATTGTCCTGTTGAAAAACAAATGATAGTCCCACTAAGCCCAAACCAGATGGGATGGTGTATCGCTGTAGAATGCTGTGGTAGCCATTCTGGTGTGTTTTACGGTGGGAAATACACATGCGGAGATCATCCAGCAATTCGACCATGAAGGCCTGATTCACACAGTCCCCTCTGAACAGTTGATGTTGAGATGTGTCTGTTACTTGAGCTCTGTGAAGCATTTATTTGGCCTGCAATTTCTGAGGCTGGTAACTCTAATGAACTTATCCTCTGCAGCAGAGTTAACTCTGGGTCTTCCATTCCTGTGGCGGTCCTCATGAGAGCCAGTTTCATCATAGCGCTTAATGGTTTTTGCGACTGCACTTGAACAAAACTTTCTTGAAGTTTCGTATTGACTGACCTTCATGTCTTAAAGTCATGATGGGCTGTTGTTTCTCTTTGCTTATTTGAGCTGTTCTTGCCATAATATGGACTTGGTCTTTTACCAAATAGGGCTATCTTTTGTATACCCCCCCCCCTACCTTGTCACAACACAACTGATTGTCTCAAACGTGTTATTAAGGAAAGAAATCCCACAAATGAACGTTTAAGAAGGCACACCTGTTAATTGAAATGTATTCCAGGTGACTACCTCATGAAGCTGGTTGAGAGAATGCCAAGAGTGTGCATAAATGTAATCAAGGCAAAGGGTGGCTATTTGAAAAATCTCAAATACATTTTGATTTGTTTAACACTTTTTTGGTTACTACATGATTCCATATGTGTTATTTCATAGTTTTGATGTCTTCACTATTATTCTACAATGTAAAAATAAAGAAAAACCCTTAAATGAGTAGAGTGTCCAAACTTTTGACTGGTAGCGTAAGTCAAAACTGTAAGTAGGCCACTCAGGAACATACACTCATTGGATGCTGCTGAGGGGAGGACAGCGCATAATAATGTCTGGAATGGAGTCAATGGAGTGATATCAACCACATGGAAACCAAGTCTTTGATGTGATTGATACCAATCCATTTACTCCATTCCAGCCATTATTATGAGCCGTTCTCCCCTAAGCAGCCTCCACTGCATTCACTGTCTTCTAGGTTATTGTCCTGCTGAAAGATGAATTCATCTTCCAGTGTGTGGTGAAAAGCAGACTGAACCAGGTTTCCATTCAGTTAATACTCTCGTTACAACACAACTGTATGTGAGTCATACTCTCACGACTTTGATTGAAGAGCTAAAATCACGCCTGACAATTCTTCTGCTCTTCACCTCGATGTCTGTAGGAACGATTCATGCCACAAACAAACATTTTTGGAACATGAGACTGACTTTTTGCCAACTAAACTGACCCGTTGTTTGCAAACCAATTCGTTATTCTATGGATTGCTTGGCCTGGCTGTAGCAATGAGTACGATGGCTAACATGACCGAAACGATGAAGGCTAACAAACTGGGTTCGGGACCATGCCCAAATGAATAAAAATATATTCACGTTTGTTGTCTTGTATGTGCTCGGTGCATTCTCTGGCTGCCCTCGCTCGAATCAGTTCGTGTGTGGGCCTAGATGACGTTTTCAATAACCGTGGCTTGCCCACGGCTGGCACTGTTCTCCTAGTCCAAGGCACAGGTTCTCTTGACAATTGTGTAGCATTCTTGTGAGGCCTTGACTTCCTCTCCCGGTTGCCTGTACCTCGGCTGAGTCTGAGTTGCAGGACGTGGAGATGGGCTTTGGTCGGAGCAAATGTCTTGTCTGCCTGGTCTTGGTGTATGCGGTAGCTGTCTGCACCCAACCCGGCTCTTGTGCGCTCTGTCGCCGGTTACTGGATGCTACTCGAAGAGAGAGGGCGGCCAGGTTCGGTGGGTACCCCCCGCCGCCTCTGTCTGCCTTGGTCTAGCACCGCTTGCCTCTCTTCCCAGATTCTTTGTTGATGAAGGATCCGGTCCCACTTTGGTGATCCGGTCCTACGTAGACCTTCGAGACCAGGCTAGCTAAACAAGCACTGCATTGCGTGCTAGCCACGTTGGCTAACTCGCCGAGGCGAGCTAGATATTACTTGGTATTCCTGCCTTCCCATGGTGGAGCTGCTTGGGTAGCTCTCTTGTTTAGTATATGTAGAGTTAAGTCATTTGGTTGTTCTAAATGGACCATGCTGCGGTCAAAGAGGCTAGCTAGCTTAGACTAAAAAGCTTCTTGCCTAACGTCGGCTAGGATGTGTAACTTCCGGTGAGTGAAACTTACTAGCTTTCCCCCAGCACCTCCGATGAGGAAGCAGCCCCCGAGCACTTGGCTCAGGTAACTTCCGGAACGAGGATCCTTGGCACGGGTGTGAGTGACCAGTGCGCCCCTCTACAAAAACATTACTGTGACAACAGTGCCCCCACGTTTGGTTATGGTCCAAACAAGGTACTATGTCAGCCCTTGCCAGAGCCCCCGTGCCCCTTAAGTGGTTGGTAGCAGAGTCAAGGGAATTAGCAGGGTTGGACACGACCATGCTATTATCCCACACAAGTCTCTTTGGTGGTCAAAATCTGTCCCAGTCCCGATGGTGGTGTCCCGGCCTTTCAGATGGCACTTCACGGGTGGCTTGCTGTCTGCACCGACCAATGGCGCGCATGCGCAGTGTCACCCTGGATCATGCCAACACTGATGTCGGGGTACAGGCTACAATTTGTTGTGCGTTCCACACGCTTCTGCAGCATCATCATTTCGACATCATCATATCCTCCCGTCTCCAGAAGCAGGCAATCCGAGTGGTTCCTATGTCGAAGATCCAGGACAGCTGGTACGGATGGTATTTCCTGGTTCCGAAAAGGGATGGGACTGTACGTCCCATTCGAGGCCTACGTGCCCTCAGCAAGCACCTCAGAGTCTACAAATTCGGAATGTTCACGAGCCGCCGGCTATTACAGCAGATTGGCTGGTATTACACACATCCATGCTACTGTCACATATTCAGTCTGTAGGCTTCATAAGAAACCAGAAAACAGCCATCTGACTCTCAGCGCATTCCGCTTCTGGGTCTTGAGCTAGACTCACTCACGTATGATGGCGCCAGAGGGGATGGCTGCCATTTTATGGACTCTTAACCAACCGTGCTATTTTGTGTGTTTGTAACTTATTTTGTACATAATGTTGCTGCTACCGTCTCTTATGACCAAAAAGAGCTTCTGGACATCAGAACAGCGATTACTCACCTTGAACTGGACGAATTGGTAAGGAGTCAGCGACGAGTGGCTAATCTGCCTTTGCCATCGATAATATTGGCCAACTTACAATCGTTTGATAATAAAATGGATGAACTACAGGCACGAATATCCTACCAACGGGACATTAAAAACTGTAATATCTTATGTTTCACCCGAGTCGTGGCTGAAAGATGATATGAATAACATACAGCTGGTGGGTTATACACTGTATCGTCAGGATAGAACAGCAGCCTCTGGTAAAATAAGGGGTGGAGGTCTATGTATGTTTGTAAACAACAGCTGGTGCACGATATCTAAGAAAGTCTCAAGGTTTTGCTCGCCTGAGGTAGAGTATCTCATGATAAGCTGTAGACCACACTATCTACCAAGAGTTTTCATCTATATTCTTCATAGCTGTCTATTTACAACCACAAACCGATGCTGGCACTAAGACCGCACTCAATGAACTGTATACGGCCATAAGCAAACAGGAAAACGCTCATCCAGATGCGATGCTCCTAGTGGCTGGGGACTTTAATGCAGGGAAACTTAAATCTGTTTCACCTCATTTCTACCAGCATGTTCAATGTGCAACCAGAGGGGAAAAAAACTCTAGACCACCTTTACTCCACACACAGAGACGCAAACAAAGCTCTCCCTCGCCCTCCATTTGGAAAATCAGACCATAATTCTATCCTCCTGATTCCTGCTTACAAGCAAAAACTAAAGCAGGAAGCAGCAGTGACTCGGTCAATAAAGAAGTGGTCAGATGAAGCAGATGCTAAGCTACAGGACTGTTTTTCTAGCACAGACTGGAATGTGTTCTGTGATTCTTCCGATGGCATTGAGTACACCACATCAGTCACTGGCTTCATCAATAAGTGCATCGATGACATCGTCCCTACAGTGACTGTACGTACATACCCCAACCAGAAGCCATGGATTACAGGCAACATCCGCACTGAGCTAAAGGGTAGAGCTGCCGCTTTCAAGGAGTGGGACTCTAACCCGGAAGCTTATAAGAAATCCTGCTATACCCTCCGACGAACTATCAAACAGGCAAAGCGTCAATACAGGACTAAGATCGAATCGTACTACACCGGCTCCGACGCTCGTCAGATGTGGCAGGGCTTGCAAACTATTACAGACTACAAAGGGAAGCACAGCGGCGAGTTGCCCAGTGACACAAGCCTACCAGACGAGCTAAATTACTTCTATGCTCGCTTCGAGGCAAGTAACACTGAAACATGCATGAGAGCATCAGCTATTCCGGATGACTGTGTGATCACGCTCTCCGTAGCCGATGTGAGTAAGACCTTTAAACAGGTCAACATTCACAAGGCCAGATTACCAGGACGTGTACTCCGAGCATGCACTGACATTTTCAACCTCTCCCTGTCTGAATCTGTAATACCAGCATGTTTCAAGCAGACCACCATAGTCCCTGTGCCCAAGAAGACTAAGGTAACCTGCCTAAATGACTACCGACCTGTAGCACTCACGTCTGTAGCCATGAAGTGCTTTGAAAGGCTGGTCATGGCTCACATCAACACCATTATCCCAGAAACCCTAGACCCACTCCAATTTGCATATCGCCCCAACAGATCCACAGATGATGCAATCTCTATTGTGCTCCACACTGCCCTTTCACACCTGTCATTTTGGGGTATTGTGTGTGTATATGGGTGAGATTATTAATTTTTTTAATCCATTTTGAATTCAGGCTGTAACACAACTAAATGTGGAATAAGTCAAGGGGTATGAATACTTTCTGAAGGCACTCTAGGTCCATTATAAACAGTTTTGATTTGGTTGATTTTTGTATTTTTACTCAAACCACCCTCAGGCCGGATTGGACCCCCTCGTGGGCCGGATCCGGGCCGTATGTTTGACACCCCTGACCTAGATTCAATCAGATCAAGCATTAACCCACGCTAACCGACACCCGCATAGCTGGTGTTTTGGCTGTGTCAGAGCCGGGAACTGCATTGGAGCTGTCAAATCGGTGAACAGCTGCTCGTGTGGTCATTGTCACAAAGCCACACCCGTCCCACTCACATTAGAAGTTCAGAACTAGAAAGTGTAGGCTATATAGATATAATGAAACTCAAATTGAAAATCATTCAACAAAACGTTTCAGCCTAATCGATGTGTAGATTGTATCACAGTGTTGGAACTTGTAAACATGGCTACATGGGATTTCTACTAATGTGCCAATGTCCGCAATAAGTATGATGCCGGGAGCCACTGATTGACTCTAACGCAGTTCCACCTAGGACACCGTCAAAACAACAGCTAAGTGGGTGTTTCATCCCCCCCCCCCCCCCCAGTGCGGTGGAGCAGGGTACTGGTATGCTGGAGCTGGACTGTCACCTGACTCGGGACGGTCATGTGATCGTGTCACATGACGAAAACCTCCTGAGGCAGACCGGCCATGATGTCACCATCTCCTCCCTAAACCTAGAGGTCAGAGGTCAAATGTATATTAAAACCATATAAATAGAATGTAAAACTCCCTGTGATTGTTGCTTGAGCGCTCTTTATATTACCATAGCTATTCTGACCATAATGTGTATGTATTATAATGTGTATACATGTAGGCCCCCTTTATAATCTTTTCCATAAGCTGTTTATGAGCTTTTATAAGCTGTTCTATACAGCTTATTAAGCCAGTAGTGAGACAGTTCATTCATTTTGTAGTATAAAATACTAATTGTGTTTTCTTTTCAGGAGTTACCCCTGTATAAGGACAGACTGGAGGTCACGTTCTATGCAGGTATCTACTGTAGCACATACACTCTATGGCCAAAAGTGGTCGTCGAACATCTCATTCCAAAATCATAGGCCTTAATATGGAGTTGGTCCCCCCTTTGCTGCTATAACAGCCTCCACTCTTCTGGGAAGGCTTTCCACTAGATGTTGGAACATTGCTGCGGGGACTTGCTTCCAATCAGCCACGAGCATTAGTGAGGTTGGGCACTGAAGTTGGGCGATTATGCCTGGCTCGCAGTCGACGTTCCAATTCATCCCAAAGGTGTTCGATAGGGTTGAGGTCAGGGCTCTGTGCAGGCCAGTCAAGTTCTTCCACACCGATCTCGACAAACCATTTCTGTATGGACCTCGGTTTGTGCACGGGGGCATTGTTATGCAGAAACAGGAAAGGGCCTTCCCCAAACTGTTGCCACAAAGTTGGAAGCACAAAATTGTCTAGAATGTCATTGTATGCTGTAGCGTTAAGATTTCCCTTCACTGTAACTAAGGGGCCTAGCCCGAACCATGATAAACAGCCCCAGGCCATTATTCCTCCTCCACCAAACTGTACAGTTGGCACTATGCATTCGGGCAGGTAGCATTCTCCTGGCAACCGCCAAACCCAGATTCATCCGTCGGAATGCCAGATGGTGAATTGTGATTCATCACTCCAGAGAACGCGTTTCCACTGCTCCAGAGTCCAATGGCGGCGAGCTTTACACCACTCCAGCCGACGCTTGACATTGCGCATGGTGATCTTAGGCTAGTGTGTGGCTGCTCGGCCATGGAAACCCATTTCCCGACAAACAGTTCTTGTGCTGATGTTGCTTCCAGAGGCAGAGTGTTGCAACCGAGGACAGACTGTTTTTACGCACTACCACTTCAGCACTCTGTGGTCCCGTTCTATGAGCTTGTGTGGCCTTCCACTTGGCGGCTGTGCCGTTGTTGCTCCTAGACGTTTCCACTTCACAATAACATCACTTACAGTTGACCTGGGCAGCTCTAACAGGGCAGAAATTTGACAAACTGACTTGTTGGAAAGGTGGTATCCTATGGCGGTGCCACATTGAATGTCACTGAGCTCTTCAGTACGGGCCATTCTACTGCCAATGTTTGTCAATGGAGATTGCATGGCTGTGTGCTTGATTTTAAATACCTGTCAGCAACGGGTGTGGCAGAAATAGCCAAATCCACTTATTTGAAGGGTGTCCACATACTTTTGGTGATGTAGTGTATGTCTCGATCAGACCGACAGCGTCATTGCATCAATGCTACGTAATAAATTCAATATTAAAACGTATTTAATTATGTAATCCAACGTTTTTTGTGGCTATGTGTGCAACAAAAGTTCAACATTCACCTTTTGCAACTATTTCTGTCAAGTCTAAGCATACCATTTTATGTATACGTTGCACCATACAGAACACACTGCAACTGCCTCTGCAACGCAATGCTGCAAGGCAAATGTAGCATTCCATTGGAAATTAATGTACTTCTGGTGTACCAAAATGGAATGACGCTGTCGGTCTAATCGAGGTAATACACACACAGAGATACACACCCTGAATCATCCACCATACTTCTCTGACAGAAGTGGGTCGATGGCATAGACAAATGCTCCTTGTGAAGTTTCGCACCAATGTGTGCATGCGTATGTATATTCACTGCCCCACCCTTCTCCCTCCCATCCTCTCCCTTTCTTCCCTCTGTTCCCACACCAGGCCGCTACAGCACCGGTACAGACAGGAAGTTCACACTGTTGGAGGAAGTGTTCAGGAAGTTTCCTAAGATGCCAATCAACATCGAGATCAAAGAGGACAACAGCTTGCTGATGGAGAAAGTACAGGACTAAGCTGAATTGAATCAAATCCAACTTTCAACTTTACATTGTTTTAAAGTGACCCAACTGAGCTGAATCCAATTAAATTCAACTTTATTTACAGAATATACTTTATTAATATAGCTGCGAGCAGCAATGAACGGGGTTCACAGCATTACAGAAAGGACACAAGATAGTTGGATAACAAAGCAAGCACTCTATCATGTAGGAACTATCTTCCTTTATGTGCAATCAGTGAAAGCATTACCATGGTTATCTCTCAATACCACAAGGATCTATTGTCCCACCAACTGGTCTAGTGCAGCAATCTAAGGTTACAGTGACTTTATAGTCACACAGCTTCTAAGGACATATACATAAGGATTACATACCAAATTTCATGGCCCCTTGTCCATCGGTTCAGTTCTTATAGCCTTGGTGTGATATGGTGCCATCTAGTGGTGTAATGTGGCCGTCTTTGAATGCAGCAACTAATCATTCTCCAATTCATTAGAGGCTAATTCATTGAGTCTATACCAAATCTGGAGTCAATCTGATTTATGGTTCGTGAGAAGAAGATTTTAAAAGTATTTTTAGCATTAGCATATGTGCTAACGTGTATTTATAGGTACAGTGCAGCCATATTTGAATGCATATGGTTCATGAGGAGAAGATGATTGCAGATGATTTTGAGCATAAGCGTTACATATGCAGAATTAGTTGTTAATAGTTTCTTTGTATTTTGAGATATCAATACCAATTTCAGTGTGGTTCATCTTAGAGACGTCCATGATAGCAGTTCCAAGTTGATAGGCCATTGTGATGTGGATTTACAAAGGATTTAAATGGACATGTAAACTCTGATTTTTGATTTGTCATTAACTCAGCCATCTCTTAACCAATCCCTTAGCTTGGTGTTATTTGGACTTATTGTTCATGAGAATACGTTTTTCATAGGTTTTCCAAAATTCCCAAGATGGATGAAAAAAATATCCTGATGGGGCCTTATGGGTCCTTGAGGCAAATTTGTTCAGCATGAGGAAAGACATCTAGGTCAAACGGGGCGGCGGATATGAGGGTTTAAGTGAGACCGCTTATAACAGTGCCACCTATAGGCCAATCGGTACCATTCCTTTTGACCAATTTTACTCATGGTCTCTAGTTTCTGTGTGCCAAATTAGAAAAAAAGTTACCAATCTATGCTTCAGTTATTTGACCATGTCAAGGAAATAATTATCTAAGAATAACCATAGGTTTCACAGCTTTGCTGAATGGCTAAGTCACAGACAACGAATAACTCCTCTCTCCCTTTCTGCCCCGGTCTCCAAACGTCTCTCTTCCGTCTCTCTCTTCCATTTCTCTCTCTCTCGCTCTCTCTCTCGCTCCATACCTTCTTCTGTCTCTCTCAGGTGTCCAACATGGTGAAACAGTATGATAGAGAGGACCTCACAGTGTGGGCGACTGTAGACTCTACCATTATGAAAAAGTGCTGCAGAACTGTAAGTGTCAACTAGGGGGAAATACAACAGGGACTCCAACTCCTATCCTAGGGAGAGATTTTTTTATTGCACTCTCTCAACCCACCCTCTCTCTCTTCCCTGTCCCTCCTGCTCTCTTCCATCCCGGTTCCTCTATCTCTCCTCTCACCACTCTCCTCCCCCCTCTCTCTCCTTGTAGAACTCCACCATGCCCTATAGTTTCAGTATGAGACGAGGGCTGCAGCTGCTCCTCCTTTACTACAGCGGCCTGCTGCCCTTTGTACCGCTGGGAGAGAGCTTCCTGCAGTTCTACCTGCCCCGCATTATCAACAGGTGTGTGTGTATGCGCGTGCGAGCATTTGTGTTTTTTTTGCGTATGGGTTCCAAGGTTAATGTGCTGATACAGTACCTATCTGACTTCGCCATCATCTGACTTCGCCATCATCTGACTTCGCCATCATCTGACTTCATCATCTGTTATGGGTGTGTGTGGTCACATGTTTATCTTTGAGTATAGGTGCACACGGATGTGTGGTGACATAGAGCTTTCTATTGTTCTATCTGTCTGGCAACCCTGTGTGTGTGTGCGTGCGTGTGCGTGTGTGTGTGCATGTGTGTCGTAAATTGTAACTGTATCATCTAATCTCATTCTATTTGGTGCAGGACATATATTCCTGAGGAGCGTCTTCTGAAGAACAGAATGGTCATCTATCTGATAGAAAAGTAGGTACATTTACTACAGTAACAAAGCAGTTCCCTTTCCCTACTAAAACAAAAGACCATATACAAGCTTTGATAAAAGATTAAACCATCTGCAAATGTTTAATGTTGTTCCAGATTAACAATGAGGAAGAGTCTATTCAAACATCTGGTCAACAGAGGAATTCAGGTACAGAGCAACCATCATCATCATTATCATCATCATTACTATTATCATCTTTATCATCATTTTCGTTACTGCCATCACTTCCTAGCACCTTCTGCTAACTTCTACCGCTTCAGTATGTCATGGCCCTTCAGTAGGCTCAGCAGAGCTCCTGTTACATCCCAATTTCACTTATCTAGCCCTTTAAGAACTGTAGACACTGAGGGTGTAGGGCAAGGGGCAAACATAGGAGGGGGTCCAATCCAGTCCGATTTTAGTGCAATTTCTCTGTTATACTGATCTATAATGGGCTTTTGGATGATCAGTGGGCAACGGCCGGCCCCCCTACCAAGATGGGTCGTCCCGGTTTTCTGATAGACTGAGGTCACGCAAACTCACATTCAAAGTAAAACGCGGCATCAGCAAAGAGACCTGCTCCGACTCTGTCATCAGTTAGATAGCCAAGATCATGGGTCGTAAAAAACGGAAAGGGTGCCTATAAACGTAGAAAGAGCACATTCTACATTGTCACCTCACTCAAAACGTCCTATTATTTGGCCAGCTAAAACCATGATTTGGTCAAACAGTAAAGTGCATTATCCTCATGATTCCTGTAATGAAAGTGTCTGCCCTCCCAATGTGCATGTGCCCTCGCTGGGGCCTGCTGCTGCGATGAGTGATATGGCTCTCCCCCCATGCGCTCGAGAGAAAAATGCTTTCTAAACGTAGAACAACCTTCGTCTCCTTGTTCATGTCGAAGAGAGGAGGGTCTCAGCTTTCTGTAGGTATAATTATTTATTTCTCAACTCTCAATATTTAGCTCAATCGCAACTATTTTACAACCAAGATATTTGATATGGCTTTGAGATATGGAGCTCATGGGTAGTAGCCTAAAACTGCGATGTTTTTTTAGCACATAACATTTACTGTTGGATGAATACATGGCTACTAGCAGTGGGTATTATATTTAGAGTTAGAAATGTAGTTAATGTGCTTTTTTAGTAGTTTCCACTTCTTCAGGTGTTGAACCCCACATTAATTAGCCAATGATATTAGTTAGTGCACATAAACATGTATGTAATTCGTCTCTATTGAATAAAAATAAATCTGGAAATACTGGAGTTAAACCCCAAATTCATGACAATCACTGGATTAGCACATAAAAATAATATGAAACATGCATTCCTGCGTGGACGTGAATACCTCAGTAGTCTATTTATTATACTTCTTAATAAAGCACTACGAATGACTTTATAAGATGATTACTCGTGATTTAGGTCTGGAGGCCTGTTATATAAATGAATAGGGTAGGTGTTGATTCAGGGGAACACATATGATAAGCGCTCATTTGCAATATAGCCTAAGGCCTAGATTCAATCAGATCAAGCGTTAACCGGCGATAGCTGCACTGCTGATGTTTTGGCGGTGTCGGAGGTGTAACAACGTTGGAGCTGTCAAATCGGTGAGCAGCTGCTCTTGATTATTGTCACAAAGCCACACCCGTCCCACTCGCGTTAGAAGTTCAGAACAAGAAAGTGTAGGCTATATAGAAATATTGAAAATCATTAAACAAAATAATGAGGATTTCTATCAGCCTAATCGAAGTGGCGCAGTGGTCTAAGGCACTGCATCGCAGTGCTAGCTGTGCCACTAGAGATCCTGGTTCGAATCCAGGCTCTGTCGTAGCCGGCCACGACCGGGAGACCCATGGGGCGGCGCACAATTGGCCCAGCGTCGTCCAGGGTAGGGGAGGGAATGGCCGGCAGGGATGTAGCTCAGTTGGTAGAGCATGCCGTTTGCAACGCCAGGGTTGTGGGTTCGATTCCCACGGGGGGCCAGTATGAAAAAAAAAAAAAGTATGTATGCACTCACTAACTGTAAGTCGCTCTGGATAAGAGCGTCTGCTAAATGACTTAAATGTAAATGTAAATTAACATCTCAAATTCCAGTGTTTTAAATTATAAACAAGGCTGCATGGGATTTCTCTTAATGCGACTCCGTGCAGCCAATGGCAATGTCTGCTTTAGGTATAATGCCAGGAGCTGCTTGTGGATTTGACAGTTCTAACACAGTTCCACCTCCAACATCGCCAAGACAACCGCTATGCGGATGTTGGCTAAAGCAGAAGAAGCACAGAGTAACAGCAGAGAAGATGCTGAGACAGATAGACACACAACAGGGAGGCAAACAAAATAGCTAGAGCGGAGGCACAGTTATAGTGGTGAGTTGTATCTCCAGTGGTGCTTTTACATATTGTATTTGTTTTAAACATGAACTGGTTAAAAAAGAGGAGGAGGACCATATTTTGCCAGTCACTGGTACAGAAATGGTTGAGAAACGCTGTACTTTACTGTCAATGTTATGTGTCAGCACTACTGCCTGTGTCTAAGTCTAACTCACAGTGGATGCGAATGTCAGACAGAAGACTCAAGCCTGGTGTAGATGTACAGTTGAAGTCGGAAGTTTACATACACCTTAGCCAAATACATTTAAACTCAGTTTTTCACAATTCCTGACATTTAATCCTAGTAAAAATTCCCTGTTTTAGGTCAGTAAGGATCACCACTTTATTTTAAGAATGTGAAATGTCAGAATAATAGTAGAGAGAATGATTTTATATCAGCTTTTATTTCTTTCATCACATTCCCAGTGGGTCAGAAGTTTACATGCATTCAATTAGTATTTGGTAGCATTGCCTTTAAATTGTTTAACTTGGGTCAAACGTTTCGGGTAGCCTTCCACAAGCTTCCCACAATAAGTTGGGTGAATTTTGGCCCATTCCTCCTGACAGAGCTGGTGTAACTGAGTCAGGTTTGTAGGCCTCCTTGCTCGCACATGCTTTTTCAGTTCTGCCCACACATTTTCTATAGGATTGAGGTCAGGGCTTTGTGATGGCCACTCCAATACCTTGACTTTGTTGTCCTTAAGCCATTTTGCCACAACTTTAGAAGTATGCTTGGGGTCATTGTCCATTTGGAAGACCCATTTGTGACCAAGCTTTAACTTCCTGACTGATGTCTTGAGATGTTGCTTTAATATATCCACATAATTTTCCTTCCTCATGATGCCATCTATTTTGTGAAGTGCACCACCAGTCCCTCCTGCAGCAAAGCACCCCCCACAGCATGATGCTGCCACCGCCGTGCTTCACAGTTGTGATGGTTTTCTTTGTCTTGCAAGGCACCCCCTTTTTCCTCCAAACATAATGATGGTCATTATGGCCAAACAGTTCTATTTTTGTTTCATCAGACCAGAGGATATTTCTCCAAAAAGTACGATCGTTGTCCCCATGTGCAGTTGCAAACCGTAGTCTGCCTTTTTTATGGCGGTTTTGGAGCAGTGGCTTCTTCCTTGCTGAGCGGCCTTTCAGGTTATGTCGATATAGGACTTGTTTTACTGTGGATATAGATACTTTTGTACCTGTTTCCTCCAGCATCTTCACAAGGTCCTTTGCTGTTGTTCTGGGATTGATTTGCACTTTTCGCACCAAAGTACGTTCATCTCTAGGAGACAGAACACGTCTCCTTCCTGAGCGGTATGACGGCTGCGTGGTCCCATGGTGTTTATACTTGCGTACTATTGTTTGTACAGATGAACGTGGTACCTTCAGGCGTTTGGAAATTGCTCCCAAGGATGAACCAGACTTGTGGAGGTCTACAATTTTTTTTCTGAGGTCTTGGCTGATTTCTTTTGATTTTCCCATGATGTCAAGCAAAGAGGCACTGAGTTTGAAGGTAGGCCTTGAAATACATCCACAGGTACACCTCCAATTGACTCAAATTATGTAAATTAGCCTATCAGAAGCTTCTAAAGCCATGATATCATTTTCTGGAATTTTCCAAGCTGTTTAAAGGCACAGTCAACTTAGTGTATGTAAACTTCTGACCCACTGGAATTGTGATACAGTGAATTATAAGTGAAATAATCTGTCTGTAAACAATTGTTGGAATAATTACTTGTGTCATGCACAAAGTAGATGTCCTAACTGACTTGCCAAAACTATAGTTTGTTAACAAGAAATTTGTGGAGTGGTTGAAAAACAAGTTTTAATGACTCCAACCTAAGTGTATGTAAACTTCCGTCTGTGATAGGGTCTGGGCAGTGGCTGATAGGGTCTGGGCACCACTCCCCCCATGGTGGGGGGGTGAGTTGGTGGCACGAGCAGTGGTGTGGGCTGGTGTGGATAAAATGCCTGGGCCGAATTCTTGTCCCAGTCCACCCCTGCGGCCCAGCTCACTAATAATCACCTAAATGAAAGCTAGACAGTCAGGGAGCATCAGAAATTCCAAAAACGATGAATAGAGGACTATTCATAGCAAATGTTGACGGCAAGGACCAATTTTCTGTGCGGCGCTCTTGAACTTGTTGAAGACCGAATGTGCCCCCGGGTCAAAATGAGTTTGACACTCCTGGTGAAGGGACAGGTGACTGAAATAGAACCAGGGTCATGTTAATTTGAGAACAGCGTAGAAAAACGTTGCGCAACAAAAAAGGAAATTGAGCGTTTCTCATTGAATATTCAGATATTTTAACTCCCTGTTTCACTTTGTTTTGGACAATTTTCTTTTGTTTTGTACCTAATGAATATGACCCAGCCCTCACTCATATCCACCCACATTAAAAAATACTATAGTAATTATTGTAGTGTTTTTGCGGATTTTAGTATACTAGTAATCACTTAAGTGTTTTTGCAGAATGTACTATACTGTAGTATTTACGGTAGTGTTTTTGCAGGCATTACTACTAAAAGAGCATATTTTCCATAACCCGTAGGTAGGTAGGTAGGACTGGGGTCTGAATGAATAGTTCAGAGCTACTGCTCTTTTCTATAACCTGTAGGGAACACAATATATGGTCTATACTTAGCATGTAGGTTTCTCACTTACAGTGCATTCGGAAATTATTCAGACCGCTTCACTGTTATGTTACAGCCTTATTCTAAAATTGGTTAAATAGTTTTTTCCCCCTCATCAATCTACACACAATACGCCATAATGACAAAGCAAAAACAGGTTTTTTGATATGTTTTCAAATTTCACATTTACATAAGTATTCAGACCCTATGCTATGAGACTTGAAATTGAGCTCAGGTGTATCCTGTTTCCATTGATAATCCTTGAGATGTTTCTACAACTTGACTGGAGTCCACCTGTGGTTAATTCAATTGATTGGACATGATTTGGAAAGGCACACACATGTCTATATAAGGTCCCACAGTTGATAGTGTATGTCAGAGCAAAAACCAAAAAGTGAAGGGGCCTAAATACTTTCTGAATGCACTGTATGGGTGGCACAAAATGGGATATGGGGGAGGGGAATGGGCATGTATTTATGCAAATTAAATACTGTAGTTCCTCAATATCTCTTTGAAGTCACATAGATCACATCATTACGCTCTTTTTGTTTACAAAGCCGTGCTCCACAGACTTCAGACTTACCTAACATCACTGTTAAGATTTAAAATAACTAGTTATCAAACCCTTTCACAGGTTTGGTTAACTCTGGAGACTCCTTTGGTGTCCAGAGTTAGGTAAATCAGCCTTTAATTTCTTTGCACCTTACTTGTGGAATGACCTACAATACACTTTAACATTTGAGGAATTGGTGCATCAATGGCATTTCAGACTGTTGTTAGGGGACCTTTTTACTGAGGAATGTGTCTGTTTTTTATGATTGTGTTTTTCTTTTCGTGTATTGTTGTGTATAATAACGTGTATTTTATTGTGTATATTAATGTGTAGTTTAATGTGTTTATTGTATTTTGATGTGTATTGTGGTGCTTATACAGGGCTCATCTGGAAAGAGACGTTGGTCTCAGCATTGACTCTCTGTCAAAATAAAGGTTAAATAAAAAAATAGTATTCTCTATAGTGTTTTTGCGGACTGTAGTGTTTCTGCGGACATTACTGTAGTATTTACTACAGTGCTTATTTTTGCGGATAATACTGTAGTATTCACTATATTATTCTACAGTATACTACAACATTCTAAAGTAAAAGTACTACACATTATCAAGGGATACTACAGTGTACGTCTGGCCCTATCTGTCCTCAGGTGCACCTGTTCGTCTGCAACGAGGATCCGGACATCGAGGCGGCGTTCGAAGCAGGAGCCACAGGCGTCATGACAGACTACCCCACCCTCTTGACTAACTACCTACACAGACACAGGAATCAAGATTGACAGCCCAAACCTCCAATCAAACTACTGATTCCCAAACAGGGTTCTTGACTGCAGCTCAAGCTACCTATCAAGAGACCTCCACGCGTACGTTGTTTATCACTGAAAGAACCACACTGAAATCACAATTTTCCTTCACAACTCCGGTCTCCACCAATGAGCAAAAGGACCGTTCTGTGAGGAAGTTGCCTGAAAAGCACAGATCCAAGACCAGCGTAACCTTCCCAAATCCCAACCTTAACCAAGAGGGAAAAACATAAAACCAACCTCTGATCAATGTCTTTAGGCAACTTCATTCCATCAAAAAAATTAATAATAATAATAATAATAAAAAAATCTTTATAAATAAATAAAAAATACAACAAGAAAGATAATAAAAAAATACATAAAATAAGATAATAAAAAAAAGGGAGGCACTCACTAACTGTAAGTCGCTCTGGATAAGAGCGTCTGCTAAATGACTAAAATGTAAAATGTAAATCTACACAAAAGGATGTCACTACACTTACTGTCTTTTGGTTAATGGATTGTGGCCAAATATTGACACACTGTTCACCTCTCTCTGCAACCTCTCTACAGCCTTCCCAAACCCTAATGGATCTATCAGTGGCTGTCTGGATGTTTTCTTTAATTCTATATCCTTGACGTTCTCTCATGGTATTATGATATTTACATAATGGAACTTACTTTTGGGGTCTTTATGACAGGCTATACAAATTGTATGTTTATCAATGCAAAGATGATTTAAATAAATACTTGTATAGTTTTAAGCGTTCTCAAGACCAGCCTCCATTTGTTTATACCACCGGAAAATAACGGCTTCCAACACACAGTATTTACTTGCTTCAATTCCTAATTCTCTCAGCCCAGGCCATGGTCAAAGTCTGCTCACGATTCTTAACAATAATCTACCAGCCAGTCCGGTCCCAGTGGGAAACAAAGGCTGCACTTTCCTGACCTGGTTCACTGTGTGTTGCATGCAGTATAAAAAATAGGTTAATGGAATAAGTGGATGAATTCAAACACAACTCTTTAGAGACGTGGTAAAAGATTAAGACCTTGTCCTTTAGACTTCGGAGAAATAGGGCTTCTGTGACGCACGCAGCAGCTACAATGAATAAGAGCTGGAAACACAGGGCACTGGACTGGTTCATCTAAATCTAGATAAGAATATCAGACTTGAGAGTTGAGTACAAGTCAGACCTTTAGCTAATGTAATTTTCTAATCGTCTAATAAAGTTTGATATACATGGTGGGATAAATATGTATTTTTATTTTGGGGTGTAAATAATGGCAGTGGCAACATGGTTATATAAATAAATATTGAGACCAACAAGGTTTGGTTTAGTTTTTCATGTATAATGATTTCATTCTGTTTTTAGAACAATCATTTCCCCTAGAGTTGCATTTTGCTCCATTGTTTTCATTTTTGTTGGTGTCTTTATGATGGTATGCCCATCTAACAGTGGCTTTATTAGTAGGCCTACATTTAATAGTCCTACAGTTATGAGTTATTATGTAATGTAGCAAGTACAGTGGGGAAAAAAAGTATTTAGTCAGCCACCAATTGTGCAAGTTCTCCCACTTAAAAAGATGAGAGAGGCCTGTAATTTTCATCATAGGTACACGTCAACTATGACAGACAAATTGAGGAAAAAAAATCCAGAAAATCACATTGTAGGATTTGTAATGAATTTATTTGCAAATTATGGTGGAAAATAAGTATTTGGTCACCTACAACCAAGCAAGATTTCTGGCTCTCACAGACCTACCATCAGTAACACACTACGCCGCCAGGGACTCAAATCCTGTAGTGCCAGACGTGTCCCCCTGCTTAAGCCAGTACATGTCCAGGCCCGTCTGAAGTTTGCTAGAGTGCATTTGGATGATCCAGAAGAGGATTGGGAGAATGTCATATGGTCAGATGAAACCAAAATATAACTTTTTGGTAAAAACTCAACTTGTCGTGACTGGAGGACAAACAATGCTGAGTTGCATCCAAAGAACACCATACCTACTGTGAAGCATGGGGGTGGAAACATCATGCTTTGGGGCTGTTTTTCTGCAAAGGGACCAGGACGACTGATCCGTGTAAAGGAAAGAATGAATGGGGCCATGTATCGTGAGATTTTGAGTGAAAACCTCCTTCCATCAGCAAGGGCATTGAAGATGAAACGTGGCTGGGTCTTTCAGCATGACAATGATCCCAAACACACCGCCCGGGCAACAAAGGAGTGGCTTCCCAAACACACCGCCCGGGCAACTGGAGTGGCCTAGCCAGTCTCCAGATCTCAACCCCATAGAAAATCTTTGGAGGGAGTTGAAAGTCCATGTTGCCCAGCGACAGCCCCAAAACATCACTGCTCTAGAGGAGATCTGCATGGAGGAATGGGCCAAAATACCAGCAACAGTGTGTGAAAACCTTGTGAAGACTTACAGAAAACGTTTGACCTGTGTCATTGCCAACAAAGGGTATATAACAAAGTATTGAGAAACTTTTGTTATTGACCAAATACTTATTTTCCACCATAATTTGCAAATAAATTCATAAAAAATCCTACAATGTGATTTTCTGGATTTTTTTTTCTCATTTTGTACCCATGATGAAAATTACAGGCCTCATCTTTTTAAGTGGGAGAACTTGCACAATTGGTGGCTGACTAAATACTTTTTCCCCCCACTGTATATGGGACGGCTGTCAATCCTTTGGTCCTTAAATTAAACTGGAATACTTTGTTATTTATCACAGTTTTCTTTAACCAATTACGTTCTTTAATGCAAAGCTGACAGACATGTTCCTTACATTTTCCCCTTTCCACTTTCCTCTTACATTTTTGCGGTAATGCTGCAATTATTTGGTTGTAATTTTGGGTAGAGCAGACATTTCCATATGTTTTTGTTAGCTGCATGTGCGACACAACTCCACCAGTCCTACCAATGATATAATTTACGAAGATTATACCTTTTTTAAACATTTTGTCAAAAGAAAAATGTTTTTTATTAATTAGTATATTTGAGTTTAACCACAATATTTGTTGCATTATTTGTTCTGTCGTATCTGGAGGATTACATTGAAATTGCAACCAACTTTCGATGGCTTGTTTTAGAAATAGTGATATTTGGGAGATGATTTCCTTTTCAAATAACTGAAATTGTGAGGTTGTAATCTGAATAAAGAGAAAGGGGCCATTCTTGAATATTGGGTGAGACAATCTTACTAATTTGTTCGGATTTAAGTATAACTTTTGAATGACTGAAGCTTTTAGTGATAGGTCTAATGCTTTAATATTTAATCATTTCTGTCCTCCGAATTCATATTCATTATATAAATAGGCCCGATGAATTTTGTGTGGCTTGCCGTTCCAAATAAAATGGAATATTATTTTCTCATATAATTTAAGAAACTGTTCGCTAGGCGTAGGCAAGACCATAAGCAAATAGGTAAACTGGGATAATACTAAAGAGTTAATCAAGGTGATTTTTCCACAAATTGACAGGTATTTACCTTTCCATGGTAGCAAGATCTTATCTATATTTGCTAACTTTCTATTAAAATGTATTGGAGTGAGATCATTTATTTATTTTGGGATATGTATTCCGAGTATATCCACATCACCATCAGACCATTTTATTGGTAAACTACATGGTAATGTAACATTTTAATTTTTTAGTGATCCAATACGTAATATAGTACATTTATCATAATTTGGTTGTAATCCAGAGAGGTTAGAAAATGTATCTAGATCCTCTATGAGGCTGTGGAGGGATTCAAGTTGTGGATTTAAAAGAAAACATGAATCAATGACACTTTTGTTTTTAAGCCCTGGATTTCTAATCCTTTGATATTATTGTTGGATCTGTTTAAATAGCTAACATCTCGATGGCCATAATAAATAGATATGCCGATAGTGGACAACCTTGTTTCACTCATCTTGACAGTTTAAAACTTTGAGAAATAGCCATTATTTACTATTTTATACCAAGGGTAATTATAGATGAGTTTAACCCATTTCATAAGAGATACTCCAAAATTGAAATGCTCCAGGCATTTATATTTAAACCACAGTCGTACTTATCAAATGCCTTTTCGAAGTCATCTATGAATAGCAGGCCTGGTTTCCCAGATTTTTCTTAGTGTTCTATTGTTTCCAGTACTTGCCTTATATTATCTCCAATGTATCTTCCATGTAAAAAACCTGTCTGATTAGAATGAATAATGTCGGACAATACCTTTTAAATTCTATGAGCTATACATTTTGCTAGAATTTTTGCATCACAACACTGAAGTGTAAGGGGCCTCCAATTTTAAAAATGAACTGGATCTTTGTATTTTCCACTTGTATCCTGTTTCAGTAATAATGAAATCAGACCTTCTTCTTGAGTGTCTGATAATCTACCATTTACATAGGAGTGGTTAAAACATGCTAATAATGGTCCTCTGAGTATATCAAAAAAGGTTTGGTATACCTCGACTGGTATGCCATCCAACCCTGGAGTTTTCCCGGACTTTAATTGCATCCAGACGTTCCTCCTCTGTAATTTCACCATCACATGAGTCTTTCTGTATGGCTGTTAATTTGACATTATCAATAGAAAAAAATCTCTACAATTAGCTTCAGTTAGAGGAGATGGAGGCGACTGAAACGAAAACATATGCTTAAAGTACTTTGTTTCCTCCTTCAAAATATAATTTGTTGAATCATGGGTGACTCCGTCATTTGTAACCAGTTTCAGTCAATTCTTTTTGGTAGCATTCCTATGCTGTAGCATTTTCCCCCATATTCCATCCAGTTTGCTTTATTTTTATTATATATTACACTTGATCTTTCTTGAATAAGTTTCTCCATTTCTTTTGGTTTTTCCTCTAATTTATTCTGAGCCTCTATGTTACAGTTTTTATTGCTATCTATTAGTTCTGTTAGACCTTCTATTTCCTTAGTTAGTATGGACTCTTTTGACCTAAATTGCTTTTGTTGAGTACTGAATTGCATGGCCTCTAAAGGCACATTTAAAGGTGTCCCATACAATAAGGGGATTTGCTGTACCTATGTTATGTCGGAAAAAATCAGTTATAAATTCCTCTGTCCTAGTTAAAAACAAGTTATCATCCAATAGGCTTTGATTAAATTTCCAATATCCTCGCCCATGTGGAAATTCAGTAAGAGTAATGTATATGCCAATTATATGATGGTCCGACCACATTCTGTCCCCTATCAACACTTTTTTAAACTTTTGGTGCCAACGAGAATGACATAAGAAAGAAGTCAAGACGACTAGCTTGATTGAGTCCCCGCCATGTATATCTCACTAGATCAGGATATTTAAGCCTCCATATATTATTATTATTATGATTTATTTTTTTGTAATTTAGCAGACGCTCTTATCCAGAGTGACTTACAGGAGCAATTAGGGTTAAGTGCCTTGCTCAAGGGCACATCGACAGATTTTTCACCTAGTCAGCTCGGGGATTAGAACCAGCGACCTTTCGGTTACTGGCACAACGCTCTTAACCACTAAGCAACCTGCCGCCCCCATATATCTACTAGTTCTAATGTATCCATGACATTCATGATTTCCTTAAGAGCATGAGGTTGATTGTTTGTAGTGTGATTTCCTTTACGGTCCATTGAGCTATTTAAAACGGTATTATAATCTCCCACCATAATAATAGAGTCTTGAATTGCTTGCATGTCTGATAATTTATTATATATATTGTCAAAGAAGTGTGGATCATCATTACTTGGTCCGTAAAGGTTAATGAGCCATATCTGTTTATGGTCCAATAACATATTTAAAATAATCCATCTACCTAGCGTATTTGTTTGGACAATTTGCACATTCGGATCGAAATTACTGTTAATTAATATCATCACCCGTTTAGAGTTTCTTTGCCCATGGGAGAAGTATATTTCGCCCCCCCCCCCCCATTCCTTTTTCCACACAACTTCATCTAGAATTGTTGAATGAGTTTCCTGTAAACAATAGATATTATATTCCTTCTCTTTGAGCCATGTAAATATTGTTCTTCTTTTGTTATTATCTGCTAAGCCATTACAATTATAACTGGTTATACTTATTTCACCATATACCATAATGAGATACAAGTTTACATTTACATTTTAGTCATTTAGCAGACGCTCTTATCCAGAGCAACTTACAGTCAGTGAATACATATATATATATTTTTTTATACTGGCCCCCCGTGGGAATCGAACCCACAACCCTGGCGTTGCAAACGCCATGCTCTATCAACTTAGCTACATCCCTGCCGGCCATTCCCTCCCCTACCCTGGGCCAATTGTGCGCCGCCCATGAGTCTCCCGGTCGCGGCCGGCTGCGACAGAGCCTGGATTCGAACCAGGATCTCTAGTGGCACAGTTAGCACTGCGATGCAGTGCCTTAGACCACTGCGCCACTCAGGAGATAAGTTTCAAAACTATTTATCATTATATATGTTTGTAAATTTACCCATAAAAAATACCATAGTGATTGAGTGTCCATATAGCTGTAAAATGATATTTGCATTGCTACTAAGTAACCCTCCAATTGTTCTCCACTAATTCCCCCGCTAATGCCCCTCCCCGTCGGAGCCGTCATCCCAGTGATCGGCATACCACCCCCGTCCCTCCGGATTCCTAGGCCCCCGAGAGGCCAGGACCCATCCATCGAAAACAGCCCACAGTGCCACCCACAAAACAGAAGCAGGTCAACCGCCAAAACCATTTCCAATGCTCTCACCTCAATAAATATATATATATATATATAGCTATTTAAAAAAATATATCTATTCAAATATCTTGCATATCTTATTTTCCAGCATTATCAATTAATATGCGTAATAATGTCGGCAGTTCATGCGTAGGATTTTAACCTATAACCCGGATTGCCATTGTATTACATTTCATTTTTGACAAGCAATTATTATTTTTGCAAACAATTATTGTGGTTCATCCTATATTCTCCCTAACATCCTTACCCCCTTGCAACAGATGTGGGATAAACACACACGCACATACTCTAACACACTCAACCCCTTTCCTCCACAATCAACCATAAAATCAGATGCTCAACGGTTGATACATCCCAGAGCCCAACTCAAGAAAGGACCTGATTTACGAATGCATATACAGTTACAGCTGTTTGAGAAAGCATGCAAGATTGAGCAAAAATTAACAACAATGTGAGATTTTATTAATCTATTTAATCTATGTCAAGTCCTAGGTGATGGAGATCAGATCCACTCTCTTCACCTGAGACACAAACACTTGTAACCATTTTTCCCAAGCATCTCCGTGCAGTCAGACCTTTGATTATTTTGTGCCACCTGGGCCACAATGATAAGCCCCCTCTCTGATTGTCCGAGTGTGACCCCCTCCCCATGGATTACTGCAGCCAGTGTTGCCAGCACTGCCACTACCTGGGTGGGGGTACCCCACCGGAATCCCCACCGGCTAGGTACAAGTTCGTCAAGGTTCTCATTAGCAGCTTTGAGAATTTCCTTGTATATTATGCTCTCCCATCAGGGGGCTCTGGCTTTGTAGGACCAACCCTGCCAGGCAGGCTCAGAATCTTGAGGGGGCGGTGCTGCTCAAGTAGGTCTCTGACCGCATTTATTTTTCTGTTTTGGCTGCATATAGTCAACTCACAGCAGGTCCATAAAACAGATGGGGACTTCTCTTTGGTGTATGGGTCGCTCAGGTGGGTGTCTAGGATATAGGGTTGGGGATCGTTCCATCATGATAGGACAATAAAAAAATATATATATTACATCTTATGTATATCCCTCATCTGCACAAAATTGAAAGCTCTCTCACAACCCCTGCTCACAAACACACGTTGGTTCTAGGATATGCAACCATTTCCTTTCTCAATCACTTAAAGCCACACTTATTCAAACACAAAAACACACACCACACCTTCCATCACAATTCATCCACACATACCCACATACTGTGCCTTCTATGTCTTCTGTTTGCTATGTTTTTATCTCCACTATGTTGATTGAGTACTTGTGTTCTAATTTAGTTGCATTTGAAGATGTACAGTCGTGGTCAAAAGTTGAGAATGACACAAGTATTGGTCTTCACAAAGTTCGCTGCTTCAGTGTTATGAGATATTTTTGTCAGATGTTACTATGGTATACTGAAGTATAATTACAAGCATTCCATAAGTGTCAAAGGCTTTCATTGACAATTACATTAAGTTTATGCAAAGAGTCAATATTTACAATGTTGACCCTTCATTTTCAAGACCTCTGCAATCCGCCCTGGCATGCTGTCAACTAATTTCTGGGCCACATCCTGACTGATGGCAGCCCATTCTTGCATAATCAATGCTTGGAGCTTGTCAGAATTTGTGGGGTTTTGTTTGTCTACCTGCCTCTTGAGGATCGACCACAAGTTCTCAATGGGATTAAGGTCTGGGGAGTTTCCTGGCCATGGACCCAAAATGTTGATGCTTTGTTCCCCGAGCCACTTAGTTATCACTTTTGCCTTATGGCAAGGTGCTACATCATGCTGGAAAAGGCATTGGTCGTCACCAAACTGTTCTTGGATGGTTGGGAGAAGTTTCTCTCTGAGGATGTGTTGGTACCATTCTTTATTCATGGCTGTATTCTTAGGCAAAATTGTGAGTGAGCCCACTCTCTTGGCTGAGAAGCAACCCCACACATGAATGGTCTCAGGATGCTTTACTGTTGGCATGACACAGGACTGATGGTAGCGCTCACCTTGTCTTCTCCGGACAAGGTGTTTTCCGGATGCCCCAAACAATCGGAAAGGGGATTCATCTGAGAAAATGACTTTACCCCAGTCCTCAGCAGTCCAATACCTGTACCTTTTGCAGAATATCAGTCTGTCCCTGATGTTTTTCCTGGAGAGAAGTGGCTTCTTTGCTGCCCTTCTTGACACCAGGCCATCCTCCAAAAGTATTTGCCTCACTGTGCGTGCAGATGCACTCACACCTGCCTGCTGCCATTCCTGAGCAAGCTCTGCACTGGTGGTGCCCCGATCCCACTGCTGAATCAACTTTAGGAGACGGTCCTGGCACTTGCTGGACTTTCTTGGGCGCCCTGACGCCTTCTTCACAACAATTGAACCTCTCTCCTTGAAGTTCTTGATGATCCGAAAAATTGTTGATTTAGGTGCAATCTTACTAGCAGGAATATCTTTGCCTGTGAAGCCCTTTTTGTGCAAAGCAATGATGACTGCACGTGTTTCCTTGCAGGTAACCATGGTTAACAGAGGAAGAACAATGATTTCAAGCACCACCCTCCTTTTAAAGCTTCCAGTCTGTTATTTTAACTCAATCAGCATGACAGAGTGATCTCCAGCCTTGTCCTCGTCAACACTCTCACCTGTGTTAACAAGAGAATCACTGACATGATGGCAGCTGGTCCTTTTGTGGCAGGGCTGAAATGCAGTGGAAATGTTTTTTTGGGATTCAGTTCATTTTCATGGCAAAGAGGGACTTTGCAATTAATTTCAATTAATCTGATCACTCTTCATGACATTCTGGAGTATATGCAAATTGCCATAATCAAAACTGAGGCAGCAGACTTTGTGAAAATTAGTATTTGTGTCATTCTCAAAACTTTTGACCACGACTGTATTATTTAGCTTGTTATATTTTCTTGTAATACCGTCTTTTCCCTTTATAAAATACTATACCTACTATAAATGTGCTTTATTATTACAATCCCTACCATGGCTAGTATTGGTGTTCTATTATTCGACTCCTCTATTAGAACTTTCAGAATAGCCATGGAATAGTCTTGCTGCGACCAGTGTAACAGAACAATCTAAAGACACTACGCGAGATGGGAGACCACGACCAGTCCGTCACATCATTCCTTTTGATCTTTCCTGTGAGCAGTGGCAGTCTTTCTGAATTCATAAAGTACAATCTGGGTCGGCCATCGGTTAACGACCAATGCGCGAGACTGCTCTCTATACAAAAACAAAACTGAAACTATAGAACTGCAAATGAGCCGTCGTGAGGCAGTGTGCCCACAAAAGCCTGGGACTTGGTTGGAGGCAGTATAGGGTCGTATTCACTAGGCACCAAACAGAATGAAAACGGACTGAAACTGCCTAGGGACTACCTGAACTTTAGTTTTTCATTGCAAGGGAGTTTTGCTACGGTCCACACCAATAAATACGACCTAGTACTTACATAGGTTACAACAGAGCTACCTAACCCTCTTCCTGGAGATCTACCCTCCTGTGGGTATTCAGTCCAACCCGAACCTAACATACCTGATTCAGCTAGATGAGGATCATGTTCCAGGCCCTGACCAAATTGCATATAATGCAACCAATAGTTGCATAGCACGTCATTTGCATGCAATGTCATTGACTGCGCAGTCAGGAAATAGATTGCTATACCATATGGGTCGCATTCCTGCTTGACTATGTTGCAGACGGCTGCCAGATCTCGCAAAGCTTGGATAGGTGTTTAACATATCAGCTAATCACATAATATGATATAGCAGTGTAATGCCACACAGTCGATGACATGGCGCACAACCATTGGTTGATGCAATGCAACGTCTTCAACGTAATCAGGCAGGAACACCACCAATATGTGGTTGGTTGATATGTTCAACACTAGCCTTGTATGGCCATCCTTCCAAATCTTGTCTCGTTGAATTGTGTTGGAAATCTTGAGAAATCCAGTATAGGATTCTGGGTTTGATTGGGAGTGTAGGTTTTTCTTCAAACCCTTATCTAGCACACCTAACTAACTGGTTGATAAGCTGAATCACGTTAGTTACTACTGGGTTTGGAGCAAAAACCTACAGGATGGTAGCTGTACAGGAACAGTGGTAAGCTCTCCAATAGTGATTTGGGATTTGTAAAAAATTCAATAAAAGTAGAGGCCAATAAATCATCAAATAATCTGAACTAATTATGCTAATGTGTTATGTTAACTATCCAAACTTTGTAATACACCCATAAATTAAGAAGCAATGAAGTCCACCTGGAACGCACCCGTGTCGACCTGCAACCGCAGCCTAGCAATGAACGCGCCCGCGGGCTAGCAATGTGGTGATTGTTGTCTAATCGGGTAAACCAGAAGCCAGCTGGGCCACGAGTTGACGTTTTACGTTTGAAATGTTTTTATTAATTAAGGTACTGCAAATGCAATGCTCACTCATTATTTATTAATTACCATTTTGCTTCCTATGGCAGGCAAGCGAGGTCTGGTTTTCGGCCATGCTGGAAATGTGATCTCGCGTTATTGTGTCATTGTCAATACAGTACATGTACACAACGATTTGAACCTTCTGAACAACTAGTGGGTCAGGCGGCGCTCCACTGTCTGATTCATATCGCGTGATTTCTGAAGATTGTTCTCGATTATATCGACTGATTGGTTCTGTATGGGGTGTTATTAAAATGGCCCGGGTTAAACCGGCCTATTGCCCGTCACGTGACTGGGTGAGAGAGTAGCGCCCTGCTCAAATCGAACAAATCTGCACCGCTTCGTTATGTTATCAACAAGGCAGCATTATCCAGGCTTCAGAAACATGGCTCACAACCACGCCCGGGAATCGAATGCAATAAACTTTCAACCAGTGCAAAACACGCCTACATTGATATTAATCGAATCCCCGCATAGATACGAGTAAGAATTCAACCTAATTGGCTGACCTATATTCTGCCAGTCAATCTGACGATTCCCATTGGTCGTCGGGGATTTGTTTTGTAGCTGGTGACGTATTTGGTACCGCCTCCTTAACCAGCGTTGTAAACAAACCCCGAATAATATTGCAAGTTTGTCCCTGCACCACGAAAATATCCTATCTACAAAAAACTTAGTGGGAGTAGCTATAGTTCTTTTAATATTTTAACTACAACATACACGAAACTGTTTCATCTCAGAGAAAAACTTGTTCCTGTTGTCAAGTGTGAGAGACCGAGAGAGAACAGCTGCAAGGCAAATCTGCACCACGATTCTTCTTGTTTGTTTGGATCCATTCGTCCGATGGTTTCTTGCTGAAAAAGTGACCCAACAAGCTATCCCCTAGACGATTGAGCAATTTACTGATGCATCTCAGTTGACCTACCCAACGGTAGTTTGCTGGTCATATCTTCGTTAAAATTAGGTCTTCCACTGAAAATCCGATAACTACGTTAGGTGAGTCCAGTCCAGAGCTATTTTCTCTTGCGCTTGTATTTCCTTCCATGTTGCTAGCTGAGCCTGAAATGGCTGGTTTACAGTAAACATATTCAACGTCTCCTGTAAACCCAGATTATGGTTCAGTTGCTAGCTAGCAAGCTAACGTCACTCACGATAGCTAGCTAGAGTGGAAGACTGACGATGAATAATTCACTGTAGCAATCGTTTTGGGGAATTCTTGGCTAGCTACCTAAGTAGTTAGCTAACGTTAGCTGTTGTCTTTGTCAGAATGTGGAACGAGTCAGCTAACGTTAGCAGGTCAGCAAAATTACTGGCGTGCTAATTGCACATGGGCATTTAACCGTTTTAAATGACCCAAGACTTTTGAGTAAAAAATGAACTAATTGTCCCATCCATCTATGGAGCGCTACTGACTCTGACCATACATAGTCGGGTTTAGCTGGTACAGTTAAGTAGGTCAATGCATGTTGTGTTCTGTCTGGTGCAATGGTCAGCGTTATCGGGATCCTTGCGACGTCTCAACCCAAAATGTAACCCCTAACCTTAACCCTTACTTAAATCATTTAAAATGTAAACTTCAATGGGGTAGGGACGTTCCAATGATCGTGGATAGCACGGAGGATCGCTTGATGGCACGGACCCTGCTGTAATTGTACCAGGAAGTGAGCTGCGAATTAATAATAATAATAATATGCCATTTAGCAGACGCTTTTATCCAAAGCGATTTACAGTCATTAGACATGCATAAAATAAAGTCACTAATATGTGCCCAGACCTGTTTCCCACTCCTAATAATACAGTTAGTTCATTATTGTGTGATTCATATTCCTTCTGACATTTTTTGTGACACTCTTGTACTTGTACCATGACAAGGTGTGACCTGTCATGCCTAAATGGAGAGGAAATTAACATTTGAGTGCATACGTTTTCTACAATGCTGGCATTACTTTTATATAATGTTGGACAGACAGCCAAAAGTTATTGAACTTGTTTCTTACATTTGCATTTTATTTTTCCAGTTTTCATTTGAAAGCCATGGTAATCATATGTTGCTCTTTGTGTTTGTGTTGTTTACCCAACTTTGCCTAACCCTATTTGGCAAATACGCTTACAAAATGGCATTTTCTCATAGTTACTACACTACACAAATAGTGAAGTTTAGGGTTTACTACAATCACATTTAGGAGTAGCCTAGCATTATGAGCCCCTGTAATGCCCAATATCCTCTCTGTCTCCTCTCCTGTTTTCCTGTTAAACGCTAAGTCACTCTATTTTCCTCTATCTCCTCAGACATGGTGAAGCTGACGAAGGCTAAGACGTTCCAGGCGTACCTAGACTCGTGCCACCGCAGGTACAGCTGTGTTCACTGCCGAGCACACCTGGCCAACCATGATGACCTCATCTCCAAGGTGAGACTACAGGGACCATTTATGGCTAGTGGGTTAAATAAAATAAAATACAATTTTATTGGTCACATACACATATTTAGCAGATGTTATTGCGGCTGTAGCGAAATGCTTTTGTTCCTATCTCCAACAGTGCTGTAGTATCTAACCATTCACAACAATACACACAAATCTAAAAGTAAAAGAATGGAATTAAGAAATATATAAATATTAGATTGAGCAATGTAAATTCCATATAGTTGAATAATAAGCCTGTGTTGGCTGCAGGGGTTGGAACCGGTTCAGGGAACAGAACCGAAAACTGGAAAATAATGACATTTTTCAAGAAACGGAACCGGGAACGAAAGTGATCCATACTGTTCCAGAACAGAACCGTTATTTTAAAAGCATACATTTGTTTTACGTTCCAGGCATTTTTTTGAAGTCCCACAAAAAACGCAACAAAGCGCGTATGCAAAACCCTCTCTATCACTCAAACTTATTCCAGCGTCTGCCTGCAAGTTGAGAATCTTTGCCTGTGCGTGTTTAGGCTTCCTTTTTTTTGGTTTGAACCGGTTCAGAGCTTTATTTTGCTGGTTGGAACAATAACAGAACCAAACAAATAGTGATTTTGTTTAGAACAAAACTATTGGAAAATAATTTCGCTTCCTGATTGGCTGTGTGAAATGTAATTACATTTCAATAACAAGTAATAACATTGTAATAACAAGAGAAACAACAGCCACAACCCTCTGTTGCATTGTAAGCTGGGAAACGTTACCTCAATGTCCCACTTTCCTTAAAACTCCTGATTTGTATTTATTTGTTTTGCATTGTCTCTCTCTCTGTCTTCGTGGCACATTTGAGTTCATTCTCTCTTGTATATTTTTTTGTCAAGTCTTTTCAGGGTAGCCAGGGACGTGCCTACCTCTTCAACTCTGTGTGAGTATCTTTACTTGTCATCCGGTGTATGGCCATATAGCCTACACAGTGTACCCATAACTAATGAACAAAGTAGTATCCCTTTTAAGTCCCTAAAACACAGTGCTACCTTAGTTACCGCTCAAGCCTCAGTACACTGTAATTATCATGCATCTGCCAGGTTCTCCTTATGCCATTTCATTTTGTTTACACTAGTCCTGTGAGCCATACAATGCACCATGAAGCCAGTTCACTATCCTAACAGTGGAGGTCACATTCTAGTTGATTTATATTTACCTTCTGTTTGCTGTAGTTTGCATTTAATAGTTAGCATGTCGTTTCTCAACTGGTGCATAGCAAACTCCCCCTGATTTGGGGCTAAATATTAGGTTCTGGGTAGAATTATCACCTTTCTTGTTCAAAAAAAGAAATATACACTACCAGTCAAAAGTTTGGACACACCTACTCATTCAAGGGATTTTCTTTATGTTTTACTAGTTTTTTCATTGTAGAATAATAGTGAATATATCAAAACTATGAAATAACACATATGGATTCATGTAGTAACCCAAAAAAGTGCTACACAAATCAAAATATATTTTATATTTGAGATTCTTCAAATAACCACAATTTTCCTTGATGAGAGCTTTGCACACTCTTGGCATTCTCTCAACCAGCTTCATGAGGTAGTCACCTGGAATGTATTTCAATTAACAGGTGTGCCTTCTTAAAAGTTAATTTGTGGAATTTCTTTCTTTCTTAATGCGTTTGAGCCATTCAGTGGTGTTGTGACAAGGTAGGGGGGTATACAGAAGATAGCCCTATTTGGTAAAAGACCAAGTCCATATTATGGCAAGAACAGCTCAAATAAGCAAAGAGAAACGACAGTCCATCATTACTTTAAGACATGAAGGTCAGTCAATACGGAACATTTCAAGAACTTTGAAAGTTTCTTCTAGTGCAGTCGCAACAACCATCAAGCGCTATGATGAAACTGGCTCTCATGAGGACCGCCACAGGAATGGAAGACCCAGAGTTACCTCTGCTGCAGAGGATAAGTTCATTAGAATTACCAGCCTCCGAAATTGCAGCCCAAATAAATGCTTCACAGAGTTCAAGTTACAGACACATCTCAACATCAATTGTTCAGAAGGGACTGTGTGAATCAGGCCTTCATGGTCGAATTGCTGCAAAGAAACCACTAAAGGACACCAATAAGAAGAAGAGACCTGCTTGGGCCAAGAAACACGAGCAATGGATATTAGACCGGTGGAAATGTGTCCTTTGGTCTGGAGTCCAAATTTGAGATTTTTGGTTCCAACCGCCGTGTCTTTGAGAGACGCGGTGTGGGTGAACGGATGATCTCTGCATGTGTAGTTCCCACCGTAAAGCATGGAGGAGGTTGTGTTATGGTGTGGGGGTGCTTTGCTGGTGACACTGTCTGTGATTTATTTAGAATTCAAGGCACACTTAACCAGCATGGCTACCATAGCATTCTGCAGCGATACGCCATCCCATCTGGTTTGGGCTTAGTGGGACTATCATTTGTTTTTCAACAGGACAATGACCCCACACACCTCCAGGCTGTGTAAGGGCTATTTGACCAAGAAGGAGAGTGATGGAGTGCTGAATCAGATGACCTGGCCTCCACAATCCCCCAACCTCAACCCAATTGAGATGGTTTGGGATGAGTCAGACGGCAGAGTGAAGGAAAAGCAGCCAACATGTTCTCAGCATATGTGGGAACTCCTTCAAGACTGTTGGAAAAGCATTCCAGGTGAAGCTGGTTGAGAGAATGCCAAGAGTGTGCAAAGCTGTCATCAAGGCAAAGGGTGGCTATTTGAAGAATCTCAAATATAAAATATATTTTGATTTGTTTAACACTTTTTTGGTTACTACATGATTCCATATGTGTTATTTCATAGTTTTGATGTATTCACTATTATTCTACAATGTAGAAAATAGTAAGAATAAAGAAAAACCCTTGAATGAGTAGGTGTGTCCAAACTTTTGACTGGTACTATATGTGCGTATCTGGTGGGTCACCAGAAAATCTGATAAGTTTAGGTCAGGTCACAAAACAGACATTTGTGGCGGGGAACCATGGCGGTAATTGACCTGTGGTTTTTGTTCCTGGTGTTTTCAGGGTGAACGTGGGCTGTGGTCCTGCCGAGGAGAGGCTGCTACTCACCGGGCTCCACGCTGTGGCAGACATCTACTGTGAGAACTGCCACACCACACTGGGCTGGAAATACGTAAGCGCGCACACTGTAAAGAATGAAGAACTAAAAGAATATCCTAAATCCCCATCCTCAGACAATGTAGATGTGTTTTAAGCTTGTCCTACTACGCACTCCCGCCTCTTATCACCCCCCTCTCTCTCTACAGGAGCAGGCCTTTGAGTTGAGTCAGAAGTACAAGGAGGGAAAGTTCATCATTGAGCTGTCCCACATGATAAAGGACAACGGCTGGGACTGAGAGGTGAAGGGAGATGTTTTCATTGATTTTTCATCCCTCATCCGTTGTTCTTCCTGGCCTGGATGTGTGCCAGTGTGCCCCCTCACCCTGCGTAAGGGCCATCGGCTCTGCCACTCCGTCACTTCATACAGCTTTGCCAAGAATAGCATGTGATGTTTGTTTTTATATATATATATATATATATATATATATATACACACTGAGTATACCAAACATTAGGAACACCTTTCTAATATTGAGTTGCACCCCTCCCTTTTTCCCTCAGAACAGCCTCAGTTCGTCGGGGCATGGACTCTAGAAGGTGTCGAAAGCGTTCCACAGGGATGCTGGCCCATGTTGACTCCAATGCTTCCCACAGTTTTCAAGTTGGCTGGATGTCCTTTGGGTGGTGGACCATTCTTGATACACACAGGAAACTGTTGAGCATAAAAAATCCAGCAGCGTTGCAGTTCTTGACACAAACCAGTGCACCTGGTATCTACTACCATACCCTGTTCAAAGGCACTTAAATATTTTGTCTTGCCCATTCACCCTCTGAATAGCACACATACACAATCCATGTCTCAATTGTCTCGATGCTTAGAAGTCCTTCTTTAACCTGTCTACTCGTCTTCATCTACACTGATTGAACAAGTGACATCAATAAGGGATCATAGATTTCACCTGGTCAGTCTGTCATGGAAAGAGCAGGTGTTCTTAATGTTTTCGTGTACTCTGTGTGTGTGTGTGTGTGTGTGTGTGTGTGTGATCTACAGTACCAGTCAAAGGTTTGGACACACCTACTCATTCAAGGGTTTTTCTTAATTTTTTACTATTTTCTACATTGTAGAATAATAGTGAAGACATCAAAACTATGAAATAACACATATGGAATCATATAGTAGCCAATAAAGTGTTTAAAGAAAAATTTAAATATATTTTATATTTGAGATTCTTCAAAGTAGCCACCCTTTGCCTTGATGACAGCTTTGCACACTCTTGACATTCTCTCAACCAGCTTCACCTGGAATGCTTTTCCAACAGTCTTGAAGGAGTTCCCACATATGCTGAGCACATGTTGGCTGCTTTTCCTTCACTCTGCGGTCCAACACATCCCAAACCATCTCAATTGGGTTGAGGTTGGGTGATTGTGGAGGCCAGGTCATCTGATGCAGCACACCATCACTCTCCTTCTTGGTCAAATAGCCTTTACACAGCCTGAAGGTGTGTTGGGTCATTGTCCTGTTGAAAAACAAATGATAGTCCCACTAAGCCCAAACCAGATGGGATGGCGTATCACTGCAGAATGCTGTGGTAGCCATGCTGGTTAAGTGGGCCTTGAATTCTAAATAAATCACAGACAGTATGACCAGCAAAGCACCCCCACACTATTACACTTCCTCCTCCATGCTTTATGGTGAGAACTACACATGCGGAGATCATCCGTTCACCTACTCCGCGTCTCACAAGGACAGATCTAATGTCCATTGCTCGTGTTTCTTGGCCCAAGCAGGTCACTTCTTCTTATTGGTGTCCTTTAGTAGTGGTTTCTTTGCAGCAATTCGACCATGATGACCTGATTCACACAGTCTCCTCTGAACAGTTGATGTTGAGATGTGTCTGTTACTTGAACTCTGTGAAGCATTTATTTGGGCTGCAATTTCTAAGGCTGGTAACTCTAATGAACTTATCCTCTGCAGCAGAGGTAACCTTGGGTCTTCCTTTCCTGTGGCGGTCCTCATGAGCGCCAGTTTCATCATAGTGCTTGATGGTTTTTGCGACTGCACTTGAAGAAACTTTCAAAGTTCTTGAAATGTTCCGTATTGACTGACCTTCATGTTTTAAAGTATTGATGGGCTGTCGTTTTTCTGCTTATTTGAGCTCTTTCTTGCCATAATATGGACTTGGTCTTTTACCAAATAGGGCTACCTTGACCAACCCTACCTTGTCATAACACATCTGATTGGCTAAAACACATTAAGAAGGAAAGTATTTCCGCAAATTTACTTTTAACAAGGCACACCTGTTAATTGAAATGCATTCCAGGGACTTCCTCATGAAGCTGGTTGAGAGAATGCCAAGAGTGTGCAAAGCTGTCATCAAGGCAAAGGGTGGGTACTTTGAAGAGTCTCAAATATAAAATATTTTTGATTTGTTTAACACTTCTTTGGTTACTACATGATTCAATGTGTTATTTCATAGTTTTGATGTCTTCACTATTATTCTACAATGTAGAAAATAGTAAAAATAAAGAAAAACCCTTGAATGAGTAGGTGTGTCCAAACATTTGACTGGTACTGTATATATACACACACACTCGTAGGTTTTACGAGTTTTATATAAAACCTACCCCACTATTACGGGAGCACCTTTGTCAATATCGATATATCCCAATGTTTAGTTCTATCGAGGTAGAGTGAGCGAGTACAGGCTGTGTGAGTGAAAGTGAGTGTGTGTGTGTGTGTATACACTCAGGCATGTGTGAGTTGTGTGTTTTACGAGTGTGTGTGTGTGTGTTGCAGTGCGACAACATACTTAGCAACTTCACTATATCCTGCTCATGTAATCTGTGTGGGATTGTAGTCAACAAAAATCTAAATTATCTCTCATTAAGTGCAATTCACAGGGTTGAGACAATTAGACCTTTATGCAAAAACCTAGCGGCCCGAAGGCTGTGCCTGTTTTTTGAGTTTGTAGGTGAATGTGTGAAAAAGCAAGTTACCTTGCTTTGTGTGTGTGTGTTTTAAGACTTCATACTTAATGTTTGATGGTACAAGCAGAGTTGAAAAAAAGTAATATTATGTTTAGTACCGCTCCGTCATGTTAAGTGTGTGTATCTCAAATGGAGTATCAAGTGCAATACAGTAGGGTGTGTCTGCGTGAGTGCGCGTGGTTAAAGTTCACTTTAAAATGTCAGCAATATAACATTGGTCATGTTTTTTATCCTTTAAATGGCAATCAATGTATTTGGTTGTTAATTATGTCAAAGGCTGCAGCATTACACAGTTTGTAAGTGTTTCTGTGTGATTGGCCCGTGTGAGTTTGAATACTGTGTGTAAATGTTTGGCGTATGGGTGTTTTCTCTGTATGCTGCCTGTGGGTATGCATTTTATGGTTTGTGTGTGTGAGAGTTTGTGTGTGAGTGTTTATACTGTGTGTATGCAGTGCAAGTGTACAGTGTAAGATTGTATGATCAGATACAGTACTTGCTAGACAGTTAGCAAATGCTTTAGTTTGGGGGTCAAATCAATTGTTTCTGATGTTTAATTGGATATCCATTTTTACATTATTTCCTTTTGAGATCAATTTTGTAAATACAGCTTAACATTGAGCAGCATGTACATAAGCATTTATTTGATCATATTAGAGAGCAATGTGTAATATCAAAAAGGATTAATATATCTATAATTATGTAGCAGATGGTGACTTTATGTAAGATTTTCCATTAAAGTGTTTAATTTTAACCTGAACTCTCACATTAAAGTATGTGGTAAATATATCTGCCTGTTGTTTCTATTACAGTAGCTAGGTTTCCATCCAATTGGCGACAGATTTTCATGCGAATATTCCAAAATCTGCATAAACACAATATGCGCATTGTTCAAACAGTGGTGTGTTTCCACCAAATGGGCCTGTTACGGATAAAAAGCAGTGCGTGATGACGTAGTGCACATAAAATGTACTTTTTCACTTAAATTGTCATGTACCGAAAAAATCGAAAGTTCAATGTGTTTTAATCACACTTTCAACTCGCACTTTGAACTCTACCGATAGTTTTGCAAATGTGCCCACTCCGGTCTTGGCACGTGCGCTCTAGCCAACAGCTCGCAGATACAGTGCGGGTAGGCTTGCCTACATGATGAGATTATTATGGATAAGAGCGACAATATTTTTATTTGTCAAATGGCACCCAATCATCGATCATCATGTCACCAGAATAAGCCCTAGTTCAAACACCACTCCATCGACGCACCGAACTAAAAACTGTCACTTTCTCTTTGGAAGAGCGGGGATAGATTGCCGCCTTGTTGGACTTCTGAGGATAGTTCGGCAGCCTCTGCCACTCTTTCGGCATGGTGCGGGTGAAGCACGCCTCTGTTTCACGCAGCGCGTCAGAGCAGTTCCTCAACTGTCTGGAGAAATGGTAATGCATATTAATATATGTTAATTGCATGCAAATAAAGGTTGCTACGCTACCACACACAACTGAAGCGCAATCATGGCTTCGGATTCGCAGGTGTTAGAACAGACCAGAGGAGAACAACTGCCCACTCTCATTGAAGCCACGGAAGTTCTAGGCCGACTGCGGTACTGCAGGTATTGTTAGCAGAAAACAGTATCCCCCATTACAGTGAATGGAAAAATTGCAATCTTCGTGGTCAATCTTCGTGTAAATAAAGACACACCAGATGTATGTCCTTGAACCGATTATTTTAAAATCGAACACAGAACAAGTTATAAGGATAATGTAGTGGCTAATGGCAGCCTGCAGTACCCCGGTCAGCCTTAAAATGTAGTTCCTCAATGACAGGGGGCAGCACTGAGTTAGCCTGCAACGTCACTTCCTGGAGTAGATCAAACTATGCTTGTCTCCATGATATGCCTTCTTAATCTTAACCAACTTTTCTTGGCTTCAATGCGCTATTGAGTCTTCACATAAGAATGAATGCTGTCACGTGATCGATGGCTTTTGGCTTTCCATTCATATACAGTACCAGTCAAAAGTTTGGACACCTCCTCATTCAAGGGTTTTTCTTTATTTTTACTATTTTCTACATTGTAGAATAATAGTGAAGACATCAAAACGTTGAAATAACACATATGGAATCATGTAGTAACCAAAAAAGTGTTAAACAAATCAAAATATATATATATTTTTTGAGATTCTTCAAATAGCCACCCTTTGCCTTGAGACAGCTTTGCACACTCTTGGTATTCTCTCAACCAGCTTCACCTGGAATGCTTTTCCAACAGTCTTGAAGGAGTTCCCACATATGCTGAGCTCTTGTCGGCTGATTTTCCTTCACTCTGCCGTCCGACTCATCCCAAACCATCTCAATTGGGTTGAGGTTGGCGGATTGTGGAGGCCAGGTCATCTGATGCAGCACTCCATCACTCTCCTTCTTGGTAAAATATCCCTTACACAGCCTGGAGGTGTGTTGGGTCATTGTCCTGATGAAAAACAAATGATAGTCCCACTAAGCCCAAACCAGATGGGATGGCGTATCACTGCAGAATGCTGTGGTAGCCATGCTGGTTAAGTGTGCCTTGAATTCTAAATAAATCACTGACAGTGTCACCAGCAAAGCACCATCACACCACCTCCTCCATGCTTCACGGTGGGAACCACACATGCAGAGATTTAGACTCATCAGACCAAATGACAGATTTCCACCGGTCTAATGTCCTTTGCTTGTGTTTCTTGGCCCAAGCAGGTCTCTTCTTCTTATTGGTGTCCTTTAGTAGTGGTTTCTTTGCAGCAATTCGACCATGAAGGCCTGATTCACGCAGTCTCCTCTGAACAGTTGATGTTGAGATGTGTCTGTTACTTGAACTCTGTGAAGCATTTATTTGGGGTGCAATCTGAGGCTGGTAACTCTAATGAACGTATCCTCTGCAGCAGAGGTAACTCTGGGTCTTCCTTTCCTGTGGCGGTCCTCATGAGAGCCAGTTTCATCATAGCGCTTGATGGTTTTTGCAACTGCACTTGAAGAAACTTCAAAAAGTTATTGAAATGTTCCATATTGACTGACCTTCATGTCTTCAAGTAATGATGGACTGTCATTTCTCTTTTCTTATTTGAGCTGTTCTTGCCATAATATGGACTTGGTCTTTTACCAAATAGTGCTATCTTCTGTATAACACCCCTACCTTGTCACAACACAACTGATTGGCTCAAACGCATTAAGAAGGAAAGAAATTCCACAAATTAACTTTTAACAAGGCACATTGAAATGCATTCCAGGTGACTACCTCATGAAGCTGGTTGAGAGAATGCCAAGAGTGTGCAAAGCTGTCATCAAGGCAAAGGGTGGCTACTTTGAAGAATCTCAAATATAAAATATATTTTGATTTGTTTTACACTTTTTTGGTTACTACATGATTGCATATGTGTTATATGAGGAGGAATAATGGTCTGGGGCTGTTTTTCATGGTTCAGTCTAGGCCCCATGCACAAAGCGAGGTCCATACAGAAATGGTTTGTCGAGATCGGTGTGGAAGGACTTGACTGGCCTACACCGAGCCCTGACCTCAACCCCATCAAACACCTTTTGGATGAATTGGAACATCTATGCCCGACCTCACTAATGCTCTTGTGGCTGAATGGAAGCAAGTCCCCGCTGCAATCTAGTGGAAAGCCTTCCCAGAAGAGTGGAGGCCGTTATAGCAGCAAAGGGGGGACCAACTCCATATTTTGGAATGAGATGTTCGACGAGCAGTTTTCCACATACTTTTGGTAATGTAGTGTGTGTATATATACAGTGCCTTTGAAAATTATTCAGATCTCTTGACAAAGTAATGAGTAAAGGGTCTGAATACTTAAACCTTTTTTTGCTTTGGGGTATTGTGTGTAGATTGATGAGATTATAAAAAAAAAATTCATTTTAGAATAAGGCTGTAACTTACCAAAATGTGGAAAAAGTGAAGGGGTCTGAATACTTTTCGAATTACTTTAATGTATGACTGTTATTTATCGAATCACCTAACTATGTTTAATTGTCACTCGATGAAATTAATCATGTAACAATTAACTCATTAGGAATTTGGGGCACCATGGAAGAAGTTGTTTAACGAGTTACCATCTCCCGAATTAAACTCTTAGATATATATATGTTATATATCGATAACAGTCACTCATCAAATAATGACCTTTTATCAGTCTCATTCTGAACGTCGCATAATCCTTGAACCTGCAAGAACCCTAACCTTATTGATGAATCAGCAATACACAAATTGGCTTAATTAATGATTCACTAACTAACTAAATAATAACACAATACAAACACACACACACACACAGGTTATTGATTACTAACGTAATACAATGAAAACAGTTCCCTAGTGGACTGGACTAACAATAGCATGAATGCTTGGGTAGAAGGAGGGTCAGACTGGAAGGGAGAGACAGAGATTCAAACTATCGTGGTTACTTTGGAAACTACGCTCACGGAAATACAAATGCTTAAAACCCCACTAACCGCTCATTCGGATTAGAAATGCAACATGTTTTACGTGTAGCTGTCCTCGTTTTTGAGTTGATGATGTAGGACTCTGGTTTGCCCACCAGAGATCCCAATGTCCTGGGTAGAGTTTCTGGTCGTAGTGGTGGTTAGAATGGATACTTCAGCGTACCCTGTAGTTCATAGAGTTGATCTGTTAGAATAGATACTTCAGATGTACCAATGATTGTCGGAGAGGGATTGTCCTTCCCAACTCGTGTCTTTAGTGAAAGTTCTCTAGATGACTATACATGCCAGCTGCAGACTGGTAATGCTAAGGTCTAGTGCAATGTCTTCTTCTTCACCTCGTGTAGAGGTTGAGAGTTTCAGAGTTGAGGTTGAGAGTTTCAGAGTTTCACAATTTTTCCATATTCAGCTCGCGCTGCATGTCGGCTGGTCTGTAGAGTTTCAACCATTTTAAGCCGTGGGGCTTCCTGGTCTTCTTGATCTAACCATTTTAAGCCGTGTAGCTTCAGCTTCACGCTTCCTGGTCTGGTAGAAATTCAACAATTTGCAACAATATACCGTAATCTGCTTGGTCTGAGGTGAATTTCGTCACGAGGGGTTTTATACTTGAGTAGAAAAGGGGGCGTTTCATCATGTTTGTGCTCATCTGGGCGTGGCCACTGACTGAGAACAAATTAATATGGAAACAATCATCTCATCTAGAATGCTAAAATCACATTGTTATCTTCACAAAAGTATTATTATACTTAATCATTCGTTTTATACAACAATTAGATGCAAACCTCATAACTGGTAAATGTACACCCCCAGAGATACAGTTAATAACATTTCTGCAAGGAATTTACGACCGGTCATAAAACTGGCCCCCAGGAAAGGGGGTGTTCAAACCTTTGCCTAGCCGACATCATTGATCCTCAGCCCATGAGGGCAAGTCATGACAACTGAATCCATCTGTTAGTCACAGATACCGTATAAAAAATGTAGGGGCGTGGATCAGAAAACCAGTCAGTATCTAATGTGACCACCATTTGCCTCATGCAGCGCGACACATCTCCTTTGCATAGAGTTGATGAGGCTGTTGATTGTGGCCTGTGGAATGTTGTCCCACTCCTCTTCAATGGCTGTGCGAAGTTGCTGGACATAGGCAGGAACTGGAACACACTGTCATACACTTCGATCCAGAGCATCACAAACATGCCCAATGGGTGACAGGTCTGGTGAGTATGCAGGCCATGGAAGAACTGGGACATTTTCAACTTCCAGGAATTGTGTACAGATCCTTGCGACATGGGGCTGTGCATTATCATGCTGAAATATGAGGTGATGGCGGCGGATGAATGGCACGACAATGGGCCTCGGGATCTCATCACAGTATCTCTGTGCATTCAAATTGACATCGATAAAATGCAATTGTGTTTGTTCGTAGCTAATGCCTGCCCATACCATAACCCCACCGCCACCATGGGGCACTCTGTTCATAATGTTGACATCAGCAAATTGATCGCCCACATGACACCATACACGTGGTCTGTGGTTGTGAGGCCAGTTGGACGTACTGTCAAATTCTCTAAAATGACATGTGTAATGATCATGCTGTTTAATCAGCGTCTTGATATGCCACACCTGTCAGGTGGATGGATTATCTTGACAAAGGAGAAATGCTCATTAACAAGAATGGAAACAAATTTGTGCACACAATTAGAGAGAAATAAGCTTTTTGTGAATATGTGAAATTTCAGGGATTTTATTTCAGCTCATGAAACATGGGACCAAACCTACCTTGCGTTTATATTTGTGTTTTTTTATGCCATTATAGCGTCTGTGACAGCATAGACTTGTTGGACACGTGCAAAACCATGGGGCAAAACAGATGAGGTTGGCTTAGATTGTTGACAACATGTAAGCTGTATTTCGTCTTCAATGTTTATTGAAAACATAAATAAATTAGCACAATGACCACTTGTTGTTTCTCAAATACAGTGGGGAAAAAAAGTATTTAGTCAGCCACCAATTGTGCAAGTTCTCCCACTTAAAAAGATGAGAGAGGCCTGTAATTTTCATCATAGGTACATGTCAACTATGACAGACAAATTGAGAAAAAAAATCCAGAAAATCACATTGTAGTATTTTTAATGAATTTATTTGCAAATTATGGTGGAAAATAAGTATTTGGTCACCTACAAACAAGCAAGATTTATGGCTCTCACAGACCTGTAACTTCTTCTTTAAGAGGCTCCTCTGTCCTCCACTCGTTACCTGTATTAATGGCACCTGTTTCAACTTGTTATCAGTATAAAAGACACCTGTCCACAACCTCAAACAGTCACACTCCAAACTCCACTATGGCCAAGACCAAAGAGCTGTCAAAGGACACCAGAAACAAAATTGTAGACCTGCACCAGTCTGGGAAGACTGAATCTGCAATAGGTAAGCAGCTTGGTTTGAAGAAATCAACTGTGGGAGCAATTATTAGGAAATGGAAGACATACAAGACCACTGATAATCTCCCTCGATCTGGGGCTCCACGCAAGATCTCACCCCGTGGTGTCAAAATGATCACAAGAACGGTGAGCAAAAATCCCAGAACCACACGGGGGGACCTAGTGAATGACCTGCAGAGAGCTTGGACCAACGTAACAAAGCCTACCATCAGTAACACACTACGCCGCCAGGGACTCAAATCCTGCAGTGCCAGACGTGTCCCCCTGCTTAAGCCAGGACATGTCCAGGCCCGTCTGAAGTTTGCTAGAGTGCATTTGGATGATCCAGAAGAGGATTGGGAGAATGTCATATGGTCAGATGAAACCAAAATAGAACTTTTTGGTAAAAACTCAACTCGTCGTGTTTGGAGGACAAAGAATGCTGAGTTGCATCCAAAGAACACCATACCTACTGTGAAGCATGGGGGTGGAAACATCATGCTTTGGGGCTGTTTTTCTGCAAAGGGACCAGGACGACTGATCCGTGTAAAGGAAAGAATGAATGGGGCCATGTATCGTGAGATTTTGAGTGAAAACCTCCTTCCATCAGCAAGGGCATTGAAGATGAAACGTGGCTGGGTCTTTCAGCATGACAATGATCCCAAACACACCGCCCGGGCAACGAAGGAGTGGCTTCGTAAGAAGCATTTCAAGGTCCTGGAGTGGCCTAGCCAGTCTCCAGATCTCAACCCCATAGAAAATCTTTGGAGGGAGTTGAAAGTCCGTGTTGCCCAGCGACAGCCCCAAAACATCACTGCTCTAGAGGAGATCTGCATGGAGGAATGGGCCAAAATACCAGCAACAGTGTGTGAAAACCTTGTGAAGACTTACAGAAAACGTTTGACCTGTGTCATTGCCAACAAAGGGTATATAACAAAGTATTGAGAAACTTTTGTTATTGACCAAATACTTATTTTCCACCATAATTTGCAAATAAATTCATAAAAAATCCTACAATGTGAATTTCTGGATTTTTTCCCCTCATTTTGTCTGTCATAGTTGACGTGTACCTATGATGAAAATTACAGGCCTCTCTCATCTTTTTAAGTGGGAGAATTTGCACAATTGGTGGCTGACTAAATACTTTTTTTCCCCACTGTACATCGTTACAGTTGCTGGTTAGCTAGGTAGCGAATTTTAGCCATAATAGCATTGACATGAAATCAGTCAAAACACTTCAAAACAAGACATGGTATCAATAACAAGATGAAACAAGCTGAAACGAGCCACTTACGATTCCCCACATGGCAGTTTCTTGTCATTCTTGCTAGCAATTTGGCCATCCAGAATCACAACAACAGGCTGACTTCTGTCCCATGGAAGCACGCACATTGTTTTCGTGACATTGTTTGCCAAACCATCTATGGGCAGCGCCATTAAGGCTATCTCCATTTTAAAGTAGTCCATTTTCTTCTTCCATGCTAAAATGGGTTATATTCATAATGAGTCCTATTATCTATCTATGGATCAGTGACATAGCTTTTTTTCTGTTTTGATGTTAAGGTTATAAAACTGTCATAAATAATGCACTGTGCCAAATTGATGTAAATGTGCGTACTATGTACTAGTGCATAAAAAAAAAGTATGTTTCAATTTTGTAATTCATTCATTTATTTACAGTGAGGGAAAAAAGTATTTTATCCCCTGCTGATTTTGTACGTTTGCCCACTGACAAAGAAATTATCAGTCTATAATTTTAATGGTAGGTTTATTTGAACAGTGAGAGACAGAATAACAACAAAAAAATCCAGAAAAACGCATGTCAAAAATGTTATGAATTGATTTGCCTTTGAATGAGGGAAATAAGTATTTGACCCCCTCTCAATCAGAAAGATTTCTGGCTCCCAGGTGTCTTTTATAAAGGTAACGAGCTGAGATTAGGAGCACACTCTTAAAGGGAGTGCTCCTAATCTCAGCTTGTTACCTGTATAAAAGACACCTGTCCACAGAAGCAATCAATCAGTCAGATTCCAAACTTTCCACCATGGCCAAGACCAAAGAGCTCTCCAAGGATGTCAGGGACAAGATTGTAGACCTACACAAGGCTGGAATCGGCTACAAGACCATCGCCAAGCAGCTTGGTGAGAAGGTGACAACAGTTAGTGCGATTATTCGCAAATGGAAGAAACACAAAAGACTGTCAATCTCCCTCGGCCTGGGGCTCCATGCAAGATCTCACCTCGTGGAGTTACAATGATCATGAGAATGGTGAGGAATCAGCCCAGAACTACATAGGAGGATCTTGTCAATGATCTCAAGGCAGCTGGGACCATAGTCACCAAGAAAAGGAAGGACTGAAATCCTGCAGCGCCTGCAAGGTCCTCCTGCTCAAGAAAGCACATATACAGGGCCGTCTGAAGTTTGCCAACATCTGAATGATTCAGAGGAGAACTGGGTGAAAGTGTTGTGGTCAGATGAGACCAAAATCGAGCTCTTTGGCATCAACTCAACTCGCCGTGTTTGGAGGAGGAGGAATGCTGCCTATGACCCCAAGAACACCATCCCCACCGTCAAACATGGAGGTGGAAACATTATGCTTTGGGGGTGTTTTTCTGCTAAGGGGACAGGACAACTTCACCGCATCAAAGGGACGATGGACGGGGCCATGTACCGTCAAATCTTGGGTGAGAACCTCCTTCTCTCAGCCAGGGCATTGAAAATGGGTCGTGGATGGGTATTCCAGCATGACAATGACCCAAAACACACGGCCAAGGCAACAAAGGAGTGGCTAAAGAAGAAGCACATTAAGGTCCTGGAGTGGCCTAGCCAGTCTCCAGACCTTAATCCCATAGAAAATCTGTGGAGGGAGCTGAAGGTTCGAGTTGCCAAACGTCAGCCTCGAAACCTTAATGACTTGGAGAAGATCTGCAAAGAGGAGTGGAACAAAATCCCTCCTGAGATGTGTGCAAACCTGGTGGCCAACTACAAGAAACGTCTGACCTCTGTGATTGCCAACAAGGGTTTTGCCACCAAGTACTAAGTAATGTTTGCAGAGGGGTCAAATAGTTATTTCCCTCATTAAAATGCAAATCAATGTATAACATTTTTGACATGCGTTTTTCTGGATTTTTTTGTTGTTATTCTGTCTCTCACTGTTCAAATAAACCTACCATTAAAATTATAGACTGATCATGTCTTTGTCAGTGGGCAAACATACAAAATCAGCAGGGGATCAAATACTTTTTTCCCTCACTGTAGTTGTCCCACTTTACCAACCATAGCTAGCTAAAGTAGGACATCATGGAGTAGCTAAAGTGGGACAATCTTATAGGCTTTTCCAATAGAGGAAAGAGATCCAGTTTACATTAGGGACCCCCTGTACCTAGGTTAGGCAGGGCTCTGGTTCTTGTTGTACTATTTTCCTGTTTAATTTACATGTATTGCAGAGTACAATGGCACCTAACAGAAATATAGTAGGGTGAATTTAGAGAAAGTGAGACACTTCTTTCGACATCTATCCAAGATATTAGTCCAACACATGATACAGTTCTGAAATCCTCAATATTATCATCTATATTATTATCATATAACAACAAAGTGTGAATTGAATTTTCATTGGGGTACAATTTTATTAGGATCCCCATTAGCTGTTGCGAAAGCAGAAGCTACTCTTCCTGGGGTCCACACAAAACATGAAACATGACATAATACAGAACATTAATAGACAAGAACAGCTCAAGTACATAACTACATCAATTTTGAAAAAGGCACAGGTAGCCTACATATCACTACATACACATAAACTATCTAGGTAAAATAGGGGAGAGGCGTTGTGCCGTGAGGTGTTGCTTTATCTGTTTTTTTTAACCAGGTTTGTTGTTCGTTTGAGCAGTATGAGATGGAAGGGACTTCCATGTAAAAATAGCTCTATATAATACTGTACGCTTTCTTGAATTTGTTCTAGATTTGGGGATTGTGAAAAGACCCCTGGTGGCATGTCTTGTGAGGTAAGTGTGCGTGTCAGAGATGTGTGTAAGTTGACTATGTAAACTATTTGGAATTTTCAACACGTTAATGTTTCTTAGAAAAAGAAGAATAATGTTGTCCCACAAACTGAAAATATGGTTTTGACTCCTGTGAATATTAGATCAACATTTTGCCTTTTTGTGTGATTAGGAAACATCTTGAGGATTTCATAAATGTATCATATGTTGGGATATTATAGATAGATGTCGAAAGAGGTTACAGAAGACGGAAATGCATAGTGTCCCACTTTTTCTGAATTCACCCTATGTAGCCTACACAGCATTATCAAACAAGCAAGACACAGACAGGCAGTCAATAGTGATTTAATGTTATTTTTCCATCATCATTGCAACATTGGCTAAACAGGAGTCAGACTGCTGGCTATATGGCAGCATAACTATACAGATGACATCAATGGAATGTGTAGACTGTGTCTTGCTTGTGCTTTGGCAATATCAGTTTCAACAGACAGAGAAGGTTGTAGCCTTCATATATGTTTTTGGAACATTCGTTCAAATTGCAGCTGTTAAGAAATATGAGGCTGAGAGATAGACTACATCATCATATCGATCAAATTGGTTGAGGGTTCAGAAGAGGGTGAGTAAGGAGAGAAATGTGAACCCCATGAAGAATAGCTACTGTTTTGGCAAAAGCTAATCAGACCCACGGGGCGGGGGCAAAAACGTTGTATTCGTAGCCTCAGCCTTTTTTTATACAGTATGACTTTACTCTAATAAAAACTGTGGATGGAATTTGGGTTAACTACATTTTAGACACCGTTCTGGACAGGTAAAACCACAAATACATACTCTACAAATACAGCAATTCAAGTTAAAGTTCAAATTGTTATTGTCCATTCTATTTAGGAATGGAAATGTGTCTGGCTTACAGGCCTGTGGCTCATACACATAGCAAACACACAGACAGAAAACATAGAAACAGCAGTTTCACCATCCTTTCTACAAAATTAGCAAAATATTCATATTGTGTTAAGGCTTGTGACAAGCCTTAGCCTTGCAGATCCAGGGCCGTTCATGGTTGACACAGGACAGGTCATTCCAGCTCTCCAGGGGGTCTAAAGGATTGACCAAGATCTCCACAGAGTCCTCCGCCACCTCTTCTCAGTGGTGGAAAAAGTACCCAATTGTTATACTTGAGTAAAAGTAAAGATACCTAATAGAAAATGACTCAAAAAAAATTACCCAGTAAAATACTACTTGAGTAGAAGTCTAAAAGTATTTGGTTTTAAATATACTTAAGTATCAAAAGTTCATGTAATTGCTAAAATATACTTAAGTATCAAAAGTAAATGTATAAATAATTTCAAATGTCTTATATTAAGCAAACCAGACAGCACCATTTTTTTGTTTTTGTTTACAGATAGCCAGGGGCACACTCCAACACTCAGACATCATTTACAAACGAATCATTGGTGTTGAGTGAGTCTACCAGATCAGAGGCAGTAGGGATGACCAGGGATGTTCTCTTAATACTTTAAGTGCGTGAATTGAACAATCTTCCTGTACTTCTAAGCATTCAAAATGTAATGAATACTTTTGGGTGTCAGGGAAAATGTATGGAGTAAAAAGTACATTATTTTCTTTAGGAATGTAGTGGAGTAAAAGTAAAAGTTGTCAAAAATATAAATAGTAAAGTAAATTACAGATAACCCACTACTTAAGTAGTACTTTAAAGTATTTTTACTTAACTACATTAACACCACTGCCTCTTCGTAATTATCAGGAGCCCTCTCCCTCCAGTAGCTACAAACATCATAACAAATATCTGATGTTAAATAGGCCAATCCCAAATCGATCCCTAGATCCAAAAGGATTGGATAGGCAATATGGTAGTAGCTCCACCTTGTCCTTTGATAGGCTAGGTGGACAGAAACAAATATCTTACTCTGTGGTCAGTGGGGTTCCATCCACCCAGGTCCATTTGGTCAGGCTGGCGTCTTCAGCAGCCAGACCAATCTATGCCTTATTAAAAGCACTGAGAAATAACTAATGCAGCACAACACACATATAATGACAAAATGGTATGCATGCATTACTACACATATGTAACTAAGTCTTACATTTAAAAAAAAATAAAGAAGTCTGGGCCAATATATATTAAGCATGTCAGAGTAGAAGTGCTGATCTAGGATGAGGTCCATCCTGTCTATAATAATCAGATTCAGTATGAGCTAAAAGCCAAAACTGATCCTAGATCAGCACTCCTATTCTAAAAAGCTTGATACAGTGCAATGTGAAAGTCTACACACCCCTTGCACATTTTGCTGCTTTAAAATAAAATCTTAAAAGGGATTAAATTCGATTTTCCACCTACTGATCTACAAAACCTGCTCCACATTTTCAAAGTGAAAGAAAAAGTATAGAAAATGTTATTTAAAAAAATAAATAATAATAAAGATGTCTTGATTGCGTATGTCTTCACACACCAGAGTCAATACTTGGTGGAAGCACCTTTATCAGCAATTACAACTGTAAATCATTTTGAATAAGGTTCTACTAACTCTGCACAACTCTTAGTTCAATATACACTGAGTGTACAAAACATTAGGAACACTTACAGCATTCATATAAATTCATTTGTATCAGTTATTTTTATATTGAAAATGTGTCAATAAAACTCATGAATGCAACTGTTGATGTCAAATTGTTTTGTGTTCTACTTGTAGCCCTGGTTGTCCTGAAAATAAAATGGTAAAACACTTAATTGTGAGGCTAAATATAAGAGCTGGACATGCAGATAAATGAAAGTCAGATAAATGAAAATCAGAATTTTGCTGGGGTCTCGGGACTGATAGGGTTAATGATATTCTCTGCTGACAATTTGGCCTTTATCCCCAAATCTGTGACCTCATCGTGCCCATTAAAATAAAAAGAAATGTATGATCACTCATGATTTCAGCAGAGCTGAAAGTAAATTTGGATAGAGCATTGTACTTACACTGAGTGTACAAAACATTAGGATGACAGCAGACCAGGTGAATCCAGGTGAAAGCTATGATCCCTTATTGATGTCATTTGTTAAATCCACTTCAATCAGTGTATTTGAAGGGGAGGAGACAGGTTAAAGAAGGATTTTTAAGCTTTGAGACAATTGAGACATGGATTGTGTATGTGTGCCATTCAGAGGGTGAACAGAAGACAAAATATTTATGTGCCTTTGAACGGTGTATGGTAGTAGGTGCTAGGTGCACTGGTTGGAGTGTGTCAAGAACTGCAACCCTGCTGGGTTTTTTAGGCTCAACAGTTTCCCCTGTGTATAAAGAATTATCCACCACCCAAAGGACATCCAGCCAACTTGACACAACTGTGGGAGGCATTGGAGTCAACATGGGTCAGAATCCCTGTGGAAGGCTTTCGACACCTTGTATTGTCCATGCCCTGACAAATTAAGTCTGTTCTGAGGGCAAAAGCGGGTGCAACTCAATATTAGGCAGTTGTTCCTAATGTTTTGTGCACTCAGTGTATATCCATTGTTTTTGTAAAAAATATATATATATAATTTTAAGGCAGCATAATTTGACAGCTGTGCAAGGGGTGTGTAGACTTTCACCAGGCACTGTAAATATGGGCCCAGCTCTCATTTAATTTCCATCTATGACCAAGTCTTTCACCTGTTCCTATCTGCTGTTGATGATCACAAGGGCAGCTCCTTTCTCTAGGCAGCTCTGTCTGCTGGCTCTCCAGGACTTCTGCTCAATGGAAATAAAGTAAGAGCTGGAATCCATCGTCCACCATTCCTGGGTACAGGTTGGCCCTGTCAGAGAACACATTAGAACAGGGATCATTCATAGATGAATTTACACGCAACAAATACTAACCTGAACTGAGAGTGTTTTGACCTGTAACAGAGTGAATGAGAAAGACTCTAACAATCTAGTTTTAGTCAGGTTGCGACATGTTGTCATTGTTCAATCCTATACTTACAAATTGTGCTAAGTTAGGATGTTATACTGAATTGAATCAACCAGACTCGGAGGTAAACTTCAACATGTCTTTACTCTATCACTGTCCGTGTAACAAGCCCCGCATTCCTTTACTGACGTGGTGACGTCATATATCAGTACGCAACATCAATACACGACAGTCATACCATTGGTAAGGTTGTTGTAAGAGATCTGTGGTGGTTTGCTTTCTCCGTAACTGTAGACTTGAAGAAGAGATACGTTTTGGTTAGGGTAAAAAGGGGGTGAAAACTGTACCCAGCCACAAGCTCAGTGGAACACTTAGTCCATCTGTAGTGTTTAGACCACATGCGCTTGTGGTAGTTTTCTTTTGTCAGTGGTTAGTGTTGGGGAAGCTACTCTGAAAATATAGTTTACCAAGCTACCAATTACTTCACACTGGAAGAAGTTGAGCTACAACAATGCTACCCTTAAAAGTAATATAGTTTGTTTACCGATATCTAAAGTTACTTTTCAAAACTGTCTCGTGAAAAATTATCTATAAATCTGAAATGTCATTCAATACAAAGTTATGGAACATGACTGTAAAAACAGATCAATCTGGAGTCAGATGTTACTTTAACAGAATGCTTGTGCAAAAAAAAAAAAAAAAATGCTAAAAGAATTGTGGGTAAAAAAAGGTTATTAACCATGAAAACATAACGATTTGAATTTAGTTAAACTAGCACCAAGCTACTGCAAAATGTAGTACAATTACTAGTTGAATAACTTGTAGCGGAACTACTCCCCAACACTGTCAGTGGTGGCACTATTTTTTAAAAGGGTAACACTTTATAATGACCAAATAATAGGCCATTGCCACACTGTTTATAAAATGTGAATGAACAATTAGTGAATATTCCAGCATTTAAACATAAATTAGCATTACAGGCATTTGTAATAGATTATTAATAAAGGTCATTGCTACCAGGATTATACACTGCTCAAAAAAATAAAGGGAACACTTAAACAACACAATGTAACTCCAAGTCAATCACACTTCTGTGAAATCAAACTGTCCACTTAGGAAGCAACACTGATTGACAATACATTTCACATGCTGTTGTGCAAATGGAATAGACAACAGGTGGAAATTATAGGCAATTAGCAAGACACCCCCAATAAAGAAGTGGTTCTGCAGGTGGTGACCACAGACCACTTCTCAGTTCCTATGCTTCCTGGCTGATGTTCTGGTCAATTTTGAATGCTGGCGGTGCTTTCACTCTAGTGGTAGCATGAGACGGCGTCTACAACCCACACAAGTGGCTCAGGTAGTGCAGCTCATCCAGGATGGCACATCAATGCGAGCTGTGGCAAGAAGGTTTGCTGTGTCTGTCAGCGTAGTGTCCAGAGCATGGAGGCGCTACTAGGAGACAGGCCAGTACATCAGGAGACGTGGAGGAGACCGTAGGAGGGCAACAACCCAGCAGCAGGACCGCTACCTCCGCCTTTGTGCAAGTAGGAGCAGGAGGAGCACTGCCAGAGCCCTGCAAAATGACCTCCAGCAGGCCACAAATGTGCATGTGTCTGCTCAAACGGTCAGAAACAGACTCCATGAGGGTGGTATGAGGGCCCGACGTCCACAGGTGGGGGTTGTGCTTACAGCCCATCACCGTGCAGGACGTTTGGCATTTGCCAGAGAACACCAAGATTGGCAAATTCGCCACTGCGCCCTGTGCTCTTCACAGATGAAAGCAGGTTCACACTGAGCACATGTGACAGACGTGACAGAGTCTGGAGACGCCATGGAGAATGTTCTGCTGCCTGCAACATCCTGCATGACCGGTTTGGCGGTGGGTCAGTCATGGTGTGGGGTGGCATTTCTTTGGGGGGCCGCACAGCCCTCCATGTGCTCGCCAGAGGTAGCCTGACTGCCATTAGGTACAGAGATGAGATCCTCAGACCCCTTGTGAGACCATATGCTGGTGCGGTCGGCCCTGGGTTCCTCCTAATGCAAGACAATGCTAGACCTCATGTGGCTGGAGTGTGTCAGCAGTTCCTGCAAGAGGAAGGCATTGATGCTATGGACTGACCCGCCCGTTCCCCAGACCTGAATCCAATTGAGCACATCTGGGACATCATGTCTCGCTCCATCCACCAACGCCACGTTGCACCACAGACTGTCCAGGAGTTGGCGGATGCTTTAGTCCAGGTCTGGGAGGAGATCCCTCAGGAGACCATCCACCACCTCATCAGGAGCATGCCCAGGCGTTGTAGGGAGGTCATACAGGCACGTGGAGGCCACACACACTACTGAGCCTCATTTTGACTTGTTTTAAGGACATTACATCAAAGTTGGATCAGCCTGTAGTGTGGTTTTCCACTTTAATTTTGAGGGTGACTCCAAATCCAGACCTCCATGGGTTGATACATTTGATTTCCATTGATAATTTTTGTGTGATTTTGTTGTCAGCACATTCAACTATGTAAAGAAAAAAGTATTTAATAAGATTATTTCATTCATTCAGATCTAGGATGTGTTGTTTAAGTGTTCCCTTTATTTTTTTGAGCAGTGTATTTCTGAAAATGTTTTACTTTGTTTCTGCTGAGGTTATGATTAATAAACTCACAGTAGACAGGTAGGGAAACATTGAGAGTCACTTGTATAACACACAGCATTCCGAAGCATCCTCCCAGCACTGGCAGTTCCTGAAATCAACACATTTTACAGGTTTCCAAGTCAGATCACACCTTGTTGGGTAAGAATAAGTACATGCGTATGTATTCAACATAACACACACAAGGGCATCTGTGTCTGTACAGTATGGGGTTGTTGTGTTGTCTTACCTGAATGAAGAGCTGCCCCAGACTGGCCCTCTGTGTCGATGTTTGCACTGTTGGCATTGTCAGTCATCTCCAAGGAGGACTGGTGTTTATCATGAGTCCTCAGCATTTTCCTGATGTTTGAGATATTAATTGTACTGTGAAATGCGGATGTGATGTGAATAGCGTCATTGTTACCATTCCCTGGTATGTCCTGCTCTGTGTTTGAAACGTCCTATATGTGGACAGTGTTTAATAGTAACCAACCACCAGTAGACAGGAACCTGTGGTCCAAGGAGGACATTGAAGAGAACGTTTTATGAATAAATAAGTGGTTTGTATCGTAGACATGAAGGGGCTGTTTGCTTACAGAAATACTGCGTATTGCATGCACCTAAGGGTTTTCTAAGGGTTCTAGAATATTTTCTCTGTATGCTGCCTGTGGGTATGCGTTTTATGGTGTGTGAGAGAGTTTGTAACAGTTATACTGTGTGTGTGTATGCAGTGTGAGTGTACAGTGTAACAGTGTAATCATTTCTGATAAGATATAGTAAATGCTAAACAGTAAATGCTTTAAACAGTAAATGCTTTAAAAATGATGAATATATCTATATTATGTAGCAGAGGGTAACTTTATGTAAGCTTTTCCATCAAAGTGTATTATTTTAACCTGAACTCTCAGATTAAAGTATGTGGTAAATGTACAGTATCTGCCTGTTGTTTTGGTTACAATCCCACTCAATCAATGTCTATATTGTCCCATTTGGGAAATGTATGCAGTCAGAGTATGAAAAACAACAACATACAACATATACACACCAAACAAATACATACAAATGGTTATGTAAGATCCATGTGTTAAGCGCTATGTACATACTGTACATATGGTAAATACAGAAACAATATATAAGAAACTACAATTGCACCAACATAATATCAAGTTGTCACATTCTTAAAACATTTATTTAACCGATTGTCCCATTGAGGTCAAAATACATCTTTTTTTAAACACACCACATGAAGTTAGGGACCGCATAAGAGTGAGACTGTTGTTTGAGCGCCATCTTCTGGCGGCAAATTGGTAAATTACCATGGCTATATTACGGTTTTTAAATCAGTGAAAGAAATCAATTTAATTCAGTACAAAGAATATCAAATCCATCATTGTATCGGCACTCCCATAACAAATCAAAATACACTCATAAATTAAATCAAATCAAATCGCATTTTATTGGTCACACACGGTTAGCAGATGTTATTGTGGGTGTAGCGAAATGCTTGTGTTTCTAGCTCCAACAGTGCAGTAATATCTAACAATTCACAACAATACACATAATACACACAATCTAAAAGTAAAAGTATGGAATTAAGAAATATATAAATATTAGGACGAGCAATGTCGGAGTGGCATAGACTAAAAGAATAGAACACAGTATATACATATGAGATGAGTAAAGCAAAAATATGTAAACATTATTAAAGTGACTAATGTTCCATTATTAAAGTGGCCAGTGATTTCAAGTCTATGTATATAGGGCAGCAGCCTCTGAGGTTGCCCTGTATATTAACATGGGTAACCTTATAAGCATTTACATTATCAGTGTATTATTTATTTACAATTTCTAGTGTAATCCCATGATGTGTAACCTTGATAATAGCATTTCTTAATTGAGAGGAGAATGTTTCGTTTAGTTTGCTAAACTATAAATCTCCACGACACCAGGCTGGTCTGCAGGCTTGCCAAAGGAGAATCCTGTTTTAGATTCAGGCTTGCCAAAGAGGGATAAACCTGTGTTAGATTCAGGCTTGCCAAATGAGAATCCTGTGTTAGATTCAGGCTTGCCAAAGGAAATACCTGTATTAAATGCAAGCTTGCTAAAGGAGAAACCTGTGTTAGATTCAGGTTCGCCAAAGAGGGATGAACCTGTGTTAGATTCAGGCTTGCCAAAGAGGGATGAACCTGTTTTAGATTTCAGGCTTGCCAAAGAGGGATGCACCTGTGTTAGATTCAGGCTTGCCAAATGAGAATCCTGTGTTAGATTCAGGCTTGCCAAAGGAAAGACCTGTATTAAATGCAATCTTGCTAAAGGAGAAACCTGTGTTAGATTCAGGCAAGCCAAAGAGGGATGAACCTGTGTTAGATTCAGGCTTGCCAAAGAGGGATGAACCTGTGTTAAATTCAGGCTTGCCAAAGAGGGGTGAACCTGTGTTAGATTCAGGCTTGCCAAATAAGAAACCTGTGTTAAATTCAGGCTTGCCAAAGAGGGGTGAACCTGTGTTAGATTTAGGCTTGCCAAATAAGAAACCTGTGTTAGATTCAGGCTTGCTAAAGAGGGGTGAGCTTGTGTTAGATTTAGGTTTGCCAAAGGAGAAACCTGTTCAATGCAGCCTTACAAAAATCATCCATGTCAACTGCTGGCTTACCACAAACACCGACAGGCCAATTGGAAAGGCTGCTACTTGTAGTAGCAGGTGTGGTGTGAAGGACCGCTATACCAGCTCCAGATGCAGATTTGGTCAAGAAAAGGTTGTCAGTGGTGGACAAGGGTTTGGTGATGAGGGCCTCACCGCTAGCAGCAGGTTTAGTGACATTTGATGGCCCTTTTTGGTGAATAGGATCGCTTTGCCAGTTGGAGGTTTGCTCATGGAAGAGCCCTTCAAGATAAAGGACTTTGTACAGAGAGAAGGGGGAGTATCGCAAGTTACTGCAGGTTCCCCTGTTACCAGGGCGGGCTTGAAGGCTGGTGGGCTCCCATTGGCTTGACCAACTGTCTTTGGTGCTGAAACAAAAATAATTGCACAAACATTTTAGCTCACATAGGCTACTGTATTTTGTGTTTTTTCTTCTGGAAAAATTCTGCATGCTGAGATTATAAACACACTTACATTGGCTGGGCTTTGGTGACTGAAGCATATGGATGGCTTTTACTGTGGAAATGGACACCGATACATTTCTTACAAGCTTTTAATACCCACTCCCATGGACTCCCAATTCAAGGGTTTTCAAAAGATATACAGTAACCTAATTCACATCTCATATGCAGTCTTAGTCTGTGTGACTCTTGTTTTCATGAATAAGACATGACCCTCTGGGCACACACTGGTTGAATCAACGTTGTTTCCATGTCATTTTAATGAAATTACGTTGAACCAACGTGGAATAGACATTGAATTGACTGTGCCCAGTGGGGAACCTCTGAAATTCTACCTGTGTTCGATATCCTCTTCATTCCTCCATCGCAGAAGCATTCCAATTGCTCCTTGAAATGAGTGTAAGATCTCTTCACTGTCCCAAAATCACACAGCGGGTCAATGTTGACGCTCGGCAGGTCTTCAGATACAGGAGAGCTACTGGGGTCTTGGTAAAGCTGGAAAGATTGAAAAAAAAACGGCTTCACATATAGCTGAACTCCAGGGCAGCCGTGCTGCAAACTATGTCTGTTTATTTATAGATATCATTCTGCAAAACCAATTAGCCTCAAGATAATCCAGTTTTCTACTTCTACTACTACTACTACAAATACAGTATGTCCTGCAGAATGTGCTGTCCTTTGGTCTGATATGTGTTTGGAAACATGTGAGCGCAAGGCCAAGCTTCAGCGCCTGATCAAGACGGTGGGAAGGATCATTGATAGTATGGACCAAGAATCAGCTGCTACCAGCCTGTCCACAAAACTCATCCTCCAAAAACTTGACAACATTTTACAGGACAGTACACATCCCCTTCACCCAAAATTCAGTCATAGCAGTCATAGCCTGACTAGGGGAAGAATACTTCTTTAAAAGAAGCTCAGGACAAATAGATATAGGGACTCTTTAATTCCAACAGCCAGTAGGCTGTACAATGGATAGTCTATGGATAGTATAATTGGACTCTTGACTAGTTGACAGGTGTGTACAGTAAATATGTATTGAATTTTCACTGTAAATATGCAGCCTATTGTACTTTCATATAAAATGTATTGTGTATTATTCTGTGTTTTTATGTATTATATATTTTGTTTTTTAAGCAAATGACCTAAAAAATGTATACCCGGTGGGATAATAAAGTTGATCTAATCAAATCAATCTAATCTAATTAAAGGGGTGCTATTACTTTAGAAAGCTAATAAGATGGAGATAACAGATTCAATGCAGTACAACATGTGTACAGATAGAGTTATGGCAGATTAAGTTCACTTCAAACAACACCACCACCACTCCCTCTCTCTCTCTGACCTTGATTATCTACAGAAGCCTATCTGTTGAAAAACAACATCATAGCTCCCCTCAGCCACTCCACCTCCCCTTCCTTTTCCTTGACTTCCGGTCGACATGATCCTCGTTTGGCTTCTGTCTCTTTCTGTGAGCAGAGAGAAGCCCCACACAACTCAACATGAGCGTTCCACTTTCTTCACAAACAAATTCACTAATAACACCAAAGGAAATATGATAAGTAGAGCTGGACAGAGAGTGACACACATGATACTATACAGTGGCTTGCGAAAGTATTCACCCCCCTTAGCATTTTTCCTATTTTGTTGCCTTACAACTTGGAATTAAAATTGATTTTTGGGGGGTTTGTATCATTTGATTTACACAACATGCCTACCACTTTGAAGATGGAAAATATGTTTTATTGTGAAACAAACAAAAAAACAGAAAACTTGAGCATGCATAACTATTCACCCCCCCCCCCCCCCCCCCAAAGTCAATACTTTGTAGAGCCACCTTTTGCAGCAATTACAGTCGTGGTCAAAAGTTTTGAAAATGACACAAATAATAATTTTCACAAAGTCTGCTGCATCAGTTTTGATGATGGCAATTTGCATATACTCCAGAATGTCATGAAGAGTGATCAGATGAATTGCAATTAATTGCAAAGTCCCTCTTAGCCATGAAAATGAACTTAATCCCAAAAAAACATTTCCACTGCTTTTCAGCCCTGCCACAAAAGGACCAGCTGCCATCATGTCAGTGATTCTCTCGTTAACACAGGTGAAAGTGTTGACGAGGACAAGGCTGGAGATCACTCTGTCATGCTGATTGAGTTAAAATAACAGACTGGAAGCTTTAAAAGGAGGGTGGTGCTTGAAATCATTGTTCTTCCTCTGTTAACCATGGTTACCTGCAAGGAAACACGTGCCGTAATCATTGCTTTGCACAAAAAGGGATTCAAAGGCAAGGATATTGCTGATAGTAAGATTGCACTTAAATCAACCATTTATCGGATCATCAAGAACTTCAAGGAGAGAGGTTAAATTATTGTGAAGTAGGCGTCAGGGCGTCCAAGAAAGTCCAGCCAGCGCCAGGATGTCTCCTAAAGTTGATTCAGCTGCGGGATCGGGGCACCACCAGTGCAGAGCTTGCTCAGGAATGGCAGCAGGCAGGTGTGGGTGCATCTGCACGCACAGTGAGGCGAAGACTTTTGGAGGATGGCCTGGTGTCAAGAAGGGCAGCAAAGAAGCCACTTCTCACCAGGAAAAACATCAGGGACAGACTGATATTCTGCAAAAGGTACAGGGATTGGACTGCTGAGGACTGGGGTAAAGTCATTTTCTCTGATGAATCCCCTTTCCGATTGTTTAGGGCATCCGGAAATCACCTTGTCCGGAGAAGACAAGGTGAGCGCTACCATCAGTCCTGTGTCATGCCAACAGTAAAGCATCCTGAGACCATTCATGTGTGGGGTTGCTTCTCAGCCAAGGGAGTGGGCTCACTCACAATTTTGCCTAAGAACACAGCCATGAATAAAGAATGGTACCAACACATCCTCCGAGAGCAACTTCTCCCAACCATCCAAGAACAGTTTGGTGATGACCAATGCCTTTTCCAGCATGATGGAGCACCTTGCCATAAGGCAAAAGTGATAACTAAGTGGCTCGGGGAACAAAACATCAGAATTTTGGCTCCATGGCCAGGAAACTCCCCAGACCTTATTCCCATTGAGAACTTGTGGTCAATCCTCAAGAGGCGGGTGGACAAACAAAACCCCACAAATTCTGACAAGCTCCAAGCATTGATTATGCAAGAATGGGCTTCCATCAGTCAGGATGTGGCCCAGAAGTTAATTGACAGCATGCCAGGGCAGATTGCAGAGGTCTTGAAAAAGAAGGATCAACACTGCAAATATTGACTCTTTGCATAAACTTAATATAATTGTCAATAAAAGCCTTTGACACTTATGGAATGCTTGTAATTACAGTATACTTGGTATACATAGTAACATCTGACAAAAATATCTCATAACACTGAAGCAGCGAACTTTGTGAAGACCAATACTTGTGTCATTCTCAAAACTTTTGACCACGACTGTACAGCTGCAAGTCTCTTGGCGTATGTCTCTATAAGCTTGGCACATCTAGCCACTGGGATTTCTTCCCATTCTTCAAGGCAAAACTGCTCCAGCTCCTTCAAGTTGGATGGGTTCCGCTGGTGTACAGCAATCTTTAAGCCTTACCACCGATTCTCAATTGGATTGAGGGCTTTGACTAGGCCATTCCAAGGCATTTAAATGTTTCCCCTTAAACCACTTGAGTGTTGCTTTAGCAGTATGCTTAGGGTCATTGTCCTGCTGGAAGGTAAACCTCCGTCCCAGTCTCAAATCTCTGGAAGACTGACACAGGTTTCCCTCAAGAATGTCCCTGTATACAACTTTCCCGAAGCAGATCCTTTGTTTGCTCTCCCCAGGGCAACTGAACTGATTCCAGCGGCTGACACAAAACATCGCCGGCGGAGGAGAGGAACTTGGAGCGGCCTACTGGTTCGACTTAGGAGGCGCGCACACCACCCACCGCTTCCAAGTATACTACTCGCTAATGTTCAGTCTCTGGTTAACAAGGTCGATGAACTCCGGGCAAGGATTTCTTTCCAGAGTGTCATCAAGGCCTGTAACATACTTTGTTTCACAGAAACATGGCTCTCTTGGGATATTCTGTCGAAATCGGTCCAGCCAGATGGGTTCTCAGTTCATCGCGCAGACAGGAATAAATATCTCTCTGGGAAGCCGAAGGGCAGAGGTGTGTGTTTCATGATTAACGACTCATGGTGTAATTGTAGTAACATACAGGAACGAGTCCTTTTGTTCACCCGATCTAGAATATTTCACAATCAAATGTCGACCGTATTATCTCCCAAGATAATTTTATTTGGTTATAGTCACAGCCGTGTATATCCCCCCTCAAGCCGATACCATGACGGCCCTCAAAGAACTTCACTGGACTTTATGCAAACTGGAAACCACATATCCTGAGGCTGCATTTATTGTAGCCGGGAATTTTAACAAAGCAAATTTGAGGACTAGGCTGCCGAAGTTCTATCAACATATCGAGTGTTGTACTCGCGCTGCCAAAATCCTCGACCATTGCTATTCGAACTTCCGGGATGGTTATGAGGCCCTCCCCCGCCCTCCTTTCGGCAAATTTGACCATGACTCCATTTTGCTCCTCCCTTCCTATAGGCAGAAACTCAAACAGGAAATACCCGTGCTAAGGACTATTCAACGCTGGTCTGACCAATCGGAATACAGGCTTCAAGATTGTTTTGATCACGCGGACTGGGATATGTTCCGGGTAGCTTCCGAAAATAATTTAGACGAATACACTGAAACGGTGACTGAGTTTATCAGGAACTGTATAGGTGATGTTATGCCCACTGTGACTATTAAAACCTACCCTAACCAGAAACCGTGGATAGATGGCAGCATTCGCGCAAATCTGAAAGCGCGAACCATGGCGAGGTGACTGGGAATATGGCAGAATACAAGCAGTGTAGCTACTCACTCTGCAAGGCAATTAAACTGGCAAAATATCAGTATAAAGACAAAGTGGAGTCGCAATTCAACGGCTCAGACACGAGACGTATGTGGTAGGGTCTACAGACAATCACGGACTACAAAAGGAAAACCAGCCACATCGCCGACACCGACATGTGAGGATAACACAGTGCCACTGACGAGGCCCACTAACAAGGACTGTGGCCTCTCCTTCTCCGTGGCCGACGTGATTAAGACATTTAAGCATGTTAACCCCCGCAAGGCTGCCGGCCCAGACGGCATCCTTAGCCGCGTCCTCAGAGCATGCGCAGACCAGCTTGCTGGTGTGTTTATTGACATATTCAATCTCTCCCTTTCCCAGTCTGCTGTTCCCACATGCTTCAAGGTGGCCACCATTGTTCCTGTACCCAAGAAAGCAAAGGTAACTGAAATAAATGACTATCGCCCTGTAGCACTCACCTCTGTCATCATGAAGTTCTTTGAGAGACTAGTTAAGGATCATATCACCTCTACCTTACCTGTCACCCTAGACCCACTTCAATTTGCTTACCGCCCCAATAGATCCACATACGATGCAATCGCAATCACACTGCACACTGCCCTATCCCATCTGGACAAGAGGAATACCTATGTAAGAATGCTGTTAATTGACTATAGCTCAGTATTCAACACCATAGTACCCTCCAAGCTCATCATTAAGCTCGAGGCCCTGGGTCTGAACCCCACCCTGTGCAACTAGGTCCTGGACTTCCTGACAGGCCGCCCCCAGGTGGTGAAGGTAGGAAACAACATCTCCACTTCACTGATCCTCAACACTGGGGCCCCACAAGGGTGCGTGCTCAGCCCCCTCCTGTACTCCCTGTTCACCCATGACTGCGTGGCCAAGCACGCCTCCAACTCAATCATCAAGTTTGCAGACGACACAACAGTAGTAGGCTTGATTACTAACAATGACGAGACTGCCTACAGGAAGGAGGTGAGGGCTCTGGGAGTGTGGTGCCAGGAAAATAACCTCTCACTCAACATCAACAAAACAAAGGAGATGATCGTGGACTTCAGGAAACAGCAGAGGGTGCACCCCCCTATCCACATCGACGGGACCGCAGTGGAGAAGGTGAAAAGCTTCAAGTTCCTTGGCGTACACATCACCGACAAATTGAAATGGTCCACCCACGCAGACAGTGTGGTGAAGAAGGCGCAACAGAGACTCTTCAACCTCAGGAGGCTGAAGAAATTTGGCTTGGCACCTAAAACCCTCACAAACTTGTACAGATGCACAATTGAGAGCATCCTGTCGGGCTGTATCACCGCCTGGTACGGCAACTGCACCGCCCGCAACCGCAGGGCTCTCCAGAGGGTGGTGCGATCTGCCGAACGCATTACCGGGGGCAAACTACCCGCCCTCCAAGACACATACAGCACCGATGTCACAGGAAGGCCAAAAAGATCATCAAGGACATCACCCCCTGGAGCCACTGCCTGTTCACCCCGCTATCATCCAGAAGGCGAGGTCAGTACAGGTGCATCAAAGCTGGGACCAAGAGAATGAAAAACAGCTTCTATCTCAAGGCCATCACTGTTAAATAGCCATCACTAGCACATTAGAGGCTGATGCTGCCTATCGAAATCACTGGCCAATTTGATTTGATTTGATTTAGAGCCATCCATCATTCCAGTTTACCATTCCCTGCCGATGAAAAACATCCCCACAGCATGATGCTGCCACCACCATGCTTCACTGTGGGGGTGGTGTTCTAGGGGTGATGAGAAGTGTTTGGTTTGCCCCAGACATTGTGTTTTCCTTGATGGCCAAAAAGCTCAATTTTAGTCTCATCTGACCAGAGTACCTTCTTAAATATGTTTGGGGAGTCTCCCACATGCCTTTTGGCGAACACCAAATGTGTTTGCTTATTTTTTTCTTGAAGCAATGGCTTTTTTCTGCCCACTCTTCTGTAAAGCCCAGCTCTGTGGAGTGTATGGCTTAAAGTGGTCCTATAGACAGATACTCCAATCTCCGCTGTGGAGCTTTGCAGCTCCTTCAGGGTTGTCTTTGGTCTCTTTGTTGCCTCTCTGATTAATGCCCTCCTTGCCTGGTCTGTGAGTTTTGGTGGGAAGCCCTCTCTTGGCAGGTTTGTTGTGGTGCCATATTCTTTCAAATTTTTAATAATGGATTTAATGGTGCTCCGTGGGATGTTCAAAGTTTCTGATGTTTTTTTGTAACCCAACCCTGATCTGTACTTCTCCACAACTTTGTCCCTGACCTGTTTGGAGAGCTCCTTGGTCTTCATGGTGTCGCTTGCTTGGTGGTGCCCCTTGCTTAGTGGTGTTGCAGACTTTCAGAACAGGTGTGTATATACTGAGATCATGTGACAGATCATGTGACACTTAGATTGCACACAGGTGGACTTTATTAACTAATTATGTGACTTCTGAAGGTAATTGGTTGCACCAGATCTTATTTAGGGGCTTCATAGCAAAGGGGGTGAATAAATATGCATTCATCACTTTTCCGTTATTTATTTTTTAGAATTTTTTGAAACAAGTTTTGTTTTCCATTTCGCTTCACCAATTTTGACTATTTTCTGTATGTCCATTACATGAAATCCAAATAAAAATCCATTTAAATTACAGGTTGTAATGCAACGAAATAGGAAAAATGCCAAGGGGGATGAATACTTTTGCAAGGCACTCTATGTGATAACCAGTATAGATAATGGTGTGATTTATTAGATTTGGCTAATTGGCAGAACTAAATCACTGTGGCAGAGCACTTCAGATTACCTTTTACATAAAGCTAAATTATGTTCCCCCAATGAGTTTTAGCCAGGCCTGCGTAGTAACCTAGTGGTGCCCAAAGCCCTGGTCTGCTCTAGGGAAAGCCTATGTAAATTACAATCGCCAGAACAGCCAAACAAAACCAAATTATACGGCCGTTTTGGGCTCTAAAATTAGATAAATTAGATGAAGTTTGATCTCCACGATTAACTATTTTAAGTAGTGATCCATTCTGACTACTACATTTGTCGTCACACAGGACCGTGCAGCGTTGGGTTGACTCTCTCAGGCAGGATGAAAATGACTACATCGACCATGATCCTTTGCTAGTTACGGCCACTTTCACCATGATCCTTTTTTGGTGCCATTCAGCCCCATTCAGCAATATAGTGCGCTTAAAATTCTAATACTTCCAGCTTCATCTGCCATCGGGAGTTTTCCATAGGAAAACATGGATGACGTCAGCGCTACCACTATCTACTGGTTTTAATGTCTATGGTTTTAGCACCTACCTGCCTCTCCATTCTTGCAGCTGATGCAGGGACGGTGACATGGCCTTTGTGATCATACAGTGCACAACTCACACACACACACTGTGGCGCCGGAGAAGATGGCTGCCGTTTTACAGCCCTCTAACCAATTGTACTATTATGTGTGTTTCTTTGCGTTATTTGTAATTTATTCTGTACATAATGTTTCTGCCACTGTCTCTTATGACCAAAAAGAGCTTCTGGATATCAGGACAGCGATTACTCACCTCGTATTGGACGAAGATTTTTTCTTCAACGAGTCGGACGCAAAGGATATTCTACAGACACCCGACAAGGCCCAAATCCCCGTGATTCGCACGAGAAAGAGACAGAGATATCGTGGACGTAGGTCGGGGTGCCTTGTAAGGATCTGACGGAGAGCGAGTAAACTGCCTCTTCCATCCATCCTATTAGCCAATGTTCAATCATTTGAGAACCAATTGGAGGTTAACCTACCAACGGGACATTAAAAATCTAATAATAAGGAAGTCTCGAGGTTTTGCTCGCCTGAGGTAGAGTATCTCATGATAAGCTGTAGACCACACTATTTACCAAGAGAGTTTTCATCTATATTTTTTGTAGCTGTCTACCTACCCCCACAAACCGATATTGGCACTAAGATTGCACTCAATGAGCTGTATAAGGCCATAAGCAGAAAGGAAAACGTTCATCCAGAGGCAGCGCTCCTAGTGGCCGGGGACTTTAATGCAGAGAAACTTAAATCCGTTCTGCCTAATTTCTATCAGCATGTTAAATGTGAAACCAGAGGACAAAAAAACTCTAGACCACCTTTACTCCACACACAGAGATGCATACAAAGCTCTCCCTCGCCCTCCATTTGACAAATCTGACCATAACTCTATCCTCCTGATTCCTGCTTATACAGTGGGAAAAAAATTATTTTGTCAGCCAGAGAGGCCTGTAATTGTCATCATAGGTACACATCAACTATGACAGACAAATTGAGAAAAGAAAATCCAGAAAATCACATTGTAGAATTTGTAATGAATTTATTTGCAAATGATGGTGGAAAATAAGTATTTGGTCACCTACAAACAAGCAATATTTCTGGCTCTCACAGACCTGTAACTTCTTCTTTAAGAGGCTCCTCTGTCCTCCACTTGTTACCTGTATTAATGGCACCTGTTTGAACTTGTTATCAGTATAAAAGACACCTGTCCTCAACCTCAAACAGTCACACTCCAAACTCCACTATGGCCAAGACCAAAGAGCTGTCAAAGGACACCAGAAACAAAATTGTAGACCTGCACCAGTCTGGGAAGACTGAATCTGCAATAGGTAAGCAGCTTGGTTTGAAGAAATTAACTGTGGGAGCAATTATTAGGAAATGGAAGACATACAAGATCACTGATAATCTCCTTCGATCTGGGGCTCCACGCAAGATCTCACCCCGTGGGGTCAAAATGATCACAAGAACGGTGAGCAAAAATCCCAGAACCACACGGGGGGACCTAGTGAATGACCTGCAGAGAGCTGGGACCAAAGTAACAAAGCCTACCATCAGTAACACACTACGCCGCCAGGGACTCAAATCCTGCAGTGCCAGACGTGTCCCCCTGCTTAAGCCAGTACATGTCCAGGCCCGTCTGAAGTTTGCTAGAGTGCATTTGGATGATCCAGAAGAGGATTGGGAGAATGTCATATGGTCAGATGAAACCAAAATAGAACTTCTTGGTAAAAACTCAACTTGTCGTGTTTGGAGGTCAAAGAATGCTGAGTTGCATCCAAAGAACACCATACCTACTGTGAAGCATGGGGGTGGAAACATCATGCTTTGGGGCTGTTTTTCTGCAAAGGGACCAGGACGACTGATCCGTGTAAAGGAAAGAATGAATGGGGCCATGTATCGTGAGATTTTGAGTGAAAACCTCCTTCCATCAGCAAGGGCATTGAAGATGAAACGTGGCTGGGTCTTTCAGCATGACAATGATCCCAAACACACCACCCGGGCAACGAAGGAGTGGCTTCGTAAGAAGCATTTCAAGGTCCTGGAGTGGCTTAGCCAGTCTCCAGATCTCAACCCCATAGAAAATCTTTGGAGGGAGTTGAAAGTCCGTGTTGCCCAGCGACAGCCCCAAATCATCACTGCTCTAGAGGAGATCTGCATGGAGGAATGGGCCAAAATACCAGCAACAGTGTGTGAAAACCTTGTGAAGACTTACAGAAAACGTTTGACCTGTGTCATTGCCAACAAAGGGTATATAACAAAGTATTGAGAAACTTTTGTTATTGACCAAATACTTATTTTCCACCATAATTTGCAAATAAATTCATAAAAAATCCTACAATGTGATTTTCTGGAATTTTTTTCCTCAATTTGTCTGTCATAGTTGACGTGTACCTATGATGAAAATTACAGGCCACTCTCATCTTTTTAAGTGGGAGAACTTGCACAATTGGTGGCTGACTAAATACTTTTTTCCCCCACTATATCTGCATGTCCAGCTCTTATATATACATTTTTTAAGACAACCACGGCTACAAGTAGAACACAAAACAAATTTGGCATCAACAGTTGCATTCATCAGTTTTATTGACAAATTGGCAATATAAAAATAAGGTCTGCCAAAGAAAAAACCTGATAAAAATGAACTTATATGAATGCTGTAATTACAGAAATGGTTTGCTCAGTGGGAAATTAATATCCAACTAGTCAGTGACAACTGTGTGGTTCGGTGATTGTGACAGCAACTATGTGAGTTTATTACAGTATTATAGACACTATGTCCTGGGATGTCCTATGATCTTCTAACGACTCTTGAGTAGCTTTTGAGCGTCATAGAGCAAAACATATTAAATGTGCTTTTTATAGATTGCTTATAGATTGTAACTCAAACCATTCGTATCAACTTTTGTTTTGAAAGTTAAATTTCAACCACAGGATTATGTCATCATGTTAACCACATTTTTACATAGATAAACCTTGTATAAAATATGTTGAATTTGTACCTTTAAAACAATGTCAGATCTTCAACATTATATCCACTATAAGAAAAACAAAACAATAGGCAGCACCGTGATCTGGTATCCCATCCAGGGTTTTAACCAAGCCCAGCCCTGCTTAATTATGATATTTGTCAGTGACTATTGCCAATGTGCTATCGTGAGAATGATTATCGAAGCCATTCCAAAGGGTAGGTTTAACAAAGAAAATGAAATGTGACCATACTTTATAACTCAAATAATCAATGATGATATTTAGGCCTAGCATTTGCAAAGTCATCAACAGCTATTGTTTCAATTCAACCCAGATTTAAACTAAAAATAGAGAATACAACAGGCCTAGGGTTTCAAGATCTGGTTGATTTCAAATGTAATTATATTTAGTAGGGGTGTAACGCACAGCTCGGTATGTATTGCGGTTTTGGGATCACGGTTCGGGTACAGAGGGAAAATGAAATGCTAACAGTTACTGTAGTTATCTTTTGTTTATTTGGCAAAAGGCACAAAACTTAAAAGCACCCGATTTGCGGCCCATGTCCAGCTTCTGTGACATCATTCACAATGTTCCTGGCATTGTCCGTTGTGACAGGGATTGTTATGTTATGTCAAGTAGAGGTCTTAAGTAAAAATACATGAAAGTACTACTTAAGTCGTTTTTGGGGGTATCTGTACTTTACTTTACTATTTATATTTTGGACAACTTTTACTTTTACTTCACTACATTCCTAAAGAAAATAATGTACTTTTTACTCTATACATTTTTCCTGACACCCAAAAGTACATTTTGAATGCTTAGCAGAACAGGAGAATTGTCTAATTAATAATATTATAATAATATGCCATTTAGCAGACACTTTTATCCAAAGCGACTTACAGTCATGTGTGCATACATTTTTACGTATGGGTGGTCCCAGGGATCGAACACACTACCCTGGCGTTACAAGCGCCATGCTCTACCAATTGAGCTACAGAGGACCACACACTTATCAAGAGAACATCCCTGGTCATCCCTACTGCCTCTGATCTGGCGGACTCACTAAACACATGCTTCGTTTGTAAATTATGTCTGAGTGTTGGAGTGTGCCCCTGTCTATCCGTAAAAAATAAAAAGAGAAAAAAGAGAAAAAAGAAAATGGTGCTGTCTGGTTTGCTTAATATAAGGAATTTGAAAGGATTTATACTTTTACTTTTGATACATTTGAGCAATTACATGTACTTTTGATACTTAAGTATATTCAAAACCAAATACTTTTAGACTTTTACTCAAGTAGTATTTTACTGTGTGACTTTCACTTGAGTAATTTTCTGTTAAGGTGTCTTTACTTTTACTCAAGTATGACAATTGGTTACTTTTTCCACCACTGATTCTCATTGAGCAGTGGCGACATACTGTTAACGTTTTACCCACAACTCTCCGTCCATCACCATTGTAATCTACTGTGAAGCCAAAATGTTCCCAAACTGGAGATTTAAACGATGATGGAGGATCCTCCAATTCTTGTTTATTGACCACACCACTCGCCATCGTACAGAACTAGTTCCAGACTGTGCCTCACAAAAGGATAGTTTGAAATGCGCCAGTTAAGATTAGAATTTTGATTACAACGTGCGCATATGCTATAGCTCAGATTTACTCAAGAGGCAATGGTATATGCAGCGTAGGCATAGCCTATGCCTGTGATTTTACAGTACCAGTCAAATGTTTGGACACACCTACATTGTAGAATAATAGTGAAGTCATCAAAACTATGAAATAACACATATGGAATCATGTGGTAACCAGTGTTGCTTGCCTCGAAGCGAGCATAAAAGGCATTTAGCTTGTCTGGTAGGCTCGCGTCACTGGGCAGCTAGCGGCTGGGTTTCTCTTTTTAGTCCGTAATAGTTTGCAAGCCCTGCCACATCTGACGAGCGTCAGAGCAGGTGTAGTAGGATTCAATCTTAGTCCTGTATTGACGCTTTGCCTGTTTGATGGTTTGTCTGAGGGCATAGCGGGATTTCTTATAAGTGTCCCGCTCCTTGAAAGCGGCAGCTCTAGCCTTTAGCTCGGTACAGATGTTGCCTGTAATCCATGGCTTCTGGTTGGGATATGTACGTACGGTCACTGTGGGGTCGACGTCGTCGATGCACTTATTGATGAAGCCAGTGACTGAGGTGGTATACTGAATCCCGGAACATATTCCAGTCTGTGCTAGCAAAACAGTCCTGTAGCATAGCATCCGCGTCATCTGACCACTTTTGTATTGAGTGAATCACTGGTACTTCCTGCTTTAGTTTTTACTTGTAAGCAGGAATCAGGAGGATAGAATTATGGTCAGATTTGCCAAATGGAGGGCGAGGGAGAGCTTTGTATGCGTCTCTGTGTGTGGAGTAAAGGTGGTCTAGAGTTTTTTTCCTCTGGTTGCACATGTGGCATGCTGGTAGAAATTAGGTCAAACGGATTTAAGTTTGCCTGCCTTAAAGGTCCCGGCTACTAGGAGTGCCACTTCTGAATGAGCATTTTCTTGTTTGCTTATGGCCTTATACAGCTCATTGAGTGCAATCTTAGTGCCAGCATCGGTTTGTAGTGGTAAATAGACGGCATATAGATGAAAACTCTCTTGGTAGATAGCGTGGTCTACAGTTTACCAAGAGGTACTCTACCTCAGGCGAGCAATACCTCGAGACCTCCTTAATATTAGACATTACGCACCAGCTGTTATTGACAAATAGACACACACACACCTACCCCTCGTCTTACCAGACGTAGCTGTTCTGTCCTGATGATGTACAGAAAACCCAGCCAACTGAATATTATCTGTGTCGTCTTTCAGCCACGACATGAAACATAAGATATTACAGTTTTGAATGTCCCGTTGGTAGGATAGTCTCGAGCGGAGATCATCCAGCTTATTTTCCAGTGATTGCACGTTGGACCAATAGAACGGATGGTAGAGGCGGGTTACCCACTTGCCAACAAATTCTCACAAGGCACCCCGATCTCCGACCCCTGTATTTCCGTCTTTTCTTCACGCCACTGACAGGGATTTGGGCCTGGTCTCGGAGAAACAGTATATCCTTCGCGTTGGACTCATTAAAGAAAAAATATTCATCCAGTTCGAGGTGAGTAATCGCTGTTCTGATATCCAGAAGCTCTTTTCGGTCATAAGAGACGGTAGCAGCAACATTATGTACAAAATAAGTTACAAACAATGTGAAAAAACACACAAAATAGCACAGTTGGTTAGGAGGCCGTAAAACGGCAGTCATCACCTCCGGTGCCATTATATCAGTCTGGATCTGGATCCAGACTGGAACTCTTCATGTATACTCTCTTTGGGAAAAGCCGTATACCATCATCTTTGCTGTATCACACTTACTCGAATCCGTCCTGTTTGCGCTAGTAGGGGCTAACCAAGTCAAAAGTCCCTTTTCCATTGTTGCATTGCTGGCATCTACAGGTAACTGGCAAAATAAAGGAAACACCAACATGTAGACCTCTATTTGAACAAACCTAATGCAATGGTAAATCTAAGCGCTGGCGGTAGCGCTATAGATACACTCGGGTGTGCCAGAAATATTTTAGCTATTTCCACTGCAGGAATTATGGGCTCAGTAGCTGGTGGTGGCACGAAAGGGCTGGGTTTTGATGAATAAATAAGTTATAGGTGTTTCGAGGCTTGACCCCTCACTGGCCAATCAGAAAATGCTTCATGGCGAAATGTGGTTGCCTAAAGTTATGTATTTAGGGTATTTTATGTATTGCGTTGTCATCAACTCCAATTTGAATGTTAGTCTGTTATAGCCTACCCACTGGGCACAAACTGGTTGAATCAACATTGTTTCAGCATAATTTCTCAACGTAGTGTGAAGTGGAATCTACGTGTAAAACACATTTGGATTTGCAAAAAGTCATCAACCAGCACTGTTTTCATCTAATTTCAACCAGTGTCAGGGGCGGACTGGGACAAAAATTCTGCCCTTTTCATGACTTCCTCCAAAGCTGCCTCCTCTCCTTGTTCGGGCAGGCTTCGGCGTTCGTCGTCACCGCTCCTCATATCTTTATTCCATTTGTTTTGTCTTGTTTATTACATATCCCCTCATCAGTACCTGTATAAGTGTTCCCTCTGCCCCCTTGTCTTTGTGTGTGATTGCTTACTGTAGATGAGATTATAGCTCGGTGGAGCTTGATTATAATGTGTTTCGTCGGGTTATTCACCCGTGTGCCTTATTACCCCAGTGCGCCGTTTGTCCGTACTGGTGTGCATTACGCATTGCTGCGTACCTCTGTTTATTGATTAAACCATTTATTCCGTGATTTACTCTCCTGCGTCTGACTCCGTCCAACATCCCCCGCTACAGAATCACACACCCAAATACATGGAGTCAGCAGGAACAGGGAATATGTCTGGAGTCGTGGACCGCGTCCAGGAGCATTCGAATATGCTAGCCAGCTTGGGCGAAGCAATTGATCGGGTTATCCAGGTCGTCCAACGCCTGGAGAGGGGAGGACCCGACCCTTCGGGACCAGCTGAGCTACCGGATCCAGCCACCCACACCCCAGCACCCAGAGGGATTCACCTTTCCCGACCGAGGGAGTACGATGGGACAGCGGCCCGCAGCCAGGATTTCCTCCTGCAGCTGGACCTCTATTTCTCCACCATCAGCCCGGCTCCCTCAGAGCGGGAGAAGGTGTCCGCCCTCGTCTCCTGCCTCTCGGGCAAAGCCCTGGAGTGGGCCAACGCAGTCTGGAGTGAAGGAGGAGCCGCGTTGGACAACTACGGGGAGTTCGCTCGCCTCTTCCGGGCCGTCTTCGATCACCCTCCTGAAGGGAGAGAGGCAGGCTAGTCCATTTGAGGCAGGGGACGAGGACCGCGCAGGACTTTGCCCTGGAGTTCCAGACTCCAGCGGCTGGGTCCGGGTGGAACGAGCGGGCCCTCATCGACCACTTCCGGTGCCACCTGCGAGAGGACATCCGAAGGGAGCTAGCCTGTGGGACACCACGTTGTCCTTCAGTCAACTGGTGGACATGGCCATCCGGTTGGACAACCTGCTGGCTTCTAGAGGACGTCCTGGAAGGGGCCTGCCCGTTTCACCCCCCCCCCCTCCCCCCCCAACCCGGATCACGAGATGATGGAACTGGGTGGTGCGGCGATCTGGGAGAGCGGAGGATGACAGCGCCAGTGTCACTCTTGTGGCACGAGAGGACATTCTATTGCACGCTGTCATTGGCGTTCTTTTGGGTCTGGAGGCGACAGGCAGGGCACTCTCGCATCACCCCAGGTATCGAACACCCACACTCGTTCAGAGCCCTCTGCTGCACACTGTACCCTACACATCCACTTCCCTGATTACATGGGAGTTCCCCAGTGTAAGGCGCTGGTCGATTCAGGCGCAGCTGGGAACTTTATGGACAGGTCGTTAGCACATAGTCTAGGTATTACATTGGTTCCCTTATCCATTCCACTGCCCATCCAAGCACTTGACAGTCGACCATTAGGGTCAGGGTTAGTTAGAGAGGTTACAACACCAGTCACGATGGTTACACAATAGACCCATAGAGACCAAGTCATTTTTTTTGAGTCTCCTGATTTCCCTGTTGTGTTGGGTCTTACCTGGTTAGCACTACACAACCCCACTTTTTCATGGCTGCAAAGGGTTCACACGGGGTGGTCGCGAGAGTGTCAAGGTAGGTGTCTGGCTGTTTCCGTTGGTGCAACCACGGTGGAAAGTCCAGACACTACCTCCATTGTGCGCATTCCCACCGAATACCTCGATTTGGCGCACGCGTTTTCCAAAACGCAGGCGACCAAATTATCACCTCATCGGGCAGGGGATTGCGCGATAAACCTCTGGGTAGACGCTGTGCCTCCCAGGAGTCATGTATATCCCCTGTCGCAGGCTGAAATGGAGGCGATGGAGACATACGTCCCCGAGTCCCTGGGCCAGGGGTTTATACGTCCCTCCACTTCACCCGCCTCCTCAAGTTTCTTTTTTGTGAAGAAGAAAGACGGAGGTCTGCGCACTTGCATTGATTACCGAGCACTGAACAAGGGGACTATTTGTTATAGTTATCATCTACCCCTCATTCCATCTGTGATCAAGTCAATGCATGGGGCGCGCTTCTTCACAAAATTAGATATCCGGAGTGCGTACAACCTGGTGCGCGTCCGAGAGGGGGACGAGTGGAAGACAGCATTCAGCACAACCACGGGGCATTACAAATACCTGGTGATGCCGTACGGTTTGATGAATGCTCCATCAGTCTTCCAGTCCTTTGGAAACAAGGTGTTTCAGGACATGCTTGGTCGTGGTGTGATGGTCTACATCGATGACATTCTGGTGTATTCCGCTACATGCACCGAGCATCTGTCCCTGGTTCGCAAAGTGCTGGCCCGACTGTTGGAAAATGACCTTTATGCCAAGGCAGAAAAGTGTCTGTTTTTCCAGCAGTCCATCTCCTTCCTCGGATACCGCATTACCACCTCAGGTGTGGAGATGGAGGGAGATCGCATTTCAGCCGTGTGTGATTGGCCGACTCCAACCACGGTAAAGGAGGCGCAGCACTTTATTGGCTTTGCCAATTACTATCGGAGGTTTATCCGGGGCTTTGGCAAGGTCGCAGCTCCCATCACCTCTCTGTTGAAGGGTGGGCCGTCCCGGCTCCGCTGGTCTACTGAGGCTGACAGGGCTTTCAGTAACCTGAGTGCTCTGTTCACCTCAGTCCCGGTACTGGCCCATCCTGATCCATCACTACCGTTTATAGTCAGGGTGGATGCTGATGTGGAAAATTTCGTCCTTATACTAATCAAAGAATCAAAGTATTTCAGAGTTTTTGTAGAATTAAGATAGACTTTATTACAAATAGACAAAGCCTAGGTGATTTGCAAAGCATCTGCTTGTCCACCTCCCAGCTCTCAGTTTATATAGTAATTTTCACATACATCTCCGCTTAATGCCCCTCCCTCTTGGGTTCCCCCACCACCATCCTCAGTTTCCCCCTCTCGACTGCTCCGCCCACTTCTTCGTCTATGATAGCGGCTAAATTTGACTTCTATTCAGTTTAGAATCAATAGTAGTACAATCAATCAAGCCCTTGTCATTCAAAAATAATCATGTTCAGTTTAAACTCTGTTCAACCCCGGCTCACCCTGGCTTGACCTGAAGATTGATTGTTGGACATGTCAGGTCCACACTCAATCTCTCAAACATACCCAAACCAACTCCTCTCTTCCCTCCTGTCATGCTGTAATTACTCATGATTAGTCTGAACTCTGTTCAACTCTGGCTCCGCTCCCAAGACTTTGTTTGAGGAGAGAGGCAAAAGGCAGTCTGGTTTCAGTCTCTGATAAGGTAGGACAGTCATGGATTAGGTAAGAGTGAGGAATTCGTGGAATTTGTGGAAAAATCACCCTGATTAACTCTTTAGTATTATCCCAGTTTACCTATTTGCTTATGGTCTTGCCTACGCCTAGCGAACAGTTTTTTTAATTATATGAGAAAAAAATATTCCATTTTATTTGGAACGGCAAGCCAGACAAAATTAAACGGGCCTATTTATATAATGAATATGAATTAGGAGGACAGAAATGATTAAATATTAAAGCATTAGACCTATCACTAAAAGCTTCAGTCATACAAAAATTATACTTAAATTCGAACTGGTTCTCTAGCAAACTAGTAAGATTGTCTCACCCAATGTTCAAGAAGGGACTTTTTCCCTTTATTCAGATTACAACCCCTCACTTTCAGGTATTTGAAAAAGAAATCATCTCCCAAATATCACTATTTCTAAAACAAGCCATAGAAAGTTGGTTGCAATTTCAATTTAATCCTCCAGAAATGACAGAACAAATATTGCAACAAATTTTGTGGTTAAACTCAAATATACTAATTGATTAAAAAAAACGTTATTTTTTTAGGAAATGTTTAAAAAAGGTATAATCTTCGTAAATGATATTATCGGTAGGAATGGTGGAGTTATGTCACACATGCAGCTAACAAAAACATATGGAAATGTCTGCTCTACCCAAAATTACAACCAAATAATTGCAGCATTACCACAAAAATGGAAGAGGAAAGTGGAAGGAGGAAAAAGTAAGGAACTTGTCTGTCAGCCTTGCATTAAAGAACATAATTGGTTAAAGAAAATTGTGATAAATAAAAAAGTTTACCAGTTTCATTTAAGGACCAAAACATTGACAGCCATCCCATATAGATTGCAAAATAGTTGGGAAGAGATTTTTGACGTACCGATTCCATGGCATAGTGTTTATGAACTGATACGCAAAACAACGCCGGATTCAAAACTTAGAATTTTTAAATTATTATATAAAATTATTGCTACCAATAGAATGTTATTTGTATGGGGGATACAATCTTCCCAGCTCTGCAGATTTGGCTGTGAAGAGACAGAATCATTAGATCATTTGTTTTGGTACTGTCCATTTGTAGCTTGTTTCTGGACACAGGTCCTGGAATAATAATAATACGCCATTTAGCAGACGCTTTTATCCAAAGCGACTTACAGTCATGAGTACATACATTTTTGTGTATGGGTGGTCCCGGGGATCGAACCCACTACCTTGGCGTTACAAGCGCCGTGCTCTACCAGCTGAGCTACAGAGGACCACATGGCTGAAGGATTGCAATATTTGCATGGAGCTGACCCTGCAGATAGCACTACTGGGTGATCTGAAAAGTCATAGTCAATCGATCAATAATATAATAATACTTTTAGCAAAAATGTTTATTTTCATTTCACAAACTGTAGAAACAATGAGAATAGAAAGGTTCAGAACTTTTGTAAAACATCACAGTACAGTTGAAAAATATATGGCAAATAGAAATCCAATATTTCTATAATATGGATGGTGTTAAGAGATAAATGGGAGGTGTTGAATGGAGCTGAAGGATGGGACTAATAACAACAACTAATAACAACAAGATAACTAGTGTAAGACATGCTGTGTCCATAATAAGTATATAGGTTATATATTGTGAGCTTTTGTGAAAGAGCACAGTTAGAAAGATATGGCATATAGAAGCATACCAAATGGACATCATGAAAATGATCGGAGGAAGTTCAGGAGTAAAAACAAACAAAATATAATTATTGACTGTGTCCATAAAATGTATATAGTATGCATAAGCATGAAGTAGAGGCCTAAGCATTGTTGTTCACTAGTTTACTCCAATTAGGGAAGAGATGGTGGGGTTGGAAAGTAATAAAGGGAAATATATATATTTTTAAAGGATATGTACATTTTACATTTACAGTCATTTAGCAGACGCTCTTATCCAGAGCAACTTACAGTGCATACATTATTATTTTTTTTCATACCCCCTGTGGGAATCGAACCCACAACCCTGGCGTTGCAAACACCATGCTCTATCAACTGAGCTACATCCCTGCCGGCCATTCCCTCCCCTACCCTGGACGACGCTGGGCCAATTGCGCGCCGCCCCATGGGTCTCCCGGTCGCGGCCGGCTACGACAGAGCCTGGATTCGAACCAGGATCTCTAGTGGCACAGCTAGCACTGTGCTGCAGTGCCTTAGACCACTATATATATACATGTATGTATATGCGTATATGTATGTATGTGTATGTATATATACAGTGGGGAGAACAAGTATTTGATACACTGCCGATTTTGCAGGTTTTCCTACTTACAAAGCATGTAAGTAAAAATTACAGTGCTTTGCTTTATCTTGGCCAGGTCGCAGTTGTAAATGAGAACTTGTTCTCAACTGGTTTACCTGGTTAAATAAAGGTGAAATAAAAAATAAATAAATAAAAGTATCAATATATATACAGTGGGGAGAACAAGTATTTGATACACTGCCGATTTTGCAGGTTTTCCTACTTACAAAGCATGTAGAGGTCTGTAATTTTTATCATAGGTACACTTCAACTGTGAGAGATGGAATCTAGAACAAAAATCCAGAAAATCACATTGTATGATTTTTAAGTAATTAATTTGCATTTTATTGCATGACATAAGTATTTGATACATCAGAAAAACAGAACTTAATATTTGGTACAGAAACCTTTGTTTGCAATTACAGAGATCATACGTTTCCTGTAGGTCTTGACCAGGTTTGCACACACTGCAGCAGGGATTTTGGCCCACTCCTCCATACAGAACTTCTCCAGATCCTTCAGGTTTCGGGGCTGTCGCTGGGCAATACGGACTTTCAGCTCCCTCCAAAGATTTTCTATTGGGTTCAGGTCTGGAGACTGGCTAGGCCACTCCAGGACCTTGAGATGCTTCTTACGGAGCCACTCCTTAGTTGCCCTGGCTGTGTGTTTCAGGTCGTTGTCATGCTGGAAGACCCAGCCACGACCCATCTTCAATGCTCTTACTGAGGGAAGGAGGTTGTTGGCCAAGATCTCGCGATACATGGCCCCATCCATCCTCCCCTCAATACGGTGCAGTCGTCCTGTCCCCTTTGCAGAAAAGCATCCCCAAAGAATGATGTTTCCACCTCCATGCTTCACGGTTGGGATGGTGTTCTTGGGTTGTACTCATCCTTCTTCTTCCTCCAAACACGGCGAGTGGAGTTTAGACCAAAAAGCTCTATTTTTGTCTCATCAGACCACATGACCTTCTCCCATTCCTCCTCTGGATCATCCAGATGGTCATTGGCAAACTTCAGACGGGCCTGGACATGGGCTGGCTTGAGCAGGGGGACCTTGCGTGCGCTGCAGGATTTTAATCCATGACGGCGTAGTGTGTTACTAATGATTTTCTTTGAGACTGTGGTCCCAGCTCTCTTCAGGTCATTGACCAGGTCCTGCCGTGTAGTTCTGGGCTGATCCCTCACCTTCCTCATGTGTCACGGTTTCGGCCGAGGCTGCTCCTCCTCCTGGTTCGGGCAGGCTTCGGCGTTCGCCGTCCCCGGAGTACTAGCTGCCACCGCTCTATGTTTCTGTATTGGATTGCTTTTGTCTGTCTGTCACACCTGTGTCTGTTTGGGTGTTGATTACGTGTCTTATAAGTTCCTTGTTTTGCTCTAGGGTATTGTGTGTTGTTATTTTGTTGCCACTTTGTCGATGCTACGTGTTTGTATTCCGTTTTGTTTCATGTTTAGTGTTTTACGCGTGTGCGTAATTTTTCCTCGCCACTTCGTGTATTTTCGAGGTCGGGGTTTTCTAATCGTGTGTTTTAGACGATTAAAGTCTTGTTGGACTAAACCTCTGTTTCCTGCGCTTGACTCCTCCACCACATCCACGTCGGTTTAGTGACATCATGATCATTGATGCCCCACGAGGTGAGATCTTGCATGGAGCCCCAGACCGAGGGTGATTGACCGTCATCTTGAACTTCATCCAATTTCTAATAATTGCGCCAACAGTTGTTGCCTTCTCACCAAGCTGCTTACCTATTGTCCTGTAGCCCATCCCAGCCTTGTGCAGGTCTACAATTGTATCCCTGATGTCCTTACACAGCTCTCTGGTCTTGGCCATTGTGGAGAGGTTGGAGTCTGTTTGATTGAGTGTGTGGACAGGTGTCTTTTATACAGGTAACAAGTTCAAACAGGTGCAGTTAATACAGGTAATGAGTGGAGAACAGGAGGGCTTCTTAAAGAAAAACGAACAGGTCTGTGAGAGCCGGAATTCTTACTGGTTGGTAGGTGATCAAATACTTATGTCATGCAATAAAATGCAAATGAATTACTTAAAAATCATACAATGTGATTTTCTGGATTTTTGTTTTAGATTCAGTATCTCACAGTTCAAGTGTACCTATGATAAAAATGACAGACCTCTACATGCTTTGTAAGTAGGAAAACCTGCAAAATCGGCAGTGTATCAAATACTTGTTCTCCCCACTGTATATATACAGTGGGGGAAAAAAGTATTTAGTCAGCCACCAATTGTGCAAGTTCTCCCACTTAAAAAGATGAGAGAGGCCTGTAATTTTCATCATAGGTACACGTCAACTATGACAGACAAAATGAAAAAAAAAAATCCAGAAAATCACATTGTAGGATTTTTAAGGAATTTATTTGCAAATTATGGTGGAAAATAAGTACTTGGTCAATAACAAAAGTTTCTCAATACTTTGTTATATACCCTTTGTTGGCAATGACACAGGTCAAACGTTTTCTGTATGTCTTCACAAGGTTTTCACACACTGTTGTTGGTATTTTGGCCCATTCCTCCATGCAGATCTCCTCTAGAGCAGTGATGTTTTGGGGCTGTCGCTGGGCAACACGGACTTTCAACTCCCTCCAAAGATTTTCTATGGGGTTGAGATCTGGAGACTGGCTAGGCCACTCCAGGACCTTGAAATGCTTCTTACGAAGCCACTCCTTCGTTGCCCGGGCGGTGTGTTTGGGATCATTGTCATGCTGAAAGACCCAGCCACGTTTCATCTTCAATGCCCTTGCTGATGGAAGGAGGTTTTCACTCAAAATCTCACGATACATGGCCCCATTCATTCTTTCCTTTACACGGATCAGTCGTCCTGGTCCCTTTGCAGAAAAACAGCCCCAAAGCATGATGTTTCCACCCCCATGCTTCACAGTAGGTATGATGTTCTTTGGATGCAACTCAGCATTCTTTGTCCTCCAAACACGACGAGTTGAGTTTTTACCAAAAAGTTCTATTTTGGTTTCATCTGACCATATGACATTCTCCCAATCCTCTTCTGGATCATCCAAATGCACTCTAGCAAACTTCAGACGGGCCTGGACATGCACTGGCTTAAGCAGGGGGACATGTCTGGCACTGCAGGATTTGAGTCTCTGGCGGCGTAGTGTGTTACTGATGGTAGGCTTTGTTACTTTGGTCCCAGCTCTCTGCAGGTCATTCACTAGGTCCCCCCGTGTGGTTCTGGGATTTTTGCTCACCGTTCTTGTGATCATTTTGACCCCACGGGGTGAGATCTTGCGTGGAGCCCCAGATCGAGGGAGATTATCAGTGGTCTTGTATGTCTTCCATTTCCTAATAATTGCTCCCACAGTTGATTTCTTCAAACCAAGCTGCTTACCTATTGCAGATTCAGTCTTCCCAGCCTGGTGCAGGTCTACAATTTTGTTTCTGGTGTCCTTTGACAGCTCTTTGGTCTTGGCCATAGTGGAGTTTGGAGTGTGAATGTTTGAGGTTGTGGACAGGTGTCTTTTATACTGATAACAAGTTCAAACAGGTGCCATTAATACAGGTAACGAGTGGAGGACAGAGGAGCCTCTTAAAGAAGAAGTTACAGGTCTGTGAGAGCCAGAAATCTTGCTTGTTTGTAGGTGACCAAATACTTATTTTCCACCATCATTTGCAAATAAATTCATTAAAAATCCTACAATGTGATTTTCTGGAGAAGAAAAATCTAAATTTGTCTGTCATAGTTGATGTGTACCTATGATGAAAATTACAGGCCTCTCTCATCTTTTTAAGTGGGAGAACTTGCACAATTGGTGGCTGACTAAATAATTGTTTTCCCCACTGTATATATGTATATATATATATGCAGGAAAAAAACAACAAAAAAAACATATGGTGGATTGGAAGTGATGCAGACAATTACATTGATGGAAGTTACAATCTAGCTGCAATATTAAAGCTGATCTACTCCCTAAAAAGAAGATACAAAAAAAAAAAAAAAAGAAGAGTGTGGAATTCGACCCGAGGTCAGAACCCCATTTCACACACACACAAACCCAGTGAAAGGAACCAATTAAGTTCTTGCCCAGTGTCACGCTCGTCGGGAACAGAGGAGGACCAAGGCGCAGCGTTGAATGCGAACATATTTATTTAATTAATGATCACACGATCAAAAACAACAAAACGATGACGTGACAGTCAATGGTCAAACACCAACCAACACGAACAAGAAACCACACCCAATGAATGCCTAACGGCTACCTAAGTATGACTCCCAATCAGAGACAACGAGCTACAGCCGTCTCTGATTGGGAGCCACCCTGGCCAACATAGATATACAAAAAACTAGAATACCCAAAGGAAACTCACACCCTGGCTCAACATACAAGTGTCCCCAGAGCCAGGGCGTGACAGTACCCCCCCCTAAAGGCGCGGACTCCGGCCGCGCCAACCAAACACCACAGGGGAGGGACCGGGTGGGCACTCCACCTTGGCGGCGGATCCGGCTCCGGGCCTGATCCCCACTCCCTCTCCAACCCCCCAAAGTACCCCTGGTCCGGCGTGAAGCAGCTGACCGGTGCTGAACCAGGCACCAGTGGAACAGGCACGGGCTGTGCCGGACTGACGACGCACACCACTGGCTTGGTGTGGGGAGCAGGAACGGGCCGAGCCGGGCTGACGAAACGCACCCCTGACTTGGTGCGGGGAGCAGGAGCGGGCCGGACCGGGCTGACGAAGCGCACCACTGACTTGGTGCGGGGAGCAGGAGCGGGCCGAACCGGGCTGACGAAACGCACCACTGACTTGGTGCGGGGAGCAGGAACGGGCCGAGCCGGGCTGACGAAGCGCACCACTGACTTGGTGCGGGGAGCAGGAACGGGCCGAGCCGGGCTGACGAAGCGCACCACTGACTTGGTGCGGGGAGCAGGAACGGGCCGAGCCGGGCTGACGAAGCGCACCACTGACTTGGTGCGGGGAGCAGGAACGGGCCGAGCCGGGCTGACGAAGCGCACCACTGACTTGGTGCGGGGAGCAGGAACGGGCCGAGCCGGGCTGACGAAGCGCACCACTGACTTGGTGCGGGGAGCAGGAACGGGCCGAGCCGGGCTGACGAAGCGCACCATTGGCCTGGTGCGGGGAGCAGGAACAGGCCGGACCGTACTGGGGACACACACCACTGGTCCTACGCAGGGATCTGGAATGGGCCGGACCGGACTGGTAACACACCCCAGTACCTCTCACCGTGCCTCTACACCTTCCATCCCCTCTTCGACCAGTGGCCCCCGTAACCTGGCGGCCTCCTCTGCCAACCCGCTGGGCCGCTCTGCCGCGGTCTCCTGCTGGCCCGTCGTCCACGGCGTTAGCCCCCCCCTAAAAATTTTCTGGGCGTCTCTCCTACCCGTGGACCAGGTCTCCATGTCCCTCGTCAGCCTTTCGCCCTTCTGCTTCCATGTCAAGCCCTTCTCTTCCTCACCCGGCTTGACCCAGTCGAGGAGGCGAAGGAGATCTGCTAGAGATCTCCCTGGCGATGGCTCCTGGACACGCTGCTTGGTCCAGTCTTGGTGGTTTCTTCTGTCACGCTCGTCGGGAACAGAGGAGGACCAAGGCGCAGCGTTGAATGCGAACATATTTATTTAATTAATGATCACACGATCAAAAACAACAAAACGATGACGTGACAGTCAATGGTCAAACACCAACCAACACGAACAAGAAACCACACCCAATGAATGCCTAACGGCTACCTAAGTATGACTCCCAATCAGAGACAACGAGCTACAGCCGTCTCTGATTGGGAGCCACCCTGGCCAACATAGATATACAAAAAACTAGAATACCCAAAGGAAACTCACACCCTGGCTCAACATACAAGTGTCCCCAGAGCCAGGGCGTGACACCCAGCAACAGAGAGTACCCATGTTTAATTCTGACTCCATGTTCGTCATGTTTGTGATAAACTCTGTTTATCTCATAGTTTACAGAAAAATCTTCATCACATCCCCCCTCTGGGACTTCATTGGTCCCAAATCCTTACAAAAGTATATAATGATTAATATAGTAACTAACATAAGAATAATTATGTTTAGGATATCAAGCACAATCCTTGCATTTAAGGGTATACTCACAATAAAAAAAAAAAGCGTTTCTACTCAAAACAATACCAATATACGTGTTAGTATCCTAACACATTAAAACTAACGTAGCGTTGTTTAAACCATAATATCTAGGGCATGTTGAGAATAGTGTCAGCATCTTTAGCTCACATAACTTCTTTACCCATATCACAAGTAGTATAACAATCAAAATAATCAATATCAATATCTAATTATAATTGCAGTGTCAACATCTTTAGTTATTAACATATTAATAACTTATTCAAATCAATCAGTCAGCTTACAACTCATATTCATAATCAAATAATTACCCAAAACAAATTTAGAATGACAATTCTTAGTTATTCACCTTGGTCCCATCACTCAAAGTTAAAACCCTCACCTTAGCACCCATTGACACTGGCAGAATATATATTTATATTAACATACAGTATAATTATCCATAATTCCAGCATTAGCTTCCTCATAAGGAGAATAACTACAGATCAGTATCTCAATGCATTCTTAGTCTAAATTACCATAAATTTAGCAGTGTGTACACCTCCTTAATCAACATAATACCCCAAATAACAACCCCTTCCTCCCCCGGCACTCAATCTTCTGGCGTGTCTTCATTATGTTCTTCAAATAGCTTCATAGTTCAACTTGGATTGCCCATGACAATGTCCCAATTCCAATGTCTCACCTGAGCCGCCCCACCTCTACCCCCATTCTGTTTTGTCCATTTGCCAACCAGTATACCAGCACCATGAGATGTTGCATTTGAACAGATCTCTTTTCATTCCCACTCCACATGGACTTCTGTCACACTCTTGAGAGAAAAGGCATAAGAGAAAAGGCAGTTGCTCATCAGTAGCATTCCCATTGCCATCCTCCCCCATCTCCTGATTCTCGCCAGCTCCAGCATCCTCAGCTCCCTCATCTCTAGGTCATCGGTTTCCTCGTGGTACTCTGGTACAGCGGTTTAGAGGATACCAGGTCGATCTCCCCTCTATCCGTACAGCCGTTGGTGTAGCCTGGATGACGATGTATGGTCCCTTTAGGTCTTAACCTTCTTCCGTCACTAGGGTCTCTGGATCAGCCAGAGTCCCTCTCAATCCATCGACATCGGTCTGTGGAGAGTGTCCTTCTGGCAGCTTACCAATAGGGAAGCTCGGAGTCACTGCTGCAAAGACACATAAACACAGACTTCCTCTCCTGGGGTTGGAACACTCCTACAGTGGGACACATGGATCTAAGTATCTGTCTCTGCCACTTTCACCATCATTGAGGTAGCCAACAACACCTGGTATGGGCCCCTCCACCTAGGGTCTTTCCAGCTCTTTCTTCTGTAGTCTTTTACCGCCACATAGTCTCCAGGGCGCAGAAAATGCTCTGATTCTCCTGCTCAGCTGGGCAGAGTTGCCTTCACCCATGGGAAGAAAGTCTTAAGAACATTGTTAGGTTAGGTGAGACACAGGATGCTACTGTACCCTGTCTTCTTGTCAGTCAGGAGAAGCCTTGAGATTAGGAAGTGCACATTCTTGCAGCTTGCTGCAGTCCACTAGTTTCATAGACAGGCCTTGTCTACACCCTGCCTCCTACCACAAATACACTTACACATAAAACATTTAACCTAACCCATAACACATTAATTACTACTGATCATATACTTAATACAATTTGCATATTGACCAAAAAGCCCCATGCGACCAGTACTTCCCCCCTTTGGACTCACATCGTTATTAATGCGTTCAAAAAACAAAACAACAACATTGCCTGTTAAACTAAAATAATTAATGAAATTAAAATGACAACCTTTGATAATATCTTAACTTAATTGTATCCCATAAGATTATTAAAGGAATAGCAAAATTAGGTAGCGACAGGTATCCCTCATTCAGGACTAGCTCTTTCACTCTGTCTTTGTCATGGTTGGAATAATATATAGGACTATTGCCAAATTATAAACTTCTTCATAATTATCAGTATTATAAATGACCCTCAACTCGGGATAATAAATTACCTTAAACTCATCATCCTATGTCACTCGGTTTTCCAGTGTGGGTGATCAAATCACACTAGAAAGTCAGGTCAGAGGTCATTCAAACCCTTCAAATAAGTGTTTCATTCTATAGTAGACTAATCATTAACAACAGTCAAAACATTTCATAAATGTTGTATCCCAAGTGTACAGTAAGTCCTTAGTGCAGCTCTTTTCAAAATAAATCACATGTAATTACGTAAAACTCACTCAGTAAATAAAACCCTCAGAAAATTCCATGTGTGTGCCCCTTTAAGATATATCATTTCTAACCCGTGAAAATAACCCTAAAATCAAAATAAACACCATATACAACTAACGTTTCATAATAAGTGGGTTGTCTGTGGTTAATTGAAAAGCATATAGTAAAACAACAAACCAAAATGGCCAGGCCTTATTTATAGTCTCTGGAAACATTTCAAAGAAAGAGAAAATCACTCCCCCCTTTTTCCTGGAAGAAAAAGTGCACATTTCTTTAGTTTCCATTTTGATACCTCTTAATCAGTCCAAACAATTCAAATTCGAAATTCTCACTTTCCATTGAATTTACCAGTCCACATCTCCGCCTCCCCCAACTCAGAAAACCCTCAAGAACATCACTTGTGACTCCTCCCCTCCCCCGTCAATTCCACAATCCAGTGTAGATAAAACAAAATAAAGTCTCAAGAGATTAAACCCCTAGGCTTTTCCTGAGTCGCACTGCTCCCACTCGATCACGCCAAACATGCTTTGTGACTTCGAAAACTCAAATCCCCAAATATGCTATCTCTTGCCTCACTGGTTGTACTTTCCTGCATGCCTTGTTGCCCCTCTCTACCAAAATAGTTTACTAATGTGATGATGGTCTGGCCTATCAGTGTTCTCGTCATTCGACACCCATAACAATTTACTACAACACACAACCATAAAATTCACCCCCTTCAGCGATTGTTTAAATGCAGCGTGATACAACATTTGACTATTTGTAACCATCATTCGTGCTGTTGCCCATACATACTGCCAATTTACATGTCACCTTTCAGAATCCATTATCTTTGACTATCGGAAGGATTCTCTAACCCCACTAAATGTAATACTTTTCCCTGTCGCAAATACAGTAAATTTCTCAGTGTAAGGAATCAGTGATATTTGATCCCAAGCATTTATTAAAATGTTGTTTGAGACGTGGTCTCCTACATCTCCCTTAACATTCACACTGTAGGGGACTTCCATCAATCCTAGAAGACTCCCACTCAAGACACATCAGATATTACCACATTTCATTAAGTGGAATATACACCTATAAAATAACAAACACATAACTACTTTCCGGTAATCTAATCATTTCAACCTGTTGCATTGATTTAGTAAAATATAAATTTGTTGTTTAATCAATCCAGAACCTACAAAAAGTTGGTGCTGCCCTACCATCTTAATAGTCAAAACTACCTGCCATCCACTGTTCAAAGTAACAGAAACAGATTATCGTTTTAGAATTCATTAACTGTTTGCATAAATCACCAGTGTTACTCAAACTCTAGCACTGAGTAATAATAATTAGAAATTGTCAAATAACTTTTCAGATTCACCTATTCAGACCTCTGCTTCAAATATCCCACTGCGTACCTTACATCTCTACATAGCTCAGCGAGCACAACTCTCTTTCACACGCACACTAAATCATGGCATTAGTAAAGTCTATCCACAAACCACCAATAACTAATAACATATTTGCATTCACATTACTAGAAGGCATTATTTTAATTCCAGTCTACTCAAACACTTTGATTCGACACTTCTTATTTCCCAATTAACCTACTTTTCTTTTAACCCAGAAAGCCCTCTACAATCTATCATCCTCTACTTCTGTTTTTCAATTTAACGCTACTTTAGCAGGTGAACAGCTATTTTTCAATTATAGTCAAAACAAACAAAATATCTATTCACAGGGAGGCCACTAATTACTATGTTACCCTAGGCCGCCATGAGTTGGTAGGACAATCCCTTTCAGATAATCTGTCACGTTCGTTGTATAAAGGATCGGTCCAAGGTGCAGCGTGGTATGCGTACACAGTCGTTTATTTTAATAAACACCGACAAAATCCAACAGAACGTGAAGTTCATGAGGCTAAACATCAAACAAGCCAAACAGAAACAAGATCCCACAACATAGGTAGGTGATAAAGAAATGTGTGAGTAAGATATGACTAAAATGTCACACCCTCAGTTAAACTAATAATGTATGACTAATTAGTAGACTAGAGCTTAGAGAATTAATCAAATGTGTTTATATCCCAGCAACAGAGTATAGACTGGTTCCCAAAACACACAGGGAAAGGGGAGTGAAAGGCTTGCAGGATATTGTGAGGATGCGATAACTGAAGTATGCAGCCTGCCCGAGCAAGGAGTAGGAAATGATAAGAACATGTGTGTATGTGTGTATGTGTGACCTGATGGTCAGGAGAGCAGAGGAAAATCACATGAGCTGAACCCAGGTGTGTGCTTACAAGATGTGTACAGTGGAAAAATACAGCCCGCCTAGAGCGGGGTGGGATTTTTGTATGACGTGTGTGTATAAAATAATTGTACGACCATTTTGTTGCAGAACGTTCTCATGAATAAAGCCTGATGATTGTATGCTGGGCTACTTGGTCTGATTATTAGATATTTACAACCTCTGGGATACAGACTGAGTAATAAGTTCATTTTTGAAACATTGAGATAGAAATTCTCGTGACAGCTTGGTCCTTCGAGCCGGATCTCAACACCCGTTGTCTGTCGTCCCAGGGAACCCCGAAACCGTGCACGGGCAGATCTAGGATCCGTGGGACAAAGTCCTGACATCTAAGATTGAGGGTTAATCCAGGCCGGCGGTGAACTGGTTCACGGCAGGAACGGTGACGAGATCCAGCCAAATTGAGTCCCAGCTACAAGAATAAGGTCAGTAGTCTTTATTCATGGCTTTGGGGGAAATTATCTGAACTTGCAATAACGGTTGTAATTCTTGTAAAGGACAGAGAATGATTACCAAAATCCTCAAGGAAGTCTTGCCATCGTGTTTTTAGACACTTATCTAGAGAAAACCCAATGCGCCACTATTCTAGATAAGTAGAAAATACAAGTGGTGTAGCAAAGGGGGGGGGGGGGGGTCCGAAATAGACTCTGGGTAGAGAGGCCATTACCAAACATAAACTAGCCTTGTGTTGAGACAATCAAAGATTGTCAAAAGTATACAAGAAGGGAGTAAACCTTAGCGTTTTTTAGACGTTTATCTAGAGAAAACCATGCGCCAGTATTCTAAATAAATTGAAAAACGGGGGTGAAACTTCAAGGGAGTGGGAGTGTGATAGTGGTGATATTGAGACAGTCTGGGATCGTCAATAAATATCAAGTAAAGGGAATTTAAAATAGTATGTGTGAGAAATAGAATATTATAAGTCATAAACAACTGTAGATTAGCAGTAACTCTATCCGTTCCATGAAACTGGAGCCGTAATTTGTCTTAGTACAAACTCCAAGTCATGAAACTGGAGCCGTAATTTGTCTAAGTACTGTAACGACCCTGTATTGTGTTCTGTGTTCATGGGTGTGTTATCGTTCTCATGGGTGCTAGCAGGGGTTAAATATGCCAGGACAGATGGAAAGGTTGGGGGGGTATGATGGGTAATCCCGCGGGGTTTTGAAAGGCTTAAATAGGGGTTACGGTCTCATCTCTCTTCTCTTCTGTTCGGGACCCTTGATTTGACATGTTCTATTTGTGTATGTTCGAGGTTTAGCGGCGTGGGTTGTGGCCTGAACAATAGCCCATTCAGGAATAAACCTGTGTTCTGCCTGTACACCTGGTGCCCGTCTCTCTTTTACTTTATGACCCAGCAGGGTCATTACATTGGTGTCAGAAGTGCTTTCGAACGACGGGATAGATCGAGATTAGGCGAGTTAGCTGTTTCAGTATAGGCCGTGGTTAGCTTTAGCGTGACTCGCATCTACGGTCATGATGATCGGGGCGAGGCGGAAAGTTAAGGAAGAGTCGGACAAAGTGTCCGTTGTGGGCTCGGGTGTACCCGGTCGGGAGGGTCAGGCGATGACGGCTGTAGAAGAGCTGGAGAGCCACATGGCGGGAGTTAAATTGTCAGTCAGCAAGATGGCAGAACGGGCGGGTTTTCCTTCAAACCGCTCGACCAGAACAGACGTCACGGCGACGGAGATATCGACGTCACCGCGTGCGGAAATGGCTGGGCCCCCTTATGTAAACAGAGATGGCAGCGCCCTATTGCCATTAGCCACGGTAGCGGCTAAACTTCCAAAGTTCAATGGACAAGGTAAATGGGAAGTTTTTTTCACTCAATTCGAGTTGTTGGCTAGAGCCGGGAGGGGGTCTGACGAGACGAAAGGGTTACAGCTTGCCCTGAGCCTGTCAGAGGAGGCGTCGGAATGCCTGCTAACGCTAGCCCCGGACGAGAGGGGCGACTACGGTGCGCTAGTGGAGGCATTGGGGGGCCGTTTCGGCAGCGATGCACAGCCCAACATGCTGCGGATTGAACTGAATAACAAAAAGAGACTTCAGGGGGAATCATTAAAGGCGTTGGCAAGTGATATTCTGAGCCTGACCAGGCGGGCTTATGCAACTATGCCGATTGGGGTGCAAGACGAGCTGGCACGGGACAGTTTTATTAGAGCGCTCTCCCCCACCAAGCTGGGTAAGCATGTACAGATGTCGGACCCAGCATCTCTGCGGGCTGCAGTGGAGATAGCCAGGAAGAGGGAGCTGATCTGGGGTGAGGGAGTGAGAGTGGAGGTTGCCAGTCAACCAGAGGTGAGAGCAGCAGCGGCCGGGGTGCCGGGGGTCACCAAACCAGAGTGGGTCGACGAGTTGGGAGGGTTAGTCAAGACCGCTTCGCTTGTCATTGAGAGGGGCTCCAGACAACATCGCAGTGTCAGCTCAACTTCCATTGTCTGCTGGGGTTGTGGCCAGCCTGGCCACATTCAGCGGGAGTGTGGCAGATTCTCCAGTCAACAGGGAAACGACAGCGGGTTCTCGCGCAGGGGGCAGCGCGGGCCCATTCCTCCGCCCCCGAACCCACAGTAAGCAGAAGAGGTACCCAGCAGTGCAAGCAAGAGGGTGGGGACCTGCTTCCCCAGGGTGTAGCTGCCACCGTGTTTCCTAGTCCGGTAGTTGTGGTGGGACGTACCACCATTGGGGACTTCTGCAATGTCATCGTCAAGGTAGAGGGGGTGGAATGTTTGGCCCTGGTCGACACGGGCTCTACAGTAACCCTGGTGAGACCAGACATACTACCTGTTGGGGTGCGGGTGGAGCCGACCCTTGTCCAGCTACGGACTGTCACGGGGTAGCTAGCCCCCATGTTAGGGAAGTGTCGGTTGTCTGTGACTGTGGGGGGGAGAACTGTGGGGTGTCCGGTGTGGGTAGCAGCGGTACAGGACCCCTGTATACTGGGAATGGACTTTTTGAAAAACTGTGGGGCTCAGTTGGACTTAGCTTCGGGCACTTTGAGGCTGTCGGGGGGGCCCACAGTGGGAATGTCGCCTTCGGGAGGGCCAGCAGGGGGCAGGGCTGTCCCTCCGTCTTCCTCCAAGCTTGCCGAAACTCCACTGGTCGTCCCGGCTGCTCCCTTGGTCGTTGTGCCATCCCAGCAGCTGTCTCCGGCGGCAACGACCTTCACTCCCCATAATGGTGCAAGCACAGGCATCCCAGTAGCTCAAAACACACTGGCTCCTTCACCCCATCAGCCCGACGGGGGGAAGGAGGAAGTTATCGACGCCGTTGAGGCTGTGTGGCTGAAAAACTGTCAAGGTCTGGACGAGAGACAACAGAGACAGTTAAAGCAGCTGCTGTTTGACTTTAAAGATAGCTTCGCTTGGGGGGAAGATGAGGTAGGGCAAACGCACCTGGTTCAGCACGACATCGACACTGGGGACAACCAACCCATTAAAATTCGGCCCCGTCGCATTCCCCTTGCCAAGAGGGAAGCAGCAGCCACAGCTATTGCTGACATGTTGCGGGCTGATTTCATTGAGCCATCAGATAGCCCATGGTCCGCGCCGGTCGTCATGGTGCCTAAGAAAGGGGGTAAACTTAGGTTTTGTGCGGACTACAGGGGCCTAAATTCTGTCACCATTAAAGACTCTTACCCCATACCGAGGATCGATGAGTCGCTAGACCACGTCAGAGGGTCCTCGTGGTTCTCTTCCCTTGATCTGCGCAGTGGCTACTGGCAGGTGCCCCTCTCGCCTGGGGCACGTGAAAAAACGGCCTTCTCCACGGATAGGGGCCATTGGCAGTTCAAGGTGCTGTGCTTCGGGCTTTGTAATGCTCCTGCCACCTTTGAGAGGCTCATGGACAGAGTGCTGGTGGGGGTTCCGAGAGACGAGTGTGTCGTGTACCTAGACGACATATTGGTACACGGCACGTCGTTTGAGGGGGCACTGGGGGCACTTAGGCGAGTGCTGGAGAGGATCTCGGGGGCGGGGCTAAAATTACACCCGGAAAAGTGCCATTTCATGCAAAGGGAGTTGGCGTTCCTGGGTCATCAGCTGGGTGGTGAGGGTATCAGCACGATGCCAGACAAAGTGGAGGCTGTGAGGGGGTGGCCAATTCCAAGGGGAAAAAAAGAGGTTAAGAGCTTCCTGGGTCTGGCATCCTACTATCGTAGGTTTGTGAAAGGGTTTGTGGGGATAGCAGCTCCTTTGAACCACCTTCTCAAGAAGGACACTGTTTTTCAGTGGACCGAAGAGCACCAGCGGGCGTTTGAGGCCCTCAAACGTGCCCTGGTGGAGGCCCCTGTCCTGTCCTCACCAGACCCAAACCGTCCGTTTATCCTGGACACCGACGCAAGCAATGAGGGCTTGGGGGCCGTGCTGGCTCAGCGTGGTTCTGACGGGGAGCACGTAGTAGCTTATTACAGCAGAACTTTTGATAAGGCTGAAAAACGCTACTGCGTGACAAGGAGGGAGCTTTTGGCTGTCGTGGCAGCAGTACGCCATTTCAAGTACTACCTGGGGGGCCTGCCGTTTGTGGTGCGGACGGATCACTCCGCCCTGCAGTGGCTTCTCTCCTTCAAGGAGCCAGAGGGTCAGATCGCCCGCTGGTTGGAGGAGCTGCAACCCTACGACTTCCAGGTGGAGCACAGGGCCGGCCTTCGCCACAGCAATGCAGACGCCTTGTCCCGCCGCCCGTGTGCTGAGGACGGCTGTGGGTACTGCGCCAAACGGGTGGAGCGAGAGAGGGAACTGTGCATGGAGGAGGGAGTCACCGCCACGGTGAGTCAGCTGAGTGTGACAGAGTGCCGGGAGCTTGAGGCTGTGGACGTCGGGGAGTGGAGGCGTCGCCAGGAGGAGGACGCAGAGCTGCGTCCTGTGCTGGGGTGGGTGGAAGAGAGAAGACAACCGCCATGGGGGGAAGTAGCCCCTCTATCACCAGTCACCAAAGGACTCTGGGCTAAATTCTCAGTCCTTAGAGTGGCTGAGGGAGTGCTCCAGAGGGGGTGGAAAAAGCCAGCTACTGGAGAAATGACGTGGCAGGTAGTGGTTCCCAAAAGGCTGCAAGGGAGCGTGTTACAGCAGCTTCACGGGGGAGTAGGCGCAGGGCATTTTGGGGTCTCCAAAACGTTAAAGCGCGTACGTAAAGGCTTCTATTGGGCCAGGCACAGGAGGGATGTGGAGGACTTTTGCAGGCAGTGCGATGAGTGTGCTGCTAAGAAAGGACCTCCAGGTCAGTCACACGCCACGACTAGAACAGGCAGACATAGAAGTAGAAGACACTCTAGCAGAACATATGAGGAGACTGTTCATTAACCAAACACGTATGTCAAAGATTTTGTGCCCAACAGGAGAACTAAAGGAGAAGGTAACCCACTCAATCCAACCAGGTGACTGGGTGTGGATCCAATCCTTAAAGAAGAAAGACTGGAAGCAGCCCGTTGGGAAGGTCCATATCAGGTCCTGTTGGTGACGGCCTTCGCTGTAAGAATCGCCGAAAGATCCACCTGGGTGCATGTCACACACTGCAAAAAGGTAAACCCAGCTACAGCTGACGAACAAACACAGAGTTAGGAGAAAGAACCGATCACCACTAGGGCTCGGTGGTTGGCTCCTTAACGAAGATTCCCCTACCCTGTCTGATCATCCCTGTGTGAGTTCAATAGAAGGTAAAGGAATGGGTTGGCCTCTGGCATCTGACATGTTCGCAGGGCGAGTGTGGGGATTCACAGGTATTCTGACGGTAGGTGGCTGTCTGATTGTGGGGGCCATACTCCTAGCACACTCAAACCCGCCCGACCAGCCAGAAGTGGTAGTTAATCTAACTCAAGTCAGTAAGGACAGGCCCGAGAAAGGTAAGAGCAGGCAGAGAAGTCAGCTTGACGTAGGGAAAGGGGAAGTACTAGTGACTGTAGGAAAGGACATCACCTTTGAGGTCTTTGCAGACCAGTTGGGGAGTTGGGGACTACTGGCTGGTAATATTGTAGGGGATGGTAGGTATATATGTATGTCACCATGTACCTCTTGGGATCATGTAGTTGCTCTAGAGCGGGGTGTGATTTTTGTATGACGTGTGTGTATAAAAGTATTGTACGACCATTTTGTTGCAGAACGTTCTCATGAATAAAGCCTGATGATTGTATGCTGGGCTACTTGGTCTGATTATTATAGATTTACAACCTCTGGGAGACAGATTGAGTAATAAGTTCATTTTTGAAACATTGAGATAGAAATTCTCGTGACAGTAGGCAAAATGGCTGCCTAAGTATGATCCCCAATCAGAGACAGCGATCGACAGCTGCCTCTGATTGGGAACCACACCCGGCCAACAATAGATACACTAGAATGTATCCAAATCATACCCTGACCTAACCAAACAGAGAATACAGGTGATCTCTAAGGTCAGGGCATGACAGTACCCCCCCCCCCCCCAAAGATGCGGACTCCGGCCGCAAAAACCTGACTCATTAGGGGAGGGTTCGGTTGGGCATCTAACCTCAGTGGCGGCTCCGGCTTCGGACGTGACGTAGGCAGTAAACTTTTCTCCCATCCTGCCTCCCCTTTGCACGCCCGGTCCGGTCTGGACCCCGGCGCAATGCTCCCCCTCTCAGTCCTCCCACAATGCACCAAGTCCTGTCTGGACCCTGGTGTGGGAGCCCTCGACCCTGGAGAGGGGCTGACGTCTGGTCCCGGCCCAGCAGTCCTCCCGCGATGCACCAAGTCCTGTCTGGACCCTGGTGTAGGAGCCCTCGACCCTGGAGAGGGGCTGACGTCTGGTCCCGGCCCAGCTGTCTTCCTGTGATGCGCCAAGTCCTGTCTGGACCCTGGTGTGGAAGACCCCGACCCTGGAGAGGGGTTGAGGTCTGGCTCCGGCTTGGACCCCGGTGGAGCGGATGGCTCCGGCATGGGGGAAGAGTAGGCGACCGGACCCGGACTGGGCACCGGTGAAGCGGACTGCCCCGGCTCTGGTAGGGAGCAGATAACCGGAGATGGACTAGGCACCGGTGGAGCAGACTGCTCTGGCACAGGAGTGGAGCAGCTGACCGGAGCTGGACTAGGCTCCGGTGGAGCGGACTGCTCTGGCACTGGATTAAAGCAGCTGACCGGAGCTGGAGACTCTGGACTGCAGACCTTCACAGAAGGCTCTGGACTGCAGACCGTCGCAGGAGGCTCCGGGCCATGGACCATCACTGGAGCCTTCGTGCCATGAATCATCACAGGAGGCTTTGTGCCATGGATCATCACTGGAGGCTTCGTGCCATGGATCATCACTGGAGCCCGGCAAGTGCGGGGCGCTGGCCCATGACGCACTGGGCTGTGGACACGCACCACTGGTTTGGTGCGAGGAGCAGGTACGGGGCGCACCGGGCTGGCGACACGCACCACTGGTTTGGTGCGAGGAGCAGGTACGGGGCTTACCGGGCTGGCGACACGCACCACTGGTTTAGTGCGAGGAGCAGGCACGGGCCGTACCGGGCTGGGGACACGCACCACTGGTTTGGTGCGAGGAGCAAGTACGGGGCGCACCGGGCTGGCGACACGCACCACTGGTTTGGTGCGAGGAACAGGTACGGGGCGCACCGGGCTGGCGACACGCAGCACTGGTTTAGTGCGAGGAGCAGGCACGGGCCGTACACGACTGGAGACACGCACCACTGATTTGGTGCGAGGAGCAGGTACGGGGCGTACCGGGCTGGCGACACGCACCACTGGTTTGGTGCGAAGAGCAGGTACGGGCCGTACAGGACTGGAGACACGCACCACTGGTTTGGTGCGAGGAGCAGGTACGGGGCATACCGTGCTGGCGACACGCACCACTGGTTTAGTGCGAGGAGCAGGTACGGGGCGTACCGGGCTGGCGACACACACCACTAGTTTAGTGCGAGGAGCAGGCACGGGCCGTACAGGACTGGAGACACGCACCACTGGTTTGGTGCGAGGAGCAGGCACGGGCCGTACCGGTCTGTAAAGGTGCACTGGCGGCACAGTCGTAAAGCCGGCGCATAGCCTGGTGCCTGCACGGTCACACGCTCCTCAAAGCGAATGCGGGGAGTTGGCTCTCTTCTGAAACCTGGCTCCACCAGCCTCTGCTCTAAGGACTGAGCTCTCTGCTGCTGGAGGGTTAACTCCTCTCTCAGCTTCTCCTGTTGTCTGGCCAGCTCCTCTCTCAGTACACTGAAACTTGCCTCCTCCAGCCTCTGCTCTAAGGACTGAGTTCTCTGTTGCTGGAGGGTTAACTCCTCTCTCAGCTCCTCCTGTTGTCTGGCCAGCTCCTCTCTCCGTGCATCCACTGACTCCTTCTCCCTGTGGGCCTCCTGCAGTGCCTCCCTCTGAAGGGAGCTCTCCTGCTCTCTCTTACCTAACAGCCCCCGTAAGGTAGTCATCTCCTCTCTCAGAGTGCTGAGCTGCATGTCTTGGAGGGCCTCTATAATAGCGGCCTCTTCTTCCTCCACAGTCAGCCCTTTCAGGGCCTCCTTCTGCTCCGTGTGAATCAGGCCTTCATGGTCGAATTGCTGCAAAGAAACCACTACTAAAGGACACCAATAAGAAGAAGAGACTTGCTTTGGCCAAGAAACACGAGCAATGGACATTAAACCGGTGGAAATGTGTCCTTTGGTCTGGAGTCCAAATTGTTTTTAGTAACGAATATTGAGCTGATAAGCCAGCACCAACTTTTTGAAGGACCTAGCAGAAGTGTTAAACAACAGGTTTCATATTTTGACTAGTTGATGTCACAGGGACAGTCAGTGCAGGACATATGTCAATGCAACTTGTCAAAATGATAAGATTACAAGAAAGGGGCTCTGGGATTGTTTACTTTAGAGGGTGCCTATTCCGCTTAATGGGACACTGTATCATCTGATGTGTCTGAAGTATGATTCTGTATACGCATGGTTTTATAAAAAGTAATGTCAACCATTTACCAGTCCCCTGGGGCCCTTTGGTAAATATGCAAATAATTTTTTTCACATACCTGCCTGTAAAAGGAAATAATATTAGTAATGGTTGACAGTTACTCCAAATGAATTGACGTTTTCCCCGGGTCAAACACTTTCTTACAAATAGCTAGTAATGTCTCTGTACTACAGAATGTATCAGATTGTTGGGTTTGTGGATCATAACCAGACAGTGCTGAGAATTTGCCATGTGGACCAAAGCAAGTAACCTTACAGACAGAGCGCTTGATTGGGTAAAGGATAAGGTGTTTTATATTTGTATTTGTATTTATTATGGATCCCCATTCCTATGAAGAAGTGTATTGCTGTTGTTGTTTTGTTTGTTTTGTTTTTGTGTTGTTGTTTTGTTTGTTTTGTTTTTGTCTTGCTTCAACACAAAATCTCACCAGATTGGGTCTGCTGGATGGTCGGGATTTCTCCCTAAGGATTAGCCTTCAACTGCCTGACCCTGTAACTCTGTGGTGAGGTCACCAATGTGATAGGGGAGTATAAGCCAAATGGTTTCAAGAGTGTGTTGTTATTCTCTTTGACATTTGTCTTAGAAATGTGTATTAAGAATATTGGTAGTAGTAATAATTTGTCATACAGTAAATAGTTTGACTGGATTTCCTGAATCAGAAATTCTCTAAACTGTTGTTCAAGTCTGTCCTCTCTCGAGGTTATGGCGAAGGTGACTACAGATGGTATCTAGACGCATGGAAGGGATATTTTGACCGAGAACAGTGTGAGCCTCACCCCCTCTAACCGGCCTCAGCCCCTCCTTCACCACTTATACCTGAGACTTGAGTCCGAGCCAGCAACCTGTACACAGCATCCAGTCGAAGCTATCAACTGCCTTTTCTCTCATGCCTTTTCTCTCAGGAGTGCGACATGAGTCCGCGTGAAGTGAGCATGGAGAGAGATCCCATCCAAACTTCTCTCATGCTGCTTGTGTACTGGTCGGAAAATGGACAAGACATAATGGACCGTAAAGAATGGTGGTGGCGGCTCAGGTGAGAGATTCGTCTGCTTGGGAAAATCAGATTATTCCCCAGATATTGAAATCGGGACATTATCAAGGGCCATCCACGTTGAACATGTGCCATTGGGAGGACGAACTGAAACACTTTAACAGAAGTATTTTGATATAGTTTAAGCCATAATCTAATGCTTACCATAAAATGTAACGATGATTATCACAGAGTGATAAAAGGAGGGAATCAGAGGCATTGGTCTGTCACGTGCAGAAACCAAAGTTAATGATGAATAATTAATAATGTAAATCATGCTTATATGATTTTTTTGTATAGCCGTATACAAGAGAACTAACAGGACTGCCCCTGCAGAGCTCCCGACCGACGTGTACTATGGTGCGTTAAGTTTGTTGGAACCTCTCCAGCTTGCTTATAATAAAGAATTATTCATTTAATATTGACTTCAGGTGTCCCTGGATAGTGGTAATTTCCACGACAAACTGATGTCACGTCTAGGCTAATATGGCTCAAATTCGCTATCTAGCTAATCAACAACTGTAATTATGTATTTGAGAGACAACAAGTGCTCATTGTGCAAATGTATTTATGTTTTCAATAAACATTGTCTGTTTTGCTGTTTTGCTACACACTTTGGTTTTGTTGCTAAACAATGCAGGCAAAGATATTAATAACTAACTTAAGATGAATTGCATAGTGGACAGTGAATTGTGAATTGCATAGTGGGCAGAACACGCAAGAAGGTGGGAAAGCCAAGCACTAGCTAGCAAGATCCTATTGGCATGCATTTGCATATTTCCGTTAGGGAACGCCTCTTCTGTGAAGTGCGTGTGTGTGCAAACTCAATTCAACCTTGCACTCCTTATAAACAATGCAATTTTTGAAAACTTTGGCAAAGCATCAAGTCTATAAAACGTAGTGCACTGGGCTCGTAATAGATTCTAGTTTTGTGAACAGAAACATTTATTGAGATCAGATGTTTCATCGATGATAAAATTAGCAGCATGTCAGAATGTCAGCCCAGTTTCACCTAGTTCCATCCTCTCCCACTACCCGCGACTGGACTTCCTCTCACTACCATATTTGGTAGTGAAAAAACCTTCTAAATGGATGCTTCAGCTTCATAGCCCCTGTGATGTGTCTGGATTACCCCATCTGTCTGTTATGCAGGGGTGTCTAACATATGGCCCGCGGGCCAGATCCATAGACATTAAAACCAGGCCGGATCCGGCCCACTAGTGGGTCCAGAGATATTAGAGAAAGGAGGAGATAGAAATCCCATCGGGCAATGAATGGAGAAACGTATAATGCCCCGCCCAGTAGACTCTTGACCAATCGCATTCACATTGTCATGCACGTTAATACCATTCCAATGGAGTTTCCCATCTCCTCAACAACAACAAAAATATGTATACTTTCAAATGACTAAAACCAAATCGAAACTGTGTAGAAATGATAATGGACCTATATTCATACAGTTTCTTGACTGTCCAGCTCGCTAATAATCACTAGACAGTTAGGGAAAATGTGATTAGTCCTATTTAGATAACTCTTTGCTGCTACTATTTTTTTAAAAATGGTTGGCTAGGAGGTTTGCTAGCAAGCTATCAATGTGCATGATACCTAACAATGTCGAGTGAGAAGGAAAAAAAACATTGCTCAAAAAAGCGTCCTTTTCAGAAATAGATTCTAAGGTTTCTAAAGCATATACAAGCACCTACAAACTCTCAAAAATAAGTGCATGGACTATGTTTCAATATATCACTTTTGTCCCGCGACACTAGAGTTGTTTGGGAAAAATATTATTTATATTTTATTCTGTTATATTCCAATATATTCTTATTATAAAATATATGTGTGTTGACTGTTATCAGGGCAGGGGAATGTAAGTGTGTCTTGTCTATTAAATTAACAAAATAACAAACTATTGATTGCATTTGCATGGCACAGCCATGTAGCCTATAGGCTGCACAGACCAGTAACATAATTAAACTCAAAATTACTATTATATTATTTTGAAATACATTTTCTCAGTTTCATAATGTTTCTTTCTGCCTAAACAAATGTATAATGGGTTTCTTTGTGATGGTGTATAGTCAATGGATTTATTAAAATAGATGCCCACCCACATCGGCAAACCCCTACACCAACCCCTCACCAGTGCTGGCTAATCACCTTGATGTATAAATGTGACTGTTTAAATGTGACTGTTTAAATGTGACTGTTTAAATGGGACTGTTTGAGAAGGGATCATATAAACGTTGCCAGATTTTTAAAAAGGCAAAATACTGTGAATTCTGAGTCAATTAGTTATTATATGGATAATCATGTTGAGCTCATGGACTGTCAGTAATATGCAAATAGTTGTCTACTTATGAAATTGACAGTATAGGTTTAATTTCCCCAGCCCCATCATTTACCTTATTGCAAACAAGGTGGCAGGAATGCTGAAATTACAGATTGTGCCTTTAAATGAACTATACTGAACAAAAATATAAATGCAACATGTAAAGTGTTGGTCCCAATCCATCCACCTGACAGTTGTGGCATATCAAGAAGCTGATTAAACAGCATGATCATTACACAGGTGCACCTTGTGCTGAGGACAATAAAAGGCCACTCTAAAATGTGCAGTTTTGTCACACAACACAATGCCACAGATGTCTCAAGTTTTGAGGGAGCGTGCACTTGGCATGCTGACTGCAGGAATGTCCAACAGAGCGGTTGCCAGAGAATTGAATGTTCATTTCTCGACCATAAGCCGCCTCCAATGTTGTTTTAGAGAATTTGGCAGTACATCCAACCGGCCTCACAACCGCAGACCACATGTAACCACGCCAGCCCAGGACCTCCACATCCGGCTTCTTCACCTGTGCTGAGGAGTATTTCTGTCTGTAATAATGCCCTTTTGTGGGGGGAAAAATCATTCTGATTGGCTGCGCCTGGCTCCCAAGTGGGTGGACCTGGTTCCCAACTGGGTGGGCCTACAGTATGCCCTCCCAGGCCCACCCATGGCTGCGTCCCTGCCCAGTCATGTGAAATCCACAGAGAGGACCTAATTCATTTATTTCAATTGCTTCACATTACATTTTTTTTTACATTTTAGTCATTTAGCAGACACTCTCATCCAGAGCGACTTACAGTTAGTGAGTGCATACATTTTTCATACTGGCCCCCCGTGGGAATCGAACCCACAACCCTGGCGTTGCAAGCGCCATGCTCTAAGAACTGAGCTACAGGAGGCTACTCATACAGCAGATAAACTCATACTAAGGGTTGTTGTTACTTGTGGCATCAAGTCAACAAGGTGAAAAGTGTTTACACCAATAGGTGTAGTCTGCCATAAAACTTTGAAGAAGAAGAAGAAGAAAAGTGTTCATGGGAAACGTAGTTTAGACGCGGAGTCTGGGGTCGCCATCATCATCACGCGTGGTTTCCCCCCGATGTTTAACCAGTGACGATATCCGCAGGCACTAGGTGTTTGCTTTACGAAGAAGTACTTGAATTAGATTTTCTTTTGTTTCGATTGTCGTTTTATTTAGGCTTTTGCCCGTGTATTTGCTCCCTTCATTGTCTCCGTTCGCGGGGAACTCAGAGGTAACGCTAGCTAAACGTTGGCTATCTGGTTAGCATGCTAAATTGGCTTGCTAGTTGTGAAACATTGTACGTTAACTTAGCTAGCTAACGTAACGGTAGTTGCTAGCGACCATGCGGGGTTGAAATATTTCGAGTTCGATATCTAGTTAACAAAAAAAAATGACCTGACTGCTGTCCAAATAACGTTAACTACCTATATTGTTTTGATGCATTCCACAAGTATGCATTGCTCGGTAGTTAGCTTGTTGCTAGCCTAGATCGAAGGCCGCTTTTGGGCCAAAGTTTGGCCCGTAATGGCAGGGGGCTCGTTCCAAGCCTCGGGTTCTTTCCTTTTTCTGGTCACTGAGGGAGATGGCGCGCATAAAAGTAGTCTGTGCGTCAAAACGTTATCTTTATAAGTGCACCTAGCTAGTTAGTTAACAGTTAATTTCGACATAATGCCTGCTGGTTCGCTAACGTTAGTTATTTCGCTAGCTAGCTATGCACGGTTCATTGTAGACCGAACTAGCCGGTCATTTGTCCCTACTAGTTTAGTGCGTAGCTAGTTAGCTTCTTTAGCAATCTCAGCGTCTGACCAATCTCCTACTACTAGCTAGCTAGGCTTGTTCGTCTATTTCCTGCTGCGTAGTGTTGTGGCCTGGTATAGTAGCTAGCTAGTTGGTTACCTAGATAGTGGTGTGTTCAAAAGCTAGCTATCGGTATCTATATTCTGCTCTACTAAGCTAACTGTTGTAGGTAGCTAGCTATATGTTTTATTCAGCAAGTAAACTGAATTCCAAATGTTGATCATAGATAAATACTTCCTGAATAAAAACATTATTGACCCAAACTTGCCAACTAGGTGTTTGGGGTTTTTGGACTGATAAACTGAGTTTATCATCAATGTGGTGTATAGGGGAGGGTTGTTATAATTAACTATTTGTGCATTGTACATACCCAATTCACTCCCATTTAGTATTTATTGACATGCCTAACTCCATAGTGCAGAGTGGATGGCTTAAGATACAATTGCCAAACATGTTTTACAACAGGGTTGTGGGAATTGAAATGGAATTGACCCCATCCCAGGTCTGCCAGCCCAATGTGATTGACTTTTGTGACCTGGTTGTAGGCTGTCAATTCTGGTCTGTTCGGGACTGACAAATAGGCCTGCCCTCTACCAGTCCAGGCCCAATTGCTGTAATACTCACACTTATCTGACCTTTGTCCTTTTCCCTCCCTGTCTGTCTCCACAGAGGAGCCATGTACAACGGCATCGGTCTGACCACGCCGCGAGGCAGCGGCACCAACGGCTATGTGCAGCGCAACCTGTCGAGCGTGCGGGCCAAGCGTCCGCGGGACGAGCGTGGCGGCGAGCGTGACGAGAAGGACCGTGAGAGGCTGGAGAGCCAGCTGAACCGTCAGCCCAACGCAGAGATCCTGGAGCACCAGAGGAAGAGGCAGCTGGAGGTCAAGTGTGCAGAGCTGCAGGACATGATGGAGGAGCAGGGGTAAGAGAGAGAGGGGGATGGATGAAAGGAGCAGGTGTAAGAGAGGGGGATGAGGGATGGGTAAGAGAGAGGAGGAAAGAGTAGGGGGTAAGAGCGGGGATTTGATTAAGCTGGCCCGGGTTGCACTGGGCTATGGCCCCTCACGTGACCGGATGAAGCCGGTGAGGAAGGCGTGCCCTGCTCAAATCAGTAATCTGCACCGGTCTGTCATATTGTCAACAATGCAGCATGTTGCGTTATTTAGAAACATACATCGCTTTTCCATAAAATATATATGAAATACATTTTCAAACTAGTTTCCATTAGGAAGGCAGATTTAAGCATTTTTTATCAAAACCAATCATTTTCGTATGTGAACACAGAATCCTACTCATTACAGCACATGCTTAACCAACTTAACTTGGGGCACCCGGCTCCAAAACAAATGCAATCACTTTTCACCCGGTGCAAACTCCAGGCAGCCGGGCCATCTTAATCGAATCCTCTCTGAGGGGGATGGGATGGGAGGGTGAAAACATGGGGTGCAGAAGGAGAGAGTTAGGTGTCTTAACTGTTGATCTAACTAACAGGTACTCAGCTGAGGAGATTGAAGAGAAGGTGAACAGCTTCCGCATGATGCTGCAGGAGAAGCAGGAGCCGCCTTCAGCCCCCACCGAGAGACCATCGTAAGTACACACCACCACAGATCACTATAGAGTAATGAAACTAGTGAAACCACCCCAGATCTAGTGATCACTACAGACTAGTGACATTTCTACTACAGACCACCACAAACTAATACAGACCAGCATGGCTGCACAAACCTTTTACATCAAATCAAGCTTAATTTATACAGCACATTTCAGACATGGAATGCAACACAATGTGCTTTACAGGAAAAAACTAATAAAAACAATGAAATATTTACAAAAATAAAAACATGAAAAAAATATATCAATAAATAGAATATCAATAAAAACTGAACCACTAAAAAGCACTCTTAAGGAAAAGCAAAGCTAAAAAGGTGTGTTTTAAGAAAACATGTCCACAGTTTAGGCCCCCCTCAGGTTCTCTGGCAGGCTATTCCAGAGGCTGGGGGCATAGTAACTAAAGGATGCCTCTTGCTCCTAGGCTTTGGGATAGTTAAAAGGCCAGTGCCAGATGACCTGAGGGACCTACTGGGTACATAACTTAAAAGCATGTCTGACATGTTGGGGTGCACAATCGTGGATTGATTTAAAAACCAATAGAAGAATCTTAAAATTAATTCTAAAACTCACAGTCAACCAGTGCAGAGACCTTAAAACCAGTGTAATGTGTGCTGTCTGGTCTTGGTCAGTACCCGTGCTGCAGCATTCTATATGTTTTGCAGTTGACCAATCGCTTTCTTGGGTAGACCAGACACGAGCGCATTACAATTGTCAAGCCTGCTTGTAATAAAAGCATGGATGAGTCTCTCTGTATCAGCCTGAGAGAGAAACGGCCGCACCTTGGAAATGCTCCTCAGGTGGTAAAAAGCTAGTTTGGTCACATTCCTGATGTGTGATTCGAAATTGAGTTCATAATCTTAAATAACGCCTACGTTTTTTACCTGGTATTTTATCTTTATTGACAATTAAAATGTGCAGCCAGATTCTCGCTCTGTGCTTTGGCTCCAACAATATGTACCTCGGTCTTGTCTTGATTTAGCTGGAGGAAGTTGTGAGCCATCCAAGTATTTAAATCACTAATACAGTCTAATAATTTATCCGTGGAGCTAAAATCCTCTGGTGACACAGAAATGTAAAGTTGTGTATCGTCTGCGTAGCAGTGAAAATCAATGCTGTGGTTTCTGATAACGCTATATCAACTGAACAGTACCGGACCCAAAATCTAACCTTGTGGAATGCCACGTAATATGTATTTTCTGAGTTATGTTCACCAAGGGTGACTAAAAACTCTCGACCGGTTAAATATGTCCTAAACCAGAAGGACATCATGGTCAACAGTGTCGAATGCAGCACTTAAATCCAAGAGTACAAGGACAGAGCTGTTTGGCATCTGTGTTGGCTCACCAAGATAATTTACCACATTAACTAAGGCTATCTCTGTGCTGAAAACCAGATTGAAATCTTTCAAAAATACAGTTGAAAACCAATTTCTCCAGAATTTTGTTTAAAAATGGAAGGTTGGAGATTGGCTGAAAATTACTAAGAGCTGAAGAATCTAGATTACTTTTCTTCAGAAGGGGTTTCACCATAGTAGCTTTTAGTGCAGTTTGGAAAGTGCCTGTGAACAGGGAGTGATTAACAATAGCTTGCACTTCTTCAGATATGCAATTAAAAACTGTTTTGAAGAAGGTGGTGGGTATAGGATCGAGAAAACAGGTAGAAGGCTCTGATACCACTTTCCTGAGCATGTCTGTGTCAACCAGGGAAAGTAAATCCATAGTGCCTTTGCATGGTAGGCTAGGGCACATATCATCAAACTTCTCATCAGGTCTTGCTTGACTGATACCCAGCCTAATGTTTGTTATCTCTGAAATATGCTGCAAACTCATTACATTTTGATGTGGAGGAAAGTTCACAGGTTTGCGGGGTATGATTTATCAGGCCATCAGTGGTTGAGAACAGCAGTCTCAAATTATTCTGATTATTAGTGATCAACTTAGAAAAATGAGCCCGTCTGGCATTTCTAATTGCCTTGTTATATATGCCAAGTTGCTCTCTCAGAATATCATAATGGACCTGCAACTTTGACTTTCTCCACTTCCGCTCTGGCTTTTTTTCAATTTCTCTTTAATTTATTAGTTTCCTCACGTCTCTCTCCGTTTGGATGTGGCCTTTTAGAACTTTACTGGAGCTATGGCATCAATGGTTGCCCTTAATTTGCTTTTAAAGTTATCAACTAAATCATCACAAGAGGAAGGCAGAATAGGTGATGGAGTATTGTTCATACACTCAATAAAATCTGTAGGAACTTCAGAGAGGTAAGATAGTATTTCTTAATGTCTTCAGTATTACCCTGTGCTATGGGCAACAAGGTAGTAAAAAATACACTGGTGATCAGATAAAGCAACATCAACAATGGAGGATATGTCAATAGAAGGCTCCTTGGTAATAATCAGGTCCAGAGTATGGCCGTGGTTATGGGTGGGCCCAGTAATATGTTGGATGAAGTCCATAGAGCTCAAAATATTCAGAAATTCAATGGCCTTGGAGTCGGTATCTGTGTCAACATGAATATTAAAATCACCCAACACATTGATTTTTATCATAGTTCTCAAGGACAATATAGAACTCGGTAAAGAAAGTGGGGCAATGCTTTGGTGTCCTATACAGGGTTATGGCCAGCACTGGTGGCTGACATTTCAACCGTATAGCATGATTCTCAAAAGACCCAAAGTCACCAAATGAAATGTCCTTACAGCTGAGAGCATTATTAAAAATAGAGGCTGTCCCTCCACCCTTTTTCCCTATGAAAAGCTGTAGTCCGGGGGGAGGCTTCAATAAGAGCGGCACTACAGTCTGAAGACAGCCATGTTTCAGTGAGAAACATGCAATCAACTTTGCGCTCAGTAATTAGGTAATTCACAAGAGGTTTTACTAGTGATTGTGCTAACATTTAAGAGTGCCGTATTCAATGAGTGTGGACCACTCTTCCCCTGGGGCATCTGCCTAGAGGTAACCAATGGAATAACAACCAAATTATTAACATTAGAACCGTGTTTTCTGACACTCCAATCTATCAGAATGGTAGGAGATGACAGTTTGTATAAACTCACTAGAAGGCAGAGTCAAAATAACATAAATTAGTTTACAATAACTAAGGTGCCATTTCTATAGGAGTTGATATGGTTTCCAAGTCCTCTGTTGCTTATTCTGACAGGGAGAACTGGAGCACTACCAGACCCTACCTGTCAGTCTCTAAAACAGTTTGGAAATTGGAAACCCTGCGATTAGGGTGAATCCCGTCTCTTTTAAAAAGTGCTGGTTGCGCCCACAGCAAATCAAAGTTGTCACAGAGACATTTCTGCCGTTGCAAAGTTTTTTCAGTTACTCGTTTAAGGCAGCATCGGCTGAAACGGTCCAAGCCCCTTCGGTAGCACGGGAGGGGGCCAGAGATAATTATTATCTTCCCTGTGCTAACGAGGGTCTTTAAAAAAAAAATGTCTAGTCCTCCCTCAGATCGCCTAAAACGAAGGTCGTTAAAACCTACGTGAGTGACGGTGTCAATATTGGAGTAGTTGGCCAGAACCGTGGGCAGGAGAGCGTTGACGTCATGGACACTGGCTCCTCGGTAACAGTGGACCTTAGTCGGTCCACAGACCATAGGCAGGCCAAACTCTCTCACCATCGAGCTGCCCACAATGATTGTGGTAGTGATGGAATCCGATGGGGAAACGACCTGCTGAACTGTGATTGCTGTGGGGGAGGGCTGTTAGTATACACCCAGGATCCGTGCTGACTCCCGGGGCTGCTAGGTCCGTCTCAAGCGAGGCAAAGCTGTTTGATAGCTGGATCAGGTCTTTTTGGACAGATGGGTGGCCAGACTGCCTCCCCGATCTCATACGCCTGTGTCCAGTCTCCCATGGGCTGCGGAGTTGAGCTTAACATCTGTCCGTTGGATTGGGACAGATCAACGCCGCCCGACTCATCAACAGCTTTGCTATAGGAGGCATTTAAAACAGAGATTTGGTTTGTCTGGGTTACAGCAAGGTTGGTGTACTTACAAAGCAGGTTTTTATTATCTCGGAGCCGAGCTAACAGCCGGAGGATCTCATCCCTAATATGCTTGATGGTGGTGCATTTAGGGCAGACAAATCCCTGTCCGTTTTCCAGTTCCACCTTATCTTCATCTTGTGATTGTGTTGAAATCCTTTCACACCAGAAGCATTTGTAGCCGTGGATGAAAACACTGGTGGGCTAGCACTGCTAATGTTCGCCTGTTCCATTTTCATGATGGCTAGCAGCTAACTGGAATCAGTGACACAAACTTGCGGTCCCAGCCGTGAAGGCTGACGCGTCGCGGAATCAATAGCAATACAAACTTCAGCTATGACTTAAAACATATTTAATTAAAACGATCTCATAAAAATAAGTGTAGGCAGTACACTATTCTGTTGCGTGCTCTGATGACGTCTGTTGCGTGATGACGTGGCTCTTCCCACAGTTGCTGGCTATTGAACAAGGTGGTGAAACACCACTGTTCCACTCTTTGGGGAGTAACCCAGCGTGACAATAATAGAACCTATTGAACAATGCCCCCCCCTCCCTCCCTCCCTCAGGGCGACAGAGACTCACGCCCTGGCTGCAGCCAATCAGCAGAAGAACGACCGGCTAAGGGCGGCGTTCGGCATCGCCACGGACTACGTAGACGGCTCCTCCTTCCACCCGGAGCGCAAGGAGCGAGAGAAGGAGAAGAGGGAGCAGGAGAGGCTGGAGAGGGAGAAGCAACAGCAGCAGAAATACGTGTGAGTCAAGGGGGGAAAAGTGTGTGTGTGTGTGTGTGGTTCTCCTAGCTAGCCTTACTCATAGAACTCTGGTTTTCCTTTGTTTATCCCCTCTGTTACTTACCTTCTCGCTCTTCCTCTCCGTCTCTCTCTCAGGCTGGTAGAAGAGTCAGAGGGCTCGGACTCCCCGGCCCGAAAACAGAGCCGCAAGAAGAAAAGGAAGAAAAACAAGAACAGAGACAGGTGAGAGAAGAGGGAGAAAGAATGAAGGAATGAGACACTCCTATTTTGTGTGCGTGCGTAAAAAGAATGCATAGCTTATTTGATTGACAGATCACTTTACTCTCCTCAGCTCAGAGAGCCCCTCCCCCTCTCCTAGACGGGTGAAGAAAACTAAGAAGAAGAAAAAGAAAAGGTTTCCATTTGTTTTTCATTTTGCTGTCAGTTAATGGACTTCATGTCCAGCGTAGTGTCATAACATTGATATTGTTATTTCAGAACATCTAACTTGTAGTGGATTAGAACCTCTTGTTTGAAGGATGTGCATGCTTACAGCTTGATGATCACCTGTGCTAGCGAGGACTCCTTGGGGCTCAGATACACCAATAGAGTTTGCTGGCCCAGAGTACTTAGCAACTCTGAACGTAATTTGCGAACCGAGTGTGCACCGATTTTACATGTAGAATCATGTGAAAAATTACATCTACAGCGGGTGTGAACGATCGACAGACAAACGCTAAATTCACGATCGGTGTGATTTGTGCGAGCCTTTACCTTTTTTCAGCTTAATGAACATAGACTCTGTGTTCTCTGTTCTAGGGACGGGTCAGAAGAAAAGGATGACAAAGAGAGGTGGGTCCTACATAACGTGGTTCATTGTGTGTGTGTGTGAGTGTGTGTGTATGTGTTTACTGAAAGACTTTGTTTGTTCCCCCTCTCAGCTCCTCAGACGAGAAGCAGGCATCCAAGAAGAAACGCAAGAGAAGTGAAAATGAGACTCCGCCCCAGAGTAAGACACGGCGCCACAGGACTGGGTCCTCCAGCTCTGCTCACAGGTACTTCCGGGTCACCAGAGGTCATGACTCACAATTTAGACTCGTAACTTACCCTAAATTCCCAGGTTTTCCACAAATCCTCTTCGAAGTTACAGAAAATGTGCAACCCTACTCGCGTAGTTACTCAATTCTAGTCATTCAATTCAGTAACTTCAAAGTCAAGGCAGAGTTTTAAGTTGCACCCCATGCTGTTATTCCATCTCTCATGCAATATCTCCATTTGATCAGCCAATCCCCTGCCCTGCTGAAAGAGAGGCAGCAGAACCAGCCAGTCAAGAGAGCAGAGGAGGGAAGAAAGGGGCTGTCTCCTGACAGGAGGGGGCGTGGTCGCGAGGATGGGAGTCCACAGCGTCCGGGAGGCAGAGCGGTAAGACCACCTGTGATTGGTCCGGTGATCAGCTCCCTCTACCATTTCAAAACCTTCTATCCTGTTTTGTGTCAATTGGGCATAATCAATAGCCTCCAGCACTCTCGCTCATTCTCCTTTTCCCTCTCACCTCACTCTCCTTACCTCCTTTTTCCTTCTCTCCCTCTCAGAGATCTCCCAGGTATCCCAGCTCCCCTGAACGTCGACCGAGGGCAGACAGGGAACGGGAAAAGGAGCGACTGAAGGACAAAGAGAAAGAAAGAGAGAAGGAGCGTGAGAAAGTGAAGCCTACGAGAAAGAGACACGACTCCTCGTCCCCCTCTCCTCCTCCTCGAACGGAACGAGAGAAAGCCAGGCGCTCCAGAAGTGGAGAGAGGGAGCGAGAGAAGGAGAGAGGAAAGGAGAGAACAATGCTGCAGAGGAGCAGACACGACTCTTCTTCATCCCCCTCTCCACCCCCGAAACAACCCGACACCAGGAAACAGAGGAGCGGAAAGAAGGACAAACCAGAAAGACACGACGACTCCTTGTCTCCATCTCCAGAAAGAGAGGGGGCAAGGAGAGGAAGGAGTGGAGAGGGGGAGCGAGGAAAGGAAAGAAATGTGTCTCCCCGAGCCCCAGCTGACAGAGAGAGGGGGAGAGGGAAGGAGAAAGAAGGATCTCCCCCTAGTTGGAAAAGCGATGGAGGCAAGGGTAGAAACTCATCCCGTGACTCCACATCCCCTGTCCCTCAATCACCTCTCACCAACGGACGGCAGAAAGAAAGGGAGCGCGAGGCAAGGAGGGAGAAAGAGAGGAAACCGGAGGAAAGGGGTAAAGAGAGGCAGAGGGAATTGAACAAAGAGAGGGAGAAACAAGAGGAGCGGAGGAAGCGGGAGAGCGAAAGGGAAAAGGAGAGGGAGCGAGACCGAGATGGAGGGAGAGCGCGAGAGAGGTCCGGCAGACTGTCTTCTTCTACTCAACAACATCCGTCTATCGGTTTGTCTGAAGACCTCCGCGCGGAGCGAGAGTGTGAGGGGGAGAGGAGGGACAGAGAGAGGGGGGCAGTAGAGAGGGAAAGAAAAAGACAAACGGAGGAGGACAACAGGCGGGAGAACAGAGACCGTAGCCTGCTGGAAAAGGAGCGAGAGAAGGAGTTGGAGAGGGCAAAGGAAAGAGAGAAGGAGAAAGCGAAGGAGAGCAGCAGTAGCAGCGGGAGTGACAGCAACAGCTCTTCCTCATCTTCCTCATCCTCCTCCGGCTCATCATCATCCTCCTCTTCTTCCTCATCCTCCGATGACGAGGGAGAGAAGAAAAAGGGAACCGTGGCGAAGAGCGGCCCAGCGAAAAAAGCCCTCCCCTCTCTCATCTCCCCTCCCGCTGTAGGCGCCGCCTTCCAGAGGTATCTGGCTAATGGGAGCAGAGAGAGCGCTTCAGAGAGTGACGGACAGGGAGCTATAGGGAGAGAGAAGGAATGCGAGAGAACGGGAGGAGGAGGGGACAGGATCACGCTCTCTGAAAGGGAAAACCCGCCCCCTGCTCCCCAAAAAGCAGCTGCCTCCCACCGGCCCCCTGCTGCCAAGCACAACCCCCCCACAGACGGAGAGAAGGAGCGAGGGAGGGGACAGGAGAGGTACAGCCCCACGGAGGTAGAGAGCTCCAGCCCTCCACCCTCTCCTCCCAGAAGAGGAGCCCCCCAAGGCGGAGGTGAGAGGTACTCCCCCACTGAAGTGGAAAGAGAGAGAGAGGGAGGGGTGAAGAGCCAGGCCAGGAGGGCAGAGAGGTACAGCCCCTCTGAACAGGAGAGAGAGTGGGAGAGGAGGAGGGCGCCTTCTCCGAAAGCCCCCGCAGCAGTTGTCCCACGGCCCTCCCCCCCTCGCCGCACCCCCCCACGGCAGTACCAGGACCCCCCCACTCGCTCCTCCAGCCCCCGACGACAAGCCGCCACCCGGAGAGCCTCCCCTCTGTCCCGCTCCCCGACTCGCCACTACGCCCCACGGCGGAGCCGCAGCCGGGAGCCAGAGCACAACCGAGAGAGGCAGAGAGCGAGGGATAGAGGAGGGAGGGATCGCTCCAGAGACAGAGGAGCCAGGAGGAGCAGGTCGAGGAGCCCCAGAAGACGCAGCCCCCTCTACAGGTAGGAACCCGGACCTATTCACACCAAATCAAACGCAACTCAACTATACACACATCAATCAAACATCACACACAGTGGGACAACTTCCTGTGTACATGAATCAAAAATAACTCAATTGAAATCTGCGAAGACCTCAGAATGCCAAACCAGATTCTGAATTGTTTATTTAATTGGTGTATTTTTCTCGTCCCTCAGGTCCCGGCGATCCCACTCTCCCATTCGACAAAGGAGAAGCAGCCACTCGCTATCCAGAGAAAGGCAGAGAGACCAGGAGAGAGAGAAGAATAGAGAGCTGGAGAGAGCGAGGGGAAAAGAGCGGGAACGTGAAAAAGAGCAAGATAGGCGAGAGCGCCAACCTCTTAAAGAGGTCCCCCCGCCCCGTCGCTCTGCCTCGTCCTCTTCCGGTTCTTCTTCCTCATCCCCCTCTCCGGCCCGAGAGAGGAAGGAGACGACTGCAGAAAAAGGGATGAAACCAACGGCAGAGAAAGATGGAAGAAGTGATAGAGAGGAGCGAGAGAAAGGGGGAGACAGAGGAAGGAAGGCTCGTTCCATCCCCTCACCGCTCCCCTCCAAGGAGACCAGTCCCCTTCCCAGCCAATCAGAAATCAGAGCCCACCCCAAAGAAATACAGCACTCTGACCCTCCCCGCTCCAGGTCGCCCCAGGCCCTCAGTCATTCAGAGACCAGAGTCTCTCTACGAGGCACCTCGAGGACCCAATCACCTGCGGTGCTCCCCTCGCGCGGCGCTGCCCACCCCACAGACCGACCAGTCAGGACTGAGAACTGTGTGAGCGAGAAGGGAGCCAAAGAGAACAAGAAAGGAAAGATGGGTAGCCCCAGCTCTTCATCATCTTCCTCCTCCTCGTCAACTTCCTCCTCGTCTTCATCAGACAGTTCTGACTCTGAGACAGAGCAGGGAAAAGGGTAAGGAGGAGTGTTAAATGATTGACATGTGTTTTACATTTGGATCACCATATATTGAACATTGCGGATAGAAATGCCCTAAATAGAGCTCTCTTTACAATGTCCCCCTGCTCTCTCTCTCTCTCTCCCAGAGATGCCAGGATAGCGGCTGCCCATAGCTCTTCCTCCTCCTCCTCATCCTCTTCTGAAAGCGAGAAGGAAGACAAGAAAAAGAGGTAACCAAAAAGACTAGGACCACCAGAATTGATGCTGACATAATGTTAACAATTTGTTACAGATCTATTATTTCCATTGATTCGTGACCCAGAACTCCAATACTGTAATGCTTCTCGTTATGATGTACATCTAATTGAAGTAATGTTATTACAGAAGTCTGGAATATTTCTGTAACATACAGGAACCAGTTGATCTTTGACATTGGACACCTCTGTCATTGTCTCTTCCAGCCTGGCGCGACCTCACAGAGTGCCAGCTGATTCGCTGAGAGACTCTCGTTCCCTCAGCTACTCTCCACCCAGACAGAGGCGACCTGCACATTCCCCACCCACCCGCAGGTCAGTAGCCAACTAGGCAATTTGAAGGCAAAATATGTTTGTGTTCCTATAGGACAAATCAGCTCATCTTTAAAATGATTGACTCCAACAGAAGGTACAGGTTTTGAGAAATAAGTACATGTTAATGTTTAATTGAGGGAAAATATACTTGCTACAACTGATTCTCACCTAGCCATCTTAAAATGAATACACTAATTGTCAGTCGCTCTGTATAAGAACATCTGCTAAATGACTAAAATGTAAACAAACTATTCTAGCAACTACTGTATGTCAATCATGATTGTGGCGTTGTCTGTACCGATTTATTTGGTTATTTTCCCTCTCTCTTTTCTAGGAGTGGCAGCAGACAGTCCCCAAGCCGATCTCCAAGCAGTAGGAGAAGAAAATGATCCTTCACTCTGAAATGTAACTGCCACTTTCCCTCCCCCTCGATCCTCAGGTTTTTCCCAAACACTTCTGGCCTGGTTTGAACTGGACTGTACCATTTGGATATTAAAGGGAGGGGTAGTTGAGGACATTTGATCTGTGAATGACTGAGTGAATTAAGCTTTGTTGTTGATTCTGTGGCATGAGGATAGCGCCACAGGAAAAGAAGGTAGGCAGAATTTGAAACCCAACAGAGACCACGAGGTCTGCTTTTAGTCAAGGGTTTCTGTACATTTTGTTTTATGCTGTACTGTAAGGAAGAAATGTAACTAAATGGTTGGTGAAGGAGAGTCCGTTACAGAAAAGTTAAGCACAGTAACATCTGTGCAGACCCATACAGACTGGAGCGAAGCATTACAGACTCAAAACACACACAGCGTGTGCACACGCACACAGTCCTATTAAATTATCTAAAAACAACAAAGTAACGTTCACTGCGCTTTTTCTGCCCCTCTGTATTTGCGCGTTATTCTACATGTAGATATGACCCATCTGTATTTTGGTTATCGCCGAATGGATTACGTGCTGTTTCCATGTATGTTGATTAGAAACTGCAACTCTTGGTTTGTTTCTCTTTGTGAAAATAATGAATGATAATAAAAAGTTGTATCTTCATTTGTGTTGGTTGTGATTTGATTTTCAACCATGCAATCATTTGTAAGTCATCTCCGCAACCTAGATCTAAAATCTCGTGCCAGTTACCGTTTTGTTTTTATGCGGATTTTAGAACATTCTCATAAAAATCTGTTGCCAATTGGATGTAAACCTAGCTACTGATGGTTCAAGAGTAAATGCAACTTCTTTCTTATAGTATTTCTGGTGCGACCACAGCCTCTACAAAGATTTTTTATAACTAACCCAAGATAGACCAGAGCCTGTCGTTTCCAATGGGAGCAAATCAATCATAGTGGGCAGAACAAGCAAGGAGGCAGAGCCAAGCACGAGCTAATGAGAGCCTATTGGCGTGTTTTAGCATTTATTTGCATATTTCCGTTAGGGAACGTGTTTCTGTTGGGCAGAGGGAGAAGGCACTCAGAGTTTAACAAATGGGGGAAAGAATTGTGAATTGTTTCGCTCTCAAGAAAAGGGCGCCATTGAAAGGAGTGATTACTGGGGAAGCAGTAAATGTAAAAGTGGACCAACTGAAGGGGAAGTTTCCCGGTGTTTGTGATGCTCGTCGCTTGGTGTGACGCAAACAGGGTGGCTAGAGTGGGGAAACAAGTCATAGTCTGTTCTTTTGAGTTTTGAAGTTAAGTCTTTGCCTGAAAAAGTGAAGTTAGGATATATAAGTTATCCTGTACGAGCTTATGTGCTGAATACATTACGATGTTGCAGGTGTCAAACTTATGGGCATGTGGCAGCAGTATGTAGGAGGGAGGTTCCAAGGTGTGAGAAGTGTGTAGAAGGGCATGAGACAAAGAAATGTGTAGCATTGGGGAAAGTAGTGGTATAAAGCCAACTGAGATATATTCCTGATTATTATTTGACCATGCTTGTCACTTATGAACATTTTTGAACATCTTGGCATGGTTCTGTTATAATCTCCACCCGGCACAGCCAGAAGAGGACTGGCCACCCCTCATAGCCTGGTTCCTCTCTAGGTTTCTTCCTAGGTTTTCGCCTTTCTAGGGAGTTTTTCCTAGCCACCGTGCTTCTACACCTGCATTACTAGCTGTTTGGGGTTTTAGGCTGGGTTTCTGTACAGCACTTCGAGATATTAGCTGATGTAAGAAGGGCTATATAAAATAAAATTGATTGATGATTGATGTGCTAATTGTAGGGGTGGCCATGGGGCTGGGGATCAGAAATGTCCCGTGCGAGAGAAGCAGGTTGAGGTTTCCAGGGTAAGAGTAGTGAAGTTGTCATATGCGAAGGCAGTGAAGAAAGTAGAGGAAGAGGGGTCAAAGGGGGGGGGGGGAGGAGGAGGAGTGGTGAGAGTAGTAGATATGTACCAGTACAGAGGGATAGGCCAACAAGTGTTTCAGTAAGATTGGATTTTTAGCGTTTATAGCAATGGTTATTAATTGTACTGCAGGGATGGAACGTAAGTCAAAGAAAATTGAGGTTGTGGTGGCAGCTGCAGAGAGGTATTTGGGTGTGCGAGACTTGACATCAGAAGAGTTACAGGGAGTGTTAAGCGGTGATGTCCCATCATTTCAGGTTGAGGGCATGAGGTAGGAATGAATATATTTAAATAGTGGAGAAGGGTGGTGTTAATTATGAATAATAATTTTGAATTTGTGAGTGTAGTGTTAGATGGTAGGGTATTTTTTTATTGTATTTTTCAAGCAAAATATGAGGGAGTTGTACTCCAATGTAGTAGGTGGCGGTAATGCAACAAATTGGATGCCAACCGCCGTTAAACCTCATTGAAGAAGAAGGGAACGTCTACTATGTGAAGTGCATGTGTGGAATAACTCAATTCGCCCTTGCACTCCTAAACAAAGCAATTTTTAGAAACTTTGGCTAAGGGTAAAGTCTACAAAACGCAGTCCACTTTGTTTGTTACATATTCTAGTTTTGGAAACAGAAAACTGATTAAATGTTTAACCGATAAGAAAATTAGCAGAATGTCGACCAAAATCCATCTCGCTCTATCTTCTCCCACTGCCGGCCACTGGGCTTCCTCTCATCACCATATTTGGTAGTGAGTGGAAACGCCAACGGGATGCTTCACATTTATACATCCGGTGAAAGATCTGTCTCATTGTTCTATCTGTGGATTCAGTGACGTCATGTCCCAGAATGCTTGTAAAATGTGCTCTGACGTCATATTCTGGCGACTGTTTGGTTTAAATGGGAAACACAAATTCGCGAACAGAAGTTGAGCTCAACAATATTTATATTTTCTAACGCTTAAAACTGTATATTCGTCTGCACAATGGGTCCTGTCGAGGTAACAGTTTCTACCAACTATGCATTTACACTATTCTCTTCTGAACATATCAGGAATAGTAATGTAATCAACGGTAATCAAGACGCCTGCTCAGATAGCGAAGTAACACGATTGCTAGCAATGTGATCGTAGCTAGTTAGTTCGTTTGCACTAGTTACATGAACGCTTACATACATATGTTATTAGTCATCTGTCTAGCTACATTTGTTAGTTAATGTTACTGTAACGTTAAACATCTAGCTAGCTGTATCATGCCCATTCAATATGTTTTAAAATGCTGCTATTGCTTTTATAAGTCTGATATCTTAATTACATTAGCTATGTGTCACTGTGTTCTTCGTCCAGCAACTCCACATGACCGTGTTCTCCCAGAGTTTCTCTCCCTGTGGTCGCTTCCTAGCCGCCGGCAACAACTACGGCGAGATAGCGGTGTTCAGGTGAGACCAGACATGCAGTTTACTGGCTGCTTGCACTTTGACTAGTGCCAAATACAATGATGTAAACAGAGATGATGTAATCAGCCTGTCCTGCAATAAATATTGGTCATTTAAATGTTTGAATGGATAAAGCACATTTTTATCTGAGGCGCACAAGTCCCATGTATCTTATTTACGTTGGTTCTTTACAGTAAAATGCTATTCTGTTCATGTTATCATTTTCCCCAGTCTCTCCTCAGCACTTAGCCCAGATGCTACAGATCTGAGCCAGAAACCCATCCTCACATTTACTGGTCAGTCTCTTGCCGTTGATGTGTTCAAACCTTCTCTATTTGCTTCTTTATGGTAGAACACCAGTGTGAAATAGCTTTCAAGACATGCTGTATCTCATCCTTCATCCCTAGATTAAGTGGGACACCTGTCTCTCCCAGGCTGCCCCTCTTAACCCTCTTCTATTGTTTAACTTTCTCTGTCTTTCTTCCCCTCACGCGTTTATTCTCTCTCAGCTCATGAGGGGCCCGTCTTCTCTCTCTTCTCCACGGACTCTCACCTCCTGAGTGCCGGCAATGGCGAGATCAGCGCCTGGAGCTGGGCGGAGCTTATCAAGCGGGTAAGGCCGTTACAAGATAAAGCAAGCATACCAAAATGAATGGCTGTTTATTGTGAACAGTATGTATTTCTATACAGTCTATGACGGTATGTGACATGGACCAAGTCTTTGTGTCTCTCTCCCAGAATACCAAGGCTGCTTGGACAAGGAGGCCAAATTACAAGTAAGGCACCAATCAGCCGTAAGTTTGTTTTGAGAAAACACAAGAAAGTGTGTCTGTGTGTGGACTGTGTACATGTGTGTTGGTTATTTTATCTCCAGATGTTTGTCTTTGCTGTCTGATGCTTGTAGCCAACAAGTGTGTTTCATAAATGCTCCTCTTTGCAGATCCAGCCTGGAGATCCCAGAGATCAATGCCATGACCGTCAATCCCACAGTGAGTACAAAGACACTTTCATTAAGTACCTCACTCCACTGAGACAAGTTCTCTATTAAATTAATGTCATGAGTCATATGAGTAATATCTCTCTCTCTCTCTCTCTCTCTCTCTCTCTCTCTCTCTCTCTCTCTCTCTCTCTCTCTCTCTCTCTCTCTCAGGAGAACAGTCTAGTGATTGGTGGAGGGGACAATAACATCCACATAATGGATCTGGAAAGTGGCGTCTTTAAGGTTTGAGAAATATTAATCGCTGCGATTCTGTCTCAAGATTTAGCCATGTGATGTTGAACATTGATATAAATATTATTTGTTGTTACATCTCTTTTAATTTCTCTTCCTCTCTTTCTTCCAATTCTCTTTCTCTCTTCATCCCTCCCTCTCTCGCTATCCCACACTTAACCTTTATGTTCAATCTCTTTATTGCTCTCTCTCCCTCCCTCCCCCAGTCAGTTCTTCAGGGTCATACAGACTACATTCACTGTCTGAGTGTGAGAGAGAGGGAGGGAGAGATCCTCTCTGGGGGTGAGGACGGCGCTGTCAGGATATGGGGTGAGTGACGGATGTATCAACCCATCACTGCCTCAGGTTCCGCTGTCAGTGACTGACACATTTGGAATCAATGCATGGCTGTATTACATTATACTGTAGTGTTGTCATGTATCTCACTCTCTGAACGCTTCCTCCAGACTGCAGGACCGGCCAATCCGTGCACTGCATTGAGGTCTACAAATATGAGGTAAGGTATTGGGATGGGTGGGTGCCTGCCCCTACCCTCCATATGTACAGAAGTTATAATGTAGCATCTTTCATAAATGCAAAAGTCATTTTGTTTCACCAAAAACATGTTTATATGTAGGCAGGGCAAACCTGTTTTGGTGATTTCTGTTATCATCAAAATAAATACATCACAGCATATTTTTGTACTCATGAAGGAGTTGTTACCTGATTTAAGTACAATACCAATGGAAATTAATGTTGAAAGTTCAATTGATATATTCCTAAAATTTAAGTTGAAAATGATGCTGTTGTTGCTTCCTGTTGACAAGACATATTAATAAATAGCACAATGTCAAAAGTTTTAAATTGTCAAAATCAATAATCAATATGCAGAAACAGTGATCTATTGAAAACTTAAACAAAAAATGTACTATCTACAGATACATGTGCAACAATGGTAATCATATTACTTGGGGGGGGGGGGGGGGGGGGATGCGCTGTTGAAACTACCAAGGCTCAAAAACCACATGGAAACTGGATATATTTTTACATCACTGGTTAGAGGAAAACCTGCAGAACACAGTCGGCTACATTTTGGAATGTTGCATTTTGGTACATGGGTCACCAAAACAGACAGACAAACTACAGTCGTGGTCAACATTTTTAAGAATGACACATATTAATTTTCACAAAGTGTGCTGCCTCAGTTTTCATGATGGCAATTTGCATTCCAGAATGTTATGAAGAGTGATCAGATGAATTGCAATTAATTGCAAAGTCCCTCTTTGCCATGAAAATGAACTTAATCCCCAAAAAAACATTTCCAACGCATTTCAGCCCTGCCACAAAAGGACCAGCTGACATGTCAGTGATTCTCTCGTTAACACAGGTGAGTGTTGATGAGGACAAGAATGGAGATCACTCTGTCATGCTGATTGAGTTAGAATAACAGACTGGAAGCTTTAAAAGGAGGGTGGTGCTTGAAATCATTGTCCTTCCTCTGTTAACCATGGTTACCTGCAAGGAAACACGTGCCGTCATCATTGCTTTGCACAAAAAGGGCTTCACAGGCAAGGATATTGCTGCTAGTAAGATTGCACCTAAATCAACCATTTATCGGATCATCGAGAACTTCAAGGAGAGTGGTTCAATTGTTGTGAAGAAGGCTTCAGGGCGCCCAAGAAAGTCCAGCAAGCGCCAGGACCGTCTCCTAAAGTTGATTCAGCTGCGGGATCGGGGCACCACCAGTGCAGAGCTTGCTCAGGAATGGCAGCAGGCAGGTGTGAGTGCATCTGCACGCACAGTGAGGCAAAGACATTTGGAGGATGGCCTGGTGTCAAGAAGGGCAGCAAAGAAGCCACTTCTCTCCAGGAAAAACATCAGGGACAGACTGATATTCTGCAAAAGGTACAGGGATTGGACTGCTGAGGACTGAGGTAAAGTCATTTTCTCTGATGAATCCCCTTTCCGATTGTTTGGGGCATCTGGAAAACACCTTGTCCGACGAAGACAAGGTGAGCGCTACCATCAGTCCTGTGTCATGCCAACAGTAAAGCATCCTGAGACCATTCATGTGTGGGGTTGCTTCTCAGCCAAGGGAGTGGACTCACTCACAATTTTGCCTAAGAACACAGCCATGAATAAATAATGGTACCTCCCCCGAGAGCAACTTCTCCCAACCATCCAAGAACAGTTTGGTGACAAACAATGCCTTTTCCAGCATGATGGAGCACCTTGCCATAAGGCAAAAGTGATAACTAAGTGGCTCGAGGAACAAAGCATCGACATTTTGGGTCCATGGCCAGGAAACTCCCCAGACCTTAATCCCATTGAGAACTTGTGGTCAATCCTCAAGAGGCGGGTGGACAAACAAACAACCCAGAAATTCTGACAAACTCCAAGCATTGATTATGCAAGAATGGGCTGCCATCAGTCAGGATGTGGCCCAGAAGTTAATTGACAGCATGCCAGGGCGGATTGCAGAGGTCTTGAAAAAGAAGGGTCAACACTGCAAATATTGACTCTTTGCATAAACTTCATGTAATTGTCAATAAAAGCCTTTGACACTTATGGAATGCTTGTAATTATACTTCAGTATACCATAGTAACATCTGACAAAAATATCTAAAAACACTGAAGCAGCAAACTTTGTGAAGACCAATACTTGTGTCATTCTCAAAACTTTTGACCACGACTGTACAATGTTTTGTCAATCACTCCTATCGATTATCACGTTGAAATGAATTGCGCGAGAGGAGGGAGATGAGGTTGTTGGTAGAGCATAGCGCTTCCAACGCCAGGGTTGTGGGCTCAATTCCCATGGGGGACCAGTACGAAAATGTTTGCACACACTACTGTAAGTCACTCTGGATAAGAGCGTCTGCTCTTGATGACTAAAATGTAATAGTAATGCTGAATGTCCTGTTAAAACTAACACAGCTCAAAAACCACACGGAATCTGGAAATAATGTGTGCATCACTGGTTAGAGGACAATTTGTAGAATACTGCTACATTTTGAAGTTGTATTTTGATGCAAGTGAGTCGCCAACGTGATAAGTGTAATGCAATACTTTTTTGTTAATCACTTCCATCGATATCACGCTGAAATCAATAGAAAACGTTGGGTGTAGCGCTGTTTAAACTAACACTTCAAAGGCCACATGGAAACTTGGAATAACCTATACGTTGTTGGTTAGATGAGAATTTGTAGATGGCTTCTATATATATTTCGGGAGGCTGCCATCATGGAGAAGGGGAAAAAACACTTTCAACTAATCACGACCCTCCATAGGATATCAACAGTGACAACGGTTGGTTGCTATTTAAGTCTGTGTATTGGTGTGCTGCTAGCGTCTTTTATAGAGAGAACCCCCAAATTATCCATGACATTTGAGAAAGAAAATGATGGCTGCCTTCTAAATCCTGCGACCCTGATGATATAATCTACAGTACAAAACTGCAATTGAACTTTTGTCATCGTGTTGAATATAAACTTTTATACTAACATCACCAATCTGAGGTAAAAGGATAGGTAATTCCCCCCCCCAATTCGATGTGGTCAAAACGTTAGCTTGTGTAATGTAGTAACACACATACTGTCCATATCATGGAAATTGTATAATAGACTTTAATTAGAGATGGCAAAATAATTATCTTAATTTAAGATGATAGTAAATTTAAGCAAACTAACAGATTTTTTCAATTATCACACATTTCTCACTAGTTTAACCATTTAGAGATTAAAAAATGCTCCTAAACACAATTTAACCAGACAGGCGGTCTAAACTAGAGTGTTCATAGGGCCTGTGCAGCAGGCTGAACATTTGACATCCCTATTATATGGCACCTTTCTGCAGGTTGCGGAACAAAATACACATGAAACTACTCTCTCACTTCTGTCTCACGCCCTCTCTCTCTTCCTAGGACTGTGCCCGCCCCCAATATGGCAAGTGGATCAGCTGCCTGACAACCGACTCTGATTGGATGGTGAGGAAAGGGCAGCCCTTGTGTTTAGTTGTTTTTTCCTTCTCCATTAACAGTCCCTTCCCCATAGGATGAGCTCTATCTTTCTAGACATTGTCCAGACTTGTTCAGTACCTCAGCCTGAAATGCGGCACTTATGTTGTTATCAGTGTGGTTGCCGTGGCGTTATATTAGAGCAGTCGCCAAGGTCGACTCCACCTGTGGAATGTCTCGCGCTGTTATCTTTTACTCCTTCAGGAAGAAAAGTCGAGATGCCTGAAATGTTTTTTCCCCCAATGCAGATACTGTAACATTACTCAGCATTTCCTCCTGCAATTTGATCTCCTTTAATGTAATTAAATAATTCTCCCTAACCCCTGTCCCTTATTCTTCCCCACCAGCTCTGTGGAGGAGGCCCATCCCTCTCTCTGTGGCACCTCCGCTCCATGTCACCCACCTCCATCTTCCCTCTCTCCGGATGCCAGCGACAAGCCAACTTTTACCAGGACATGGTGAGACAAGAGTGTTGGTGGGTCAGACTGTGTGTAGGAAGGGAGAAAGAGAGTTTATGGGTTTTTCTTCCTCTCAGTGTGTGTATTTGTGACCTCTCCCCCCCGCCTGTAGATCTTGTCGGTGGGTGAAGGCCAGTGTGTGTCCCACTGTCTCCTGGGGGGAGAGGTAAAGGCTCAGATCCCCTGCACCCCCCACTCCCTCAACACGCTGGCACTGAACCTCAACAGCACTGAACACAGGGTGAGAGTCGTTAGACAGACCATCTGAACACTCTATATTACTCATCCAACCCCTCAGGTTAAATGTCCTCCTTCGCTCATCGCCCTTGTTGTCTTCCTGTTCTCGTTCATAAATCCTGTGTGGCTCAGTTGGTAGAGCGTGGCCCTTGCAACGCCAGGTTTGTAGGTTCGATTACCAAGGGATACCAGTACGAAAAAAGTATACTAATGACTAAAATGTAATAAATTGTTTTGTCCACATCACATCGACGCCTCAGTACATGTTGTCTTCTGTTGTCTTTGCTGTTCCAGGTGCTGACAGTAGGTGGAAGCAGTCACCAGATAGACGTATTCACCAACCTGTCCTACAGAACCTTCTCGCTGTCTTTCTGAGGACACACATATAACCCGATTTTAAGCTCATAATGTGGTATGTCTTGATTAATTGTACTACACAATTCTGTACATAAAACGCATGCCTCTCTTGTCCAAAGGACGCCCATTCCAGGATTCATCCTGATGTTTTTTATGATAATAAAATATTTTGATCACTTTTCCATATCTGTGCATCAGTCTTGATGATAAACTAACCCCAGCCTTATGCTCTGAAGGAAAAAGTTGTCTGAAATATCTGTATGTCTTGTCTACATAAAGTCTTGGCTTGATCAATTTAGATTTCTAGAATATTGGGTTACCTCCCCCAGTGTTTCTATTATATATTTGTAGAGATAGTGTAAGTAACCCAGCCTACTACTATAATAATCCCATTAAACAAGTATAGTACAAACAGCCCTATTTATTTAGTTTTGTGTATGTATTGATGAGACAAGATAAAGCATTGGGGGAGATGGGGTGAACAGAGAGGAGGGAGAAGCACATGATTTGGATGTGACTCAACAACACTCAGGTGAGGCCTGAAGACGTCGGACCGTTGACCAGTCTCAGGCTCCGAACTTTCCTGAGTCATCCCCCCGGAACCAAGACGTCTGTAACGGTCAGCAGATCCTCGTATTTCTCCTTCCGACTGACCAAGTGCACAAGTCATTGTTTTGGTGATCGCTATTGATCATTTTGTAGCACGACGCGTTTCAAATACGCATAGAAACTTAGTTACTCTCGATGAATTATTCCTATACCGTTATCTAGCTGAGTTGTGTTTTGCGTTTATCACATTTTTATGAGAAAGTAACTTAACTTCGTCTGTGGGCGAGCTGCTAGCTAATATAGCAATCCCCGAAGATCCCGGATACAAACGAATCTAGCCTCCGCTAAGGCAGTCACTGCAGATCCTAGCGGGTGATAATGTCCCCTGGTTACATGGGAGGTAAGTGTGTTCAACCCACATTTCTATGGTTTAAACTAAATCAAACGTTGTGGTTTGTGTCATCAACTGTTTTTGAGTAGTTTGCGATTGTAGCTAATTTATTGTTGCGACCTAGCCAGCTTGTTTTTCTCACAGACAACTGACGATTGTAGGTTTGGGTAGGGACTAGGGAGGGACACTCCCAGGGTTTTCAGTAATGTTTTAACTTAATGTAATCTTTTAACTTTGTACCAATGTGTCAGCATTCAATTTCAAGAACTAGCTTGCCCGCCTCATGTACTCTTTCCTGTTTTTATTATGGAACAAAAAACAGTCCTCAGTTCTTTTCATTCTTTCGCCTTAAATCGGTGACGCGGACAGATTTGAGTGATTATTGAGCTGGCCCTGAAAATACTTTGGTAACTTAGTCAATATCAAATAAAAATTATGTTCCTATGTTACCTATACCCTATAACCTTTCCCCCAACGTTTGTTTTAACCTCTTCCCAATCCATTTCACCTTCAACCATATATATGCAGGCTGATGTTTCATATAGGTGTGGTTCATATAGGCCTGTATTTAATGAGTGTGTGGAGAGAGGGCAAACTGTTGGAAACGTTACATTTAGAGACACAGCTGTTCTAGTGAACAGGGAGGGGAGGGTGCATACAGGGACTGGGTTGGCATATGGTCAGGGAATTTATGACAATGACAGACTACAGGTTAATGTCTCCTCACTCTGTCCCTGTATATTGTCATTGATAAATGTGCCATACAGACTTTCTTTTTCAGGGTAAGGTCCAAACAAGGGAACTGAGGAAAGTCTGAAACAAACCAAAAACTGTGAGGTGCCCACCATTTCTCCTCCCATAGCTCAGAGAGGAAGTGAAACCAAGGGATTGAGACCGAAGCAGTTCAATGGATGAAAACGTTGTATGGACTGTAGATTGAAAGAGGAAGAACCCTCTCAGATTTTTTCGATCTCTGCTTGTCCAACCCTTAAGGCCCCTCTACTTGTTATTTTGTTCCTTGTAAGAGGTGTGTGATAACTTGACGCAGAGATGACAGCGAGACTGTGGGAAAAGCAAGAGCGGTAACTGAGAAGAGCAGTGACGTGAATCCTTACATCCATAGGCTACCCACTGGAATATACTAAGTATTAGCTAATCAAGCAACAACAATCAGTCTACCTTGGACACATAGACCAACAACTATGAGCACTTTCAGACGCTCATGGAGGAAGTGACTGACTGCCAGACCGCAATGTGATGAGGATAGTCTCTTTGCCCTTGTGTAGAGTTTCAAGTGTCAGAAGTCCTTCACGTCTGTCACTACAGCCCAACTTTAAGCGGGGAAAAACACATTTCTGCACTGGACTGGTGGAAAGAACTTAGGTGAACCTGTGATGAGTCGGAATGTGGTGCTGCAATGAACTGGGAATCCCCTACTGGAGTTAGTGGGAGGAACTGGAACTGAGGTGGAACCAGAACCAACAGAGGCCTTAGCATGACAATGGAATTCCATGTACTAAACTGGAAATACGTTTTGAAATAACTGGTAATTATTGCACTTTGGCGGTAACAGGAATAGTTTGTAATATTGAATACGAATTCTGGAGTGGACTGGATCTGATCTGGGAAATCAACTGGAAATAAAATTGCAATGCAAGTGTTATTGAGGATGTTTTCTGTACAAAATCTTCTTCCATTCTGAACTGGTAGCATTGGGGGGGGGGAAATACTGTTTCATCCTGGGATTTGGGAACACTGGAATCTGTTCCTGTGGAACTGCATTTATTGGGAGAGGATTACTGAAACCAACAGAGTACTGTCTGCAGAAATGGCGGGGCCGGGAAAGGACTACAACCATCTCTTCAAACTGCTCATCATTGGAGACTCCAGTCAGTGCATCTTAACTTCCTTCTTCATACAAAGTTCCTGTGGTCCCTTAGTGCTTACTCTGTCTGTGTTAAAATAGTAGTGTAATTCAAGTGTAGCTGGTAGCTGTGCTGTGACACTGATGTTTAGCAGGCAACTCATATTGTGTGATTTGTGATTTAAAGGATTAGGCTAATATTACTGCTTACGCTCCTTAGTAACACAGCAAATATCAGTCAATCTGCTTATCATTGGGTGATTATGATGAACATGCCTCACTTACTCACCAAGCTTACAGCTCTGATGACTGATGACTAAAACATTTACCCATGATGTAGTAATATGGCTTTCCGTATGTAGGCTACTAGTAATGGGACAATAAGTAGCCTGATACTCAGAAGTGAATGAAGAGAGGCCTAATCACCTTACCTCTCATCCCTGTCTGACCTCTGTTCTAGATGTAGGGAAAAGCAGTCTACTATTACGATTTGCAGATAACTCCTTCTCTGGTGAGTTGCCGTTCTCTATCTGGTCAATATATACTATTAAACGATGTAAATGTGTGAGTGGTTAGGAACTGTGTTTCCTATATTTTCTTCAAGAGTGTGTTTCTAACCTCTCTGCTTTGGCCTGCAGGTAGCTACATCACTACGATCGGCGTGGACTTTAAGATCCGTACGGTGGACATCGACGGGGAGCGAGTCAAACTGCAGATCTGGGACACGGCGGGCCAGGAGCGCTTCAGGACCATCACCTCAACGTAATCCATAATCTATATCAATAATCTATCTACATGTATAGAAGCTAGACATCAATATGTCAATACAAACGCTGTTTATCACCACAGTTGGTTCTGAAACCCACTGTCAGATTTAGGCTCAATTTCAGTTTCTTTCTTTCAGTTTTATAGTCATTAACTCAGTTAAGTGCTATTGATACCAGCCCTGGACAGAGTGCCAGCCAACGATAACTGTCCCCCGAAAAACAATGCAGCGATTTCCTGTTTTTATACAGTACTCTTTACAATCCTTAGCTATTTTCCCCTTTCTCCCTCTCCCTGTTTCTCCTACCAGGTATTACAGAAATACCCACGGTGTGATTATTGTTTACGACGTCACTAACCCAGAGTCGTTTGTGAACGTGAAGAGGTGGCTTAATGAGATCACTCAGAACTGTGACAACGTCTGTAAGATCCTGGGTGAGTTTGGTGTGCTGAGGTGATGGATGAAGAGAAAAATAGATTGCTAGATGGAGTAGATTTGATGAATGGATAGAAAATTAGGAATGAGGAAAATTCACTGAGGAATGACTGATTTACAGTCCAATGTGCTAGTGTTATGCCTGATTGTGAACTGATATACATACACTATATATCCAAAAGTATGTGGACACCCTTTCAAATTAGTGGATTCGGCTATTTCAGCCACACCCCTGTTGCTGACAGGTGTATAAAATCGAGCACACCACCATGCAATCTCCATAGACAAACATTGGCAGTAGAATGGCCTTACGGAAGAGCTCAGTGACTTTCAACGTGGCACCGTCATAGGATGCCACCTTTCCAACAAGTCAGTTCGTCAAATTTCTGCCCTGCTAGAGCTTCCCCGGTCAACTGTAAGTGCTGTTATTGTGAAGTGGAAACATCTAGGAGCAACAACGGCTCAGCCGTGAAGTGGTAGGCCACACAAGCTCACAGAATGGGACTGCCTAGTTCTGAAGCGCGTAATAATCATCTGTCCTCGGTTGCAACACTCACTACCGAGTTCCAAACTGCCTCTGGAAGCAACGTCAGCACAATAACTGTTAGTTGGGAGCTTTATGAAATGGGTTTCCATGGCCGAGCAGCCTCACACAAGCCTAAGATCACCATGCGCAATGCCATGTGGTGTAAAGCTCCCAGCCATTGGACTGGAGCAGTGGAAATGGGTTTTCTGGAGTGATTAATCACGCTTCACCATCTGGCAGTCCGACAGAATAATTTTATCATGGTTTGGGCTAGGCCCCTTAGTTCCAGTGAAGGGAAATGTTAACGCTACAGCATACAATGACATTCTAGACGATTTTGTGCTTCCAACTTTGTGGCAACAGTTTGGGGAAGGCCCTTTCCTGTTTCAGCATGACAATGCACCCATGCACAAAGCGAGGTCCATACAGAAATGGTTTGTCAAGATCGGTGTGGAAGAACTTTACTGGCCTGCACAGAGCCCTGACCTCAACCCCATCGAACACCTTTGGGATGAATTGGAACGCCGACTGCGAGTCAGGCCTAATCGCCCAACATCAGTGCCCGACCTCACTAATGCTCATGGCTGAATGGATGCAATGTTCCAACATCTAGTGGAAAGCCTTCCCAGAAGAGTGGAGGCTGTTATAGCAGCAAAAGGGGGACCAACTCCATATTAATGCCCATGATTTTGGAATGAGATGTTCGACAAGCAGGTGTCCACATACTTTTGGTCTGTAGTGTACTATGCTGTCCAAAACATATTTAATTCATCCCCACTTGTCTCTCTTGCCATCCCTCAGTGGGGAACAAGAATGACGACCCCTCCAAGAAGCAGGTGGACTCCCAGGATGCAATGTGTTTCGGGGAGTCGGTAGGCGTCCGGGTGTTTGAGACGAGCGCCAAAGAAAACATCAACGTGGAAGAGGTGAGCCTAGCAGCCATGTTCTAAACCCAGGGTGCACCTCAGTCACTTCCTCCTAGTAATAATAATAAAATAAAAATAGTCCGCTCCATCAAAATAAAACTAAAGCCTCAAATCTCCCGGATGTCTTTGGGAAAGCTGAGCTCGGGACCTGATATGTCACAGAATTTCTAATTACTGTTGTGTGTGTCCTTTTATAAAATGGTTATCTTATTTCACCTTAGTCATGGCGGTCACTCCCTTTCCAAGGAATAGCACTTCTGTGTGTACTGTTATGTATCAAGGTGTGTATGTATTTTACAGTCATTGCCCTGTCTCTCCTTTGCCTTCTACCTCTCCCGCTCCCCCTCTCTCTCTCCCTCTACCCATCTCTCCTTCCTTCTTTCAGATGTTTATGGCGTTCACTCACATGGTCCTTCGGACAAAGAAGCAGAGTCAGAGTCGTGCAGAGAGAGAGCGGGAACGAGAGAAGGAAACGGTCGACATCAACTCTCACAGACACAGAGAGAGGAGGAAGAGGGGGAAGAAGTGTTGCTGAGGGAGAGAGGGAGAGAAAGGGAGGAGCTTTTCTAAGAACAGGACAGACCAATGGAGAGTTGAGCAACCAATGTCTGTCTGCACTCATGGGGAAAGAGCCAGGACATTACATGTTGACATTGCACTGAGGCAAGATTCCAAGATGTTAAGGACAGAGAACCACTGTTACGTGCTGAATTTTTACCTTAGCAGTTATTTTTTATGAATGTATATTAATGTCATTTTATAATTAAAAGGGAAATTGGATCCCCAAAGTGTCAAACTGTCATTAAAACCCCTAATTTAGGAAATACACTAATGACTTCAAAAGTGACTAGAGTGATGTATCTATCTTATTTGTAATGAAAAATATAACATGTATAAAATAAACAGTGAGCAATAAAGTCAATCTGTGTGTGCCTTTATATGCAATCTGCCATTGCTAACACATTGAAAGTGTGACATCATTTTCATGATGTCCATCCGGTTTGCTTCTATATGCCATATCTCTCCAACTGCTCCTTCACAAAAGCTCTCAACCTATAACCTATATACATTTTAGTCATTTAGCAGACGCTCTTATCCAGAGCGACTCACAGTTAGTGAGTGCATATATTTTCATACTGGCCCCCCGTGGGAAACGAACCCACAACCCTGGCATTGCAAGCGCCATACTCTACCAACTGAGCTACAGGGGACTACTATTTATAGATATGTGTTTGGGTAAAATATACTAATTATGGACACAGCATTCCCTACATTAGTTATCTTGCTGTTATTAGTCCCATCCTTCAGCTCCATTCAACACCTCCCATCTATCTCTTAACACCATCCATATTGGATTTCTATTTGCCATATATTTTTCAACTGTACTGTGATGTTTCACAAAAGTTCTGAACCCTTCTGTTCTCATTGTTTCTACAGATTGTAAATTGAAAATAAACATTTTTGCTAAAAGTATTATTATATTATTGATCGATTGACTATGACTTTTCAGATCACCCAGTAGTGCTATCTGCAGGGTTAGCTCCAGGTAAATATTGCAATCCTTTAGCCATTCCTGGACCTGTGTCCAAAAACAAGCACCAAAACAAATGATCTAAGGATTCTGTCTCCTCGCAGCAAAATCTGCAGAGCTAATCGGCAATAATTAAATTGAAAAATCCTAAATTTTGAATCCGGCGTCGTTTTGCGTATCAGTACATAAACACTATGCCATGGAATCGGTACATCAAAAATCTCTTCCCAACTATTTTGCAATCTATATGGGACGGCTGTCAAACCTTTGGTCCTTAAATGAAACTGGTATATATTTTTATTTATCACCATTTTCTTTAACCAATTATATTCTTTAATGCAGGGCCGACAGACAAGTTCCTTACTTTTTCCCCCTTCCACTTTCCTCTTCCATTTTTGCGGTAATGCTGCAATTATTTGGTTGTAATTTTGGGTAGAGCAGACATTTCCATATGTTTTTGTTAGCTGCATGTGCGACATAACTCCACCAGTCCTACCTATGATATCATTTACGAAGATTATACCTTTTTTAAGTCAAACTGTGTGTGCCTTTATATGCAATATGCCATTGCTACCACATTGAAAGTGTTGAGAAGATGAAGAAGAATAAAAAAAAAACAGTATTTAAATGCTGAACCCCATTACACACTTGTTTACCTTTCTTTTTTGTTGTGTGGTAAATTAACACAAGATTCCCTAGTGTGTATAATACACATTATCCAGTATATCCATCACTTAAAGTCAGTTTTTGCCAGTGCTTCAATGTTGACAATTAGGGCACTTGCCTACAGCCCACTTAAGGAAAAGAAGAGGCATAAAGCCATGTGAAGACAAATTTGGGTTATGTTCAAGATCACAACACTTTGAATTAGTGTTATATATTGAATATTCCATGGGAGAGGCTTAGCTCCAGAAAGATAAATGTATTATTACTTTTGAATCTCCAAACCTATGCTCCAAACTTAATGTATTTAAGACCTCAACATTCACTATACCAGGCCGGCAGATGGCGATATTGAGTCGTTTCATCTCACTGTCCAAAGGGTATGTATGCAGTCGGCTATGTACTTCTATCCCCGTGGACCGGTTCATACATAAAACATTCTGCATTCAGGCTGCAAAGACGTCGATAACCTCCTTAACTCAATTTAATGGCAACAGGGGGGAAATATGCGTACTTTATGAAACACCATAACAAAATGCTAGTCCCCGATGTTGCATATCGCATTTAGCCAATAAAGTTGCAGCAGTCTGTTATTTACCCTTGGTCTGAATGCTGTACGCAATGTCAGGAAGTAGCATTAGCAACCCTAGAATGGTGGTGGAAAATGGTGTTTCATAAAGAAAGTATGCATATTTTCCCTGTTTTTTTCAGCCTTCTCGCCATTAAATCGAGTTAAGGAGGAAGTCCACACTTTTGCAGCCTGAATACATTCCCTTTGGACGGTAAGATGAAACGACTCAATATCGTTATCTGCTGGCCTTTGGGCAACTATACCAGTTGTTTATTTGCAAAGCCATAGGTGATGCAAAATATGAAAATGCAAAATAGACAGATCTATTGTAATGCAAGACTATGGTAATTTATTTCTTTTTTTACACAACTATGCATCTTGTGCCTCTGTAACACCAATGTTCAGTAACTATTTACTAAATTATCTTGAATGCATTCCTGGCTGCTCAAGCGGTTTGAGAAACACTCTTTTCACGCCACTTTGATACGGAAATGACTTTTACACAGCAGGTCATGAGAATTAACATGCAGGTTAGGAGGCTGAGGATTAGGTCAGGAAAAGGGTTGGGGTTAGCGAAAATGCTCTCCTAATCTGCTACGAAGGTTTTGCGAGCATGGAGAGGCCAGAGATAGCCAGACTAGTAAAATGGGCTAGGGGCGGACTGGCATTTTATCCACACCAGCCCACATCACTGCGAGCGCCGCCAACTTACCCCCCATACACACCCTACTAAGACAGGCAGTAGTGCTGACACAACATTGGCAGTACAGTACAGCGTTTCTCAACCATTTCTGTACCAGTGACTGACGAGACATGGTCCTCCTCCTCTTTTTTAACCAGCTCATGTTTAAAACAAATACAATATATAAAAGCACCACTGGAGATACAACTCACCACTATAACTGTGCCTTTGCTCTAGCCCAGGGGTGTCAAACTCATTTTAGCTCAGGGGCCACATGGAGGAAAATCTATTCCCAAGTGGGCCGGACCGGAAAAATCATGGTATAAATAACTTAAAAACAACAACTTCAGATTGTTTTCTTTGTTTTAATACGATCAACATACAACATAAAGCTGGAGCCTGAGGACAGTGTGTCCAAAATAGTACAAGCACAACATCACTATTAATCATAAAACACGTCAAGTTTATTTGAAAATTCTAAAGAAAAAGAACACACAAACACACAATGCCTCAGTGATTAACAGAACTGTTTCACAGATCACAGAACTATATCAGGGTGTCATTTCTCAGGCAGAAATGTAGATAAAAATAATGAAATCCTGTTCCCCAAACAAGTGCAAGAACCACAGAGTCAAGAATAGGTTAAATATACAAATCAAATCAAATCAATTAAAAACAATAGCACATCAACATAAAAACATATAAACATAAATCTGAAAGCGTTGCTCAAACTCCCGTAACAGTCCCGTTATTTTATCTTTGAACCGCTTCATGTCTGCCACATGTTGGGTCGCGCACACATTTTTCAGACAGGGGTAGTGAGCTGCATCACCACCGGCAAGTTGCGTCTCCCACAATGACAGCTTCAACTTGAAAGAACGTATGCTGTCATAATACTGCGTGACAACTTTGTTGCGCCCTTGCAGCTGTTTGTTCAAGTTATTCAGGTGCTCTGTAACATCCACCATAAATGCAAGGTCCTGCATCCATTCTGCGGAATGAAATTCTAACACTGGTTTGCCCTTTTCTTCCATGAACTGTTCAATTTCTTCTCGTAAATCAAAGAAACGCCTCAGCACAGCACCTCGGCTTAACCATCTTACCTCAGTGTGGTATGGCAGGCCATAGATGTGGTCTTTCTCTCTGAGAAGGCTGTCAAACTGACGGTGATTCAGGCTTCTGGATCGGATGAAATTAACAGTTTGGATGACCACCTTCATGACGTTATCCATCTTTAATGACTTGCAACACAAAGCCTCCTGGTGCAAAATACAGTGAAAAGTCAAAAAATCACGTCCTCCATTTGCAGATTGCACTTTCTCTCTGAACTGTGTCACAACGCCTGCTTTTTTCCCGATCATTGAGGGCGCACCATCTGTAGCCAGGCTGACAGCGCGGGACCAGTCCACTCCGACCCTGTCCAGCGCGCCGACGAGTGCGGTAAAAATATCAGCTGCTGTCGTTGTATCTGTCATCGGCACCAACTCCACGAACTCCTCGGTGACGGTCAATGTGTCATCAACTCCGCGGATGAATATGGCCAGTTGTGCAACATCTGTAATGTCCGTGCTTTCATCAATTGCAACCGAAAACGCAATAAATGACTTTACTTTTTGCTTCAACTGGCTGTCCAAATCCACTGAAAGATCGGAAATCCTGTCTGCAACTGTGTTTCTTGTCAGGCTGATATTTGCAAAAGCCTGCCGCTTTTCAGGGCACACAATCTCCGCTGCCTTCATCATGCATGTTTTTACAAATTCACCCTCACTAAATGGTTTTGAAGCCACTGCGATTTCATTAGCAATGAGGTAGCTAGCTTTCACTGCAGCATCACTGATGTCTCGGCTGTGAGTAAACACAGACTGCTGTTTCTTCAGACCCGCCAACAGTTCATTCACCTTCTCTCATCTCCGCTGTCCTTGAAAGTTGTCATATTTGTCAGCATGAAGACTCACATAGTGGCGACAAAGGTTATATTCTTTCAGCACTGCAACATGCTCTGAACGCACCAAACATACAGCTTTCCCATTCAATTCCGTGAATAAATAGGATGACCATTTTTCTTGGAACACTCTGCACTCTGCGTCCACTTTTCTCTTTTTTGACAGAGACATATTGGGGCAATGAGGGTGCCAAAGCACATAATGTTAAAAGTAGAAGCCGTAATAAATATCGCGGGCAAAACAAAGTAGCTCATTGGCTGCACGTGCTTGACCTACTTGCTCTGCCCCAGTATAAACAGTTTGCTTGCTTAACACAATTGCTATTGCGCCATCCAGTGGACGCAATTGGAACAGCAGTTTATTTTATAGAAAAATTGCAGCGCATTTTTATACTTTACAAATTATTATTATTTTTTATTTTTTATTTTTTCAAAATCATCTCGCGGGCCGGATTAAACCCGTTTGCGGGCCTGATCCGGCCCGCGGGCCGGACGTTTGACACCCCTGCTCTAGCCATTTTGTTTGCCTCCCTGTTGTGCTGTCGATCTGTCTCAGCATCATCTCTGCTGTCAAGTCAAATCAAATCAAATGTTATTAGTCACATGCGCCGAATACAACAGGTGTAGACCTTACAGTGAAATGCTTACTTACAAGCCCTTAACCAACAATGCAGTTTTAAGAAAGAATACCAACAAAAAAAATCACACAAAAATGCAATATAAAATAATACGAAATAAAAGTAACAAATAATTAAAGAGCACAGTAAAAATAACAATAGCGAGACTATATACAGGGGGTACCGGTACTGAGTCAATGTGCGGAGCACCGGTTAGTCGAGGTAATTGGGGTAATATGTACATGTAGGTAGAGTTATTAAAGTGACTATGCATAGATAATAAACAGAGAGTAGCAGCAGCACTCTGCTTCTTCTTGTTCTCTGTATGTCTGTCTGCTTAAGCCTTATACGTTATAAAAGCCAAGCTAACAACTTAAGCTATATTGCAAATTCCCCTGTTAATTACTATCACAGGGCTCTACATTTTCCCCTGGCTCCACACTAACATTTCCCCCTGGTTTCACTGGTGCCACTAACTTTTACAGTTGGGTCGCACCAAATCATGAGTAATCATCTTAGAAAGTAATTTTGGATTGACAATTAGACTATAGTTCTTATTTTACTGTCAAAATAGGACCAGAATTTCCAGATATATGAATATATCTGAATTACATACATCTTTACATGCATCTAATATCATAGGCTAATTAATTTGGGGAAGAGGATGTGGAAAACTCAAAACACATTAACTACATCGTTAACTTTAACTACACAAAAAAATATATAAATGCAACATGCAACAATTTCAAACATTTTACTGAGTTACAGTTCATATAAGGAAATCAGTCAATTGAAATAATTGCATTAGGCCATAATCTATGGATTTCACATGTCTGGGAATACAGATATGCATCTGTTGGTCACAGATACCTTAAATTATGTAGAGGCGTGGATCAGAAAACCAGTCAGTATCTGGTGTGACCACCATTTGCCTCATGCAGCGCGATGCACGTTGCACGCTCCCTCAAAACTTGAGACATCTGTGGAATTGTGTTGTTTGACAAAACTGCACATTTTAGAGTGGCCTTTTATTGTCCCCAGCACAAGGTGCACCTGTGTAATGATCCTACTGTTTATTCTGCGATATGCCACACCTGTCAGGTGGATGGATTATCTTGGCAAAGGAGCAATGTTCACTAACAAGGACGTAAACAGATTTGTGCACAAAATTCTAGAGAAATAAGCTTTTTGTGCATATGGAACACTCTGGGATCTTTTATTTCAGCTCATGGGACCAATACTTTACATTGTGCGTTCATATTTTTGTGCAGTGCCTTGCAAAAGTATTCATCCCCTGTTGGCGTTTTTCATATTTTGTTGCATTACAACCTGTCATTTAAATTGATTTTTATTTGGATTTCATGTAATGTACATACACAAAATAGTTCAAATTGGTGAAGTTTAAAAACATTCTAAAAAATAAATAACTGAAAAGTTGTGTGTGCATATGTATTCACCCCCTTTGCTATGAAGCCCCTAAATAAGATCTGGTGCAACCAATTACCTTCAGAAGTAACATAATTAGTTAAATAAAGTCCACCTGTCTGCAATCTAAGTGTCACATGATCTCAGTATATATACACCTGTTCTGAAAGGCCCCAGAATGTGCAACACCACTAAGCAAGGGGCACCACCAAGCAAGCGGCACCATGAAGACCAAGGAGCTCTCCAAACAGGTCAGGGACAAAGTTGTGGAGAAGTACAGATCAGGGTTGGGTTATAAAAAAATATCAGAAACTTTGAACATCCCACTGAGCACCATTAAATCCATTATTTAAAAATGGAAAGAATATGGCACCACTACAAACCTGCCAAGAGAGGGCCGCCCACCAAAACTCACGGACCAGGCAAGGAGGGCATTAATCAGATAGGCAACAAAGAGACCAAAGATAACCCTGAAGGAGGTGCAAAGCTCCACAGCGCACCACTTTAAGCCATACACTCCACAGAGCTGGGCTTTACGGAAGAGTGGCCAGAAAAAAGCCATTGCTTTAAGAAAGAAATATGCAAACACGTTTGGTGTTCGCCAAAAGGCATGTGGGAGACTCCCCAAACATATGAAACAAGGTTCTCTGGTCAGATGAGACAAAAATTGAGCTTTTTGGCCATCAAGGAAAACGCTGTTTGGCGCAAACCCAACACCTCTCATCACCCCGAGAACACCACCCCCACAGTGCAGCATGGTGGTGGCAGCAGCATGCTGTGGGGATGTTTTTCATCGGCAGGGACTGGGAAACTGGTCAGAATTGAAGGAATGATGGTTGGCGCTAAATACAGGGAAATTCTTGAGGGAAACCTGTTTCAGTCTTTGGGAGATTTGAGACTGGGATGGTTCACCTTCCAGCAGGACAATGACCCTAAGCATACTGCTAAAGCAACACTCAAATGGTTTAAGGGGAAACATTTTAAATGTCTTGGAATGGCCTAGTCAAAGCCCAGACCTCAATCCAATTGAGAATATGTGGTATGACTTAAAGATTGCTGCACACCAGCAGAACCCATCCAACTTGAAGGAGCTGGAGCAGTTTTGCCTTGAAGAATGGGCAAATATCCCAGTGGCTAGATGTGCCAAGCTTATAGAGACATAACACCATGAGACTTGCAGCTGTAATTGCTACAAAAGGTGGCTCTACAAAGTATTGGGGTGGGGGGGGGTGAATAGTTATGCACGCTCAGGTTTTCTGTTTTATTTTCTTATTTCTTGTTTGTTTCACAAAAAAATATATTTTGCATCTTCAAAGTGTTGTGTAAATCAAATGATACAAACCCCCCAAAAATCAATTTTAATTCCAGGTTGTAAGGCAACAAAATAGGAAAAATGCCAAGGCGGGTGAATATTTTCGCAAGCCACAGTATAATACCCACTGCTAGTAGCCATTTCCTGGGTGACAGTAAATGTAAAGCCGTTGTAGGCTACTACTCATGAGACCTACAGTATACTGTAGGCCTATGCCCTCACAATGGCTGGTACCCATTTTGTGTGCACATCGCTCCATATCTCAAAGCCATGTCGAATATCTTGGCTGTAAAATAGTTGCTATTGAGCTGAATATTGAGAGTTCGACAGGGACAAGGGTCTGAAGCTTCCAAAGCTGTGTTTTTCCTGCAATTGCATTCTGAAATGTTATATAATGAGAACGCATTTCTCTCTTGAGTGCATGGGGGAGAGGAGAGTGGCTCGCTCATCACAGCAGCAGGCCCCAGCGAGGGGCACAGGCACAAGGCAGACACTTTCATTACAGGAATCATGAGGATCATGCACTTCACTGTTTGATCAAATCATGGTTTTAGCTGCCAAAAAAATAGGACGTTCTGAGGTGACAATGTAGAATGTGCTCTTTCTACGTTTATAGGCACCGTTTCTGTTTTTCTTATGAGCCATGATCTTGGCTGTCTAGCTGATGAAAGAGTGGGAGTCAGAGCAGGTCTATTTGCTGATGCTGCGTTTGACTTTGAATGTGAGTTTGCGTGACCTCAGCTCAGCCTATCAGAAAACTAGGCCAGCCCATCTTGGTAGGGGAGACGGCCGTAGCCCACTGATCAACTAAAGGATCATTATAGATTGGTATAACCAGAGAAATTGAGAAAATAAAAATTAACAGGCCCATGGGCCACCGGCTATGTCATCTTTTTCATTGTTTTATTTTTGTGTGTGTCAATTTTGACCAGCCCAACCAACAAAGAAATTGTCCAGCCCATCTGACATTTGCCAGAATTGCCAGATGGCCAATCTGCCCCTGAATTGGGCTAAGGAACATAAATTGGGTATTGAACAGTGCCTGTTCTGCAAACAATACAGCTGATGAAGGCGCGGCAGAGCGTGGTATACGTATAGACAGGTTTATGGACAGCAAGAAAGAACAGCTGAGTGCAGAGCACTGTGGTATAATAACATATGCAGAGGGAAGATGTGTGCTGAGGTGGGGTTGGGAGGCGCGAGCCTGAAGGCAAGAGGAAATTGTGACTGTGCTTCAATCTGAAAGTGCGGCAAGTGAAGTGTGTGACAATGAATGGAAAATAATGTAATCAAAGAATGGAACCAAACGAGCAAAAGTTGTAGTAGAAGACAAGGACCGGTCCAATAATGCATTTCTTATTGGACTGCGTTTTTTGGACAAGGAGATTCATTTGTGAAATCCATTTGTAATATAGAGAACTGTGAAGAAAGCAGTGGGAAAGGTGGATTCAATCAAGATGTTGTTGAAGAACAGAAGAAGCGTGCACTGGATCTGGGAAAAGAGTCCACGTCAGAAGTAACATGTATTGGTCTTCGGAGCAGGGCGCCTGCAACGGGAGTTATAGCTGGAGTATCGTTGGATATAGATGACGAGTACATTAGTTAGAAAATCCCAGGAGTTGTTAGTGCACACGTCGCCTGACCCATATGGTAAATGGAAGGAAGGCCTGTCGATACTATTGTTGTTTGAGGAGACTCTACCTGAATATGTGAAGCTTGGATATGTGAGGTATGCGGTGAGAGCATTTGTATCCAAACCATTACAGTGTGGGAATTGTAAAGGATATGGTCATGTGTGAAATGTTTGCAGACGGGAGAAGTATAGTATTGAAGAATATGTTAATGGGAAAATGTTGCAACTATGGTGGGGATCATACTCCGGACTTCCTTGAGTGCCCTGTTATGGTGAAGGAGGTCGAGGTGTCAAGGATCAGGGTTGTGCAGCAGATCTCCTATGTGGAGGCGGTGAAGAGAGTCGATGGGGCAAGAGGCAACAGTGTTGAAGATATGGCGGTGGATGCATTGTAACCAGTTGCTAGTGTTTTAAGTCAATCGAGTGATCTGGATACACTCGTGAAGAAAGTGGACTTTGTGGCATTTATAGCCACAGTGATTAATTGTACAGCACAAGTGTCCAAGAAGCTGGACATCATATCTGCAGCCGATAGGTTTTTGGGGCTCAAAGACCACGGCAGAAGCACTGCAAGGACAATTGTCGCTTATTAGGGACCTGATTAGAATTCGTTTTTTTTTTTTTTTTACAGAGAAGCAGGTTCATTTTGTTTTAGTTAATTTCTTTTTTGATCGTTTGTATGATATTTTATTTATTTTTGCCCACATTATTTATTTTTTGGGGATCCTTATTATTCACCCACACAGTAGGTGGCGGAATGCACATCACATTGTTGCGAACGCCATTATACCATAGAAGAAGAAAATATGCACGCTGAGGAAGTAGCAACGTGTATGCCCCGCCCACCTGAGGATCTCTCTTTTTCAGCCATCTGATAGGAAATCCTGTATGTGTTTAAGGGGTGCAAAATTCAGTTGTCACTTAAATCTCGCTGGATTGATTGCTTTCATTTTACTCCTGCGACTCTTTTATACTCTTACTTGTGCCTGTCGTTTTTTCCCCCTTAACTTTATGACCGTGGAAATGTTTGTAATGACCTGTCAAACACACCCCGGTAATGGCTGAAATGGGCTGAATGGAATACATTGGGCTCATTTGAGTGGTAAGGCAAAAGCAACTGACAGTAGACAAAAGTTAAGAATTGAAGTCGGGGAAGGTGCGTCTGTGACAGCCGAAAGATGGACACTTTGTGGTTTTACAACAGCTAATCTCAGTGCAACATGGCAGTGTTGGCATTGTTTATAAAGGTTTTACTTTATAATGTCAAAATAAACATTTCCCCAACCCCCATATCACTCGCAAACTGAAACTATATACAGTACCAGTCAAACGTTCGGACACACCTACTCATTCAAGGGTTTTTCTTTATTTGTTACTATTTTCTACATTGTAGAATAATTTTGAAGACATCAAAACTATGAAATAACACATATGGAATCATGTAGTAACCTAAAAAGTGTTAAACAAATCAAAATATATTTTATATTTGAGATTCTTCAAATAGCCACCCTTTGCCTTGATGACAGCTTTGCACACTCTTGGCATTCTCTCAACCAGCTTCACCTGGAATGCTTTTCCAACAGTCTTGAAGGAGTTCCCACATATGCTGAGCACTTGTTGGCTGCTTTTCCTTCACTCTGCAGTCCAACTCTTCCCAAACCATCTCAATTGGGTTGTGGTTGGGTGATTGTGGAGGCCAGGTCATCTGATGCAGCACTCCATCGCTCTCGTTCTTGGCCAAATATCCCTTGCACAGCCTGGAGGTGTGTTGGGTCATTGCCCTGTTGAAAAACAAATGATAGTCCCACTAAGCGCAAACCAGATGTGATGGCGTATCGCTGCAGAATGCTGTGGTAGCCATGCTGGTTAAGTGTGCCTTGAATTCTAAATAAATCACAGACAGCGTCACCAGCAAAGGACCCCCACACCATAACACCACCTCCTCCCTGCTTTACGGTGGGAACTACACATACAGAGTTAATCCGTTTACCCACACTGCATCTCATAAAGACATGGCGGTTGGAACCAAAAATCTCAAATTTGGACTTTGGACCAAAATACACATTTCCACCGGTCTAATGTCCATTGCTCGTGTTTCTTGACCCAAGCAGGTCTCTTCTTATTATTGGTGTCCTTTAGTAGTGGTTTCTTTGCAGCAATTCGACCATGAAGGGCTGATTCACACAGTCCCCTCTGAACAGTTGATGTTGCGATGTGTCTGTGACTTGAACTCTGTGTAGCATTTATTTGGGCTGCAATTTCTGAGGCTGGTAACTCTAATGAACTTATCCTCTGCAGCAGAGGTAAATCTGGGTCTTCCATTGCTGTGGCGGTCCTCATGAGAGCCAGTTTCATCATAGCGCTTGATGGTTTTTGCGACTGCACTTGAATAAACTTTCAAAGTTCTTGAACTGTTCTGTATTGACTGACCTTCATGTTTTAAAGTAATGATGGACTGTCATTTCTCTTTGCTTATTTGAGCTGTTCTTGCCATAATATGGACTTGGTCTTTTACCAAAATAGGGCTATCTTCTATCAAACGCATTAAGAAGGAAAGAAAATCCACAAATTAACTTTTTAAAAAAGGCACACCTGTTAATTGAAATGCATTCCAGGTGACTACCTCATGAAGCTGGTTGAGAGAATGCCAAGCGTGTGCAAAGCTGCTGTCGTGTATTGAGATTATGACGTTGTTAAATGTTTTTTAAGTGGAACTGAAAGAATGTTGATTTTAGTATCAAGAGGGAATGTTTTAGTGTAACGTCACATACAACAGACAGGAAGTGTGTTGTAGACAGGGGAGACTGGTGATTGGCCAGAAGAGGGAGCATCTTTTTGCATTGTTTATAAGTAGGGGGAAAACCGAAGGAGAAGGCAGAACGGCCATTGCAATCTGGGACGCCGTTCTCCAGACACCGCGGGTCTGTAACTTATGCTGTAACCTTGTGATATTAATAAAAGCCTCTAATCATTGTGCAGCATAAGCGGACTCTTGGTTGACAGCAATAATTGCCACCATTCACCCGATACGACACTGCCTTCAAGGCAAAGGGTGGATATTTGAATAATCTCAAATAGAAAATATATTTTGATTTGTTGAACACTTTTTTGGTTACTACATGATTCCATGTGTTATTTCATAGTTTTGATGTCTTCACTATTATTCTACAATGTAGAAAATAGTAAAATAAAGAAAAACCCTTGAATGAGTAGATGTGTCCAAACTTTTGGCTGGTACTCTATATGCTGGGAAAAGTGGAGTCTGACAGAGTGACCAGGAGTGGTCTTATTTTGATTAATTGTATTTCTGAAGAACAGAGGAAGATTGCAGTGAGCCTCAAAAGAATCCGAACAACGGAAGTTTTGTGTTTTGAACTTCGGAGTAGAGCACACGTCAAAGGAGTCATCTCAGGGGTGACGACGGATGTTCAGGTTGAATACCTGAAGAAAATTCCTGGTGTGGTTGGTGCCCGGCGTCTGACCCGCTGGGTGAATGGAGAAAAAGAAGAAAGTCTGTCGGTCCTGTTTTTTTTTGTTGAAAAAGAGCAAATACCTATGCATGTGAAGCTTGGTTATGTAAAATACGCTGTAAGAGATTTCATCCCCAAACCATTGCTGTGTAAGAATTGTAAAGGATTTGGCCATGTTTCAAGTGTGTGCAGACCGACAGAATATATTGAAGAACGGTGTGTAGAAGGACGATGGTGTTGCAGTTGTGGTGGGAATCATGTTCCCGAGTTCCTGTAGTGCCCTGTAAGGGTGAAGGAGATGTTTAGTTAAATTTTGGGTGATCCTGTTTACATCCCGCACAGTAGGTGGCGGGATGCACATTAAGTTGTGCGATCGCCAATATACCATTGAAGAAGATTAAGAAGTCCCGGTCGGTGGAACGAATATGGCCGCTGAAAACGAGTGAGTTTGTTGATGAGAGCGTGTAGGTGGAGAAAATGTTTCAAATGCCTGTACAATACGTTAATTCATATTCAATACGATTTCATTGAAAATGTATATTCGAATGATATGTACTTTGTAGATTGTGGTTAGCTATGTGTCGCTTGCTTGTGACGACACTTGGCTAGCTCCAGCAGCTAGCTTACTAGCTACACCAAGTTACCCAACAAGACCGCTGAGTGCAGGGGATGATGCAAGCCAGCTGTTTGTTCAACATTGTACATACAGTGCTAGTTAGATGACATCCATTTAGGAAAATACACAAAGCTTATATCTGCTTGAACCAGAATCTGGCCTTAAAGGAGGCGTTGAACATGGCGAGGAGAATCGCGATGTTCAACGTGTCCCGTAAGGTCCGATAATGAATAAGTGCTGGTTCGTTCCATGTCATTTCAGCAAGCCATGACACATTTACATTTTACATTTTTAATCATTTAGCAGACGCTCTTGTCCAGAGCTACTTACAGTTAGTGAGTGCATACATTTTTTCATACTGGCCCCCGTGGGAATCGAACCCACAACCCTGGCGTTGCAAACGCCATGCTCTACCAACTGAGCTACACCCACCATCTCAGATTGTTCTGAAATCATTTCTGTAGTTAGAAAACGATAAGATTAGCATTCCTGCCACATTATTTTGTTGAACAGTAATATGATCTCTGCGAAATTAATAAGCTAATTGATTGCACCCAAATTGGCAAATGTTTAATTTATAGAATTCTTAATATCCAATAAATATAGTACCTAACATCTGATTTTGACCAAATTTTTTTCTAACAATGAGGAAGGCATGAGGAATCCAAAGAAATTGTCAAAAGCCAGCCATGGACCACTCACACCAAACCCATCGCAACAACGAGTGACAAGTAGTATGGAGCTGCGGCGCTGAGTATTGTTTCTTCGTCCCCTCTAATGTATTCTCATTGAATTTGGTGACGTTTTTCCCCCCCCTGTTCAGAGAAGAGTCATTGAAGTTGTTAGGTTTATGTCCTATTCTTCACATTTTATTTTGTTACAAAGTAGGATTCAAATGGATTTAATTGTCAGTTTTTGTCAGCAATCTACGCAAAAATTCTAACATTTAAAAAAAGATGAATGGACAATAAAACATACCTTGATTAGATAGGTATTCACCCCCCTGAGTCAATGTTAGAAACAACTTTGGCGCTCTGTGGTCCGACTCATCCCAAACCATCTCAATTTGGTTTGTGGAGGCCAGGTCATCTGATGCAGCACTCCATCACTCTCCTTGGTCAAATAGCCCTTACACAGACTGGAGGTGTATTGGGTCATTGTCCTGTTGAAAAACAAATGATAGTCCCACCAAGCCCAAACCAGATGGGATGGCATATCGCTGCAGAATGCTGTGGTAGCCATGCTGGTTAAGTGTGCCTTGAATTCTAAATAAATCACAGACAGTGTCACCAGCAAAGCACCACCACACCATAACACCACCTCCTCCATGCTTTAAGGTGGGAACTACACATGCGGAGATCATCCGTTCACGCACACCGCGTCTCACAGACACGGCGGTTGGAACCCAAAATCTCAAATTTGGGCTCCAGACCAAAATACAAATTTCCACCCGTCTAATGTCCATTGCTTGTGTTTCTTGGCACAAGCAGGTCTCTTCTTCTTATTGGTGTCCTTCAGTAGTGGTTTCTTTGCAGCAATTCGACCATGGCCTGATTCACACAGTCCCCTCTGAACAGTTGATGTTGAGATGTGTCTGTGACTTGAACTCTGAAGCATTTATTTGGGCTGCAATTTCTGAGGCTGGTAACTAATGAACTTATCCTCTGCAGCAGAGGTAACTCTGGGTCTTCCATTGCTGTGGCGGTCCTCATGAGAGCCAGTTTCATCATAGCGCTTGATGGTTTTTGCGACTGCACTTGAAGAAACTTTCAAAGTTATTGAAATTGTCCGTGTTGACTGACCTTCATGTCTCAAAGTAACGATAGACTGTCGTTTCTCTTTGCTTACTTGAGTTGTTCTTGCCATAATATGGACATGGTCTTTTACCAAATAGGGCTATCCCCCCTACCTTGTCACAACACAACTGATTGGCTCAAACACATTAAGAAGGAAATAAATTCCACAAATTAACTTTTAAGAAAGCACACCTGTTAATTGAAATGCATTCCAGGTGACTACCTCATGAAGCTGGTTGAGAGAATGCCAAGGGTGTGCAAAGCTGTCATCAAGGCAAAGGGTGGCTATTTGAAGAATCTCAAATATAAAAAAAATTGATTTGTTAAACACTTTTTTTGGTTACTACATGATTCCATATGTGTTATTTCATAGTTTTGATGTCTTCACTATTATTCTACAATGTAAAAAATAGTCAAGATAAATAAAAACCCTTGAATGAGTAGGTGTGTCTACTTTTGACTGGTAGTGTATATCTACAGAAATAAGACAGATCCTGCTTCTGTTGCCTGTTTGAATGTTTGGTTGAGCACCAAGCCTGACTCAACAATTTCACAAATTCGGCTGTTCTTAATCTTTGCTATGCTGTAATAAAGGCTTGACACTTTTTTTCATTAGACCAGCCTCTCTGGTGGTATTTGTAATTTATTTAATGTACACTGTTCCAAATAGTCCGAAATTATATTTAGAATAATAATAACCCTCCTTTTTCCTTGATCTGCTTATTGGTATTATTATTATCGTCATTATAATAATAAGTAATATAATTAGTAGGCTTAGTATAACAACCTTGTATAACCACCATCGAGCTGTAGGCCTAAGGGCGCATCCTGTTTAGTCTTAATACTGTAACTTACTTAGGCCTATATTTCAATACTTACGTAGGCTACTGTATCAATCAATTATTTATTAGTTCATGTCATCACACAGCATACGAGTCATTCATGATGTGAAATGCAATCAATAATTGAATAATTAGCGTAAATAGGCCTAAACCGTTCTGTTTCGGAAATTGCATTCACAAATGAATGCGACGGTTTTTAGTCTTTGCTGTAATAAAGGCTTTACAAAAAAACATTACAACAGACTCTGGTACGCTTATAATTTATTTAGTGTTTACATTGTTCCAAACGGTCAGATTTTTTGTTGTTGTAATCTAACAGCACCTGTTTGGCACACATAGGCCTAATATGCACGCAGTGCTTGCGCCATTCAACATTTTTCTTCATCTCCAGTATTTTCCACAACTAGTCAAATTTATTCCACACATCTTACTTCCCCTTTACCTCCTGCGCAACCAGTAAACATTCCCCCGTTTCGAGTTTATTTGTCACGTTCTCTGCATCCATTTTGCTGTCACGTGTTAAGGTGTTCAGAGTTTGTTATAACCAATTTATTGATGTGATTATGATATGCTATAGGTCAGGCCCTATTGGTCATGTGTATGCGACACATACGTGTCACGTAAAGACAGCAAGGGTTGAGGGAATAAGGAATGTTTTTCCTAAACAAATGAGGGATTTTGGTAACAACATTTCAGTCAGAATTGGCTGTAATTATGTTGCAGCTTCAGCAACACGGACAGCGCTATACACACTGATGTTCTGTGGTGGTCGCTGCAGCAGGGAGGAGAGGGAGTCAACGGGTGCTTTTTTTAAAAACACAGCACAGCAAGTCTGAGCCAGGCGGCACAATCAAATCAATTGCGGTCGGTCTCCCTCTAGTCATTTGTGTCTAGTTATTTCATCAAACAGTTCGCTTAAAGCATCAGACAAGCTCAGTGCATATAGTTGATTTGATTAAAACACATAGGCTGTGTCTATATATGGAAAAAGACACGTTAAAATTTAAACCAATCAATTGGTCGAAAAAACAGGCTACTCTTAGTCGACCAATATTTTTTTTTGTCGGGGACAGCCCTAGTGGAGTCACTGCAATGTTCTTGATCCATCCTCAGTTTTCTCCCATCACATCCATTGAACTCTAGCTGTTTTAAAATCACCAATGGCTTCATGGTGACATCCCTAAGCAGTTTCCTTCCTGTCCTGCAGCTCAGTTCAGAAGGATGACTGCATCTTTGATGTGTCTGGGTGGTTTAATACATCATCCACAGCATAATTATTAACTTGACCATGCTTAAAGATGTGTTTGTCAGATTTGTTATTGTTACCCATCTACCAAACTGCCCTTCTTTATGAGGCTTTCGAAAAGCTCCCTGGTCTTTAGTTGAATCTGTGCTTGAAATTCAATAATTGACAGAGGGACCTTACAGATGTACAGTCGTGGTCAAAAGTTTTGAATGACACAAGTATTGGTCTTCACAAAGTTTGCTGCTTCAGTGTTTTTAGATATTCTTGTCAGATTTTATGGTATACTGAAGTATAATTACAAGCATTCCATAAGTGTCAAAGGCTTTTATTGACAATTACTTTAAGTTTATGCAAAGAGTCAATATTTGCAGTGTTGACCCTTCTTTTTCAAGACCTCTGCAATCCGCCCTGGCATGCTGTCAATTAACTTCTGGGCCACATCCTGACTGATGGCAGCCCATTCTTGCATAATCAATGCTTGGAGTTTGTCAGAATTTGTGGGGTTTTGTTTGTCCACCCACCTCTTGAGGATTGACCACAAGTTCTCAATGGGATTAAGGTCTGGGGAGTTTCCTGGCCATGGACCCAAAATGTCGATGCTTTGTTCCCCGAGCCACTTAGTTATCACTTTTGCCTTATGGCAAGGTGCTCCATCATGCTGGAAAAGCCATTGGTCGTCACCAAACTGTTCTTGGATGGTTGGGAGAAGTTGCTCTCGGAGGATGTGTTGGTACCATTCTTTATTCAAGGCTGTGTTCTTAGGCAAAATTGTGAGTGAGCCCACTCCCTTGGCTGAGAAGCAACCCCACACATGAATGGTCTCAGGATGCTTTACTGTTGGCATGACACAGTAGCGCTCACCTTGTCTTCTCCGGACAAGCTTTTTTCCGGATGCCCCAAACAATCAGAAAGGGGATTCATCCGAGAAAATGACTTTAGCCCAGTCCTCAGCAGTCCAATCCCTGTACCTTTTGCAGAATATCAGTCTGTCCCTGATGTTTTTCCTGGAGAGAAGTGGCTTCCTCGCTGCCCTTCTTGACACCAGGCCATCCTCCAAAAGTATTCGCCTCACTGTGCGTGCAGATGCACTCACACCTGCCTGCTGCCATTCCTGAGCAAGCTGCACCGGTGTTGCCCCGATCCTGCAGCTGAATCAACTTTAGGAGACGGTCCTGGTGCTTGCTGGACTTTCTTGGGCGCCCTGAAGCCTTCTTCACAACAATTGAACCTCTCTCCTTGAAGTGCTTGATGATCCGATAAATGGTTGATTTATGTGCAATCTTACAAGCAACAATATCCTTGCCTGTGAAGCCCTTTTTGTGCAAAGCAATGATGACGGCACGTGTTTCCCTGCAGGTAACCATGGTTAACAGAGGAAGAACAATGATTTCAAGCACCACCCTCCTTTTAAAGCTTCCAGTCTGTTATTCTAACTCAATCAGCATGAGAGTGATCTCCAGCCTTGTCCTCGTCAACACTTTCATCTGTGTTAATGAGAGAATCACTGACATGATGTCAGCTGGTCCTTTTGTGGCAGGGCTGAAATGCAGTGGAAATGTTTTTTGGGATTAAGTTCATTTTTATGGCAAAGAGGGACTTTGCAATTAATTGCAATTCATCTGATCACTCTTCATAACATTCAGGAGTATATGCAAATTGCCATCATAAAAACTGAGGCAGCAGACTTTGTGAAAATGTTATATTTGTGTCATTCTCAACTTTTGACCACGACTGTATGTATGGGGGACAGAGGAAGTGGTAGTCATTCAAAAATCATGTCAACCCCTATTATTTCACACACATTGAGTCCATATAACTTATGTGATTTGTTAAGCCAAATTTTACTTCTGAACTAATTTAAGCTTGCATACACAAATGGAGTGAATACTGATGCAACGACTTTATTTGAGTTATTACATTTGTATTAATTTGTGTAGATCAATGACAAAAATGTACAATAAATCTATTTCAATCACACTTTGTAACGCAACAATGTGAGAAAAGTTCAAGGGGGTGTAGACTTTCTATAGGCACTGTACCTATTATCATTTTCACGCTTCATATCCAAATCATATATAGTACACAATACATTTTTAGATACTTAAGGATGATTTGGACATGAAGCGTGAAAATTCTAATATATGCACCATTGACTTGCATTGGATTTGTCACAAATGCTAAAGAGTTAGTGGACAACAAAACCAAAGCATGGGGGGTTCTTAAAAAACACCTGGAACCACACCATCTAGTGGTCAGAACCTGGTAATATCAGGATGTAGGATGGGACATAAACCTAACAACTTTAATTACTAATTTCTCTGAACAGGGGGGTAAAATGAGATCCTCAAGCACATCAATGAAACTGGACATTGAAGAAATCCTTCACAAACCAGAGGCAATTTGTAGGCAGATCAGAAGTTGTAAGGATTTGCCTCATTTAATAATTGAGATCCTGGGATTCAACACAGAAAGCGAACTTCCTAGATTAGAAGGGCGGGTGTTTGGGACTCCTCTTGATTCTCCTCAGTCCCCCAGACCCACACAGAGACAGGAGGTCTTCTCTAATGGTCACAATAGACATTACAGAGAACCCCCTCATAACGGCTGCAAAGTCACTTTCATATCATAGTGAACAATATCATTCACACAAACAGTGACTTTGCAATGTCCACATACCAGAAAGAGTATTTTGGATTCAGTTATTGGATAAGTTGATAACTGAAGCCAGCATATCAAGGCCCTATAAGAAGAGAAAGTAATGTAAAAAGGATTTAATATTATTCAAATTTTATTATTTTTGTAATTTCTTTACCATATTGTATTTCATTGAAATAGTAAGTTGAATGCACCAATTTGTAAGTTGCTCTGGATAAGAGCGTCTGCTAAATGACTTAAATGTAAATGTAAAAACCATCACCAAATTCAATGGGAATACATTACTTAGGATGAAGAAACAGTACTTAGAACCGCAGCACCATACTACTTGTCAGACATAGAGAACGAATGCTATATACTCGTTGTTGGAGTGGGATTGGCATGGGGGTCCTGCCATTTCTTTGGATTCCTCATGTCTAACTCATTGTTGGAAAAAAGTTTTGTCCAAATCAGGTGTTCGGTACTATATTTATCTAATATTATATGAATCCTATCAATTAAAATAGCCAATTTGGGTGCAATCAATTACTTTAGTTTCTCAGAGATCAAATTATATCTAGACAAAATAATGTTGCAGGAATGCTAATCTTATCTGTTTCTAACAGAAACCGTTTCAGAACAATCTGAGATGGTGGGTGTCAAGCCTCTTTCTTGTGCTTTTTGAGGTTGAACAACCCTGCTGTCATTGATAGCTAGTTTGATAATTTGCCACACATGATTAACTGAGCTATGCAGATTCTACATTTTTACATTTGGTTTAGCTAGCTAATGATGCTGCTCTGCAGTAAATTAATAAGTTACAGTTCAAGCCATTTCTGCTGTAACATCAGATTGTTGCATCATTCATTGACATTGGCTACATCTCCTCTCTACAGTGTGCTGTCTGAGATTGAGGTTCTCCAGTCCATCTATCTGGAAGAGCTGCAGATTAACAGGAGAGATGATGGGTGAGCCACTCAGTTTGATGATAGCCCAGGCCCCAGAGCACCACTAAGACCTCACTTCTATGGCAACAGGAATTTGCTGACTCATGAATCTATATGAATACCAGCTGTAGCCTGGTTGCAGATCTGTTTGGGCTGGTGTGGCATAGCAACAAATGACAGTTTAAGCACATACAGTACAGATCTGTGACCAGACTAGAATACTATAGGCACACAAACACCACACACAGACACACACACCCACCATTGTATCAGAGGTGGAGTGTACTAGTTAGCTATGTTTTATGTAGCATCAGGAGGATGGGCCAGATAGAGGGAGATTACAGGTCTGTTGCATCATACTCAGCTGATTGTTGCGTTCCCTCCTCTGTATTCAACATCCTGTCCTCCCAACTGCTCTCTGAAGAGATCTATCAGCGTTCACACTTAAAAAAACATCTCTTTCTGCTCTCTTTTCTATCCCCGGTTGTTTTACTATAATGCATGACTGATTAGCCTGCCCTGGCCAATAGATAAGAGTAGATGAATAGCTGATAGACTTCGGGCTTTGAAGTGTGTGCGTGTGTTTAATTGACATTCTCTGTTGCTCTCTCTTATAGGGGATGGGAGGTGAGTCTGGTTCTATACCCCTCCACGGGGGAAGATTCTCTCTCTCAGTTTGTGCGACTCACCCTAACTTTGACTCTCGACTTGCAGGTATGCTCATATTCCCTTCTTCCTTGTCCTTTGCAATCTATTTGATTGGAAAAATAATTCCCCATCCCCTGGCTTAGAGCATGCATTTAGGTTACTTGTGTAAAAAAATATATAGTTTTGTGTACCCCACTAGATATACTGGCCTTCCCTGCTCCTGGAGAGCTACCTACAGGGTGTGTACACTTTTGTGTATTGGTGCAGGGATGTAACAAAAGCCTGCTTACCCAGTAGCTCTCCAGGACCGGAGTTGAGGGGTCCCTGTGTGAGTCTTGAGCTAACCCTCCATGTAGCAACAACACTTCCTGTCATATTGTTTCTCTCTGACTCATGTGAAAGTTTTTCCTCATGCTTTCATAATTTCCTGTCCTTAGAACCCTGCCCTGTCCCTTTCATTCTCAGGACATGCAACTTCCAAATGTTATACATTGATCTGTCTCTTTCTCTTCCTAAGTATCCCTCCTCTCCTCCCTCCATTTCCATCCACAACCCTCGGGGTCTTTCTGATGACAAGCTGTGCAGGTAACTAGAGTAAATCTGTTGTCCTCCATCTTAGGTTCATTGTATTCTTATCCACTGCTCTGATGAAGGGTAGTTTCATTTTGTATGTGTCCCCTGTTGCTTGTATTGCTCAAAGATGTCTCTCTCCCTCAGTGTGCAGAAATGTCTGCAGACAGAGGCAGAGTCCTGCCTGGGTTCCTCTGTGTTGTACCAGCTCATTGAGGCCAGTTCTCTCTCTTTCTCTCCCTTTATTTCCCCCTCCCTCTCTCCCTGTCCCTCATTTTCTCTTTCTCTCATTCTCTCTGTTCTTAATTGAAATATTTTAGTATTTAAGAACTGTATTTGTGATATTATAATTAGAACTGTGAATCGAGGATGCCCTTTGTCCTGATTTTTTAAATTTAGAAATGTATAAATAGAGATGAATATCAAGTACCTGACTCGGTCCCTCTTTTCTTTTCTCTGTCTCTCTCAGAAAGCCAAAGATATCCTGACGGAGAGCAATATTCCCCATGGGAACTGCGTCATCTGCCTTTACGGGTTTAAGGTGGGCTGTGTAATTAGTATTACCATTAGTCCACACAAGATGAAAGTTTAAACTAGTCTTCCTGTTTGAAACTCTCTGTAGCCCATGTTTACACCAATCCAATGCTTTTGAAAACCATGAGGGGGAGTGAGCAAGTGGACCCAAAATGGGACCGCAGCATTGTGTGATGTAAACCTTGTCCTCCCCTATGTCTTTCTGGTCTGTCCCAGGATGGGGAGGCGTTCACCAAGACCAGATGCTACCACTACTTCCACTCCCACTGCCTAGGCCGCTACATCACCCACTCTGAGACTGAGCTCCAAGAGAGGGAGAAGGAGCTGGAGCAGGACAAGACACGGGAGAGGATAGACGATGAGGTGAGATCAAGTATCCATATGCAGCGGCGGAATTGAGGGGGAGCGCCTGGGAGTTCCTGAAGTGAAACATACTTTTTTGGGGGGAGTCAATGTTTTTTGTTTTGTATATTCCTGGAGATTTTACAGTGATGATTCACTTTGTGGTCATTTTGACTGGCGGTTCTTTCTTTCTCCCTCCCCCTGTAGGAGCTAACGGTTGTGTGTCCCGTGTGTAGAGAACCTCTGATTTACAATGTTGACCAGCTCCTGTCTAATCCCGCCCCTAGCTTTCCAAAGGTAAAGACACAATTGCACACACTGACAACATACTGTACTCTTGTAGCTGTTCTTTTTTCTCTACAGCACTGTACTATATATTTTTTTCATGGCTTGCAATTTTATCTACACCACTTACTTGAGGGACACAAAACCCCTTAAATTGTAGTGGCTACTATTGCAAATAAATCCATGCAATTGTGCTGACCTCTACTTCACTCAGCTGGAGGGAGTGGTGATAGGGGTGGCGTTCCGGCAGAAGTGGGCTGAGCTCCAGAACCTTTTGGAGCGTCAGAAAGCAAAAGGCGGGATTATCAACACAGAGGCGGAGTCTAACCGCTTCCTCATACATATTAATGAGGTAAGGAAGCAAGGTGGGGCTTAGAAACAAATATTTGCTGAAGTGTGTGTGTGTGCGCACTTTCCTTATAATGTATCTTAATTAAACAACGTTGCGACTTGTTTTTCACAGCCGCCTCCCGACTCCGACAACGTCAGCGCTGACGGGGACGCCTCTCCCAGCCAATCACTGCCCTCCCTTCCCCCTGCCTCCACCAATCAGATCACAGCACCACAGCTGCAGCACGCTGGCCACTCGCATCGCAGGGGAGGGCCAGGTCACCAGTGCCGGCACCAGGGGCCGCAGGGCCACTTCAGGGGACCCAGGAGGGGAGGGAGAGGCAGGCCCCACACCCACCCAGGGAGACCTGTCCCCCCCACCGACCATCTGGACAAACTCTCTCTGTCCTCAGAGAAACATGACAAATTCCACAGCGCTCCTCCTGCCAACTCTCACGACGCAACAATCAAAGCCAGACTTCAGGAGAACTCTAGCCACCCGGAACTGGGACAAGCACAGTTAAGCCAATTGGAGAAGGAAGAAGGGGAGGGACGTACGGAGCTAGGCCAACAAGAGGCTCCAGTTCCTAAAGACGGTCAGCCAATAAGCAAATCAAGCCTGGACACTTCTAAAACGGACATCCCACCTAGCAACGGCATGGAAATGGAGGCTGGGCGAGGCCATAGGGAGAGGGGAAGGAGGGGCCCTCGCCGTTCAGCGCAACAGCCTGACCAATGGCAGGAGAGGCATTTCAGAGGAACGGACCAATGGGATGCTCGGGGGGGCGGGTACCATCGCTACTGGAACGGGCGAGGTCAGAGAAGCAGGGGAGGTGCCAACTGCCCCCGTAGCAGAGAAGGTGGGGCTCACATGGCTGGTGGGAGGGGCTTCCATCAGAGAGTGGTAGAGGGAGAGGTGGGGAGAGAGGGTGCTGCTCTATGACAAAGGGACAAAGGAGGAACTAAGAACAACTATGTCTGCACTTCCATTTACATTCTCGACACACCTAAAATAAAACTTTGCACTGTCTGGCACCTAAGTGAACCGGTGTGTCCTGCCTTCTTTCCTATTGCCGTTTGAATTGTTGTCAGTGGGCAGTTGTTTAGTTTATGCTGAAGCATTCTTTTTGCTGCATAAGATACTATGAAATGACGGGCCACATTTGTCTGAGGGAACATACAGTACATTTATTATTGACAGAAACACCTCAACAACATATTTTCCCCCATCCTCTTCCTTTTTTCCTCCTTCTTTCCGTCCACCTCTTATTTCTGCATACCTCCCCTCCCCCTGGGCGTCCAGCCTCACCCCCAGCCCAGCATCAGTAGGCTAGTCATTAGTAGTAGTAGGCCGGGCGAGAGAGCCCCCCTGCTGGAAGTCTGGCCATTGCTAATGCGGCCCAGTGGGGACACTGACACCCCGGGGGATGCGTAGACGTGGCGCCCGTTGAGGCGCTGCACTGGCCGGTAGATGTCTCTGTACTTCAGGGTTTTAGGAAACAGCTCCACCTGAGAGTGGGACAGGAGTATGAAAGGATTAGCTTAGGCACTGTACATTATTTATGAGGGATACCTGGAGAAAATCACACCTCTGAAATAAAAATGGATGGCCCTCCCTTTAGTAAAATAATATATTTTTACCTGACCCTCCCTGAACACTTGAAAAAAAGTGATCCTCCCCTATACCCCAAATAATAATTAAATGTGCACTATGCAGAAATCACTCTGGCATTTCCTGGTTGCAAAAATTCTAATAGTTCGCCTAATTTCAGTGACAAAAGCAATGTAGAGAATCATAGGACCATCTAAACCCCTGTGAAATATACTTTTGGTCATGTAGTGTATGTGGACACCTGCATGTCGAACATCTCATTCCAAAATCATGGGCATTAATATAGAGTTGGTCCCCTATTTGCTGCTTTAACTGCCTCCACTCTTCTAGGAAGGCTTTCTACTAGATGTTGGAACATTGATGAAGGGACTTGCTTCCATTCAGCCACGAGTATTACTGAGGTCGGGCACTGATGTTGGGCAATTAGGCCTGGCTCACAGTTGACATTCCAATTCATCCCAAAGGTATTCGATGGGGTTGAGGTCAGTCAAGTTCTTCCACACAGATCTCGACAAACCATTTCTGTATGGACCTCGCTTTGTGCAAGGGGGCATTGTCATGCTGAAACAGGAAAGGGCCTTCCCCAAACTGTTGCCACAAAGTTGGAAGCACAGAATTGTCTAGAATGTCATTGTATGCTGTAGTGTTAACATTTCCCTTCACTGGAACTAAGGGGCCTAGCCCAAACCATGAAAAATAGCCCCAGACCATTATTCCTCCTCCACCAAACTTTACAGTTGGCACTATGCATTGGGACAGGTAGCGTTGTCCTGGCATCCACCAAACCCAGATTTGTCCGTCGGACTGCCAAATGGTGAAGTGTGATTCATCACTCCAGAGAACTGCTCCAGAATTCAATTGTGGCGAGCTTTACACCACTCCAGCCGACACTTGGCATTGCGCATGGTGATCTTAGGCTTGTGTGCAGGCGGCTACTCGGCCATGGAAACCCATTTCATGAAGCTCCCGACGAACAGTTATTGTGCTGACGTTACTTCCAGAGGCAGTTTGGAACTCGGTAGTGAGTGTTGCAACCGAGGACAGACGATTTTTACGTGATACGCGTTTCAGCACTCGGTGGTCCCGTTCTATGAGCTTGTGTGGCCTACCACTTAGCGGCTGAGCCGTTGTTGCTCCTAGATGTTTACACTTCACAATAACAGCACTTACAGTTGACCAAGGCAGCTCTAGCAGGGCAGACATTTTATGAACTGACTTGATGGAAAGGTGGCATCCTATGACGGTGCCACGTCACTGAGCTCTTCAGTAAGGCCATTCTGCTGCTAATGTTTGTCTATGAAGGTTGCATGGCTGTGTGCTTGATTTTATACACGTCAGCAACGGGTGTGGCTGAAATAGCTGAATCCACTCATTTAAATGGGTGTTTGAAGCTGGTGTACAAAACCTAATGTAAAAGACGCAAAAATGAAACTTAAGATCAGGAAGCATAGAAATAGCGAACAGAACACATCTACCGCTTCTTAGACTTGCTTTCATTGAGAATGACAGATCTATAACTCACATTTCTATGTGAATTTGGTCAGTCGCCCAAAAGGTAAATATTGCAGCATTAAAACAAAGTGGATAGCAGAGAACATGTTTACCCTCACTCCTAGCACAGACCAGAGCCTTAGATATGCAGTTTTAGAAACTGTTCTTCGTTTTGTAAGCATTACATGGGAAAGTAGCCAGAAGGTTGTGGATTTGCAGACCACTGCAGACAAGGGTGAAAAGATCTCCATTATAATAAAAGCACTGCATGAATCCAGTATATCTTATTTGCGGTCTGAGAAAAAATTGCCTTTTATAAATGCATTTCATGCAGTTCTACGTCATTTTACATGACTGGAGACGAGCAGAATCTTTTTAAATTCCACAACAGAGCATGACAACGAATGAGTGCATGCTGCAGCACCTGAGATGTTTTGATTTCTATACAGGCTAATATTTAAAAAAAAATAGGATAGTCCAAGTTTGGAACAGTGCTAAAGTTATCTATCAACAGTAAAAATGTAGCGCAACAGAACCAGTTACAACTGAAGTATCTGATCATCAATGAATTTGAGAAAATTACAATTGTGTTTTAACACAACAGCCGCATATCATCAGGTAGGCCTATATGCACTTGTAACTTTCTGTTCATTTGGGAAACTATCATTTTTCTAATAATTGTATTCCATGATATTGTTACAAAATAATTTGTGTTGACTGATTAGGGCATGGGAATATAAGAGTAACTGCTAGGCTAATTTAACAAACTAGGCATGCATAGCTCACCGCATTATCAGATCCGGCGCCAGGATAAAGTGACTTTGTTTGAGGGAGTTCTTGCATCAGAATTATATTGAATTCTGCTTATATCACGCTATACCACAAACATAAAGTTCAAATACAGAGACAGACCACAGTGCTTTTGAAGTGACAGGTTGGTGTGAAATCTGTAGCCTATCTCCACTGTGCTGTATCAGTGTAAAATAGGGGCCTTCTAGCAGTCCTAAGGACAAAGATTCAGCAGGAGGCAGACAGTGTTGGATTTATTTACACAGCGCTGGTGTTCAAACGAAAAAGCCTCTCATCAGGCAAAACCTGTCTTAACCAATAAAGCACAGGTGGGGTCTACCAGGCTCAGATACAGCTTCCCCTTGAGTCAGTGGTGTAGTGGTGCCTGGAGAAGTGGGTATACTCTAATTTTGCCTGGAGAAGTGGGTATACTCTAATTTTGCCTGGAGAAGTGGGTATACTCTAATTTTGCCAAGAAATGTCCAAATGGCCCGCCCGGCGAAGGAAAGGCGCCCTGTGTGAAAAGTTCTATGAAAAACAGTGACATACACTCTGAATGAGTCAGAAATTCAAAGGTTTCAGATTTTCCCCCATTTTTTCAGGTTTTTGCTCTCACAGTTTTTTTTACAGAAGAAAATCACAATTGTATATTCTAAGTCCATAACAATGCTTGAACAACATCAGGAGACCACTTTTGAAGAAATTTTGATTTTTGAGTGTAGTTGTCCTTTAATTCAAGTGTGCAGGCACTTTTGTTTGGTTAGTGGTGTTTCTGTTGCACATGAGATGGAGTACGCAAAAAAAAAAAGGACACTAGATTGATACAAATAATCATCATATCATTCTGACAGGTAGGCATAGGCTACTTTGTAGCTAGTTAACATTTAATAAAGGAGATTTTTGGGAAAGCCTTTCCATCTACCAGAAGACAGTTAGACCTATCATTAGCAGTGCTATATTTTTCCTGTTCCTTAATTATTTGACACCTGAACGTTTTACTTCATTATGTGATGCATGTCTTACCTAGCTTCAAAGTAGTAGCCTATAGCCAAAATCCCACCATAGAAACGTGGAGGCAATTATTTTTATAAAGACATACTCATTATGCGTTCTCCTGTTCAACTTTCTTTCATTGTCTAGCAGCCAAAGGCATAGTCATATTAGCAACACATTACAGTTGTTGCATCTTTAAATCCCACCTCTTTCTACATTTCTAACGGATATTTCCATCTCTGTCCATGAAACCACTCGTATGTGCGGTGCGCATTTTTAGAACGGTGTTTATTCCGCAATCGCGTGTTAGAACGTTCACGCGTAGGCCTTCCGCCGTGTGCACATTGCTGCGCGTAAAATGTGGAGAAATAATAGTTTGTCAACATTTTAAGCTAAACATTCTGATCAGTTCCATCAGCCTTATTAATTGAGATGGCGTATACCTCCACCACACTACTTTGATACACATCAGTGGGGATTAAGAAGTGAGTGTACGAAATGCCCACTGAAAAATAAGTGGGCATACTGCGTATACCTGCGTATACCCTCCACTACACCACTGGGTATACGCAATGCTGACTGAAAAATAAGTAGGTATACGCCGTATACCAGCGTATACCCTGGACTACACCTCTGCCTTGAGTTACCCAAAAGTGAACTAACTAGAACATCCCCAAACCAGCACTTAAATACATTTGCCCCCACCTATTCTTGGCGCGCAGGCCAGGTATATCTATGCACGCTAAAGTGTGCGCGTTCACGCAAAATTAAACACATGCTCTCCAACCGAAGACAATTAAGAAATTGACAGTAAACTGGTAAATGCAATTAAATAAACCAAAAGTTATTTATCACAAGTGTTGCGCAGTTTGCAAGCACTCTAAACAACGTTTCCACTCAGGAGAATGAGAATGCTATGAATGTATATTATATTTAATGAATTATCAACAATTCCATAACCAAACATGTTAAATTAATGGGGGAATATTTTGGGATTAACAGTAACTTCACTGATGAATATATATTTCACGGGGCATTGATAAACATTGACACAATGAAACAAATAGTGTGCACGAATTGGCGGGAGTCGTGCCTATAGCACGTCTTCGCCACACACCCCTCCCCTTATCCTGGTTTTGAACTTTTTAATTATGCACGAAACACGTTCCTCACACATAAGCAGTAACCTCAAACATTTTCAGGACGTAGCAATGTTCATTTCCCCTTCAACTGAAATTCTTATAGTTCAGTATTTCTAACCACCCACCTTGAACGCACACACTACCCAAACTAATGGACATGTGACAGCAAGGCAGAATGGCACATTCCAAATGAGCACTGGGTACATGATACATATTGACCAATAAGGGTATGTCCATTTGGTGAATGTAGATTGGCCGAGCAAATAAAGGAACATCATAGCAGTTGCCCCGAGGCAGATTAACACTTTATAATAATAATAATATGCCATTTAGCAGACGCTTTTATCCAAAGCGACTTACAGTCATGCGTGCATACATATTTTTTTTTTGTGTATGGGTGGTCCCGGGGATCGAACCCACTACCTTGGCGTTACAAGCGCCGTGCTCTACCACCAGCTACAGAGGACTTTGCCCCTCAACGCTGTCCATTAACCTTTTGGCGATGAGGGGCCACAAACTTCCCTGCATGGGCCTTTGTTGAAGCAGGTAAGGGAGTATTCTCTCCCGAACTATGCACAATGGACACTGGGGTTGTCTCCAGACCCCCCCCAGCAGTGACACAACTTCCCTGCCACACACAGGAACATTTTGTGGTGGAGTCATTTTCTCTCCAAGCCTGGGGAAAGGGTCAGAGCACACCCTCTCCTCTTCAGGCTCCAGCTAGGTCATAATCAATTCAGTGTCAGTCAATGTCGGGATGAAAACCTCACACACCTCATCATAGGGCAGACACTCCTGCAGAGCGCCCCCCATAGGAACAGCAGAGGAGCAGGAAGGAGACAGTTCGGCCTCCAACACGTTGTCCTCACCAGGGCCCGACTGGTGAACTTGACCCCGCCCTTATAAATCTAAATAAACTATTACAGGTGGAGGAGTTTCATGTTATTCACTTAGCCTACCACAGAGATGAGAAGCGTTTTTTTCCTGCTTTTTATGGAAACCCAAAGGAGTCATACCTAATTGCCCAGTGACTTTCCATAGCCCCCCTACACACACCACGGGGCGCTCCGTCCATTGTGCTGACAAAAGCGCAGCGGAGATACAGATTTATTTTGCGGCACCTGTAACTCAATAATTTTAACTTTTTTGCTATTTTTATATAGCAACATAAAACTAAAACTGAGGGGGCACAAGTTTGAACTGAGGGGGCTAAGCCCCCTTTAGCCCCCTCGTGGAGCCGGGTAGGCTCATGATCATCAAACCAAAGACTTGCCAAACTCGTGTTTATAAAAGTGAATGACTGTGTGATGGAAATGTTCTTGTGTGTATGAACGTATGTTTAGCACAATGCTGCTTTTCTAATAACCAACTTGGTTGGGTTCATGCGAGTGACTGATTGATTGTACAAAGGAGGAATCCACACTATCACTGATAAGCAATTTGGCAGTACGCCCAGAACATCGCTCTGGGAACTAGAAGGAGTGATGATACAATATCTCAGTTTCAAGGTAAGAAGTCTATGGTATCAGTCAATCTCATGCAGGAACCAACCATGCTTATATGACTTGTTTGTGTAGCAGTATAAAGGGACTGAAAAGGGAATGGCCCTTTTCAGAGTTTCATCAGGCTTGTATTGAGTTTGTGAACCTCTCCGGTCGTGATGATAAAGATTGCTTCATTTACTTTGAATTTGAGTCCTTAGTGGTAAATTTCCACGACAACTGTATAGCCTAATAAGGCATTTTTCGTTTCATTATTATTTAATTCTAAGTAACAATTTTTTTACATTTCATTTTATACAGCCTAAATGCCTTATAGGCGTGTTGTTGAAATGCTGAACGCTCCTGCCAGCCTGTAGCTGTCACAAATACATCACAATTTATTTCTTTAAAAAAAAAAAAAAAATGGCAGGCTATAAAATGGCAGGCTATATATAATTAATCTATAATTAATTTCCTTCTACCTGACTTGCTCCTGCCTGATTTAGAGTTCGTACAGTGTTTAATAGCCTGTTGAAATGTTGAATGTAAAGTGATAGTCACAGAATCACACAATACTGAACTTCCCAAGCAAAGTACATTTTTTTGTCTCCTTGGCTATAGAAGTTTGTAGCGCAGCCTCTGAATATCATAGACACAAACCAAAGCTATCCCATATGTATCAGAGTCATGTCTTTCCTCTGCATTTTACAGCTTGTTTCTAGCATAAAGCATTGTGGACTAAAGCGTTGTTATAGATCACTTTATATAATCAGGTCCATTTAATTAAAAACAAATCTTCACCTAACAAGGGGTAGGGCCTATGATTTTAGCCATTTATCCTCATATACATACCCCCTCAATTCGAGCCCTGGTTTTAACTTAACACACAGAGCCCTTCACTGACACTGAGCTATTTAAGGAGTGCATGGTAACTGAAGGAATTGGCTGACAAAATCTATAGATAGTAGACTATAATTTAATCTGTCAAACAGGTAGGCATACCTCTTATTTCTTGAATAGGAAGAAATAGGCTCCAACACAAAGCCCTCTTGTTGCTAGTAGCCTAAAGTCAAATTAAAATGAAGACTGTTTAAATGAATTAGGCCTTCTCGAATTAGCCTACTTTCAGCACCAATGCGCTGTCCATCTCCGCAGCTGCCGCTTCATAGTAATGTAAGTTATGTAATTACTCGAATTGGCTTATTGTGAGGTCAATAACTCTGATAAATAGCTTCATTATGGGCAATGAAACATTGTGTTTTTATTAAAATAAATTATAGCATTAGCATGCGTACCCCCGGTCGTCCTTCTCATCATCGCGCTCCCTCTCTCAAACTGAACAGGACATCAGTAGGCCTAGTCCGCACGCAGATATTTAATTGTTTGGACAAATACTGTTTATTGCGGAAGAAGCCTTTGACTTGCTTCCTGAAGTGCCACCGTATACAGCACAGCCATTGGTTAGGCAGCACAAATTAATTTACATCAGCAAGAGCAGAGCAAGGCAGGCCAGGGCTCATTATTGGGGTAGCCTAGTTTTATATACACCATCCTGTTACAGGAGGGGGTCGCAGTTCCATAGCGACCCACTAGGTGTCATCCTCCGACAACCTTAGGCACCTCCTCACTCACAGTCTGGACTAATCATCATCCTATTGGTGTCGCCTGTGTCTACCTGTTCACCTATGTATTTATGCTCTCACTTCCCTGTGTTCCCTTGCTCAGTTTTCTCTGTTAGTTTCTCTATGTCAAGCAGTACTACTCAGTGTCTGATCAGAGACCTATGAACAGGTACTTGAGAAGTGTTCTCCCTGTTTCGTTTTTTGTTTCAGTCTTAGGGAGTATTTTGGCTGTCAGACGGTTTTTGGAGACTTATTTGCTCCGCCTTTTTTTTATCGTGATAAGTCCGTTATTTTGTATTCTGGCTTCGGGACCACCATTAAAGATCCTTGTTTCACCAGCTCTGCCTACTGCCTACTGTATATCCTGCAACGCACCTGGGTCACACCTCACACCAACCCTTCCACCATCCCAGTACATTTTCTTAGAAATATAACTTTGCCCTGTGCTTATCCGAGCATGCTCTTCGTATAGCCTAGGCCAGCGTTTCCCAAACTTGGTCCTGGGGACCCCAAGGGGTGCACGTTTTGGTTTTTGCCCTAGCACTACACAGCTGATTCAAATAATGAACTCTTCATCAAGTTTTGATTATTTGAATCAGTTGTGTAGTGCTAGGGCATTAACCAAAACATGCACCCCTTGAGGTCCACAGGCCTGAGTTTGGGAAACGCTGGCCTAGGCCTATAGCCTATAGTATAGGCTATGGATCACTTGATTGAGACCACACTAGGCGCACTTGATATTGCGCATCCAGCAGAGAATCAGGGATGAGGGGCAGCATCGGGCACACATCGAGATATAATAAGTAACTAATTCTAAAACACTGAGCAATATGACATTTAATCTATTACAAATTACATGACACTCCCCTGGACTAAATAAACAAATACTAAACACTCCCTCTGACTAAAATCGAAAAAGTACGACCCTCCCCCATTTTCCTCTGGGTAACTATTGTGTACATTTCGACCGCTCCCTTAGGGTTCTTCAATGACTCAGGAAAATATAATTTAGCTGCACACTCATCTTTCATTTGACATATATTTTACTCAGGAGAACGCTTGTTGGAGTGTAATCCAACCTAATGCATCAGTGTGGCAATCACACTCAACCAGTCGTCAAGTCAGCCCACCACCACTCACTCACCCTCAGCGGGGTTGTAAGAAACCGGAAGCATACGATTTTCAGGAAGGAGAGGTGAAGACTCAAACCGGATACTTCCTGTTTCTTCCAGCTCCGCTCAGGCTTTTCTTTAAACCTGCTATGTTAGGTTACCACTCACTAGATCTCTCCGTATTTTGATTGGCTCTTCAAACACGGTCCATACCACCGCTTCATCGCAGGTGGGGGTGGTCAGAGAACCCTGGTAGCGGTAGAACTTGGTGAGGTCCACACTTCCTAGCAGATCACTGATGGATAGTGGCTGCACTATGTCAACTGATGAACCTGAGACATAAGGAGAGGGGCTGTAGTATGAAAAATACTAGTAACATCACCATCAAGAGGAGAAGGCTCTCCCATTGTTAGTGCCCTAAAAGCAATGGAGGTTTCACTTTGCTCTTGCTCTCGCTGTCTCTATCTCTGCAAATTCAAATTAGCTACATTGGCATAAAAAGACCGAACATAAGTACTTTAAAGCTTGCTGGCACCACTGCTCCTCACCCCTCTCTGTTATATTTTGCAGATATGATGTCAAAGTCCTCCAGGATTCCACATGCCATGGGTCGCCTGTCACCTGGAATCCATGGAAAGTGTTGATGATAGCATGGATAACAAGCAATGAAGGCTGGTGGGAGGAGCTATAGGAGGACGGGCTCATTGTAATGGCTGGAATACATCAAACACATCAAACACATGGTAACAACGTGTTTGACTCTGTTCCATTGATTTCATTCCAGCCATTACAATGATCCCATCCTCCTATAGCTCCTCCCACCAGCCTCCTCTGATAACAAGGTATTCTGCCATAACTCCTATTAATAAGTCAAGAATCATAACTCTGTCATATTACTGTCATCATCAGTGTAGAACTGTTGTGACATAGAGACGTACATCTATGAAGAATCCAAACACTGCTATCCTCTCCGGGTCAGTCTTGGCATGCTCCATCGTCAAGCCTTCCTTCAGTGTGACAAGATGGATCTGAAACCCAACACAGGAGAAAGCTAAATTAGCCATGGATGGAGATAGGTATTTGGACTTGTGGTTTTACTTAATTCTCCATACTGGCCAATGATTATAACGGCGATCCAACCATTAATTCAAACATTGTTGTGCCCCTGGCCTGAGAGGATGGAAGTTCAATACGTAGCTAGATGTAGAAGGATAATGTTAACTAGCTAACGTTGCACATTAATGGAAGTTAGGCTAGAAATCAGAACCATGGGCAGCCACATCATATTTAGCTTACGTCGATTGGACTAAATTGGTTTTGGTATCTTTTAGTTGTCACTGTATTACACTAAGCAGAGGAGATTTGATGATGTTGAAATGTTGAAGTTGAAATGGTGCTGGAATAGTGGAGGCAGCTTCTGTTTTCTTTGCGACTTGCAGTAACTCTCTGTGGTTCGAATCCAGGCTCTGTCGTAGCCGGCCGCGACCGGGAGACCCATGGGGCGGCGCACAATTGGCCAAGCGTCGTCCAGGGTAGGGGAGGGAATGGCTGGCAGGGATGTAGCTCAGTTGGTAGAGCATGGCGTTTGCAACGCTAGGGTTGTGGGTTCGTTTCCCACGGGGGGGCAGTATGAAAACAAAAAATTAATAATGTATGCTCTGGATAAGAGCGTCTGCTAAATGACTAAAATGTAAATGTAAAATACATGCAATATGCTTTGTGGACTTCACTGGACAGAGGTTACTATCTGGTTTTGTGATAAAACAAAGGTGTGGTTGAATTTATTCTGCCACTGTGTCTTCTTATTGTCTCGGCTTTTAGGCCTATATATCACGGTCGCAAGGCATATGAATTAACAGGTTATACAGCAAACAACGCAATTATCACAACACATAGGTTGTAATATGGCTTTTTTAGGGGAGAGCTTGGCTTCCCCAGTGATTTTACCCACGCACCGCTACTGCACACTCACCCGCTCTCTCCTAGTACAGTATCTCACCTCCATGGGGTATCTGACTGAATCCACTGTGTGCTCAGAGCCTGGGTGGCACAGTGAGTCGCCTCCCCAGTGGAAATGCATCATGCCGGCCATGTAGGCATGAGAGAGCCCCCCTCCTCTCACCTCCATCAGGCCCTCCTCTAACACACAGCTCACTGGGAGGACGAAAATAAGTTGTGGTATTACCGTAATATAAGTTAATATGGTATTGTGTATTCTCTAACAACTGTTAATGAGAAAGTGATACCTGTGTCCTGAGCTACTGAGATTACTTTAAAGAAGGCTAGACAACACATGTCCTACAGACACACTATAAGGACAGGACCAAGGAGATTCAACACAATAGTACCTGTGTGTCCATTGTTGGTGAGGAACTTGATGCTGTGTGGATTAGTGATGTCACTGAAGGTGAGGTTGCGGAGACTGTGGTCAAAGGTCAGCTGGATAGTATCAATGTTGATCGGCGACTGTCTGGCCCCCCCACACTGAGAGTTGGGAAGGGAGGGCCAGAAAGAGGGGCTGTCCTCTAAAGGAGAGAAAAAGAAAGCCTCTGTCTGTTGAAATGTTTGCTAGTCTGGTGTTTGTGTGGGACAGCACAGCTATGAGATGACTGAAGAGTAATGGACTGAGGTGAAGTCAGAACTAGTGAAGTCTTACCACAACCATTGTGGCACCAGGGCTGGTCTGAAAGAAACACATTTGAAAATACATATAATTCATATAAAATATATTAATATTTATGAAACTTTTTTTAAAAGTTGTTTTTAAAGGCTACGCACCTGCTATGGCTAGTGAACAGAGAAAGAGCATAATACACACAGATGTCTGAAAAGCAAATATAAATAAAATGTAGCATAAAGATGCATGAAACTATCTTTGTTATCTCTACAATTAGATTTCTGTCAACATGTAGCCATATCAAGATCCCTAAGTGTATGACTTTAAAAATGATTGCTTACCCACTTGTACACCATCGTTTCATAAGTTGAATTAATAACCACATTAATAGTGAAAATACATGTTTTTATAGGCCTAGCTACAGTAGCCTGCATTGCCCAACCGCCAAAACGAGTTTTCCCGCCCAACGACTTTTCAAGGCTATGTGGAACGTAATAAACCGGGCGTAGTGCTGGGGGAGCACGAGCCTCACCTTTTTCAATTTGAGAATACATGGAAAATGTATTCTGATCAATTCTAAATAAATTATATTTAATTACCACAAAAATTCCATAAAAAACAATAGAATGACAAACAAATAAATATGTAGGCTACAGCAGCCTAGAGGTAGGTAAATTGTGGTTTCTTCCCTGTCTTCTCTCTGGCGGTGGAAAGAATGATGAAGAACTGTAGGCTACATGTGGGCATTGCCGAGGCACTTTGGAGGCTGGACAACTTTGGCCAATCAGAAGGTAAAAAATGTTTTATCTAAATTCACCATGTCTGCCTTGATGTTGATAAAACTTCACCGACTCCCTCTTGCGCAGTGGAACCTAAAACGATATGTGACAACTTGGTTACGGCGACGTTCTGCAGAGGACACCCAAACCAGAGTGGCCACGGCAAAAACCCAAGAGCCTGACCCTCTCTGGAAGTTGCTGTAGCCCTGCATGGGATATTTAGCCTACAGTATATTGGCTATTGGTTGAGACGCAGGGCCCGTTAGCTTGGTATGTCAGGATGGAAAATTGGAAATTGGGCCAAGTTGGAGGTAATAATGCATTTAGGTTATAGTTTATTGAGATGCATAAATACACCACACGAAAAGCTTGATTTTATGGCTGTTTTAAAACGAATTTCCTGCAGTTCTATGTAGGCTAGTAATGATGTATGTTCACTACTTGGTCAATTGATTTGATGATCAAATCTATGCAAATAAATTATATGAATTGATAGTATTATTATTATTACAAATGGAAGATTATCACTTCTCACAATGGTGCTCGTTTAGTAAAGTTAGATCAAAGCTGAATCAATGTCTCGCCACATCACATAACATTCATCAGTATTTTACATAACAGAACCTAATATAATAGCATAGCATAGTAGGCCTATAACGTTAATGTTCAACACTACTGTTACGCCAAAAACACCTACTTTCTAATATGATTTTAAGATGGTTAGCTGAAGCTGAATAGTCCCCAAAAAATGTTTTAGCATGCGCCAAAACTCAACAGAGCCACTAGGCAGGATATATGCTTTGACTGAAACAAAATACAAGAAAGGCTAATAGTTTGATAACACCATCTGCTCTAATTCCCTCACGAAACAGTAATTCAAGAAGATCAAAATGCATAGGTATTCCCATGAAACTGATTGAGATCAATTAAATGATTGGCATGCAGATGCAGTTTCACCGGTAAAACGTGAATAGGCCTAATTATCATTCACGATTGACAGTGATGATGGCCTATTTTGTAATTAGGTATGCCTAACTTGGTGTTTGAGGGTATTAAAAATAGAACATGTTCTTGAGACAATATGTGTGGGCATTGGCAGACGTTGCAATTGGAGTATGCACTTGATGCATATTCTATAACAAGGCTCTCCAACCCTGTTCCTGGAGAGCTAACATCCTGTAGGTTTTCATTTCAACCCTAATCTAGCGCACATGATTCTAATAATTTACATTTCTACATTACATTTGAGTCATTTAGCAGACGCTCTTATCCAGAGCGACTTACAGCTTGTTTATTAAATGAATCAGGTTAGTTACAACTGGGGTTGGAGTAAAAGCCTGCAGGAGGGTAGCGCGCCAGGAACAGGGTTGGAGAGCTCTGTAACATGCTGACCACACCGCAAGCGACGCGTGCGCGAGCGTTGCAAAATAAATGTACACATACATGTTATTCAATCATTGCACCCACACTGCTCGCGCGCGTCAACGAGCGTCTGCGTCGCCAGGCGCTAAAATAGAACTCGGTTCTATATGTGACGCTAAACGCGCTGCAAGTCCTGCCTCTCCCATCTCCTCATTGGGTTTTAGGAGCATCTATCCAAGTGGGCGATTGAAAGATACACTCCAGTCCAGTTGGTGGTGGTAATGCACCTTTTAAAGTTCGTTGCCAAATGCAATATAAATTCCAAAGAAGAAGAAGAAGCCTGAACGAGGAGAGATTACTAGAAAAACAAACTTTTACCGTTTTATCTGTGGATTAATTGTCGGTGTAGAGGACCTTGTGCAGTTCAGGTAAAATAACAACCCAGTGTTTATATCCCAGTACAAATTAGCTAGCTAAATTGCCATAAATGTTTAATGGTTTTCGACCTGTCCCCAAATTAATATAATTGTTTCAGAGTTTATTTTGATATTTCAACCTGCGTGTCCTGATCGCGTCTGGTGTGGGGGGACAAAATCAATTTATTTTATTTTTATAATTTATTTTCTGTCTACAAACTTTGACTGAGGAAATTATGACGTCAGTTACATAATCTTTTGCGCTCCCTCACCTAAAAAAAATAGCACTGCACAACTGGTTATAACGGTTTTCCCGAGAACGTTTCCCTCCTACACAAATAAAACATGTTTGTTTGATTGATTGAATGGTGGACTGATTGATTGAATGAATGAAATTGTTTGGCAAATTTGCCAGCACAGTGCACTTTTCCTCAATCTAAGCACTGATGTACGGCGAATGGGGGTAGATAATCTGATCCTAGATCTGTTAGAAGAGCAACTTGTTTAGATGAGTCGAGAACGCCCCCCTCTGCGCTGCGCTAACTCATATCGTCCCGGGCACGCAGTGTTTTGAAATAAGACAAGATGTCTGCCGGAACAGTGCTAACGACGAACGAGCGTCATATTCGAGATAATAACTACAACAACAATCTTCCAGAGGACCGAATGGACGTTGAAATCGACCCAGGACACAACGTAACGGACCGGGAAGACTTGGACACCGGAATACAAGCCCCTTGTTCATCTAACGGCAGTGGCGGGGAGGAGGACGAGTCGGAGGCCATTGATCGAGAAAGAGAAGCCAGGGGCTCGATTCCTCAGCGCAACGGGGAAGGAGTGTTGTCGGGCAGGGAGCAAGAGGTGTCAGTCGAAATCGGAGAGACGTATTTATGTCAGCGAGCCGACAAGACATGGCGTAAGTATTTGTTTATAAGCCAATAATAGTTAGCTACGTTTGAAAAGGCTGTGAGGCAGCGGCAGAACACTATTGTATTTATCAGTGAGTCCCGACTGGTTCTCCATCTTCAGACTGATAGAGATAACTTAGTCACGAAATGTTTAACTGTGCAGGTATTTTATCGACGTGTTGTTGGTGATCTCAAGTTCAAGTTTTTTTTATTGAACATTAGATTTGTGAAATTGTGGTTTTGTTTATTGTTTACATTCAAGGCCATCAAGCTATATGAGCTGTAAACTATAACTAGCTAGCTAGCTAACTAGATAGATGTGTTTTTTTTTACAGAGATGGCTACAGTTAATTCAGTAAAACTAAAGCTCATTCTTTCAGATTCTGCTGAAGTTATCCAGTCCAGGCTGAACGAACAGGAGGGCAGAGAGGAGTTCTACGTACACTATGTTGGATGTGAGTGGGACACACACACACACAGTACTTCCATGCTCCTCTAGCTTTTCATACACCTCTCCTTCTACTTTCCTCTACCTCCCTTTATCATTTCTTCCTTCTCCTCCTCCATCCCTCTCTCTCTACCTCTCCCCTGGCCCTGTAGTTAACAGACGTCTGGATGAGTGGGTGGGCAAGGCTCGCCTGGCACTGACCAAGACGGCGAAGGACGCAGTGACAAAAATCGCTGAGGGGGGAGGAGGGGGCGAGCTGGGGGAGCAGCCCGAGAGGAAGATCACCCGCAACCAGAAACGCAAACATGATGAGATCAACCATGTGCAGAAGGTAGGCTAGTGCAGGAGGTTCTAGTGGTGAACACAGCAGCCTGAGCCTCTGGACTACATACCCCCACGGCGGGGGATAAAATCCCCTTTGTCAATTTCTAAACTGTTCTTCTGTCAGTCAGATGAGTTAGATTCAGGTATTAAATGGGCTCCTCTCACCCTCCAGACGTACGCAGAGATGGACCCCACCACAGCTGCCCTGGAGAAGGAGCATGAGGCGGTAAGCGTGTGTAGTTCTAATGTTATACACCTTTTGATATATGTAGTACTAAAACAATACAATTCCTAGAGGGGGGAAAAGTATAAATGTGTCCTTGCCTCGCTCCCTCTCACCCAGATCACTAAAGTGAAGTACGTGGACAAGATCCAGATTGGTAACTTTGAGATTGACGCCTGGTACTTCTCCCCATTCCCAGAGGACTATGGCAAGCAGCCCAAGCTGTGGATCTGCGAGTATTGCCTCAAGTACATGAAGTACGAGAAGACCTTCAGATACCACCTGGTCAGTGACTGTCAGCTTCAACAGTTTAAAAGTACTGTTAGCTTCAGCATTGCTGTTGGCTTTCATTACCATCTAGCATTGGAGACTAGCACTTCTATTTTACCAATATGTAGTTGAAAAGCTTTGAACCACGTACTCATGTTTCATCCTTCTCCACCTCTACCTCTCTCTACCTTTCCTCACTCTATCTGTTGCTCCAGTCCCAATGTCAGTGGAGGCAGCCTCCTGGGAAAGAGATCTACAGGCGGAGCAACATCTCTGTGTATGAAGTGGACGGACGCGACCACAAGGTAAGAACACAGGAGGCAGGACCAGACCACAGAGAATGATCCCAAACTGTGGCCTGAAAGCAACTGGGAACAAGAACAACCTAGACCTCTCAACTTAGGTCTTGGGGGTACCCCTGGTTTGCATATGTTTGTTCCACCCCAGCACTAACAAACCTGACTCTACTTCATTGAGCATCTGCAAAATGTATTAAAATGAACAAACCCACTGATGGTAATACTTACCCTTGTCTCTTTCTGTAGATCTACTGTCAGAACCTGTGTCTACTGGCCAAGCTCTTCCTGGACCACAAGACCCTGTACTTTGATGTGGAGCCTTTTGTCTTTTACATCCTGACTGAAGTCAACAGGCAGGGAGCACACATAGTGGGATACTTCTCCAAAGTAAGCACTGGTCCCAGTACTGGGATGGGGTTATATGGGAGCACACATAGTGGGATACTTCTCCAAAGTAAGTACTGGTCCCAGTACTGGGATGGGGTTATATGGAAGCACACATAGTGGGATACTTCTCCAAAGTAAGCACTGGTCCCAGTACTGGGATGGGGTTATATGGGAGCACACATAGTGGGATACTTCTCCAAAGTAAGCACTGGTCCCAGTACTGGGATGGGGTTATATGGGAGCACACACAGTGGGATACTTCTCCAAAGTAAGCACTGGTCCCAGTACTGGGATGGGGTTATATGGGAGCACACACAGTGGGATACTTCTCCAAAGTAAGCACTGGTCCCAGTACTGGGATGGGGTTATATGGGAGCACACACAGTGGGATACTTCTCCAAAGTAAGCACTGGTCCCAGTACTGGGATGGGGTTATATGGGAGCACACACAGTGGGATACTTCTCCAAAGTAAGCACTGGTCCCAGTACTGGGATGGGGTTATATGGGAGCACACACAGTGGGATACTTCTCCAAAGTAAGCACTGGTCCCAGTACTGGGATGGGGTTATATGGGAGCACACACAGTGGGATACTTCTCCAAAGTAAGTACTGGTCCCTGTACAGGGATGGGGATATCTGTGGCTGCTTGTCCAAAGTAAAAACGGACATCTGTTATGTAGCTGTTTTTTAGGGGAGATTAGTAACAGATTTCATTAATGATTGTCATTCAAATATCTCATGTCTTGAGGAAAGTCCCAAATCTGAAGGAAATTGTTAATTGTTTTAGGTGAACAGGTAACTGGTATAGTATTGGCCTATAAAAGCTGAGCCTGTTTTGTGTGATCCACAGGAGAAAGAGTCACCAGATGGGAATAACGTGGCGTGTATCCTCACACTCCCGCCCTACCAGCGCAGAGGATACGGAAAGTTCCTCATAGCCTTCAGTGAGTGGGATATATACACACACACACACACTAGAGCTGGGCAATATGGACAAAAATCCATATTACGATAAATTGACTGAATTATAAGGTTAACGATAAATTGTACGATAAGTTAATACAATTATTAAGCACCAGTTATTTTATTTACCCTTTAAACTACTACTGCTACTTTGAATGTTAGCAATTGTCCCGTTAGCAATAGCTCATATTAGTAGGCTTAGGCCTATTCCATTTCAAACTTCACATTTCTCTAGTAAAGGCTACTTATCGTTATTATCAATATCAGTAAAATGTTGTTGATAAATGGTCGGTTTGGTTGGTGATGATAATTTTTGGTTTATCATCCCAGCTATAACACACACTATCACGTGCCCTCTCTCTCCCTCTAGGTTATGAGCTGTCTAAATTGGAGAGTACGGTGGGTTCTCCAGAAAAGCCCCTGTCAGACCTGGGCAAGCTGAGCTACAGGAGCTACTGGTCCTGGGTGCTGCTTGAGATCCTCAGGGACTTCAGGGGCACGCTCTCCATCAAGGACCTAAGGTAAACGCACACACACAAGTAACCTCTTTCACCTCACCATAAATACAATGCATTCGGAAAGTATTCAGACCCCTTGACTTTTTCCACATTTTGTTACGTTACAGCCTTATTCTAAAATGGATTAATAGTTTTTCCCCCCTCATCAATCTACACACAATACCCATAATGATAAAGCAAAAACAAGCTTGTAGAAACTTTAGCAAAAAAATAATAATTGTATCCCACGCTCAGTACTTTGTTGAAGCACCATTGGCAGCGATTACAGCCTCAAATCTTCTTGGGTGTGACGCTACAAGCTTGGCACACCTGTATTTGGGGAGTTTCTCCCATTCTTCTCTGCAGATCCTCTCAAGCTCTGTCAGGTTGGATGGAGAACGTCGCTGAACAGCTATTTTTAGGTCTCTCCAGAGAGGTTCGATCGGGTTCAAGTCCGGGTTCTGGCTGGGCCACTCAAGGACATTCAGAGACTTGTCCTGAAGCCACTCCTGCGTTGTCTTGGCTGTGTGCTTAGGGTCGTTGTCCTGTTGGAAGGTGAACCTTCGCCCCAGTCTGAGGTCCTGAGCACTCTGGAGCATGTTTTCATCAAGGGTCTCTCTGTACTTTGCTCCGTTCATCTTTCCCTCGATCCTGACTGGTCTCCCAGTCCCTGCCGCTGAAAAACATCCCCACAGCATGATGCTGCCACCACCATGCTTCACCGTAGGGATGGTGCCAGGGTTCCTCCAGACATGATGGTCGTCCTTCTGGAAGGTTCTCCCATCTCCACAGAGCAACTCTGACAGAGTGACCATCAGGTTCTTGGTCACCTCCCTGACCAAGGCCCTTCTCCCTTGATTGCTCAGTTTGGCCGGGCGGCCAGCTCTAGGAAGAGTCTTGGTGGTTCCAAACTTCTTCCATTTAAGAATGATGGAGGCCACTGTGTTCTTGGGGACCTTCAATGCTGCAGACATTTTTTGGTACCCTTCACCAGATCTGTGCCTCGACACAATCCTGTCTCGGAGCTCTACAGACAATTCCTTCGACCTCATGGCTTGGTTTTTGCTCTGACATGCACTGTCAACTGTGGGACCTTATATAGACAGGTGTGTGCCTTTCCAAATCATGTCCAATCAATAGAATTGATCACAGGTGGACTCCAATCAAGGTGTAGAAACATCTCAAGGATGATCAATGGAAACAGGATGCACCTGAGCTCAATTTCGAGTCTCATCGCAAAGGGTCTGAACACTTATGTAAATAAGGTATTTCTGTTTTGTATTTTTAATAACTTTGTAAAATTGTCTTAACCTGTTTTCGTTTTGTCATTATGGGGTATTGTGTAGATTTATTTAATCAATTTTAGAATAAGGTTGTAACGTAACGATGTGGGGAAGGGGTCTGAATACTTTCCGAATGCACTGTACATCCTCATGTATGTGAATATCCATCCACTTGCACATACACATCATAGGTACACCTGCATTCACTTGTACATATGCCAAGTACTTCCACATCATACCTGTACACATATGACCACACACACACACACACACACACACCCTGCTCACACACACTCAGCCCCAGATTCTCATTGCCCTTCCCCCTCCACAGTCAGATGACCAGTATCACCCAGGGTGACATCATCAGTACGCTGCAGTCCCTCAACATGGTGAAATACTGGAAGGGCCAGCACGTCATCTGTGTCACGCCCAAACTGGTTGAGGAACACCTCAAGAGTGCCCAGTACAAGAAGCCGCCAATCACAGGTAGACACGTTACCTTTTCACGTCTCATAGGCTCTGTCCTAAATGGCACCTTATTCCCTATATAGTGCACTACTGACCAGAGCCCGAATGGGCCCCCCCAGGGTGGCAGGTAGCCTAGCGGTTAAGAACGTTGGGCCAGTAATTGAAAGGTCGCTGGTTCGAATGCATAGTCACTTTACCCCAACCTACATTACATTTAACATTTTAGTCATTTAGCAGACGCTCTTATCCAAAGCGACAGTTAGTGAGTGCATACATTTTCATACTAACGAATTTGACATGATTGTTCTTTAAGTCCCCACCAACCATTTAAGTAGGAATATTGTTTCATTATCCACTTTTGGATGTTGGAGTCTTGGCGGGAAGACTTCTTTGTTAACAAAGGGGTCCTTTCTCCCAATACTTCATGTACAAATTACCTCGACTAACCTTGACTCGGTACCGGTACCCCCTGTATATAGCCTTGTTATTGTTATTTTTTACTTTAGTTTATTTAGTAAATATTTTCTTAACTCTTTCTAGATCTGCATTGTTAGTTAGGCTTGTAAGTAACTCATTTCACAGTAAGGTCTACACCTGTTGTATTCGGGCGCATGTGACAAATACAATTTTATTTGAATCCCTGAGCCGACAGGGTGAACAATCTGTTGATGTGCCCTTGAGCAAAGCACATAACCCTAATTGCTTCAGGGTCGCAGTCAATAATGGCTGATCCCTGGCTCTGACCCCACTCTCCGAGGGTGTCTCAGGGATATGCAAAAAAACAAATGTCCAATTCACAAGCGTATAATACACACTTGTACATGTGTGAAATAGAACAAATGTGTGAAATATAATAAATCTAAGCACCCACCTAATTATTATTATTCCCTATATAGTGCACTATATAGGGAATAGGGTGCCATTTGAGACAAACCCCCAGTCCTCTCCTTAGTGAGTACTTTTCTGAAAGGACTTGATAAGTGAAAGCAAGGAGGAAAACACATATTTTAAAGACTTGTGGGTCCCACCACAGCCACATCTCTCCTTCTTTCTCCCAGTCCTACTCTCTCCTGTTTCTCACTGTTCTCTTTGACTTGGCACAGCTGAAGGGCAGGTGTGTGTTTTGTGCATTAATGTGTATAAAGTAGTGCTGAGCTAATTGACAGATGACGGTTCAATTATTTGAATTTCATTTCGTTCGTTTTTTGTCTGTGAGGTCAATGCGCAGTTTCTCTAGAGATGATAAATCAGATCAAGCCCGAACTGTGCGATGTAGTAGGGAATTGTAGTTTCCAACAGGCCAATATTCTTCATAGTTTAGCGCAGAAAATGTGGTAATTAACTACAATGACCATAATTCATTGCGTGCCTACTTGTCCGGTCTATGTGGGGCAGACACGGAGAGGGAGGGAAGAGACAGACAGTTTTTTTTTCTCCATTTCCACTTCATATTAGCTAGGCTACTTTTCATTTAAGTTTCAATTCGCTAGTCCGTCGAGCCCTCTCCTGCTAGAATGAACGATATGCATCTTCTAGCGATCTCTTCTAGCGATGACAGGGAAATGCAAAAGAGAGGAAGCGAGAGGTTTCACTCTCGCCAAAATAAGCATGATGCTCGTGAATTTGCACGACCCATGTAATGTAAGTGGTAACTATGAGTTGAAATCCACGACTTAGCCTAACTATTGTTTTCTGACACAGTCATTTATTTTATTTCGCGTGTTTCACATAGCCAGCCACGCGGAGTCGTGGCGCATAGTAGATTATTTATTTTGCGTTGCTTGACAACTGAAGAGCAAGTGTTGACTAGTTTATAAAAGGTGTCGAACTGACTCAATAAAGGTGATCTCCTATGTCCTTTGGCCATAAATCATGCGACATGGTTATACAGTTGAAGTCAAAAGTTTACATACACTTAGGTTGGAGTCATTAAAACTCGTTTTTCAACCACTCCACAAATTTCTTGTTAACAAACTATAGTTTTGGCAAGTCGGTTAGAACATCTACTTTGTGCATGACACAAGTAATTTTTCCAACAATTGTTTACAGACAGATTATTTCACTTATAATTCACTGTATCACAATTCCAGTGGGTCAGAAGTTTACATACACTAAGTTGACTGTGCCTTTAAACAGCTTGGAAAATTCCAGAAAATGATGTCATGGCTTTAGAAGCTTCTGATAGGCTAATTGACATCATTTGAGTCAATTGGAGGTGTACCTGTGGATGTATTTAAAGGCCTACCTTCACACTCAGTGCCTCTTTGCTTGACATCATGGGAAAATCAAAAGAAATCAGAATTGTAGACCTCCACAAGTCTGGTTCATCCTTGGGAGTAATTTCCAAACGCCTGAAGGTACCACGTTCATCTGTACAAACAATAGTATGCAAGTATAAACACCATGGGACCACGCAGCCGTCATACCGCTCAGGAAGGAGATGCGTTCTGTCTCCTAGAGATGAACATACTTTGGTGCGAAAAGTGCAAATCAAACTCAAAACAACAGCAAATGACCTTGTGAAGATGCTGGAGGAAACATGTACAAAAGTATCTATATCCACAGTAAAACGAGTCCTATATCGACATAACCTGAAAGGCCGCTCAGCAAGGAAGAAGCCACTGCTCCAAAACCGCCATATAAAAGCCAGACTACGGTTTGTAACTGCACATGGGGACAAAGATCGTACTTTTTGGAGAAATGTCCTCTGGCCTGATGAAACAAAAATAGAACTGTTTGGCCATAATGACCATCGTTATGTTTGGATGAAAAGAGGGATGGCTTGCAAGCCGAAGCACACCATCCCAACCGTGAAGCACGGGGGTGGCAGCATCATGCTGTGGGGGTGCTTTGCTGCAGGAGGGACTTGTGCACTTCACAAAATAGATGGCATCATGAGGAAGGAAAATTATGTGGATATATTGAAGCAACATCTCAAGACATCAGTCAGGAAGTTAAAGCTTGGTCGCAAATTATTCTTCCAAATGGACAATGACCCCAAGCATACTTCCAAAGTTGTGGCAAAATGGCTTAAGGACAACAAAGTCAAGGTATTGGAGTGGCCATCACAAAGCCCTGACCTCAATCCTATAGAACATTTGTGGGCAGAACTGAAAAAGCGTGTGCGAGCAAGGAGGCCTACAAACCTGACTCAGTTACACCAGCTCTGTCAGGAGGAATGGGCCAAAATTCACCCAACTTATTGTGGGAAGCTTGTGGAAGGCTACCCGAAACATTTAACCCAAGTTAAACAATTTAAAGGCAATGCTACCAAATACTAATTGAGTGTATGTAAACTTCTGATCCACTGGGAATGTGATGAAAAAAATAAAAGCAGAAAATAAATCATTCTCTCTACTATTATTCTGACATTTCACATTCTTAAAATAAAGTGGTGATCCTAACTGACCTAAGACAGGACATTTTTACTAGGATGTAATGTCAGGAATTGTGAGAAACTGAGTTTAAATGTATTTGGCTAAGGTGTATGTAAACTTCCGACTTCAACTGTATGTCCATGGTATCACATCGGGACAAATAAACCAAAGGGTTTCCTTTCCTAGGATGTCGGGGCTTGCCAGACAGTGACGCTAAAGAGAGTGACTCTCGTCTCGTCAGTCACTGTAGCCTATCGAATTGGTGAGAAAGCCGTTTATTTGGCTCCCTAATTTGCATAGGCTACTGGTAGGCTTCTTGGCAATTATCTGCACATACATTATGAAAACATTTGATGAAGATGGTGAATCATCACTGTAGGAACAATAGGTAGTGGAGAGCCTAATTCTGGCCAAAATATGGAATCCAGGCATTAAAAAAGAATTCAACAATATTAAAACATGTATTGCCTTAATAGAGAATCAACTAAATGTATTAATTAATTGCCCAAGTTTATCATAAAACATGAACAGAATGCATCAGTGATTCGTATTTCTTGCAACTTTCTGAAGAAGCAACGAAAATTCCCCTGTATGTGCGGTGTGCGCATCTAACACTTTGTGTAGCTGTTAGCGATGATGCTAATAAAGTCTTCTAGTAGATGGAAAGGCTTTCCCAAAAACTAATTAAATGGTAACTAGAAAGTAGCCTATACTTACCTGGCAGAATGATATCATGATGATTTTCATCAATCCAGTGGGTATTTGTTTCTACCATCACGTGCGCTACAAAAACACAGCCAAACAACAGCCTCTTGCTAGGTGCACACTTGAATTAAAGGGTAACTACACTCAGAAATACAAATGGATCAGATTTTTTCCCAGACCTTAGAAGTGGTCTCCTGATGTGGTTTAAGCTTTGTAACATCCAATTTAGTTGTTTTTCTATTAACAAAGTGTGACTTTAAGAGCGAAAACCACTCAGGGAACCCGAGTGGCGCAGCGGTCTAAGGCACTGTATCGCAGTGTTAGAGGCGTCACTTCAGACCCGGGTTCGATCCCGGGCTGTATCACAACCGGCCGTGATCGGGAGTCCGATAGGGCGACACAATTGGCCCAGCGTCGTCCAGGTTAGAGGAGGGTTTGACCGGGGTAGGCCGTCATTGTAAATAAGAATTTGTTCTTAACTGACTTGCCTAGTTAAAAAAAAAATTAATAAAAATCTGTGGCAAAACTCAAATCTGGAAAAACAAACTTTTTATTTTTCAAGATAATGTGGGCTATTTACTTCATTTTTCTGTTTTAATAAAATACATAATTTGAAGAACAAACATCATTGTGGCAATTCATACAGTAAAACTGTAGATAACACTTTAATCTCGAGATGACAGGTAAAATGTTAAAGGCTAAATGTTATCTTACTTAGAAAATAGTCCTGATCATATAGGCCAAAACCTAGGCAATATCCAAAACAACTAATCTGGGAGGGAAACTCAAAGTTTTCAGTAATTTCGCTGTGTATTTCAGATGTAATCAAGGCATTAGAATGTACCGTAGGCCACCAAAATAGAGTTTCTTCTGCAATAAAAATCTTACCCAGGGGGGCAAGCCCCCACAGACCCCCCCCCCCCCCCCCCCTGCCTGGGAGGCTGTCTGGCTACTCTATGTACTTGTGGAAAACACTGGACAGAAGAATGCGCGATTGAGAGGGATAGAGAGAAGTTGCTTCAAGGTATCTCTACCTGAACATACATGATCTAAGTGATTGATAGTTGGTATTCAGCAGTCATAAAAGTATGCCTTATTTACTTTGAAGAACTACTAAAATAGTGATTTTGTCAGACAGCATAGGTAGCAGCTCTATAGAGATGGGATGATGAATTGGAATGAAATTCTAAAGTCATAAAACAAATGTAATATACACAACTGAAATATTTTAAAGTAAAGTAATGAGAATAAATTATGTACAGTGTATTCGGAAAGTATTCAGACCCCTTGACGTTTTCCCCATTTTGTTACATTACAGCCTTATTCTAAAATGGATTAAATTGTTTTTCCCCCCTCATCAATCAACACACAATACCCCATAATGACGAAGCGAAAACAGGGTTTTAGAAATGTTTGCAAATTTATAAAAAACAAATACATTTACATTTTTATTTACATAAGTATTCAGACCGTTTGCTATGAGACTTGAAATTGAGCTCAGGTGCATTCTGTTTCCATTGATCATCCTAGAGATGTTTCTACAACTTGATTTGAGTCCACTTGTGGTAAATTCAATTGATTGGACATGATTTGGAAAGGCACACACCTGTCTATATAAAGTCCCACAGTTGACAGTGCATGTCAGAGCAAAAACCAAGCCATGAGGTCGAAGGAATTGTTCGTAGAACTCAGAGATAGGATTGTGCCGAGGCACAGATCTGGTGAAGGGTACCAAAACATTTCTGCAGCATTGAAGGTCCCCAATAACACAGTGGCCTACATCATTCTTAAATAGAAGAAGTTTGGAACCACCAAGACTCTTCCTAGAGCTGGCCGCACGGCCAAACTAAGCAATCAGGGGAGAAGGGCCTTGGTCAGGGAGGTGACCAAGAAACTGATGGTCACTCTGACAGAGCTCCACAGTTCCTCTCGAGGGAAAGATGAACGGCGCAAAGTAAAGAGATCCTTGATGAAAACATGCTCCAGAGCGCTCAGGACTTCAGACTGGGGCAAAGGTTCACCTTCCAACAAGACAACGACCCTAAGCACACAGCCAAGACAACGCAGGAGTGGGTTGGGGATATATAAATATGATATTTCCATTTTATTTTATATACATTTGCTAACATTTCTAAAAACCTGTTTTCGCTTTGTAATTATGGGGTATTGTGTGTGGATTGATGAGGGGGTAAAAAAACTATTTGATCCATTTTAGAATAAGGCTGTAAAGGTAACAACATTTGGAAAAAGTGAAGGGGTCTGAACACGTTCCGAATGCACTGCATGTGATAAGCAGTAATGGGCCGTCACTACCATCATGGGACTTTTTATTAATTGTTTTATTCTGTGTTACAACATTCAACCCACATAATGCATAGTGCAATTAATGTAAAAAATTATTGTGCCGAAACCGAACTGACCTCAAAGCCGTAATCGCTCAGCACTAGTATACAGTATGCTATTGTCTCGTGAGGATAATGTCATAGTAATACTCTGTGTGTGTGAAGGGGCTCATCCATGTGCGTCACATGTATGTTCTCCTGTGTGTGTGTGTAAGCCTGACCAGAGTGTTTCTGTCTCCTCAGTTGACACGGTGTGTCTGAAGTGGGCCCCGCCCAAACATAAGCAAGCCAAGTTCTCCAAGAAGTGAGGGGAGGAGCTAGTGACATCATGCCAGACAACCCAACCAACCCACACACCCATGGTATTAATTCTCCAATTCCCTCCTTCCCTCCACTTGTTCTCTTTGTCCCCAGTTTAAACTATTTGTTGTAAAGAGGAACCAACATGTACATTACTAGTGTCTTTCAGTCTTTTCCATTTTTTTAATAAACAAGAATAGTGATATTCACTTGGGTGGTCTTTTCTCTTTCATTTAACTTGATTTGATTGACATGATTTCTAATCAACTCAATAGCAGTGTTTCTCCTAGATATATTTTCCCCTTGGTGGGGTGCAAAGGCACCTGAAGCAACTACTATGAAGACTGAGTGAAGACTACTCCTATACGCTTTGAAAATACCGGTAATAACAATCAGGGATGCAATAAATAAAAAATGTCTGAATTGTTAAATAACAATGGTATTATATGGCACACAGTTGTTACTCAATTGTGTGAAGTGATATATGACATGAAGTGAGAGAAAGCAGTTGGTATTAGATTTCACATGGAGGCGTTAGGTATTTTCTCAACACATTCCTGTGAGACACTTGTCTTAACGACTTTAGCTATATCGTCATGGTGATAATAAGAAGTTAAAGGAATTTAATGGGAAGGCAGGGGTGGACAACACTCCTCCTAGAGTGTTAGGTTTGCAGACTTTTGCTCTACCCCTGCTCTAACATACCTGAATACCGGTACACTTACTTTGCCTGGCTACTCATCCACATCGCTCCGGCCAACTAACGATTCTCCTCCACAATGAGTCTGGATTTGCCCCCTCGACAATTTCTAGAATGCGAACACATTCTGGCTGTTCTGATTGGTCCCAGAAACCAATGGGTTGGGCCAAAGCCGGCCTGCATGATGATGTTATCAACTTTGATACTCTGATTGGTTAGATTTGTTAGACGATCCAATAGCTGATGAATTTGTTTTGTACAACGCCCCTCATTTTGAAGTCACAGTTTCAGATTGACTGAATGTATGTAGCGATCTATAGAGCAGCATAATTAAAAGTCAGGGTGAGTCGTCAGACAAACACTTACTAGTCAGCTGAGCTGCACTGTTTCAGGACGATCTGAAAGGATAATTCGGGATTTTGGTAAGAAGGCCCTTTATCAACTTTCCCAAAGTCAGATGAACTCGTGTATACCATTTTTATGTCTCTGTGTCCAGTATGAAGGTAGTTAAGAGGCAGTTTTGCGAGCCAATGCTAACTACATTGCTATCAAAGTATTCATCCCCCTTGATTTATTCCACATTTTGTTGTTACAGGCCAAATAAAAAAGTATTAAAATCATTTTTATTTTACCCATTTACACACTACCCTTTTAATGACAAAGTGAAAACATGATTTTTTTTATCCAGAAATATCAAATTTACATACATTACCGTTAAAAAATGTGGGGTCACTTATACATTTCCTTGTTTTTGAAAGAAAAGCAATTTTTTTGTCCATTTAAAATAACATCAAATTGATCAGAAATACAGTGTAGACATTGTTCATGTTGTAAATGGCTATTGTAGCTGAAAACGGCTGATTTCTACATAGGCGTACAGAGGCCCATTATCAGCAACCATCAGTCCTGTGTTCCAATGGCACATTGTGTTTGCTAATCCAAGTTTATCATTTTAAAAGGCTAATTGATCATTAGAAAACCCTTTTGCAATTGTGTTAGCACAGCTGAAAACTCTTGCTGGTTAAAGAAGCAATAAAACTGGCCTTCTTGAGACTAGTTGAGTATCTGGAGCATCAGCAATTGTGGGTTCGATTACAGGCTCAAAATGGCCAGAAACAAATAACTTTCTTCTGAAGCTCGTCAGTCTATTCTTGTTCTGAGAAATGAAGGCTATTCCATGCGAGAAATTGCCAAGAAACTGAAGATCTCGTACAACGCTGTGTACTACTCCCTTCACAGAACAGCGCAAACTGGCTCAAACCAGAATAGAAAGAGGAGTGGGAGGCCCCGGTGCACAACTGAGCAAGAGGACGAATACATTAGTGTCTAGTTTGAGAAACAGGCGCCTCACAGGTCCTCAACTGGCAGCTTCATTAAATAGTACCAGCAAAACACCAGTCTCTCAATGTCAACAGTGAAGAGGCGACTCCGGGATGCTGACCTTCTAGGCAGAGTTGCAAAGAAAAAGCCATATCTCAGACTGCCCATCTTAATCTTTTATTTTTATTGGCCAGTCTGAGAAATTACTTTTTCTTTGCAACTCTGTCTAGAACAGGGGTGTCAAACTCATTTTAGCTCAGGGGCCACATGGAGGAAAATCTATTCCCAAGTGGGCCGGACCGGAAAAATCATGGTATATATAACTTAAAAACAACAACTTCAGATTGTTTTCTTTGTTTTAATACGATCAATATACAACATAAAGCTGGAGCCTGAGGACAGTGTGTCCAAAATAGTACAAGCACAACATCACTATTAATCATAAAACACGTCAAGTTTATTTGAAAATTCTAAAGAAAAAGAACACACAAACACACAATGCCTCAGTGATTAACAGAACTGTTTCACAGATCACAGAACTATATCAGGGTGTCATTTCTCAGGCAGAAATGTAGATAAAAATAATGAAATCCTGTTCCCCAAACAAGTGCAAGAACCACAGAGTCAAGCATAGGTTAAATATACAAATAAAATAAAATCAATTAAAAACAATAGCACATCAACATAAAAACATATAAACATAAATCTGAAAGCGTTGCTCAAACTCCCGTAACAGTCCCGTTATTTTATCTTTGAACCGCTTCATGTCTGCCACATGTTGGGTCGTGCACACATTTTTCAGACAGGGGAAGTGAGCTGCATCACCACCGGCAAGTTGCGTCTCCCACAATGACAGCTTCAACTTGAAAGAACGTATGCTGTCATAATACTGCGTGACAACTTTGTTGCGCCCTTGCAGCTGTTTGTTCAAGTTATTCAGGTGCTCTGTAACATCCGCCATAAATGCAAGGTCCGGCATCCAATCTGCGGAATGAAATTCTAACACTGGTTTGCCCTTTTCTTCCATGAACTGTTCAATTTCTTCTCGTAAATCAAAGAAACGCCTCAGCACAGCACCTCGGCTTAACCATCTTACCTCAGTGTGGTATGGCAGGCCATAGATGTGGTCTTTCTCTCTGAGAAGGCTGTCAAACTGACGGTGATTCAGGCTTCTGGATCGGATGAAATTAACAGTTTGGATGACCACCTTCATGACGTTATCCATCTTTAATGACTTGCAACACAAAGCCTCCTGGTGAAAAATACAGTGAAAAGTCAAAAAATCACGTCCTCCATTTGCAGATTGCACTTTCTCTCTGAACTTTGTCACAACGCCTGCTTTTTCCCGATCATTGAGGGCGCACCATCTGTAGCCAGGCTGACAGCGCGGGACCAGTCCACTCCGACCCTGTCCAGCGCGCCGACGAGTGCGGTAAAAATATCAGCTGCTGTCGTATCTGTCATCGGCATCAACTCCACGAACTCCTCGGTGACGGTCAATGTGTCATCAACTCCGCGGATGAAAAAATGGCCAGTTGTGCAACATCTGTAATGTCCGTGCTTTCATCAATTGCAACCGAAAACGCAATAAATGACTTTACTTTTTGCTTCAACTGGCTGTCCAAATCCACTGAAAGATCGGAAATCCTGTCTGCAACTGTGTTTCTTGTCAGGCTGATATTTGCAAAAGCCTGCCGCTTTTCAGGGCACACAATCTCCGCTGCCTTCATCATGCATGTTTTTACAAATTCACCCTCACTAAATGGTTTTGAAGCCACTGCGATTTCATTAGCAATGAGGTAGCTAGCTTTCACTGCAGCGTCACTGATGTCTCGGCTGTGAGTAAACACAGACTTCTGTTTCTTCAGACCCGCCAACAGTTCATTCACCTTCTCTCATCTCCACTGTCCTTGAAAGTTGTCATATTTGTCGGCATGAAGACTCACATAGTGGCGACGAAGGTTATATTCTTTCAGCACTGCAATATGCTCTGAACACACCAAACATACAGCTTTCCCATTCAATTCCGTGATTAAATAGGATGACCATTTTTCTTGGAACACTCTGCACTCTGCGTCCACTTTTCTCTTTTTTGACAGAGACATATTGGGGCAATGAGGGTGCCAAAGCACATAATGTTAAAAGTAGAAGCCGTAATAAATATCGCGGGCAAAACAAAGTAGCTCATTGGCTGCACGTGCTTGACCTACTTGCTCTGCCCCGGTATAAACAGTTTGCTTGCTTAACACAATTGCTATTGCGCCATCCAGTGGACGCAATTGGAACAGCAGTTTATTTTATTGGAAAATTGCATTTATACTTTACACTTTTTTTTTTTTTTTTAATCATCTCGCGGGCCGGATTAAACCCGTTTGCGGGCCTGATCCGGCCCGCAGGCCGTACTTTTGACACCCCTGGTCTAGAAGGTCAGCATGGACAAAACATTTGCTTTTCTTTTGAAAACAAGGACATTTCTAAGTCACCCCAAACTTTTGAACGGTAGTGTAAGTATTCACACTCCTGAGTCAATACATGTTAGAATCATCATTGGGAATAATTACAGCTGTGAGTCTTTCTGGGTAAGTCTCTAAGAGCTTTGCACACCTGGATTGTACAATTATTGTTTTATTCTTCAAGCTCTGTCATGTTGGCTGTTGCTAGCCATTTTCAAGTCTTGCCATAGATATTCACGCTGATTTAAGTCAACTGTAACTAGACCACTCAGGAACATTCAATGTCGTCTTGGTAAGCAACTCCAGTGTATATTTGGTATTGTGTTTTTAGGTTATTGTCCTGCTGAAAGGTGAATTTGTCTCCCAGTGTATGTTGGAAAGAAGACTGAACCAGGTTTTCCTCTACGATTTTTACTGTGCTTAGCTCTATTCCGTTTCTTTTTATCCCTAAAAAAAACTCCCTAGTCCTTGCCGATGACAAGCATACCAATAACATGATGCAGTCACCACCATGCTTGAAAATATGAAGAGTGGTACTAAGTGATGTGTTGTGTTGGATTTGCCCCAAACAAGGTTTTGTATTCCTGAGTGGCGCAGTGGTCTAAGGCACTGCATCGCAGTGCTAACTGTGCCACTAGAGATCCTGGTTCGAATCCAGGCTCTGTCGCAGCCGGCCGCGACCGAGAGACTCATGGGCGGCGCACAATTGGCCCAGAGTCGTCCAGGGTAGGGGAGGGAATGGCCGGCAGGGATGTAGCTCAGTTGATAGAGCATGGCGTTTGCAACGCCAGGGTTGTGGGTTCGATAATAATATATGTATTCACTAACTGTAAGTCGCTCTGGATAAGAGCGTCTGCTAAATGACTAAAATGTAATGTAAAATGTAATGTATTCAGGACACAAAGTTAATTTCTTTGCCACATTCTTTGCAGTTTTACTTTAGTGCCTTATTGCAAACAGGATGCATGTTTTGGAATATTTTATATTCTGTACAGGCTTCCTTCTTTTCACTCTGTCATATAGGTTAGTATTGTGGAGTAACTACAATGTTGTTGATCCATCCTCAGTTTTCTGCAATCACAGCCATTAAACTCTAACTGTTTTAAAGTCCCCATTGGTCTCGTGAAATCCCTGAGAGGTTTCCTTCCTCTCCGGCAACTTAAGTTAGGAAGGACACCTGTATCTTTTGTAGTGACTGGGTGTATTGATACACCATTCAAAGTGTAATTAATAACTTCACCATGCCTAGACCCACTCCAATTTGCATACCGCCCCAATAGATCCACAGACGATGCAATCGACTGCACACTGTCCTATCCCATCTGGACAGGAGGAATACCTATGTAAGAATGCTGTTCATTGACTATAGCTCAGCATTCAACACCATAGTACCCTCCAAGCTCATCATTAAGCTCGAGGCCCTGGGTCTGAACCCCGCCCTGTGCAACTGGGTCCTGGACTTCCTGACGGGCTGCCCCCAGCTGGTGTGAGGACTTTGCTCATCCTCACACTGGGGCCCCACAAGGGTGCGTGCTCAGCCCCCTCCTGTACTCCCTGTTCACCCATGACTGCGTGGCCAAGCATGCCTCCAACTCAATCATCAAGTTTGCAGACGACACAACAGTCGTAGGCTTGATTACCAACAATGACGAGACCGCCTACAGGGAGGTGGTGAGGGCTCTGGGAGTGTGGTGCCAGGAAAATAACCTCTCACTCAACATTTAACAAAACAAAGGAGATGATCGTGGACTTCAGGAAACAGCAGAGAGTGCACCCCCCTATCCTCATCGACGGGACCGCATTGGAGAAGGTGGAAAGCTTCAAGTTCCTTGGCGTACACATCCCCGACAAACTGAAATGGGCCACCCACGCAGACAGTGTGGTGAAGAAGACGCAACAGAGCCTCTTCAACCTCAGAAGGCTGAAGAAATTTGGCTTAGCACCTAAAACCCTCACAAACTTTTACAGATGCACAATTGAGAGCATCCTGTCGGGCTGTATCACCGCCTGGTACGGCAACTGCACCGCCCACAACCGCAGGGCTCTCCAGAGGGTGGTGCGGTCTGCCGAACGCATTACTGGGGGCAAACTACCCGCCCTCCAAGACACATACAGCACCCGATGTCACAGGAAGGCCAAAAAGATAATCAAGGACATCAACCACCCGAGCCACTGCCTGTTCACCCCGCTATCATCCAGAAGGTGAGGTCAGTACAGGTGCATCAAAGCTGGGACCGAGAGAATGGTAAAACAGCTTCTATCTCAAGGCCATCAGACTGTTAAATAGCCATCACTAGCACATTAGAGGCTGCTGCTGCCTGTTGAAATCACTGGCCACTTTAAGAAATGGAACACTAGTCACTTTAATAATGTTTACATATCTTGCACTACTCATCTCAAATGTATATACTGCATTCTATTCTATAATATTCTACTGTATCTTAGTCCATGCCGCTCTGTCATTGCTTGTCCATATATGTATATGGGGCTGTAGTGGAACAGGTTGAGAGCTTCAAGTTCCTTGGTGTCCACATCACCAACAAACTATCATGGTCCAAACACACCAAGACAGTCGTGAAGAGGGCACGACAAAGCCTATTCCCCCTCAGGAGACTAAAAAGATTTGGCATGGGTCCTCAGATCCTCAAAAAATTCTACAGCTGCACCATCGAGAGCATCCTGACTGGTTGCATCACCGCCTGGTATGGCAACTGCTTGGCCTCTGACCGCAAGGCACTACAGAGGGTAGTGCGTACGGCCCAGTACATCACTGGGGCAAAGCTTCCTGCCATCCAGGACCTCTATACCAGGCGGTGTCAGAGGAAGGCCCTCAAAATTGTCAAAGACTCCAGCCACCCTAGTCATAGACTGTTCTCTCTGCTACCGCACGGCAAGCGGTACCGGAGTGCCAAGTCTAGGTCCAAAAGACTTCTCAACAGCTTCTACCCCCAAGCCATAAGACTCCTGAACAGCTAATCATGGCTACCCGGACTATTTGCACTGCCCCCCCACCCCATCCTTTTTACGCTGCTGCTACTCTGTTAAGTATTTATGCATAGTCACTTTAACTCTACCCACATGTACATATTACCTCAACTACCTCAACTAGCCGGTGCCCCCGCACATTGACTCTGCAACGGTACCCCCCTGTATATATAGCCTCCCTACTGTCACTTTATTTTACTTCTGCTCTTTTTTTCTCAACACTTTTTTTGTTGTTGTTTTATTCTTACTTTTTTTGTTTAAAATAAATGCACTGTTGGTTAAGGGCTGTAAGTAAGCATTTCACTGTAATGTCTGCACCTGTTGTATTCGGCGCATGTGACCAATAAAATTTGATTTTATTTGAAATATTCTTAAATACCATTCCTTACTAGATCTGTGTGTATTGGGTATATGTTGTGAAATTGTTAGATATTACTTGTTAGATATTACTGCACTGTCGGAGCTAGAAGCACAAGCATTTCGCTACACCCGCTATAACATCTGCTAAACACGTGTATGTGACAAATAAAAATTGATTTGATGCTTCACATATTCAGTGTCAGTTTTTTTTTTTTTTTTTTTTTTTTTACCCATCTACCAATAGGTGCCCTTCTTTGCGAGGCATTGGAAAACCTCTCTGGTCTTTGTGGTTGAATCTGTTTGAAATTCACTGCTCAACTGAGGGACCTTAGAAGTATCTTTATGTGTGGGGTACAGAGATGAGGTAGTCATTCAAAAATAATGTTAAAAGTTAGTTGCAATGACCAAGTTTGAAATCCAGCATTGATTGGCTCAATGATGTCTGCTTCCAACTGCGACTGGAGATCTTTTGTGATATCATCAAGCAGTGCAAAGGGGATGCACCACAGGGGCTGCATGACTGGGTTCACTAGGGGCCTGTGAGTAAAGGCTGCAAGGCAGCCCAGTCCATCAAACAGAGCTGGCCAGTTCTGTTGCCATGTGCAGGTAACCTGGTGTATAGCTGATCCACTGTCATCTCTGTGTGAACCCCAAGCCTGTGAAGAGGTCGAGGCCCAGGAGGTTGGCACCCCGCTTCGCAACGTGAAATCTGAATGATGGTAGGTGCTTGGTGCAGTATTGCACTTGGTCCTGGAGGGTGCCTACAATGTCTATCTTGGAGCTACCGTAGTGGAGGGTTGTTGGAGTGGTAGGTGAGGGAAGAACTTGTTGTAGGTGGCCAGGTTGAGTAATGACACTGCAGCGCCTGTATCCAGTAGCAAAGGCAAATATGACCTCACCCAGCTGCACAGTGGATGTTTTGAATGACACATGGTTGGTGGACAGTTCAAATGTCAGTGCGTTCATGTTGAGAGTGAGAGGAGAATGAGGGCCTGACTGGAGCTAGTAAGGAGATGTCATGGCAATGTTGGCTAGCTAAAGTCAGAAACACATCACGGGGTTTAACGATCGTCTTGCGCCGAACTGCGCATGTGCAGGCCGTCAAATCCAAGGCAAATCAAGTTGTTTTTGACGAAAATGAAAACGTGTCAGTTTGTCACTTTCACAAGGTTGGAGTAATAATTTTGAGAAAATTAACAACTAAGGAGGAATGTTTCACTTCTCTCATTGACTTCTCTAACCTCAAACCCCGGCCTGCTCTGCTTTGCAAGAAGTCTCGCAATGTTGCGCCTCTGGGTTTACAAACTCTGTGGTAGAGCATTCAAATCAAATCAAATGTTATTGGTCAAATACACGTGTTTAGCAGATGTTATTGCGGGTGTAGCGAAATGCTTGTGCATCTTGCTCCGACAGTGCTGTAATATCTAACAAGTAATATATAACAATTTCACAACATATACCCAACACACGCACATCTAAGTAAGGAATTAATTATGAATATATACATATATGGACGAGCGATGTCAGAGCGGCATGGACTAAGATACAGTAGAATAGTATAGAATACAGTATATACATATGAGATGAGTAATGCAAGATATGTAAACATTATTCAAGTGGCTAGTGTTCCATTTCTTAAAGTGGCCAGTGATTTCTAGTCTATGTCTATAGGCAGCAGCCTCTAATGTGCTAGTGATGGCTGTTTAACAGTCTGATGGCCTTGAGATAGAAGCTGTTTTTCAGACTCTCGGTCCCAGCTTTGATGCACCTGTACAGACCTCGCTTTCTGGATGATAGCGGGGTGAACAGGCAGCCGCTTCAACCTGGAGTGCTATTTTAAAAGCTCCATCAAGTTGTAAATTGTCCGATTCCAAAAGCAGTTTCTACCTTGTCTTTTCGCATAATGTCACTTCTATCAGCTGGTCCCTGATGATCTCGTCCTGAAGTGCCCCGTAGTTACAAGAGCTAGCCAAATTCCTCAGATTAGCCAAGTAGTTTTGAATTGACTCACTCTTTTCCGTAGCGGGTAGAGTCGGAGGAGCACTCGGTGTTTCCGGGTGAAGTGGTTCCGTAGGAGGCTGACTGCAGCGGTGAATGTAGGAGCCGATCCAAGCACTCTGAAAATCCTCTGTCCCTCCGTACGGAGGCAGTCACAGAGCAGTGCTGTCCTCCGCTTGTCGGAGATTGTAGAAAAAGTCCTTAGCTTCGAGATAAGTGTTAACTTTGAAGCCAGTTATTCCACGGGACTGGTGGTTCGCCAGGCACAGCAAGGAATGGTGCCGGTGGACATCAATTTAATTCAGTCATCTTCGTTGCCAATGTCATATCTAGCTTAGCTGTAGAAGAATGCACGTCTGCACGGTTTCACATTTGTACATCACTCTGACGTTTAATGACGTGCCACTCATTCTGACAACATATTCATACGTAAAGCAGCACACTGTCATAAACCATAACAACCGCACAGTACGATGTAAAGTACATTACTAGGGCATTCTCGATTCCCAACTGAGCTAAACCTTTTTGGAAATGGCAAGTTCACTTTCTCATCCATAAACGCATTTCAAGTGCAAGTGCGCTGTTCAGCAGCTCACATCAGCAGGATGGAGGGCATTTTCATTAGGAAGGACGTCTACTGTCCACAGTACCGTGTAGCTCAGTTGGTAGAGCATGGCGCTTGCAACGTCAGGGTTGTGGGTTCGATTCCTACGGGGGAGCACTATGAAAAAAAATTAATAATTATGGACTCACGAACTGTAAGTCGTTCTGGATAAGAGCGTCTGCTAAATGACTAAAATGTAAATGTACTTTGGATCGCTAAAATAATGATTATTATCACACTTCCTCAATTCAAATATTATGGGGACACCTATGCAAGCAAAGTTGTCAGTGTAGCCTTTATCATCTAGATATGAAGTTGAAATATCATCAGCCTAGAATTTAAAAGAAAAACAGGCTTCCATGAAGGCTCAATTGAATGAAGAAACAAAGTAATTACAGGGGGCAGTTTGGAAAAACGAATCCTGTGCAAATCATCCTCTGGAATAACGCAATTTATCAATTAATTGGCACAATATCATCCCCTTAATCTTTTAACGTTGAAATAGGCACTGGGAAAGTTTATTATATGACAAACCAGATCATTCATCTGTAGGCTACGTGCATAGAACAAAGCCCTATTTTACTTGGGGAGGTTGGGTAATGTAATTATGTGCACGATCACTACATGCATAATTTGAGTCCGGTCCGAATCGATATCCCTGTGTTTTGAGGGATATAACAGAGTTTAAATCAAATCAAATCACATTTTATTTGTCACATACAAGTGTTTAGCAGATGGTATTGCGGGTGTAGCGAAATGCTTGTGCTTCTAGCTCCAACAGTGCAGTAATCTCTTAAAAGTAATATCAAACAATTTCACAACATATACCCAATACACACAGATCTAGTAAGGAATGGAATTTAAGAATATATACATATATGGAAAAGCAATGATAGCGAGGCATGGACTAAGATACAGTATAATATTATAGAATAGAATACAGTATATACATATGAGATGAGTAGTGCAAGATATGTAAACATTATTAAAGTGACTAGTGTTCCATTTCTTAAAGTGGCCAGTGATTTCAATAGGCAGCAGCAGCCTCTAATGTGCTAGTGATGGTTATTTAACAGTCTGATGGCCTTGAGATAGAAGCTGTTTTTCATTCTCTCGGTCCCAGCTATGATGCACCTGTACTGACCTCGCCTTCTGGATGATAGTGGGGTGAACAGGCAGTGGCTCGGGTGTTTGATGTCCTTTATGATCTTTTTGGCCTTCCTGTGACATCGGGTGCTGTAGGTGTCTTGGAGGGCGGGTAGTTTGCCCCCGGTAATGCGTTCGGCAGACCGCACCACCCTCTGGAGAGCCATGCGGTTGCGGGCGGTGCAGTTGCCGTTCCAGGCGGTGATACAGCCCGACAGGATGCTCTCAATTGTGCATCTGTAAAAGTTTGTGAGGGTTTTAGGTGCCAAGCCAAATTTCTTCAGCCTCCTGAGGTTGAAGAGGCTCTGTTGCGCTTTCTTCACCACACTGTCTGCGTGGGTGGACCATTTCAGTTTGTCAGTGATGTGTATGCCAAGGAACTTGAAGCTTTCCACCTTCTCCACTGCGGTCCCATCGATGTGGATAGGGGGGTGCACCCTCTGCTGTTTCCTGAAGTCAACGATCATCTCACAGGTGCTGCACTCAGTTTGGATAAGAACATGAGAACAAATTGATGCTTAAAGCTACAATATGTAACTGTTTGGGCGACCAGACCAAATTCTCATAGACATTTCGCTATTGCATCTTTTACTTTTGGTTTTGTACACCAACTTCAAACAGCTGAAAATACAATATTTTGGGTTATGGAAAATATATTTCACAGGACTTGGGTCCACGTTACCCACTGCAAAAAGGTAAGAACACATGCAAGCACCACTGAACACATGCAGAGTTAGAGAGAAGAACTGGACCAATAGGGTCTGGGGATCACCTCTGTTAACGAAGATCTCCTACCCTGACCTATCATCACTGTAGTGTGTTCTCAGGGTGTGAGTATGGGGTAGTACCAAGCAGAAAGACAGGTGAGGGTTGGCAGTTTTTGGGAATATGGATAACTTGAGTTGCATCATAGTCTCGGCAATGGTCTTGATATGTCAAGATCCACCACCAATTACGCTATGCCCTTACCATTGTTAAGAAGTAAAAGAGAAGAGAAGCGACCCGACATACTGACCGTCAAGGACGAGTGGCCTACAAAATGGGAGTCAGAGAAGGGCAGACTGTCAGATTCAAAATAAGGGTTAGGGACGTAGCCAATGGGTGGGGTACATGTCAATAAGCAATTTGGGATTATAAAATCCCATTATGTTCGTGTTCGGCCCCCACGGCGGATTGTTCCTAGACTCAAGTGTTTAAACACACTTGGGGACGGGGATATGAGACCGGGCGGGACTGATCATCCAGATGGGGGGTAAAGAGAAACTGGAATGGAGGGAAACGCATGGCTGGAATGGAGGGAAACGGACTGTTCTCCTGGTTGGGGGAGTGGTTTGGTAAGTATGCTGCACTGGTGGTTACTGGATTTCTGACCCTAATCGTTATGTTTTTAATTTTGATGTGCTGTGCTGCCTGTATTATCCCTTGTTTGAGAAAGTCTGTTACAGATGTCGTGCATTCTGCGGGAAATCGCTGATTTCATAAGAGCCATAGTCCCAGAGGCCCAGCTCATAGGTGGGGCCACACAGAGAGCAGCCAGTGGGGCTCTGGTACTAGGATACACCCTCGCTTCACTATTGCTGATGTTGGGATCTATTCTCTTACAACTAGATGTGATGCTTAGCTTAGAAAGAATACATTAATGATTAAACATAATAGGTTTGTGCTGTACTGATATAGATTGTTTAACATAACAAGCTGTGATTAATGTGAGGAACCGTTAGGGGGTAGGCTGAGAAACTTGTGACTCACACACACACTGCCTCTTTGTTAAACCGCTCAAGGACATGTGTACTGCAACAGAAACAACTAACACCTGGCAACAGTGAAGTGCCAAGAGGCTGGGACCAGCCTGTGCGCCATCGATAGGTTGGGTAAGTTTAAACCACACCCAGCCTCTACTCTGACAGGCCCAGCAGGGAGCGGGAACTATCTCTGTCAGAGTATTTAAAGAAGAATTTATAACAATAGCTCAGTTCTCTGTCTGCCCTGCATGGTGTTTCAGTGAGCCCGTATATACGAACATCATATTTACCATTCAAGTGTTTGCATTAATTAAAATACTAGTCTATTTTAGAAGACGTGTATTGACCTCTTTTTGTTCCTATACCAGATTTGAATTGACACAACTTAACTCTGGCAAAACATCCCAGCCTACAGAAACCTGCAAAGATGCAGTAAATATGTAGATGTCTGAAGTCTAGTGTATGTGGATACAACAGTGTTTGACAACCATAAAAATCACCTGTACAAGCACTAAACATCCAAATTGATATAAACAAGATGCACACCATATAGGAATAAGTGAAACTATGTATAAAACATTAAATGTTTGAAGTAGTATGTAATTTAGCCTTCCATAGTCTACTGTGTCATTATTGTGTCAAACAGCTCATAATATGAAAATGATTACATGAAGAAGCCATTAAGAAGCTCTCCATGTTCTGGTTCAGTGCCAATAGCCTAAATGTTGGTATTGTTAAACTACAATACCTGTTTAAACATGCCTGACAAACAATAACTAAAAGGCCAATACCTAAAATGGCAATTAGACTTGACCGACACACTGAAAATCCACCTGAAACATAATGTGAGAATTTATTTTTATCTGGATGTGTAAAACTTGTTTGTTTTGACTGAGATAATTTCAAACTCCTGGGGATCCTTTGACACCCCTCCATTCAGCAATGTGCACGACTCAAGAAAAACACCCTATTATGCCCCACCACAGCTATGGGCCTGCTCATCTCGACTGAAATATTTTGTATGTTACATGGTGGCTGTCTGTGATTGTGTGAGTCTTTTGAGTGTGTAAATGATTTTTCCTTGTTACCAAATCCATAGCATACACATATTGCCTTGAACTTTTTTTTCACCACATAACAGAAGTTTCATGATTCTGGACCTTTTCAAATAAAGGAGAAAATGTGTTTAATATAATTAGTGTTCTATAAAAATGTGTTTTTCCCAACTGTCTACTTTTGTGGCACCTCAAGTATTTGACACATGGACTCCTGAGCAGATGGAAATCCTAATTTCTTGCTTCATTGATATGTGAGAATTAAATCAGACAAACCTTGGGCTATGGATAAATGTGGTCATTGATGACGCTTATATTACGTCATGATGGAGTCGTCATCTGACATATGACTAGTGCAATATTGCTGCGTTTATGTACTAACTCGGACATTTCCGACTAAATAAATAGTTGAACGCAGAACGTGTATAACTACAACCAACCAGTTAGCAAGTCTGACATTCCCGAGTTTCTTATTTCCGAATAGTACGTGAATGCGGCATATGACTGGAGGCTGAGAGAACGGTTGCGACCTGCTGTGTTGAAGAAAAGGCTAACGAATCAACATCTGACAAGTTTGAACTCAGACTCGAAGGTTTTAAACGAGGAGATGGCGTCGAATGGTAAGAATACATTGGACAAGACAACGTTATATCTGAAATGGCCATTAAAAACAAGACGCTAGCTAACGTCAGATGAAAAGTAGCTAGCTTGCAAGCTAACGTCAGTCAGCTAACTGTGTAACGTTATATACATATTTTGTTTTAGATAGCTAGCTAGCAAAGGAAACATTTTAAAATGTACAATTGTTGGCAAGTTAACTTGTCAAGTCAAACAAAAGTTAGCTAGCCAAAGCAAAGACTGCTAGATAGTTAGATTTTCGACAACCAACATTTTGTTTAGCTAGCGTTACAACAACCAACTGAACCAAGCAAAGAGACCGATCTGTGCTACCTACTGACCTAGTTTTGTAGAGGTCATTTTATTAACTTGGTCGCTTATCTAACATATTCTGAATGGTCGGAATACGATTACTTTTAGGCAGGGGTGAAAGTAGATTTAATTTGTTATCGGTACGGGACACAAAGTGCGCGCACGCATTTTGTTGTATAGCCTAGGGGTGTAATCATAGACTTACATATAGAAGCCCTATTCATTTCATACAGTGCATTCGGAAAGTATTCAGACCCCTTGACTTTTCCACATTTTGTTACGTTACAGCCTTATTCTAAAATTGATTAAATAGTTTCTGCCCCTCAATCTACACACAATACCCCATAATGCAAATCACATTTACATAAGTATTCAGACCCTTTACTCAGTACTTTGTTGAAGCACCTTTGGCAGCGATTACAGCCTCGAGTCTTCTTGGGTATGAGGTTACAAGCTTGGCACACCTGTATTTGAGGAGTTTCTCCCATTCTTCTCTGCAGATCCGCTCTGTCAGGTTGGATGGGGAGCGTCGCGGCACAGCTATTTTCAGGTATCTCCAGAGATGTTAGATCATGTTCAAGTCTGGGCTCTGGCTGGGCCACTCAAGGACAATTAGTCCCGAAGCCACTCCTGCGTTGTCATGGCTGTGTGCTTAGGGTCGTTGTCCTGTTGGAAGGTGAACCTTCGCCCCAGTCCGAGGTCCTGAGCACTCTGGAGCAGGTTTTCATCAAGCATCTCTCTGTACTTTGCTCCGTTCATCTTTCCTTCGATTCTGACTAGTCTCTCAGTCCCTGCCACTAAAAAACATCCCTACAGCATGATGCTGCACCACCATGCTTCACCGTAGGGATGGTGCCAGGTTTCCTCCAGACGTGATGCTTGGCATTCAGGCCAAAGAGTTCAATCTTGGTTGCATCAGACCAGAGAATCGTGTTTCTCATGGTCTGAGAGTCCTTTAGGTGCCTTTTGGAAAACTCCAAGCGGGCTGTCATGTGCCTTTTACTGAGGAGTGGCTTCTGTCTGGCCACTCTACCATAAAGGCTTGATTGGTGGAGTGCTGCAGAGATGGTTGTCCTTCTGGAAGGTTCTCCCATCTCCACAGAGGAACTCTGGAGCTCTGTCAGAGTGACCATCAGGTTCTTGGTCACCTCCTTTACCAAGGCCCTTCTCCCCCGATTGCTCAGTTTGGCCGGGCGGCCAGCTCTAGGAAGAGTCTTGGTGGTTCCAAACTTCTTCCATTTAAGAATGATGGAAGCCACTGTGTTGGGGACCTTCAATGCTGCAGAAATGTTTTGGTACCCTTCCCCAGATCTGTGCCTCGACACAATCCTATCTCGGCGCTCTACGGACAATTCCTTGGACCTCATGGCTTGGTTTTTGCTCTGACATGTACTGTCAACTGTGGGACCTTATATAGACAGGTGTGTGCCTTTCCAAATCATGTCCAATCAATTGAATTTACCACAGGTGGACTCCAATTAAGTTGTAGAAACATCTCAAGGATTATCAATCTAAACAGGATGCACCTGAGCTAAATTTCGAGTCTCATAGCAAAGGGTCTGAATACTTTGGTAAATAAGATATTTCTGTTTTTTATTTTTAATAGATTTGCCAACATTTCTAAACTTGTTTTCGCTTTTTCATTTATTGGGTATTGTGCGTAGATTGAGGATTTTTATTTAATTCATTTTAGAATAAGGCTGTAACGTAACAAAATGTGGAAAAAGGGAACGGGTCTGAATACTTTCCAAATGCACTGTATATGATGTCTGTGGGCCTCGTAAATATTTGTCATATCACTTTTAACATGCAATACCTTTTAACATAGGCGGCGCGAAGGTAATTTTCACCATAAACATGGACCCTTATAATAAAGCACTCCATGCATCCTCGCATTCACAGACTTATGTAAGATAGCCTACTATTGCTAATGTGATGATTAGATTGGATAGTCATAATTTAGGCTAGTAATATAACTCAATCACTGTTCGCAAAAATACTAAAATGCAGCGCAGGCTATAGGCCTATGAGAAGTTTCTTGTTGGCCTTTTTATAAACACATTTCATGCAATTCTACTACACTTTATATGAATGGAGACATCAGTAGAATCTTTTTTTAATACTAAAAAAATTACAGGTTAACCTACTCTGCTGACACTGACAAACAGATCAATAAAAATGTTGTCTGATCCATATAATCGGCATAGGAAAAGGGGAGACACAAATACAATATGACGTCCATCTAACCTGGAGGAGGAAATTATTGTCCAAAAACAAACAAAAGTGGCACTGACCCAATGATAAAGAATATGCACACTCACCGGGGATATGGCCGATGTTCTCCGCTGGTGCCAATAAGATACTAGGCTACTGTTCGCTCAATGAAGTTTAGAATTTTGATGACTAAAAGACAGATTTGGATTATTTTCATTGTAATCTATTTACAGCAATAGCCATTTGCTTTCCATACTGTTTTTCCGTGATTGTATTTTTAAATATTGCGATATGCCTGGCTCTCTGCTTTTCAATGACAGTCGCAACTCAACAATCATCTAGTCCTATTTGGTATTTGCCTGGCGCGCTGCCCTAATTGCGGGCCCTTCCAACTTTAGGCTATGCGATTTAAAACAATCCACAGCAAAAAAAAAAAAAGAAGCTAATGATCCTCTGCCGCCAAATCATGCTTTCTGGTGTAGTAGCCTATTTTCAATGATTGTATTTATTTCTGTATAGACAGGAGTAAGCTACTTAGACTATATCATTTTGGCTATTTAATTCAATTTACCTGCAATTTGATGAATGGAAAGGGGCACCAACGTGTATTGTAATGACATTCTGCTATTGTCATTAGGCCTACACTTGTAGCCTGAATTTATCCATCAACTGTTGTCTGCATGCGCTTCGGTCTCGGCCACTCATCTCTGTGTGTCTGGTGCACGTCTCGGCCACTCATCTCTGTGTGTCTGGTGCACGTCTCGGCCACTCATCTCCGCCTTGACAAAATGTAAGTGTTCTCATTGAACCACAATGCAATTTGGGGAGTGTATACCCCCCAGTTTCCAGTCAATTCATACATTTTTCACGCGGCTGACATGCATTAGTGTTAAATTATTTTTTAATAGCCTATCGTTTCTATTAATTGTGATAGGCTCACGTTTTACCAGTACGGCCTACCCCCACTATTTATTTTGCAGGGACGCCATACCGCCTTACTTTCACCCCTGCTTTTAGGGAACAAATAGCTAGCTCCTAGGAACATACAGAGAAGGGATAGCCTGGAAGAAATGCTGCATTCAAAACCACTGGGAATTCGGAAAAATACATGGTCAAATCAGGTGATCTTCAGGTAAAAAAGTTAAGCTCTCGAAAGAGGCCTGAGATTCTGAGTTGGATGACCACTGAAATCGATTTATTTCCCAGTCGGAGCTCGTTTTTTTCAGAGTTCCCATTGGTTTTGAACGTGGCATTAAGCCGCACTGGATGCCACATTTTAAATGGAATACATTGAATACATGGAGCAGGGTGGAACAAAATCGCAGTAAAACACAATTTAAATGTATTTTCCGAAGGGCTGGTGTCACCATTCAATGAATACATTAAATAGAGTGCATTCGGAAAGTGTTCAGGCCCCTTCACTTTTTCCAAATTTTGTTACGTTACAAACTTATTCTAAAATGGATTAAATACATAAAAATCCTCATCAATCTACACCCCATAATGACAAAGCGAAAAAAACAGGTTTTTAGAACATTTTGCAAATGTATTAAAAATAAAAAACATACCTTATTTACATAAGTATTCAGACCCTTTGCTATGAGAGTCGAAATTGAGCTCAAACGCATCCTGTTTCCATTGATCATCCTTGAGATGTTTCTACACCTTGATTGGAGTCCACCTGTGATAAATTATATTGATTGGACATGATTTGGAAAGGTACACACCTGTCTATATAAGGTCCCACAGTTGACAGTGCATGTCAGAGCAAAAACCAAGCCATGAGGTCGAAGGAATAGTCCGTAGAGCTCCGAGACAGGATTGTGTCGAGGCACAGAAAGGGTACCAAAAAATGTCTGTAGCATTGAAGGTCCCCAAGAACACAGTGGCCTCCATCATTCTTAAATTGAAGAAGTTTGGAACCACCAAGACTCTTCCTAGAGCTGGCTGCCCAGCCAAACTGAGCAATCGGGGGAGAAGGGCCTTGGTCAGGGAGGTGACCAAGAACCCAATGGTCACTCTGACAGAGCTCCAGAGTTCCTCTGTGGAGATGGGAGAACCTTCCAGAAGGACAACCATCTCTGCAGCACTCCACCAATCAGGCCTTTATGGTAGAGTAGCCAGACGGAAGCCACTCCTCAGTAAAAGGCACATGACAGCCCGCTTGGAGTTAGCCAAAAGGCACCTAAAGGACTCTCAGACCATGAGAAACAAGATTATCTGGTCTGATGAAACCAAGATTGAACTCTTTGGCCTAAATGCCAAGGGTCACGTCTGGAGGAAACCTGGCACCATCCCTACGGTGAAGCATGGTGGTGGCAGCATCATGCTGGTGTGATGTTTTTCAGCGACAGGGACTGGGAGACTAGTCAGGATCGAGGGAAAGATTAACGGAGCAAAGTACAGAGAAAACCCTTGATGAAAACCTGCTCCAGAGCACTCAGTTCCTCAGACTGGGGTGACGGTTCACCTTCCAACAGGACAACGACCTTAAGCCCCCAGCCAAGACAACGCAGGAGCGGCTTCGGGTCAAGTCTCTGAATGTCCTTGAGTGGCCCAGCCAGAGGCCGGACTTGAACCCGATCTAACATCTCTGGAGAGACCTGAAAATAGCTGTGCAGCGACGCTCCCCATCCAACCTGACAGAGCTTGAGAGGATCTGCAGAGAAGAATGGGAGAAACTCCCCAAATACAGGTGTGCCAAGCTTGTAGTGTCATACCCAAGAAGACTCGGCTGTAATCGCTGCCAAAGGTGCTTCAACAAAGTACTGAGTAAAGGGTCTGAATACTTATGTAAATGTAATATTTCTGTTTCTTTTAAATACATTTGCAAAAATGTCTATACCTGTTTTTGCTTTGTCATTATGGGGCATTGTGTGTAGATTGACGAGGGGGAAAAAAATAATTTAATCCATTTTAGAATAAGGCTGTAAGGTAACAAAGTGGAAGAAGTAAAGGGATCTGAATACTTTCTGAATGCACTGTATATTTTTTAAAAAATAAATCATCTTTGAGAACTAACAAAAAATAAAAGCTAGACAGTCAGGGAGAATCTAAAACTCCTAATGATTCATTCAGAAGTATTTTTGTCATGGCATGGGGCCCCCATTTGATTTTGGTATAATGTTTAAGTCACTCAGATAGCATAAGCCATGGCAAAATGTTTAGAATTGCAGGAAACTCGCTTTAAAACTGAAAATGTTCTCTAAGCCCCATGGCAAGATCTGTAGAATTGCAGGAAATTAGCTTCAAAACTTCTAATTTTTCACTCACCCTCATGGCAAAATGTGAGAATTGCAGGAAATTTGCTTTGAAATTGCATAGTTGTATTTCCTCCACATGGCAAAATGTATAGAATTGCAGGATATCAGCTTTTAAAACCGCAACATTTTCACTGTAGCCAACAGGAAGGCCTAACTTCAGGTCTGTGACCACACAATTGGCCACACCCATGGCCCTGTCACACCCACCACTTAAGCCCCATTTTGATCCAGAAAAAACCCTGGCTGCATATGAGATGCCCTGACTCTAGCCACCTCATCCTCCTTCACCCTCGTCGGGCAGTCCAAAGACGTCGCTTCATGGTTCCCACCACAATTGCAACACTTCACATTCTCCTCACTTCTACAACACATTAGATTATCTCCACCACAACATGGATATCTTTTCCCTTCCGCAGACACTTTCCACATGCCCAAAAGCTTTACAGTGATTACACTGCATTACTCTTGGGTCAAAAGCTCTTAGATGAGAATTCACATATCCGAATCCGGAGGACATAAAACAATATAAAGGTAAGATAGATATCGATTTTGAGACATGACGTAGTATTTTCATATTTTAGTATACGATTTTCATATTAATGTGTAATTCCTGTTTTTTGAAGATTTTTCACAAACGGAGCACTGCGCGTACCGCAAACCTTTTTATTTTCAAAGCCTTTTACATTTAATTCAGTTCGTGTCATGCTTATTTAGCTTTTTACGACCCGCAGAAACGACCACAACATGTAAAATCCTCAAGTTACTGCGAGAAAAGCAGCACCGCTCTGTCAATTATGTATTAGGTTACGAAATCCTACTTTTTGGATATAGTGTTAATGATATGTTCGAGAGAGACCCCACTGAACGATTCGGAACATGAAAAATCATATTTGTCTTGGTAAAATGTGTTTTATAACGTTAAGTGAAATTTCAACACCAAAGCTCGTTTCCACCCGCTAGGCAGAGTGGATGGACCCCATACTATTAGGCTACCTCTACTGATCACATCCTTTTCTTATTCCTCAGATTACCCTCCGACTGCAGCCCAGGGGTGAGTCAAAATATGTGTGTGGTATCGTCTTATTAGTGGATGTTAACTTTATCCCAGATTGCTAAACTCCACCTAAAGTTAAATACATGGCTCTGGCTAAGCCCAGCCTACATTATTTTCTGCAAGCTTGATCAAGATGTGAAGTCCTATATAAGTTCAGTTTCTCACTAAAATTACTTGTCACACCAGTTTTGAAGTGACACATTTCTTATATTGAGATGAGATTGTATGTGCATGTTGTCACTCCATATAATATCTGTGTTTGCTGCTTTCAGCTATGGGTCCTATGGTGGTGGCCAGGCCAGCCAGAGTGGCTACAGTCAATCGTCCACCCAGCAGGGCTACGGCAGCGGTGGAAGCTGCGGCTACAACCAGAGCTCTGAGGGCAACTCTGCCTCCTATGGCCAGGGAGGCTACGGCTCTAACTACGGCCAGTCGCAGTCAGGTACGTGACCAACTGCACCATAATACATATTCATTCATCGTGCAGCTATAGGCATTGTGTTCCTCATGTAGTCTGGTCTCTAAGTATTGTCTCCTGTTGTCTTATCTAGCGATGGAGCTATTTATTGACAAACTGTTTTTTTGCTTCCATAATTGGTGCTTGGTAGCTTATGTCTGCAGATGCATATCCACCTCACGTCCCCTCTCTCTCTCCCTTGCTGTGACCTTCCTTCAGGAGGACGTGGTTCTCAGCCTCCATCCCAGGGCGGTCAGTCCTACAGCTCTGGGGGCTACAACAGTAGTAGTAGTAGTCAGCCACCACAGAGCGGCTACAACCAGCAGTCGTCCTACTCTGGATATGGACAACAGCAGTCTGCTGCTGCACAGTCTTCTACCAGGTGAGAGACTATGGAAGACTGTTTGTGAAGTTCTGCATTGTGGGATAACAATACAAAATGTGTTGGTAAACCATGAAATGTTGATGCATATGCATATTCTTAGTGTTCCTAAAATTTTAAAGCAGCTGGGCTTAAAATAACATTGCTCCTTTTTTGTCCCTTTTCCACAGTAGCTATGGCAACAACTCCCAGCCCTCTAGCTACGGGCAGCAGCCACCGCAGAGTGGGGGTGGGGGCAGCTACGGGAGCCAGAGCGGAGGTGGAGGTGGCTACGGGGGCAGTGGCGGTGGACAGAGTGGGGCTTGCGGAGGCCAGCAGCAGCCCGGGGGGGCTCCCTACAGCCAGGCCCCCAGCTACAGCTCACCCCCACCCCAGAGCTACGGCCAGCAGACCAAGTACAGCCAGGAGGGTGGAGGTAAGGAATCCCCTCTGATATTAGAGGTCCAGTTGACGTTCATTCAAATGCACCCACCCTTCTATTTTTGAGCACCCACCTAGAATCTCAACCTCCTCCATCTACTACCCCACAGGATACAGAGGCAACTCTCCACCAATGGGAGGAGGTGGCTCGGACGGAGGCTACGGAGATAGTGGAGGCCGTGGAGAAAGGGGAGGCGGCTTAAGAGGTCGCGGGGATGGTGACCGGGGATTCGACCGAGGTGGCGGACATAGAGGCACAGGCGGCATGGGGTAAGGACTCAATAGCTCTGCTCCTCCACACACACACACCCGCCTCAGTATTCACTTAGACGTCTTGCATCAGTCCCCCATAACATTTACCTGGACTCACCACAAAACAAAAGGACATACACACACTCAACTCTTGTATCTATGTTTGGATACATCCACACATCAGTCAAGTAAACACCTGTGTAGGGGGTTGATACTCAATACAAAGTGTCTGTGTTTGGGCTATTACAAGATAGGGAAGGGCATGATTATTTGAATATCTGAACAGATGCTAGTATTCCATTACTTGGGAGAGTATTAGGGCTGTCCCCGACCAAAAAAAAAAAAATCTTGGTAGACTGAAAGTTGTCTGTTCAATCGATTGGTCAAAATCTTTAAACTTATTTTTCCATAAATAGACATGGTTGTCAATAAATGTGTTTTAATAAAATCAACTATACGCATTGAGCTCACTGTTTGATGAAATAAGACAAATGCCTCGCGGAAGCCAGATCTAGATAACCAGAAGAAAAACACCTTAACCTGACCCATCTATTCTCCACCCGCTCCTGCTGGCTTTCACAGATTCTGCCATTTTGCTCCTGAAGTTGCCGGTAGTAGGCAACCTTTCATGTGGAATGCCAATTTATCTTACAATTTCTACCGATCTGCGTGCCAGTTATGGTTTTCATATGCACATTTTCGTGAAACTGTTTCATTTAATTTATAATAACGTCTTCATATCTTAAAATCATTTATGTGGTTAATCAAAATTCTATCTAAATGAAATGATACAAACCTAAAAAGTAACTTCTATTGCCATTGCCAACTATGCAAAAATGGCCTACATCAAGCCAACCAATAAAAACATTACAGCCTTCAGGTAGAAAATATCTGGATAAAAAAATAAATATCCTATAAATCACATTGGCTACACATGACCTGTCTGCAACGTACTTGAAACATTGTATCAACTATTAACTTGGGTCAGGTCTGAAGCCTGCGCTAGCGAATTTGCGACATTGTATAAAATATTCTGGGCGCTCAGTTTCCCGCACCAGTGAGCTCGGGACAGACATAGCTGTAGGCTATTTGTGCAAGGAATAAGAAGCAGTGGTTGACTTGGGCAGGAGCTCACCGGAGCTGAGTACAGGCACCTCAAATGTTCTACTGCTTGAGCTCCTGTTCCTCTTATAGAATATTAGCTCAAAAGTATTGTGGAGCTCCTGCACCTAAAATATAAACAGTACCAGCACCCAAAATGAGTACCGGAACCTATTTCAGTCCAAGTCAAGCACTGATAAGAAATAATCGGGTAGGCCTATTTTATGACGTTTCGACTGGATCCGAGCATGATATTTTTCCCTTTTCACTCTGAGTGGTTATTGAAAGGAAAGGTTTTTCAAATACATTGAGGAGCTATTGTAATTCTCAATGGATATAAAAACAGGCTTTGTTTGTTGCTGTTTGAGGTGAAGAAAACATTACTTTGAGAAGCTCCACAGGTCATTAGTGGTGGTGCGTTAAGCCAATCAGAAATGCTATCAGATCCCCAAATGGGCAAATGTTTTATGCCTACATTTACGCGCAGGCCAGGTAGCCTATAGGACTACTTCTGTGCGTGCGCGTCCTTACTCAACATTGACAGGAGCGCTCCAAACAAAAGACAATGTCTAAATTGACAAAACTCGTAAATGGAATGAAATAAACCAAAACTTGTTTCTCACATAGGTGTAACATAGGTTGTGCACTCTGCAAACAATGTGTCCACTGTGACAATGATAATGGGAAGACTGGAATAATAGCCTAATATTGAATGCATTAACAGAAATTACCGGAACCAAAGTAACAAACATTGTAGATTAGGAATTAACGGTAAATGTACTACTGGTGATATATGTAATTGGGAATTGATATACACTAACAATCAAATACAAACAATTCACACAATGAAGTTATGAAACAATGAATGTGCACAAATTGGCGCATGGTTCCGATGTCTGCATTGACCATGCAGCATTTACGGTGATACGGCCTCAGCAGAAGTCAGGGCATTCATACTTCTTGCGTTTCGTAGAGCAGTGCAGAGCTGTTGTCAAGGAAGTGAGTTTGTGTTTTCTACAGGATGTACCGCCTCCACCTACCATCAACCAATCATGTCAATTCGGAGTTATACAGAGCCCTCCGCATTGTTACAACATTTGGGAGGCGCATGGCAATGCAGTAAGGAGCTTGATTTGGCTTCTGCATACCTCTGGAGGCTCCGCAATTGCGTCACACCCTCCATATGGAGCCTCCGACCACATTTTCAGATCAAGCATCAGTTGGCTTTTAGTCTCCGCAATGGTTTAGTTCACTGAGATGGGGGCAAATATACACTACCGTTCAAAAGTTTGGGGTCACTTAGAAATGTCCTTGTTTTCGAAAGAAAAGCAATTATTTTGTCTATTAAAATAACATCAAATTGATCAGAAATACAGTGTAGACATTGTTAATGTTGTAAATGGCTATTGTAGCTGGAAACGGCTGATTTTAAAAATGTGAATATCTACATAGGCATACAGAGGCCCATTATCAGCAACCATCAGTCCTGTGTTCCAATGGCACATTGTGTTTGCTAATCCAAGTTTATCATTTTAAAAGGCAAATTGATCATTAGAAAACCCTTTTGCAATTATGTTAGCACAGCTGAAAACAGTTGTGCTGATTAAAGAAGCAATAAAACTGGCCTTCTTGAGACTAGTTGAGTATCTGGAGCATCAGCAATTGTGGGTTCGATTATATGCTCAAAATGGCCAGAAACAAATAACTTTCTTCTGAAACTCGTCAGTCTATTCTTGTTCTGAGAAATTAAGGCTATTCCATGCGAGAAATTGCCAAGAAACTGAAGATCTCGTACAACGCTGTGTACTACTCCCGTCACAGAACAGCGCAAACTGGCTCTAACCAGGGAGGCCCCGGTGCACAACTGAGCAAGAGGACAAATACATTAGTGTCTAGTTTGAGAAACGGACGCCTCACAGGTCATCAACTGGCAGCTTCATTAAATAGTACCCGCAAAACACCAGTCTCAACGTCAACAGTGAAGAGGCAACTCCGGGATGCTGACCTTCTAGGCAGAGAAAAAGCCATATCTCAGACTGGCCAATAAAAAGAAAAGATGGGCAGTCTGAGATATGGTTTTTTCTTTGCAACTCTGCCTAGAAGGTCAGCATCCCGGAGTCGTTATGTGACAACGCAAAACCAAATCCTTACAGGTCTCTGTTGTGTGTCTATTCAAACTGCCTTGTCTATCGCTCACTAATCAGACCTAGTAGCCTTGAACTTTTTCTTTGTTTTCTTCCCATCTACTAAATGTATTATGCAATATAGCAGGCTTTTTTTTTATGCTCATCTTGCCATGGCAGAAATGAAATCCCTGAAGGGCCTTGAGTGACTTTGAAAGATCCAGAAAACAAAGAAACACATTTTAGTTTCTGGCACTCATCCACCCCTGTTTTGCTTAGCTAAAGCACTATAGTCATTATCACATTTCATCAAGAGTTATCCTCTGCTTACATTGGCAGCCGTGTGATGATTTATTTATCTTAGTGAACTATTTGAAGGGTCTTACTGGCAAACTTTTTATGTGCACACTGACACTGTCCACACACAAACACACCACATGACCTTGCCACCCCCCCACTCCACCCTCCTCTTCACCTCTATAACACCACTTTCCCACCCACCCTTTTACTGTGTGATATGATGCTTTAATAAATCTCTGAATCTCCTCCTAGGCTCTCACCTCTCCATGGTGTGCTTCTGTTTTTCATTTTGTTTTTTCTCTTGAGGAAAGGGGGAATGGTAGAAAGAAGGAAGGACAGGCAGGAGAAATTCACTGAGAAGACTATAGGCAGGGGTTAAAGAATAAGAGTTGCAAGTGCAACATGGACACACTGACTGATCAGTTAGAAAGGATGTCAAAGACCTACATAGGAAGTGTGTTGTTAAGACAATGTCAAAGTCTCAAGACGGTCACCTATATAGAAAATATCAAGGAAGGTTTCATAAAACTCCTTTCTGTAGGTGCTTAATTTATGTTTACTTGGATTCCGCAGCTGTTCTTGCAGTGTTATAAAACAGTGTACAACACGACACAGCAGTTCCAGGAAACAATAACATTTGGTCTGAGTTGGTTTCAGGGTGTTAAATGATCTCTTGTACAAAGCAAGGAGAAGTGACTGTGGACAGTTTTGATCTTCGGATTAAAACCCACTTGCAAACAAGATGCGAAGGTCTGAGGACTAGCGTACCAAACAGACAAGGTCATCAAAACTGACCTCCGACTCCTCAGTTGTCAAGGAGAAGGGACACATCCTAGGGTGGTTCCAATGAAGAGATAGGGGTTGAACAAAGTAAGAGAGAAGTGAAAGAGAGTAAAGAGGGGATGGGGTAAAAAGGGGGTGGAAACCCCCCCTAGAGAGAAATGTGGCTCTGTCCACACCAGCCTTCAATGCGTGTCGCCTTTCTCTCCTCATCAGAATGGGCGATCGTGGAGGATTCAATAAGTTTGGTGGTAAGTGACAAAACTCTTTAAATAAGAGATTTGGTGGGTTTAAAGAGTCATGCTTAAAGGGAGGGGGGGAAACAAGATGTAAAAGGTTTAGATTATTGGCCCAAAAAGGATACTGGCCCCGGACATTAAAAATATTGTGATGTTTTTTGATCGTGGGAAGAGGGAATTGATGTCGGAAGAACAACCAATATGGGAAGTATCACACAAAGTTAACCAACTAGGAAAGATTGGTCTTGATTTTATCTTAGAAACAAAACTAACATTCAGGAGTTATGGGTAGAATAGAAAGAAAGCATAGCATATTGAGGTGGAAAAGGGTCATGATAGAAAAGTCAAACGTAATTAGGATTTAAGGTCTTTTATTATTCATTAGATGGGTTGCTTTCAACATATTTTGGTCCTATTTTGCTCAGTTGATAGAGCATGGCGCTTGCAACACTAGGATTGTGTGGTTCGATTCCCACTGGGCCCACACCCATACAATAAACGTAAGCACGCATGACTGTAAGGCTGGAGCTACATTGGGGCATTCAGCGTTGCGTTGACGCTGGAGAGGCGGGATAATTTATCTCGTTGTAATAAATGGAAGCAGCCACATTCCTGGCGTTGCGTTTCCCCCCCCAGCGTCGAGCTGAAAAAATACGATGGGTTCTATTTTCTACTGCTGACGCTCGGGTCAGAGCCGTAGAAACCTATTGTCATTGGTGGAAACATGACATACTTTTGGTCATGTAGTGTATGTGGACACCTGCTCGTCGAACATCTCATTCCAAAATCATTAATATGGAGTTGGTCCCCCCCTTTGCTGCTATAACAGCCTCCACTCTTCTGGGAAGGCTTTCCACTAGATGTTGGAACATTGCTGCGCTGACTTGCTTCCATTCATCCACAAGAGCATTAGTGAGGTCGGCCACTGATGTTAGGCGACTAGGCCTGGTTCGCAGTCGCCGTTCCAATTCATCCCAAAGGTGTTCAATGGGGTTGAGGTCAGGGCTCTGTGCAGGCCAGTCAAGTTCTGTCACACCGATCTCGACAAACCATTTCTGTATGGACCTCGCTTTGTGCACGGGGGGTTTGTCCTGCTGAAACAGAAAAGGGCCTTCCCCAAACTGTTGCCACAAAGTTCGAAGCACAGAATTGTCTAGAATGTCATTTAAGATTTCCCTTAACTAGGGGCCTAGCCCAAACAATGAATAACAGCCCTAGACCATTATTCCTCCTCCACCAAACTTTACAGTTGGCACTATTCATTGGGGCAGGTAGCGATCGCCTGGCATCCGCCAAACCCAGATTTGTCTGTCGGACTTCCAGATGGTGAAGCGTGATTCATCACTCCAGAGAACGCGTTTCCACTGCTCCAGAGTCCAATGGCGGCGAGCTTTACACCACTCCAGCCGACGCTTGGCATTGCGCATGGTGATCTTAGGCTTGTGTGCGGCTGCTAGGCCATGGAAACCCATTTCATGAAGCTCCTGACACAGTTTTTGTGCTGACGTTTTGAACTCTGTAGTGAGTGTTGCAACTGAGGACAGATTATTTTTACGCGCTTCAGCGCCTGGCGGTCTCGTTCTGTGAGCTTGTGTGGCCTACCACTTCGCGCCTGAGCCTTTGTAGCTCATAGATGTTTCCACTTCACAATAACAGCACTTATATTTGACCGGGGCAACTCTAGCAGGGCAGAAATGTTGGCACGGTTGCATCCTATGACGATGCCTCGTTGAAAGTCACTGAGCTCTTCAGTAAGGTCATTCTACTGCCAATGTTAGTTTATGGAGATTGCATGGCTGTGTGCTCGATCTTATACACCTGTCAGCAACGGTTGTGGCTGAAATAGCCGAATCCACTCCTTTCGATTTATAAAGTTGTTTTTGACATGAAAGTGTGTCAGTTTGTCACTTTCACAAGGTTGAAGTAATAACATGTTCAATGACTTAAGACATTGGCTCTAATCCTGGTTGTGCCTTTTAGATTTCGAGAAAATTAACAAATAAGGAAGAATTTTCTCAAACCCCAGCCTTGGCTGCTTGGTCTGTTTCGCCTGCTTTCCCGGAAGTCTTGCGACCTTGCGCCTCTGAGTTTAGAAACTCTGTGGTTGGCTTTCTTTGTTTACTTGATGCTTTTTCAGTTGTTGTAAATTAAAAGTATTAAATGGGCTACAAAGGAATTAGTTAAATGATACGTTTTTTGTTATATTTTTCCCTTTCCTATATGCAACCTCGAGGCGTACCCCTTTTCAGCGATGACTCAACTTTTATCTTTTGTTATTTGGGTCCGATTGTTATTTTTGTGAAGACTGTGGGTGCTTGTACTTACGCACTCATGATGAGTCCTTTCAAATTTCGATTTTGCATCCATGTGAGCTGATTTTAATTTACTGTATTGCTCTCTGTGAGTGTGTGTGTGTGTATGTAGCACCTTAAGGACACGGGCAAAATGACACTGACTCCATGCTTTAATGTAGCTCCAGAGTAAGTTGCCTTGGATAAAAACCTGCTATTGGGATTATAATATATCTTAGTTGTCTTGTTTTTTTCTTATGTAATACATCTATAACACCTCAATATGCTATGTAGCACATGATGTATGTACTGCATGTTGTCACCTCAACAGGTAAGAATAATCAGTGTGTATATTCCATATCAGAAATGTCACTGTCGTGTTTGGTACTGCGTAGGATTGAGTTTACTGCACTCCAAAATCCTTAGCAGCAGAGGGAGCTGTACAGTAACTTCAATCTCTGTTGATTTGAAGTTATCTTGCTTTAATCCTCTGAATTTGAGTCACTGGGCTCTAAGATGATTTGAGTTGAGACGGAAGGTCTTTCTAGGTGTCAAAGTTTGAATATGTCTACTTGGCTGATTGACTCTCAACAATGGATGTTGGGCCCCTCCCCCCAAAAGGTCAAATAAGGTATTTCTACTTGCTTGAGAAGATTTTGACAAAAGAGGAGTTGTGCCCAGATTAATGTTCAGGGCTGTTACTGTAAGGAAAGCAACTGACGTAGGGTGTTTGGTCATGTTTCTCCCTTTCCTTCTGTAATGCTATGCTCACTCTCACTGTTGGTGTGAGGAATTTGGCTCTCTGCACCTTCTGATTTCTAAATGCTGTCGAAGTGTACTGCCCAGACAGTCCACTTCAAAAATTATGGGTGGAAGTACTGATGATGGTAAAGTGTTCAATGGTGGTATTGATGATGGTACTGGTGGTTTTTTAGTTACCATCTTGGACTTACATGCTGACTACACCGGCGCCATCCACACCAGATGCGATCATGACATGCAGGTTAAAATATCAAAACCAACTGTGAACCATCTATATTAATTTGGGGGCAGGTCGAAACATGCATGAAACATTCATGGACATTGGGTTATTTTATCTGACATGCATATGGTCCTCTTTTTTTAGCTGGTTCTTTGTCGAATTTTGACCCAGAGTCATACAAAATGGTGTGTTTCTCTACTCCGACAGTTCATCCACAGATAACAAAAACCTAACTAGGTTTCCATTTTTATCTTTAATTAATCTCTCCTCTTTTGTCTTTCAAGCGTCGACGTGGGTTTGTATCTTCCTAATATCCAATAAGGAAGGAACTTGCACCACGTGAAGCATCTCAAATAGAACAAAGTTCTATTTTAGTGCTTGGCTACACAGACTTGTTCACTTGCGAAAATATTGAATAACATGTATGTGGACATTTTATTTTGCAATGCTTGCGCATGCAACAGCCAGTGTGGTTTGTATGTTAGTCATTCCTCTTTTGACAATGGAAGTCAAAAGTCAAGCATAGACAGATTTAATGCATCACCTGTCCTGTGTAATCTTACAGTATGTATCTAAAGAAAATACTTTTAACCCTTACTCTGGTTACGTAACGGCATCGATCGGAGGGAAGGGAACAGAATGGGAAATATGTATGAGGGAAAAAACTATTTGCTCCCAGATAGGTAGTGAAAGGGAGTGGAAAAAAGAAGAAGATATCCCTATTTGGTAAAAGACCAAGTTCATATTATGGCAAGAACAGCTCAAATAAGCAAAGAGAAATGACAGTCAGTCAATCTGGAAAATGTGAAGAACTTTGAAAGATTCAAAGTGCAGTCGCAAAAACCATCAAGCGCTATGATGAAACTCGCTCTCATGAGGACCGCCACATGAAAGGAAGACCCGGAGTTGCCTCTGCTGCAGAGGATAAGTTCATTAGAGTTACCAGCCTCAGAAATTGCAGTCCAAATAAATGCTTCACAGAGTTCAAGTAACGGACTCATCTCAACATCAACTGTTCAGAGGAGACTGCGTGAATCAGGCCTTCATGGTCGAATTGCTGCAAAGAAACCACTACTAAAGGACACCAATAAGAAGAAGAGACTTGCTTGGGCCAAGAAACACGAGCAATGGACATTAGAGCGGTGGAAATCAGTTATTTGGTCTGGAGTCTATTGGAGATTTTTGGTTCCAACCACTGTGTCTTTGTGAGACACAGTGTAGGTGAACGGATGATCTCTGCATGTGTAGTTCCCACTGTGAAGCATGGAGGAGGTGTTATGGTGTGGGGGTGCTTTGCTGGTGACACTGTCTGTGATTGATTTAGAATTCAAGGCACACTTAACCAGCATGGCTACCACAGCATTCTGCAGCGATACACTATCCCATCTGGTTTGGGCTTAGTGGGACAATCATTTGTTTTTCAACAGAACAATGACCCACCACACCTCCAGGCTGTGTACAGGCTATTTGATGGAGTGCTGCATCAGATGACCTGGCCTCAACCCAATTGAGATGGTTTGGGATGAGTTGGACCGCAGAGTGAAGGAAATGCAGCCAACAAGTGCTCAGCATATGTGGGAATTCCTTCAAGACTGTTGGAAAAGTACACACTACACAAAAGGCATGTAGAACGGTATACCAGTCGGTGTGTTTTGTGTGAGCGGTTTTGTAGGGATATGAGAATCGAAAGAATGCGTAGTTGTGAATGTGCAAAAGTTGTGGGACTGTAGAATAGTAGTATGTGTGGCAGCGCAAGCGGTGTCCACTTAAAAAACGTAAACTTAAATATGTATTTTTTCTTCCTGAAGGACCGAGAGACCAGGGACCTGGTGGGCCCAGCTCCAGTAAGTACGGACCTCTGACAGTTGATAGTGCTACAATTAGAACTGATTACATTTCTTGCCATCATGTTATTAAGTTCATTAGTTTGTGTCACTATATTGCTCTGGGATATCTAGATCAGCAGAAGTATGCATCCTGCTTTTCTGATCTGCTCCTACCTCTGCAAATTGTGTATATTAATTATGTTAAGAAGTATTTGTATTTTCTGGGATATACAGTGGGGGAAAAAAGTATTTAGTCAGCCACCAATTGTGCAAGTTCTCCCACTTAAAAAGATGAGAGAGGCCTGTAATTTTCATCATAGGTACACGTCAACTATGACAGACAAATTGAGAGAAAATCACATTGTAGGATTTTTAATGAATTTATTTGCAAATTATGGTGGAAAATAAGTATTTGGTCACCTACAAACAAGCAAGATTTCTGGCTCTCACAGACCTGTAACTTCTTCTTTAAGAGGCTCCTCTGTCCTCCACTCGTTACCTGTATTAATGGCACCTGTTTGAACTTGTTATCAGTATAAAAGACACCTGTCCACAACCTCAAACAGTCACACTCCAAACTCCACTATGGCCAAGACCAAAGAGCTGTCAAAGGACACCAGAAACAAAATTGTAGACCTGCACCAGGCTGGGAAGACTGAATCTGCAATAGGTAAGCAGCTTGGTTTGAAGAAATCAACTGTGGGAGCAATTATTAGGAAATGGAAGACATACAAGACCACTGATAATCTCCCTCGATCTGGGGCTCCACGCAAGATCTCACCCCGTGGGGTCAAAATGATCACAAGAACGGTGAGCAAAAATCCCAGAACCACACGGGGGGACCTAGTGAATGACCTGCAGAGAGCTGGGACCAAAGTAACAAAGCCTACCATCAGTAACACACTACGCCACCAGGGACTCAAATCCTACAGTGCCAGACGTGTCCCCCTGCTTAAGCCAGTACATGTCCAGGCCCGTCTGAAGTTTGCTAGAGTGCATTTGGATGATCCAGAAGAGGATTGGGAGAATGTCATATGGTCAGATGAAACCAAAATAGAACTTTTTGGTAAAAACTCAACTCGTCGTGTTTGGAGGACAAAGAATGCTGAGTTGCATCCAAAGAACACCATACCTACTGTGAAGCATGGGGGTGGAAACATCATGCTTTGGGGCTGTTTTTCTGCAAAGGGACCAGGACGACTGATCCGTGTAAAGGAAAGAATGAATGGGGTCATGTATCGAGAGATTTTGAGTGAAAACCTCCTTCCATCAGCAAGGGCATTGAAGATGAAACGTGGCTGGGTCTTTCAGCATGACAATGATCCCAAACACACCGCCCGGGCAACGAAGGAGTGGCTTCGTAAGAAGCATTTCAAGGTCCTGGAGTGGCCTAGCCAGTCTCCAGATCTCAACCCCATAAAAAATCTTTGGAGGGAGTTGAAAGTCTGTGTTGCCCAGCGACAGCCCCAAAACATCACTGCTCTAGAGGAGATCTGCATGGAGGAATGGGCCAAAATACCAGCAACAGTGTGTGAAAACCTTGTGAAGACTTACAGAAAACGTTTGACCTGTGTCATTGCCAACAAAGGGTATATAACAAAGTATTGAGAAACTTTTGTTATTGACCAAATACTTATTTTCCACCATAATTTGCAAATAAATTCATTAAAAATCCTACAATGTGATTTTCTGGATTTTTTTTCCCTCAATTTGTCTGTCATAGTTGACGTGTACCTATGATGAAAATTACAGGCCTCTCTCATCTTTTTAAGTGGGAGAACTTGCACAATTGGTGGCTGACTAAATACTTTTTTTCCCCCACTGTAGATCAGAACCACCTTACATAATGAATGAATGTAACTGTCACTGTGTATTAACCCTATGCTGACCTGACCACCTCCCTACAGTGGAAGATCAGGATAACTCTGACAACAACACGATTTTCGTGCAAGGCATGGGAGACGGCTACACTGTTGATTCTGTGGCTGACTTCTTCAAGCAGATCGGCATCATCAAGGTACCTACCTACCTTATTTATTTATTTATTTATTTAACTCTCTTAACACCTCCCTCCATTGAATTATACCTGCCACACCCATCCCTTCCCTGACTTTGGTGCATGGGTGGCATCCTTTCCTGAGGCTTTGCTGTAGATTACTTACAGGCTATGTTTTGAGTGGTAGGCTACTGCCATTGTGTGCAATGCTTACAACTAATGCATTTTCCTTCTGTATCTTAATGTTGCCTTTTTTTCTCATTCAATCTCTCGTTTCCTACTCGTTCTCTCTCACTCTCCCATTCTCCCTCTTTCTCTCTTTGTCACATTCTCCCTCTCTACCTCCCTTTCTCCATCTGTCAGATCAATAAGAAGACTGGTCTGCCCATGATCAACCTGTATACAGATAGAGAGACAGGGAAGCTGAAGGGCGAGGCCACCGTGTCCTTTGACGACCCCCCTTCTGCCAAAGCTGCCATCGACTGGTTTGATGGTGAGGGGATTACCTGTGGAGAAACTGCTGTTGACATTTTTTTGGGGGGGGGGAATACAATATTTTACTGAAACTTACAACATGAAATGGATGAGTGAAAATAGTAGCGTGGTGGGTCACTGCATTTCTCTTTAAGCGTAGTCTGAGCATTTTATTTTTCTTATGGGTTTGTTGAATCTTTTAGTCACTGAGGAGAATAGGTAGTCACTGATTTTCGCTTGTCCTTCATAATTGTGTTTTGTAAATATATTATAATCGATTGTTTTCTCCATTGCAGGGAAGGACTTCAAAGGGAACCCCATCAAGGTGTCCTTTGCGACCCGCAGGGCGGACTTCGGTGTAGGCCGGGGTGGGGGTGGCGGCATGAGAGGTGGCCGAGGACGAGGAGGTGAGGCAGAGTTTGGTGGTGAGTTGGTCATTATAGGGTTGGATCAATTGGGTTGGAGTCAATTCCACTTCATTTCAGTTCACGTTGGATATACATTTAGGGTTTTCCGATTCTTTAATTAGAATTTCATAGTTCATTTCCTAAATTGATTGAATTGAAACGGAACTGTTCCAGCAAACTGCTTGCTCCTCACCCCCCCCCCCCCCCCCCCCCCCCAATGGAAAGGGGCCCAAGTATCTCTATAATTTTGTATAGCCCATGGGAAGGAGGGCATGAGTGAGTGCACTATGATTTAGCCCTTATTCATGACTCAAATTGCATTACATTGAGACATTGGATGTCCCCTTTAGCCTTGTGAGGGAAATTCTCAGACGCTACTCAAATGCTCTAAATGCAGTTTTGTAAACATTTGGAACTTTCATATAAGCGAGAACATTTAGGAAAGTTGCACCCGGCTGTATTTTGAGAAACACATGCGATCCAGCAGGAAATGTGGAGTGGAATGGAATGGTGCAATGGAAATGCAAGCGCAAGGTAAGACGATGTGTCGCAGCCGAGGTGGTGTGTGAAAACAGCCGGGTGCAACTTTGCTAAACTGCGCACAGTAAGTGTATCTTTTGATTCTTTCTCGCTTATATGAAACTTACATTTCAAAGGTTTCCAAAACCGTATCGCTAGCGAGGATTAATAACGTTTCTAAATGTTAAAACAGAGCGTCGGGATTGTAGTTCATTGACCCAGCTGTGGTCTGTACCTTCAGTTGAGAACTCAAGGGGTGGGTATACCCACCTTGGGTTCTCGAGAGCTAAGTATGATTGTACTTGTCCTGTATATTCTAACCCTTTGTCTCTGTAGGGCCAATGGGTCGTGGCGGGTTCGGAGGCGGTAGAGGTGGTGGTGGTTTCTCTGGCGACAACGGTGGCCATGGCAATGGAGGACAGCAGAGAGCTGGAGACTGGAAGTGTTCCAACCCGTAAGTCAGGGCTGAGGTGTATATTTTGGGGGCGAGGATTGGGGTGAGCCGCTAGTTATCATGGTGTGTTTCTGAGATTCTCTGTCTCATTCCTTTCAGGGTGTGTGGGAACCTGAACTTTTCGTGGAGGAACGAGTGTAACCAGTGCAAGTCCTCCAAACCAGAGGGGGCCGAAGATGGAATGTCTCCTATGGATGGAGGCGGTAAGGCTGAAACCAATGTTCTGCACTGGCTTTTAGACTTCAGCCTAATGTTTTAGTCTTTAGTCTAGCATTTTAGCCTTTAGGCCAGCATTTTAGCCTAGTTTTTTAGCTCAGTGGCTGACTACTGCTCAGTGGCAACTTTGTTGTTAACTCGACTGATACATGCTCACACAAAGGGAGCAGCTTAATGGCTACAGGAAGTCTGTGTACAGATAATGATTTGCTTATGTGCTAACAAAGACTAATGGAGGAGGTGTAAACTGCCTTTTATACTAGGCTATGTTAGCCTAGTGGCCAAGGGCACAATGAAACTGGATGCAGCCCGTAGCTCTGTGTTAACTTGTTTTAATGAAATGTTCCCCCTTTTTTTTTCTGTCCCTCTATCTATCTATCTATCTCTCTGTATTTCTGTCTGTCAGGAGGTTTCGGTGGAGACAGAGGGGGTCGTGGGGGTTTTGACCGCGGGGGATTCCGGGGCCGAGGGGGTGACAGAGGTGGGTTCCGAGGCGGACGCGGAGGCGACCGGGGTGGATTCGGACCGGGCAAGATGGATGGAAGGTAAGAAGGTGCACGTGTCCCAAGATTGTACACACACTATGATTTATTAATATATACAAAAGTATGTGGACACCCCTTCAAATTAGTGGATTCGGCTATTTCAGCCACACCTGTTGCTGACAGGTCTAAAATCAAGCACACAGCCATGCAATCTCCATAGTCTAACATTGGCAGTAGAATGGCCTTACTGAAGAGCTCAGTGACTTTCAATGTGGCACCGTCATAGGATGCCACCTTTCCAACAAGTCAGTTCGTCAAATTTCTGCCCTGCTAGAGCTGCCCCGGTCAACTGTAAGTGCTGTTATTGTGAAGTGGAAACGTCTAGGAGCAACAACAGCTCAGCTGCGAAGTGGTAGGCCACACAAGCTCAAAGAACGGGACCGCCGAGTGCTGAAGTGCATAGCGCGTAAAAATCGTCTGTCCTCGGTTGCAACACTCACTACCGAGTTCCAAACTGCCTCTGGAAGCAACGTCAGCACAATAACTGTTAGTCGGGAGCTTCATGAAATGGGTTTCCATGGCCGATCAGCCGCACACAAGCCTAAGATCACCATGCGCAATGCCAAGCATCAGCTGGAGTAGTGTAAAGCTTGCGCCATTGGACTCTGGAGCAGTGGAAACGCATTCTCTGGAGTGATGAACCACGCTTCACCATCTGACAGGCCGACGGACGAATATGGGTTTGGTGGATGCCAGGAGAATGCTACCTGCCACAATGCATAGTGCCAACTGTAAAGTTTGGTGGAGGATGAATAATGTCCGCGGCTGTTTTTCATGGTTTGCGCTAGGCCCCTTAGTCCCAGTGAAGGGAAATCTTAACGCTCAGCATACAATGACATTCTTGACGATTCTGTTCTTCCAACTTTGTGGCAACAGTTTGGGGGAAGGCCTTTTCCCGTTTTAGCATGACAATGCCCCCGTGCACAAAGCGAGGTCCATACAGAAATGGTTTGTCGAGATTGGTGTGGTAGAACTTGATTGGCCTGCACGGAGCCCTGACCTCAACCCCATCGAACACCTTTGAGATGAATTGGAACGCCGGCTGCGAGCCAGGCCTAATCGCCCAACCTCACCTAATGCTCTATAGCTGAATGTAAGCAAGTCCCCAATATTCCAACATCTAGTGGAAAGCCTTCCCAGAAGTGGAGGCTGTTATAGCAGCAAAGGGGTGACCAACTCCATATGAATGCCTGTGATTTTGGAATGAGATGTTCGACGAGCAGGTGTCCACATACTTTTTGTATTTGCGTACAAACACTCAGGTCCATACACAACATACAAATACCAGACTCTCAATCAAGTGCACACCACTCCATTGTTTTTACGCATCTCACACACAACACATTTCAGAATACCCTACAATTGGACACATTAGTGCACGTGTCAAACTCATTCCATGGAGGGCTGAGTGTCTGCAGGTTTTTGCTCCTCCCTTGTACTTGATTGATGAATTAAGGTCACTAATTAGTAAAGGACGCCCCTCAACTGGTTGTCTAGGTCTTAATTGAAAAGAAAAACCAAAAACCCGCAGACAATAGGCCCTCCATGGAATGAGTTTGACACCGCTGCACTAGTGTCTTTGGTAAATGACCTCTTCCAAGAAGAATGTGCGTGTTTTTATAGTTTTTGTATTTTTGTTTCCTGTGCTCCTGCCTTGATTGATGTAGTTGTGTCACTAACTCCTTATTGTGTAATTTGTATTGCTTGCTGCTTTGTAATGCAGGGCCGCCTTGCAAAAGAGACCTTGGTCTCAATTGGAGTTCTCCTGCTTAAATAAAGAAATAAAAACAATGTAATTGTAAACAAGCACAGTATAGCCTCAAAACATGGTTAAAACTAGAATGTTGATATTATATCCTTGTAGCCATAGCATTGTCTGTGAATTTGAGTGATTACATTTCTCCAGCCCCATCCCTTCGATGTTTACCAAAACAGTGGCGGGGGTCCCCTTTGTTATTTTTTTTAACTGCAGGTTTTTTAAACTCCTTTTAACAATGTGACAAATATCTTTCTGTTGTAGGGGTGAACACAGACAGGACCGCAGAGACAGGCCCTACTAGGCCAAAGCCAATCCAAGATGGGACTAGTTCTCCATCCTCCTCCTCCTCTCCACACCCTCTCCTCTCCTACTTTCCTCTAGGACCCCCTCCCTGCCCAACTCCCTCCCAAACCCTCCTTTTATACAGTGTTACAAGTTGTTACTTTGACCATGTTTCTTGACTGTTTTGACAGACGTGACTCCCACATACACACACACTCTTGCACACTCCCCATATTCCCCACTCCCTCAAGTTTGGTTAACTTGGTTTTATTTGTTCTTGAAGAGCTATTGACATTTTTTGTTGCGGTCTTTTGAGTTGTTTTGGAATCTTAATGTTTTTGTTTTAAGATTAAAGTATTTATAAAACCAAACATTTTGTTTTGGATTTGAGTGGAGGTTCAGGCATCGAATAATATCTCAGCACAATGATGAAGGGATTATTTCAAATTTTTGGTCGTAAATTGATACACAAGATCTTACACCACTCAAACATGTATGTGGTAAGACAATGTCCCACCTGGGTTGTCATGTGGAGCTAGAACACCGCAGGGGGAAGAAGCTACCACTCACTTTGATGGTTTAATTATCAACCTTCGATGTGTCCCAAATGGCACCATATTTCCTTTATAGTGCACTACCACTATAGGCCTCTGGTCAAAAGTAGTACACTATAAAGAGAATATATATTCTATTTTTTTATCCAGAGCAACTTACAGGAGCAATTAGGGATAAGTGCCTTGCTTAAGGGCACATCGACAGGTTTTTCACCTAGTCGGCTCGGGGATTAGAACCAGCGACCTTTCGGTTACTGGCACAACGCTCTTAACCACTAAGCTAGAATAGGGTGCCATTTGGTACGCAACCCTTCTGAGTATTCTTCAGTTTATGCTTAAGAGTTTCTTTGCCCAGGCGAATGTTTGACACCATTATTATTATTATTATTATTATTATTATTATTATTATTATTATTATTATTATTATTAGTGAACATTTCCTGACAGGCATTCGAAGCGAGTTCAGCTACAGTAAACAAAGAAATTCTAAGAAGCCTGACCATTAGAAACTTAATGGGAACAGAGAAGTGGCTTAAGCACATTCCATCCTTATTGATGACAAACAGGTACCATTGTGAAACCGTGTAAAAACACAACTATGTGTTCTTTTATTTTGGTCGATGTTGCTGAAATGGCTTACGCCTTAGCCTACTATTAGGAATAAAGGGCTCTCTGGCTACACAGGTGTGTCCACTCTTCACAGTTGAACTTTGAATCCCTCATTTGTTTGTTACCCACAATTGAGGAAATAGGACAAGTTTCCCACCAACTCGAAGCTTGCTAGCAGAAATTAGCAAACTTATAAAATGATGCAACTATGAGGGGCTGAATCAGGATTATGAATGCAATATCTTAATCATCGTTGTAGTCATCTGTGACCTGAATGGCACACAAATCACCAAAACTGTCTTATCCATCTCCCCATTGTTACAGCCTGGATCAACTAAGATCACCAATGATGATGGGATGTATAGTGGAATGAGTATTATAACTGCAACAGGGTATTGTTTTGTAAACAGAAACTGACATTGAATGACATTTTAATGTTTAAAACCAATTTTGGACAGTTTGTTGTGGACCAAACTATATCCGTGCAGATTTACATAAACATTTTGGGTACGTTGGAAAGGCCGTGAATCATTTCTGATTAAATGTTTGTCAACACACATTCCATTATGTCGATCGCTTCAATTGTCTGTGGCAACTCAGTCTGTCGTTTCGTTTCGATGAGTTTGCACTTTCAGGCCCTAATGAGCCATAGTATTCTTATCCTGTGTGTGTGTGTTTCCGTGTCCCCTGGTGTGTATGTATGGATAATTATTAGAGACATGGGTAGATAAACAGGTATGGCCAGTTCACCAAGGCTACACAGGGTTAGCATTCCTTCCATTTTCACAGCTTTCGTGTGAATATACAGTACTGGATGGACTTGATTAATTTAACCAAGTGGTTTTGAGAGTTGATGAGAACATTACTCAGGAAGTGGGCCAGTATGACTTGATGAAGCCACAGGAAGGAGAAAATACAAATATACTAGCATGGTAACATGAAGGAGTTTGACCCCGGCCTAAAGGCCATGGGACTGTAGGGGTTAAAAGGTGAAAGGTGAATTATGGTTAATAAATCATGTTTGGTGATAAGGCCCCCATTAACTTTGTACCTTGGTTAGACATTGTGTACCATGGTTGTTGGTGGTGTTACCGCCTACTATCATTTCAAAATGGTCATTCTTCAAATGATATAGCTAGCGACTGTATTTTCACTTTTATTTTACACTAAACAAAAATATAAAAGCAACATGTAAAGTGTTGATCCCATATTTCATGAGCGGAAATAAAAGATCCCTGAAATATTTCATATGCACAAGAAGCTGATTAAACACCATGATCATTATACAGGTGCACCTTGTGCTGGGGACAATAAAAGGCCACAGTTTTGTCACACAACACAATGCCATAGATGTCTCAAGATTTGAGGGAGCGTGCAATTGGCATGCTGACTGCAGGAATGTCCACCAGAGTTGTTGCCAGAGAATTTCATGTTCATTTTGCTACTTTAAGCCGCCTCCATCATTGTTTTAGAGAATTTGGCAGTATGTCCAACCGGCCTCACAACCGCAGACCACGTGTAACCACGTGTGGACCTCCACATCCGGCTTCTTCACCGACGGGATCGTATGAGGGGGGGCATAAGCTACGGACAACGAACACAAATTCATTTGATCAATGCCAATTTCAATACACAGAGATACCGTGATGAGATTCTGAGGCCCATTGTCGTGCAATTCATCCGCCGCCATCACCTCATGTTTCAGCATGATAATGCACAGCCCCCATGTCGCAAGGATCTTTACACAATTCCTGGAAGCTGAAAATGTCCTAGTTCTTCCATGGCCTGCATACTCACCAGACATGTCACCAGTTGAGCATGTTTTCGACGTGTACGACAGCGTGTTCTAGTTCCCGCCAATATCCAGCAACTTCGCATAGCCATTGAAGAGGAGTAGGACAACATTCCACAGGCCACAATCAACAGCCTGATCAACTCTATGCGAAGGAGATGTGTCGCGCTGCATGAGGCAAATGGTGGTCACTCCAGATACTGACAGGTTTTCTGATCCACGCCCCTACCTTTTTTTAAAGGTATCTGACCAGCAGATGCATATCTGTATTCCCAGTCATGTGAAATCCATAGATTAGGACCTAATGAATGTAATCAATTGATTGATTTCCTTATATGAACTGTAACTCAGTAAAATCTTTGAAATTGTTGCATGTTGCGTTGATATTTTGTAGCAGAGGAAATGAGGGGTTGGGCTGTAAGTACTGGTGTGACTGAGGAATAGGGAGAAAATAGAGACATTTCTTCTAAAAAGTCTGACTAAAATATTGATAGTAAATGAGCAGAGGTAAAATCGTGTGTGTGGGAGTTATCTTCATGTTTTCTACAATGTAAATTGTGGGTCTAATTGTAACACAAGCTAGTGTACGTTTTAACACTTCACTTCAGGAGAAGAATAGTGGACAGAAGTGGTTCACTCCCAAACTGGTCATCTCATTCACTTCATGATTTGTTAAGTGATTAAAAAGGGATGGGTCATACAGCAACACATTCAGGTTGACTGGATTTGTGTGACACAAGGATGAGGGCCATCTCAATTCAATTCACTCACCATATTAAATCACTATATCCAATTAATTCCCTGAATAAAATGGCCCCAACCATGTAACATGTACAGTACACTTCATATGCGTAGAATGGTGACTGCCTGAAACTCAAATAATACTAAATACATTTGTCAGAAAGTACTTTGAGAGGGAAACAAAGTGGGTCAAAGAAAAACAATGTGTGTATATGGCTCAGCCACTAGAGAACATAATGGACTGACAGGAATGCTGCTGGTCCAGGTGCTTTTTCCTCCTTCAGGTTTCATCCCATCACAACCCTTAGGTAATGTCTTCTGTCAATACAGTGCCTTGCACAGTTGTCACATTTTGCTGCCTTATAATTAAATCTAAAAAGGGATTACATTTGATTTTGTTCCTACAGATCAACACAACCTGCTCCAACTTTTTCAAAGTGAAAGAAAATTAAAAACGAAGATAATTCCGTATGTCTTCACACCCCAGAGTTTTATTCTTGGTGGAAGCACCTTTGGCAGAAATTACAGCTGTCAATTATTTGTACTAATATTCTACCAACTCTTAGGGCAACATACACTACTTGACCAAATGTATGTGGACACCTGCTTGTTGAACATCTCATTCCAAAATCATGGGCATTCATATGGTGTTGGTCAGCCCTTTGCTGCTATAACAGCCTCCACTCTTCTGGGAAGGCTTTCCACTAGATGTTGGAACATTGCTGCGGGGACTTGCTTCCATTTAGCCACAACAGCATTAGTGTGGTTGGGTACTGATGTTGGGCGATTAGGCCTGGCTCGCAGTCGGAGTTCCAATTCATCCCAAAGGTGTTCGATGGGGTTGAGGTCATGGCTCTGTGCAGGCCAGTCATGTTCTTCCACACCGATCTTGACAAACCATTTCTGTATGGACCTCGCTTTGTGCACGGGGGCATTGTCATGCTAAAACAGGGAAGGGCCTTCCGCAAACTGTTGCCACAAAGTTGGAAGTACATAATCGTCTAGAATGCTGAGCGTTAAGATTTCCTTCACTGGAACTAATGGGCCTAGCCCGAACCATAAAAAACGTCCCCAGACCATTATTCCTCCTCCACCAAACTTTACAGTTGGCACTATGCATTGGGGCAGGTAGCGTTCTCCTGGCATCCACCAAACCCAGATTCGTCTGTCGGACTGCCAGATGGTGAACCGTGATTCATCACTCCAGAGAACGCGTTTCCACTACTCCTGAGTCCAATGGCGGCGAGCTTTACACTACTCCAGCCGATGCATGGGATTGCGCATGGTGATCTTAGGCTTGTGTGCGGCTGCTCGGCCATGGAAACCCATTTCATGAAGCTCCCGACTAACAGTTCTTGTGCTAACGTTGCTTCCAGAGGTCGTTTGGAACTCGGTAGTGAGTGTTGCAACCGAGGACAGACTATTTTTACGAGCTTCAGCACTCGGCGGTCCTGTTCTGTGAGCTTGTGTGGCCTACCACTTCGCGGCTGAGCCATTGTTGCTCCTAGATGTTTCCACTTCACAATAGGAGCACTTACAGTTGACTCTGGCAGCTCTGGCAGGGCAGAAATTTTACGAACTGACTTGTTGGAAAGGTGGCATCCTATGACGGTGCCACGTTGAAAGTCACTGAGCTCTTCAGTAAGGCCATTCTACTGCCAATGTTTGTCTATAGAGATTGCATGGCTGTGTGCTCGATTTTATACACCTGTCAGCAACGGGTGTGGCTGAAATAGCTGAATCAACTAATTTGAAGGGGTGTCCACATAGTTTTGTATATATAGTGTGTGAAGAGTTTCCAAAACGCAATACCCACATCTTTTTCACATTGTGTTCTTTCATCAGAAATCATTGCTTATGGGTACTTTCATGTGTGTGTAAAATATTACTGATCTCAGATTTTTAATTCATACATTTTAGATGTGTATGATTTTTGTTGTTGGTGCAAAACCTAGCCATCTTAAGATGAATGCACTCACTGTAAGTTGGTCTGGATAAATGTAAATGTTTTACATACAAATCTCATATTACTGTACTGAATACATAAAACAAATATTTTTATACATGGTTACTTGTCTCTCTGAAATGAATCCGTCAAGTGATAGATTTTAAACAAATACATGTCTGTCATTGAACAGGTCACGGTAAACTATTCTTCTTGTCACACACACAACTCACACACAACCCTTTGAACATAACGGTGCAACACACCCTCTCTTATACACAGGATAAATTACAGATTAGATAGATATCTATACCCATCTATAGATAGATAGACGGGTGAAATGATCACAGATTACAGCAATGGAAAACCAATGGTCTTGCCCTTGTGACAACCAAGACGTTCCTCAGCGGTTCTAAAGTGTTTGACTTGGAAAGAGGGAGGAGAGAAGGATGAGAGAGAACAGGTGTATCAGGGTGTGGGTGTGTCTCAGGTTTCTGTGTGAGAGAGAAAGATAGATAAAAGGGGAGGAGTGAAGGCAGGGTGGAATATAAAAATATAAACACTAAACAGGACGGGCTATTGTGGCGGGCATTGAAACGATGGAAGTCTACAAAGCACTCTGTTTGGTGACTCTACTAGTTGTCCTCCTTTCAAAAGGTAAGAGACGAGATTTCCATTATTCCACTGCTTTCCTTCTATTGACTGGTGACTGGAGTCAAGGAGTTGGTGAGGTTATGGAATGGTGTTGGTGGTGGTGGTGGGCCATATGGGCCGTATTGACTATTTATAGAATGCAGGCATAGCCAATAAAGACAGTCAATGTCAATATGTCACGTGCCTTGTGACACAGGAGAGAGACCTGTTAGACTGTTTTGGGCCTTGAGGGTGGTCCTGTGCCTAATTTAAGGCAGAACGTTTACATTTGTCAAATATTTGTCTAACACGCAGGTGTATTTTGTGTGAGCGAGGTATAACGTGTCTTTAAAAGACATGTATCGGTCTAAAGCGGAGCCTCATAGCAACAAAACATAACTTAATTACACTGCAAAAGGGACAGTGTGTGTATAGGGTTTGTGGACCAGTTGAAGTTATACATCTAATTTCAAAACAGTAAAGAAAGGGAAGTGGGGTTCGAACCCAAGTTGTGTCACAGCGAGCCGTGACCGGGAGCTCCCAAGGGCGGTGCACAATTGGCCCAGCGTCGTCAGGGCTAGGGGAGGGTATAGGCCGGCTGGGGTTCCTTGAACCAAGTCAAAATTGTCTATATAGTAAAAAATTATAAAAACAAAAATAACTTTTGGGGTTTTAATTTAAGGTTAGGGTTAGGCTTAAGGTTAGCAGTGTGATTAGGGTTAAGGTTAGGTTTGAAATTGTGGAAATAGGCAGGGTTTATGACTTTGTGGCTGTGTTAACTAGTGACGACCCGACATATTGGGGCGGCTGACTTCTGGGTTAGGGAGCAGTGTGGATAAGAAGCAGCGCGGCTTGGTGGGGGATGTCTCGGAGGATGCATGTCCTGATCTTCGCCTCTCCGAGTCCGTTGGGAAGTTGTCGCAATGAGACAAGGTCATAAATACACAATTGGATAACGAGAAAATGGGCTAAAATTAGATACAAATTACAAAAAAGGGAAGGGGACAGCATAATACAGTTTTTGAGATGAAAGGTGAATTGCACATGTGACTTAGTGACAGAAAAAATTACAAACCATGATTAACACAGATGACTTCCCTCTTGGCAAGCTTGGCCAGGGGTCTCATTTATAAACGTTGCGTAATGTCACATTAATATCTGCTTATGCCATTTCTGAAAATGGCCATTTCCTAAAACTGTGCACATTATAACTCCGCCTGGAAAACACACTTAATTCACCTTTAATGGTGAAAATGTATAATTGGAAGTATTGGGATTAGGCCACAGCAGTTTCTAAAAGAAAGAGCAATGGCAAATCTGATCAAATGTTTTTGGAGGTGTTGCCAGAATGTTTTAATATTTTGCAGTGACTTTTGCTGTATTTGGCAAAGGACTGTGATTGTTTCTAAAAGGGGAAAAAACACGACAAATTGTTGTGGACCTGTTAGCAGAAGGGTTTAATTCAACAATGTTTTGTATTGACTTTTCCCCCAATATGCTGCACTGCCTACCAATTCAGAATTATTGTCTACTCAAGAAATGTGAAATACAGTAGGCTATGTCAATGGAAAATATAAACTGTCTGTTCTCATTAAATTATACTGTAAACCGCGCTCCGGATCTCAGAGCAAAATACTTGAAATAGCTTATCTAATAACAGATGTGACGAATGGTATTCTAAACCATCACAGTCAGAAAAGCAATGATTATGGAAATAAAATAAATAGGAAATAAATTCCTATTTCTAATTAGTTCAGATGATCAAAGATAAAATAGATGTTTGCTCTTCTCATTAACGGCCTGCTTGCAATGCAATACTTCAACCACTAGAAATTGTGTGTACGCATGGTCTAAAGTTTACGTGGAGGTAAGCACATTTTCACGTCAAGTTCAGTTTTTATAAATGCCAATGTTTGCATGAAAACTGGCGCGTGCATGTTTTGGGGTATATTCTGTACATATGCAATGTTTATAAATGAGGCCCCAGGTTTCTTATAAACGGGGCGGCAGGTAGCTTAGTGGTTAAGAGCGTTTTGCCAGTAACCGAAAGGTCGCTGGTTCTAATCGCCAAGCCGACTAGGTGAAAAATCTGTCGATGTGCCCTTGAGCAAGGCACTTAACCCTAATTGCTCCTGTAAGTAGTTCTGGATAAGAGCGTCTGCTAAAATGACTAAAATGTAAATGTAAAAATGTTTCCCTCAAAAGTGCCCAGATAAATAAAGGTTCAATAAAAAAATGGCCCCCTGTAAAACATTTCAAAAGCATCCAAATTCCTCATTCAAGTAATGAGACTCATTAAACTACAATCTGCCATTAAGTAACATTTGAGAGAGAGAGCATAAAACCTCACTTTGATGATAGGGTGTCATGACAACATTTGATGACAACATAAAGGAGATGAGCAATTACTGAAATGAAAAAGACCACAGGCAATGTTCCTATGCATGTGATGTGTATACCTTTATACAAACTAGGCAGCCAGACAAATTCACTTTTTCCGGAACTATATTTTGCATGAGAATTTGCATTTGTTAACAGCCTGAGAAGAAAAGCTAAAGCACTGTCAAGAAGAGACGTCTCCATTCTACACTGCTCAAAAAAATAAAGGGAACACTAAAATAACACAACCTAGATCTGAATGAATGAAATAATCTTATTAAATACTTTTTTCTTTACATAGTTGAATGTGCTGACAACAAAATTACACAAAAATGATCAATGGAAATCAAATTTATCAACCCATGGAGGTCTGGATTTGGAGTCACCCTCAAAATTAATGTGGAAAACCACACTACAGGCTGATCCAACTTTGATGTAATGTCCTTAAAACAAGTCAAAATGAGGCTCAGTAGTGTGTGTGGCCTCCACGTGCCTGTATGACCTCCCTACAACGCCTGGGCATGCTCCTGATGAGGTGGCGGATGGTCTCCTGAGGGATCTCCTCCCAGACCTGGACTAAAGCATCCACCAACTCCTGGACAGTCTGTGGTGCAACGTGGCGTTGGTGGATGGAGCGAGACATGATGTCCCAGATGTGCTCAATTGGATTCAGGTCTGGGGAACGGGCGGGCCAGTCCATAGCATCAATGCCTTCCTCTTGCAGGAACTGCTGACACACTCCAGCCACATGAGGTCTAGCATTGTCTTGCATTAGGAGGAACCCAGGGCCAACCGCACCAGCATATGGTCTCACAAGGGGTCTGAGGATCTCATCTCGGTACCTAATGGCAGTCAGGCTACCTCTGGCGAGCACATGGAGGGCTGTGCGGCCCCCCAAAGAAATGCCACCCCACACCATGACTGACCCACCGCCAAACCGGTCATGCTGGAGGATGTTGCAGGCAGCAGAACGTTCTCCACGGCGTCTCCAGACTCTGTCACGTCTGTCACATGTGCTCAGTGTGAACCTGCTTTCATCTGTGAAGAGCACAGGGCGCCAGTGGCGAATTTGCCAATCTTGGTGTTCTCTGGCAAATGCCAAACGTCCTGCACGGTGTTGGGCTGTAAGCACAACATTTACATTTTACATTTAAGTCATTTAGCAGACGCTCTTATCCAGAGCGACTTACAGTTAGTGAATACATTTTTTTATTATTTTTTTATACTGGCCCCCCGTGGGAATCGAACCCACAACCCTGGCATTGCAAACGCCATGCTCTATCAACTGAGCTACATCCCTGCCGGCCATTCCCTCCCCTACACTGGACGACGCTGGGCCAATTGTGCGCCACCCATGAGTCTCCCGGTCGCGGCCGGCTGCGACAGAGCCTGGATTCGAACCAGGATCTAGTGGCACAGTTAGCACTGCGATGCAGTGCCTTAGACCACTGCGCCACCTGTGGACGTCGGGCCCTCATGGAGTCCGTTTCTGACCGTTTGAGCAGACACATGCACATTTGTGGCCTGCTGGAGGTCATTTTGCAGGGCTCTGGCAGTGCTCCTCCTACTCCTCCTTGCACAAAGGCGGAGGTAGCAGTCCTGCTGCTGGGTTGTTGCCCTCCTACGGCCTCCTCCACGTCTCCTGATGTACTGGCCTGTCTCCTGGTAGTGCCTCCATGCTCTGGACACTACGCTGACAGACACAGCAAACCTTCTTGCCACAGCTCGCATTGATGTGCCATCCTGGATGAGCTGCACTACCTGAGCCACTTGTGTGGGTTGTAGACTCCGTCTCATGCTACCACTAGAGTGAAAGCACCGCCAGCATTCAAAAGTGACCAAAACATCAGCCAGGAAGCATAGGAACTGAGAAGTGGTCTGTGGACACCACCTGTAAAACCAGTCCTTTATTGGGGGTGTCTTGCTAATTGCCTATATATTCCACCTGTTGTCTATTCCATTTGCACAACAACATGTTACATTTATTGTCAATCAGTGTTGCTTCCTAAGTGGACAGTTTGATTTCACAGAAGTGTGATTGACTTGGAGTTACATTGTGTTGTTTAAGTGTTCCCTTAATTTTTTTGAGCAGTGTAAATAAATACATATTTTTTAATTGACACATGCACCACATTTGCGGCCTATATGACTGTGATTTGTTCTTAGATCTAATACATCTGTAAAGCCAGTATTGATGCACCTGTAAAATGATTGACACTTGGTCTTCCTGTTTGTGCCACTGGACCTGACGTGAAAAATACATACCTTAATTAGGCCTATCAGTCTTTCACTGACGTGTGTGTGTGTGTGCGTGGGTGCGTGTGGGTGTGCGTGGGTGTGTGGGTGCGTGTGTGGGTGGGTACATGTGTGCGTGCCTTCTGAAGTGTTTGGAGAGTTGAGCAAGACCATTGAATGGCTTTTTAACACTAGTTCAATGAGCATGTAAAGGAAATGTTGTGCCTTCGGCTGACAATGACATTATCCATCTTAATGGAAAATTGTGTCACCAATGCAATGCTCATCTGTCCTTGTCTTAAGTGTATAATACAGGGGGGAAATTGAGGTTCCAAAGTGTATGAACATTGGTGGTGACTGGCAAGTTGTTTGTCCTCACACAAAACAGTTGGATGGAATAGAATATTTGATATGTTCATTATGTAATGCAATGAACTTGTAGAAACAAATATCAAGTCTGATTTGTCTGTTTGCTTCTTTATGTGTTGTATACATTAATTACAAAATATTACCTGATTTTAATTTAGTGGGTGAAGACTGAATGTGAAGCCAGCCAGCCAACCTGACAGTCACACCCACAGATTTCCCAGAAGTAGGGTGCTCCTTTAGCTGCACTAGTCTGAAAAGACAGAGTAGGTGAAAGTGTTATTATGACAGACGTTTAGCAGTAGGCTTAATTTCATCTGTCCAGTTCTTTTAGATTACTTCAAATAAGTAGGTAAGGAGAGGAAGCCTCTTTACACCATTGATTTGTCACATACTGAGAAGATTCAAAACAATAGTGGAGGCAAGAGAAGGGTGATTGGGGGATCTATCCTTTTTAGTCTTGTCAATCACATTTTTTCAATCAAATGTTATTTATAAAGCCCTTTTTACATCAGCCGATGTCACAAAGTGCTATACAGAAACCCAGCCTAAAACCCCAAACAGCAAGCAATGCAGATGTAGAAGCAATGCATTATAAAACATTACCAAGTATTCTTTCATGTGAAATCCCCTTACAGTCCTACAGCACTGATGACTGTTTGTTGTGACCACATTGCTTCCTTTGTAGGATGATTGTGCATTTCTTCTTATTATTTTTATTTTTGAGAATTTCTTTCCCGATGAGCCTGTTTTTCTTTAGCTCTTCTCTAAAGATACAGTATATATTTAATCATCCTCTTTATCTTATTCATAAGGCTTTGGTCCACAAATGATATTTATTTAGTGTTAGTTCATTAGTATTAGTATAAAATATACAAATGTCTTAGTAATTCTGAGAGTAATCTATTCTCATAGGTTGTTTTAATAGGTAATGTGCTAATTAGTGTTAAAGACACATTCTGGACAATGTTAAGTGCACGGTAGCATTAGGTAACATACACAGTGATGAAACTAGTTTTGACAGATGGCGTGTGTCACGGTTTTGGCCGAGGCTGCTCCTCCTCCTTGCTCGGGCAGGCTTCGGCGGTCGTCGTCCCCGGAGTACTAGCTGCCACCGTTGTATGTTATCGATGTTTGTTTGGTTTTGTCTTCTTTGTTCACCTGTTTCCTGTTAGTGTTAATTATGTTCCCTATATGTGTCTCGTTTTGTTTGTAGTGAGTTGTGTGTAATTGTTCCGCCTGTCCGTAGGTGCTGGTATTTTGCTCTATTGTGTTTTAGAGTCCAGACGCACTTTTGCGTATTGCTTGTGCATTGGAGTGTTTTTGCGCACTGTTGCGTAATCGCTCGCCTCCTTGTTTGTTGAGGCCATTTTCTTTGTATTTCGTGTCCTCGAGTAAAGTCTGTTGGAAGTAGCTTCTGTGTCCTGCGCCTGACTCCTACACCACATCCACATCAGCCACTGACAGCGTTTGGCTTAACAATCCACAGACTCATAACAAGAAAACAATTGCGACAGAGTTTGTTCACAGGAAAACTCTGTAGGGACACTAAATACACACATACTGTACAGTACCGTCAGAAAACACAATAATAATTCACAGCCAGCCACCTAGCCAGCCAGACAGACAAAGCTCCATGACTGTATGTAGCTACTATAAAACCAATGGGGTACTAAGAGTTATGAATTACATGTTTGCCCACAGTGTGCCAAAAATGTTCAACTATTTTCTGCTTCTCCTGTTTTACAGGGTCTCACTCTCAATTGGATGGTAAGTCCCATCCTTTTTCAATCAAATGTCCGTTCTTTTCCTAATTTAATGATATAACCATGCATCTATCCACTGACTAACTAGTGAGGTTTCAATCTCTTCACTTCCTGTGTGTGCTCTATTGTAATCCCTCGTCCATCTGTGTCTGTTAGTGTGTGGAATCTCTCCTCTCAACACTAGGATCGTGGGGGGTTAGGATGCTCCTCCAGGGAGTTGGCCATGGCAGGCCAGTCTGCAGAAATCTGGCAGACATTTTTGTGGGGGATCCCTTATCAACAAAGAGTGGGTGCTGACTGCTGCTCACTGCTTTCCCAGGTGAGGACCCATAAAAAACACAGGGCTCAAAAAAATCAGTATTGTAGTATTTCCACAAACTGTCACATAGTAATAATAATAATATGTATTTAGATTTTCATGTGATCACATAAAACCACTAAATTGTTTTTGGGACAGTAAAAATACTTTGTAAACAGACTTTCTTCTCCATGTTTTTCTTTACCCACCAAAATGAGATGTGGGAAGTAAAGGGAAGCAGTTCGTAAATACGATAATACTCAAATATTGCTGAGGTGGGTGCTACCGGCCCTTCAAACATTTAATACAATTCAAACTTGAAACTATTTTTCTCAGCACCAGTACATCAAATTTGGTGGTCTCCGTGGGTCGTCAGAGCCAGGAGGGCTCCAACCCCAATGAGGTGAGCCGGACAGTCACTCAGATCATCTGCCACCCCAACTACATTAGTAGTACCAGTGACAACGACATGTGTCTGCTGAAGCTCTCCTCCCCCGTGACTTTTACCAACCACATCCGGCCAGTCTGCCTGGCAGCACCAGGCAGCTCCTTCTATGCTGGCACTACTAGCTGGGGCACCGGCTGCGCCGGCACCATCAGCAGTGGAGGTAAGCGCACAGATATACTGTAGCTTGCATTAAGTACTACGGATGATGGATCAGAATACTGATAGATCTTGTCTTGTGTATGCTGAGGAATACCTTTTTTTATGGGTTGAATGTCTCTCCTCAGTGTCCCTGCCCTCACCACAGACCCCACAGGAGTTGTATGTGCCATTAGTGGGGAACAGGCAGTGTAACTAACTAACTATAGAGTTGGCTCCATCACTGACAACATAATCTGTGCTGGTCTATCAGCAGGAGGAAAGGATTCCTGTCAGGAAAATCTCTTTGCTATCTTGTTTGTTTATTACAATGTGGGTTAACTACACATTCCTAATCTGTGTCTGGTTTCTCAGACCCAGATTATACTGTACTGTTAAAAAGCACTTTCAATAGAGATTCTCCATTAAAAGTGCTTTTTAGTCCAAGACTAGGCTTAATCTGTGTCTGAATAACCTACCCATTATGTTTCATAAGAAAATCTAATCTCAGTGCTTGTGACCACCACTACGACCACAACTGCCGCTACTTCCACCACTACCACCACAGCTACCCCTACCACGCCGACTACCACCACAGCTTCCCCTGCGACCACCACTACAACCACAACTGCCCCTGTGACCACCACTACCACCAAAACTGCCCTTGAAACCACTCCTAAAGGTAATCGGATTTACCTTCCTCTGTGAAACAAACAAATTGGTGCCTCCTCTTAGAGCCACACCCAAACATGTCTGTTACTCCTGTTGTAGTTATAGACAACTTATCTATACCTCTCCATTTGACCACATCCAAACTTGAGTGTGTATCCCTCTCTTTACTACACTCAGCCAAAAGTCTCCCTCAGACAGTGTTACAGTCCTGACTTCTGTAGCTCTTCTCTCCCTGTTTCTGCAGCCGTGGTGTGTGGCAGTGTCTCTTTGAACTCCCTTACTGGTATGGACTCGGTGTCAATGGGCTCCTGGCCCCGGATAGCCAGTCTACAGACAAATGGAACACACGTCTGCGGGGGCACAACGGTATCAGAGGACTATGTCATGAGTGATGCTGGGTGCTTCTCCAGGTAACACACTCCACTTGTATGTAAACAGGGGTGAGTTGGTCAGATGCATATGGTCAGATCTCCATCGCTTGGTGCCTTGGTGTTCAAGTTGAACCAAGGAACTATTACATAGAAGCTAGGGCTGACCCCATTTAGTCGACTGGCCGATTGTTTGGTCGATAGGCTGTTGGTCGGCCGAGATTTTTTTAGTCAATAAATAAAAACATTTTATGGCACACGAGACACCCGTCTGATTCACGCCTGTCTGAGTGGACTAATCCATTGCAGAGGCCACGGGGATGGCATACTAGTATCGCCAGTAGTACATTTACCGTTAATTACCATCATTTCTAATCTACAATGTTGGTTTGTTTACAGTAATTTCTGTTTATGCATTCAATATATTATTATTACAGTCTTACTGTTGTCATTGTAGAAGTGGACACGTTGTTTGCAGAGTACACAACCTAGGCTACACTTGTGAGAAAAAGGTTTTGGTTTATTTCATTCCATTTACGAGTTGTCAATTTATTCATTGACTTTTGTTTGGAGCGCTCCTGTCAATCTTGAGTAAGGACACGCACCTGATTACGCATAGATTTAGGCCTCAAACAGCAAGTAAACAAAGTCTGTTTTTACATCCATTGAGAATGACAATAGTTCCTCAACATAGCCTGAAAAATCTTTCCAGCTCTCTCCCTTTCGATAACCACTTAGCATGAAAGGGAAATAAAATGTCATTCTCTGATCCGATGGAATCATGAAAGGGAGAAAAATATGTTGTGCTCTGATCCGATGGAAACGTCATAAAAAAAGCCTACCTGATTACTTCTTATCCCTTGCACAAATAGCCTACATGTCTGTCAGGAGCTCACTGGCTCCGAGGGCCCAGAATATTTCATACAATGTTGCAAGTTTACTAGCACGAGCTTCAGGAGCTATGTTAATAGTTGATCATGTTTCAAGTTCCTTGCAGACAGGCCATGCTTAGCCAATGTGATTTATCAGGATATTTTCTACCTGCGGGCTGCAATGTTTTTATTTTTTGGCTTTATGTAGGCCATTTTTACATAATGGCAATATAAGTTACTTTTAGATTTGTATCGTTTTCATTTAGATTTAATTTTGATTAACCACATGACATTGATTTTGAGATATGAAGACTTTAATATAAATTAAATGAATCTGTTCATATGAAAACCATAACTGGCACGCAGATCAGTAAAAATGATACGATAACTTGGCACTCCAAATGGAAAAGGTTGCCGACCGCTGTTTTTTTCTTCTGTTTAGGCTATATTGATCTCTGGCTCCCTCTTTAGTAATTTGTGTCTACATTTTTTATTGCAGTGCTTAAAACATCAGACAAACTCAGTAGCCTACATATAGGCCTAGTTGATTTTATTCAAACATAGGGTGTGTCTATATATGGAAAAATACACGTTTGAAAATTTCGACCAATCGATTGGTCGAAAGAACAAAAGATTCTCGGTCAACCAATATTTGTTTTTGTCGGGGACAGCCCTAATCTGGTGTGACCACCATTTGCCTCATGCTGCGCGACACATCTCCTTCGCATAGAGTTGATCGGGCTGTTGATTGTGGCCTGTGGAATGTTGTCCCACTCCTCTTCAATGGCTGTGTGAAGTTGCTGGATATTGTCTGGAGCTGGAACACGCTGTCGTACATGTTGATTCAGACAATCCAAAACATGCACTATGGGTGACATGTCAGGCCAGGGAAGAACTGGGAAATTCCAGGAATTGTGTACAGGTCCTTGCGACATGGGGCCCTGCATTATCATGCTGAAACATGACGTGATGGCGGCGGATGAATGGCACAACAATGGGCCTCAGGATCTTGTCACGGTATCTCGAATTGCCATATATCAAATGCAATTGTGTTCGTTGTCCGTAGCTTATGCCTGCCCATACCATAACCCCACCGCCACCATGGGGCACTCTGTTCACATTGTTGACATCAGCAAACCGCTCGCCCACACAACGCCATACACGTGGTCTGCAGTTGTGAGGCCGGTTGGACGTACTGCCAAATTCTCTAAAACGACGTTGGAGGCGGCTTATGGTAGAGAAATTAACATTTAATTATCTGGCAACAGCTCTGGTGGACATTCCTGCAGTCAGCATGCCAATTGCACGCTCCCTCAAAACTGGAGACATCTGTGGCATTGTGTTGTTTGACAAAACTGCATGTTAGTGGCCTTTTATTGTCCCCAGCACAAGGTGAACCTGTATAATGATCATGCTGTTTAATCAGCTTGCTGATATGCCACACCTGTCAGGTGGATGGATTATCTTGGCAAAGGAGAAATACTCATAAACAGGGATGTAAACAAAATTTGAGAGAAATAAGCTTTTTGTGCGTATGGACAATTTCTGGTATCTTTTATTTCAGCTCATGAAACATGGGACTAACAATTTACATGTTGCATTAACATTTTTGTTCAGTGTAGATGACATAGAGCCCCACAGTGGAGGTGTCATAATACCCATAAAACCTAGCGGTCAAACAGGGAAATTGTTCCAATCGTTTTTCCACCATTAATTTTTCCCAGGGGCGCAACATTCACTGGGGACCGCCATATAGTGGATTTTACATTTTTTTATTTAACCTTTATTTAACTAGGCAAGTCAGTTAAGAACAAACCCGGACGACGCTGGGCCAATTGTGCGCCGCCCTATGGGACTCCCAATCACGGCCGGTTGTGATACAGCCTGGAATCGAACCAGGGGGTCTGTAGTGACACCTCGAGCACTGAGATGCAGTGCCTTAGACCGGGAGCCCATTGCTTTGCAATGCTTGCAGTTAGCCACTGATTCCTTCCAAACCACTCATTGTTGAATTTGCAATTTCCAACTTGTTGTGTAATGTTTATGTCCAATGGCCGATATGCACAGATAGGTTTTATCTATCATTTCTCTTCATTATTTATCTTCATATGACAAGGATTGAAAAGGATTTGCCACATTCTGAAATTGCATTTTTGTCCCCCCCAGTTTTATCATTGGAATTTGAAACAAAACGAGGCAACGGTGTGCTTTAGGACCATGTGGACGCCTCCGAGCGGGTAGGCTGTTTGGCGTGTTTATCTGACTGGAAAATTAAATTAAAATAAAGAGTTATGTCCCACCCACTTCTAAAACCAAAGTTGCGCCCCTGATTTTTCCCATAGGGGATTTTAGAAACACTTAAAATAAAGGAAATTCCAGGAATTGTGTACAGGTCCTTGCGACATGGGTATTAGTGTAGGCTTACCCTGGCGTGACGTTTTTTATAACCATGTAAATCTCTCTCAGACAAGGTGACTTAGCAATATATTCGGCTCTATTTACTCTCAGATTTGAAAATGCTAATTCGTGTCAAAGTAGACTACAAATCCCTGCAAGTCATCTCTAGCTGACACCGTTGCTACCAGGTATTGTGTCAAATTAAAACTTGCACAAAACAGTTCACAGAATTGTCAATTTAAAGAAATGTAGCCAATTTATTAATTACTACATTTAGCTCACATTAGATAGTTAATCAAGAGATACTTACCTTTGCCTCGATTCAGCAGTCTCGTTCAGATCATCATGGCATTTTGCTATATTTCCTATTCAAACTCATTTCATGTATGTTTTCATGGAAAACAAGAAGTGACCCCAAACTTTTGAACGGTAGTGTATATACTGTATCTAAGAAAGTAATGCTAAGTGTATGTTGTGTAGTAAGCTGTTAGTAGCCCATGTGCCTCACCCTGGTCCCTTTTCCCCTCATAATTTAGCCTACTGTTCTGACTTGGTGGTGCACATGTAGCCTATAGCCTGTTTTAGAGAAATGTCATCATTTAATATTTTAAGAGCTTTCATTGTCTGCTTATATGCCCCCTTTATTTAACCTACGGTTCTGACTTGGTGTACAGGGAGAATACTGTAAGAACGGCCCATGTTCTGAATTCTGTCGCTGTACATTTCAAAAGCGCTGAACAAATAGTTATATTGACTACGTCCGTCCTAGCTTGCTCATTAATGTCTTAATCGAAATTACGGATTGCCTCTTATCCACTCGTTGTCCCCTTATGCCATAGTTTGTACATCTCAATTGTCAGTAGAGACCACATTTGTTTAAGCAAGTCAGCCATATCAGCTATGTTTTTTTTTAAAGGCAGTAAATGAGGCTGAATGAACTGTTTCACTGCCAGACAAGGCTCCGCTGATAGCCAGATGAAGCGGTGGTAAGGATTCACTCCATGGTGCTGAAAAGAAAGCTCTGCTGTTGGGACAGCTTTATGTAGGCCCTAACAGTTTGTGGGCACCGTTTGTCACCGTTAAAGTGCAATTAATTATTGTTTAGTGTTCTGTTGTGTAGTGGCTTTTCTGGCATGCATCTAAAAAATGTGTGGGGACTTTGCCCCACCAAGATTTACATGCTAAAATCATACATAATGTGTAACCTTATGTCCATGTAGATTTACCCAATATGTCATGAAACCTAAACCCTCCCACCCTCTCCAGATTCCTTCCATACAACTTATAATAAATAATAATAAATTGGTCATTTAGCAGACGCTCTTATCCAGAGCGACTTACAGGAGCAATAAGGGCACATCGACAGATTTTTCACTTAGTCGGCTCGGGGATTAGAACCAGCGACCTTTCGGTTACTGGCACAACGCTCTTAACCGCTAAGCTACCTGCCGCCCAGTAAATTTCCTCCCCAACTGAAAACTTGAAGCCCCACCTGAGTGACCACTGCTGTTACAGAAGGTTTTGCCGCCCAAAAACTTCAACATCCAACAATGAACACTGGGACAATATATTTCAACATCCGAATGTTGGGAATGATGAGAAATGGAATATGGAAAATGAATGTATATTTTGTGATGTCATTAAAAATGGTATAAAGGCGTTATAATGAAAACATTGTAACTTGAAGAGCTTTTACACTGTGTCTATCAGGTTTACATCCTTTACGTTGTGTAGAAAATATCAAGGAGGAAGACATGTTTTCGTGAAGATAGGAATGTGATTTTAGCTTTCTAACAAGACCATAGTGATGATGATATTTTGCCTCGTAACTAGCCACGCCCGAGGGAGCTCAGAGAGCATGTCAGTATGACGGAAACACCCCTTTTTACCCGAGGGTATAAAAGATTGAGTTAAGAATTAACATACCAGACCAGACGGACTCAAGCTGCAGCTTAGGTCTCCATTGATTACGACCCAGAAAATCAACACGAGGTGAAGACGACAAAGTCGCCTCTCTAACAATCAACGGTACGGCTGACTAGCTGTTCTAAGTACTGTATCTAAGAAGGTGAATTTAAGTGGGACCATCCCGTTACTCTCTTCAAACCAACATCTGTTACACTGCTCTCATTACCCCACTGGGGATCATCGACACTGATTAGCTGTCCTCAGAAGACCACTTCCAGAATGAGTGAAAGTAAACAGACAACTAACAGTATGAAAAATGTATGCACTCACTAACTGTAAGTCGCTCTGGATAAGAGCGTCTGCTAAATGACTAAAATGTAAAAAAAAAAAAAAAACTAAGAAGGACATTGTGACCTCTTGTGGACAATCAGAGCCTTACACCTGAGAATGAAGGAGAAGGCCCAATCGAACCCTTTCCACAAAGGCATGGGTCCAACAGAGATACACCAGGAAGACCTTCAACAAGTAAATACATGCATTACTTCTTACCCAAAAGGTCTGGCAGTTCAAATCAAATTGTATTTGTCACATGTGCCGAATACAACAGGTGTAGACCTTACAGTGAAATGCTTACTTACAAGCCCTTAACCAACAATGCAGTTTTAAGAAAGAACCATTATGAAAATTAACCAATATATGATTCCTGACCGGACTGATTCTCAATCTTATTGAGGTCATCCTGTACATTTTCCCATGTCAGTCCTGTGATCCAAGATACCGCACTGCCTTCTCCACTATGATCTGTATCTTCTTAGTCTTCGATTGTAATTTTTCTGTGCAAATGAGTGCTGTTGTCACAAATGTAACAACCTTCGTCATGTCTACTACCATTCTTGTGTTCTCCCCAATTCTGCTCCCTACATCATGCCCAACCTGCATCACGATCTGTCCTAGAATACCTGTTCTTCTAGGTGCCCCGATTGTTTCTGCGTGAACTACCTTCACTGCTTCTGCATACAAGATTTTTCCCCACAGTTACAGCACTTTAACTGGACCCCTTCTCCACATTCCCCATCTGCATGGTTCTCCCCCAGACTTCGCACATCTCCCTTTGCCTTTACACACCGCCACCACATGCCCAAACCTTTGACAGTTATACCAACGCAACGGTTTTGGAACATACAGTGCCTTCGGAAAGTATTCAGACCCCTTGACTTTTTCCACATTTTGTTACGTTACAGCCTTATTCTAAAATTGATTAAATCGTTTCCCCCCCCCCTCAATCTACACACAATACCCCATAATGACAAAGCAAAAACAGGTTTTTAGACATTTTTGCTACTTTACAAAAACAAAACCTACTGAAATATTACATTTACATAAGTATTCAGACCCTTTATTCTATACTTTGTTGAAACACCTTTGGCAGCGTTTACAGCCTCGAGTCTTCTTGGGTATGACGCTACAAGCTTGGCACACCTGTATTTGGGGAGTTTCTCCTATTCTACTCTGCAGATCCTCTCAAGCTCTGTCAGGTTGGATGGGGAGCATCGCTGCACAGCTATTTTCAGGTCTCTCCAGAGATGTTTGATCAGGTTCAAGTCCGGGCTCTGGCTGGACCACTCAAGGACATTCAGACTTGTCCCGAAGCCACTTCTGCGTTGTCTTGGCTGTGTGCTTAGGGTCGTTGTCCTGTTGGAAGGTGAATCTTCGCCCCAGTCTGACATCCTGAGCGTTCTGGAGCAGGTTTTCATCAAGGATCTCTCTGTACTTTGCTCCGTTCATCTTTCCCTCTATCCTGACTAGTCTCCCAGTCACTGCCGCTGAAAAACATCCCCACAGCATGATGCTGCCACCATCATACTTCACCGTAGGGATGGTGCCAGGTTTCAATCTTGGTTTCATCAGACCAGAGAATCTTGTTTCTCATGGTCTGAGAGTCCTTTAGGTGCCTTTTGGCAAACTCCAAGCGGGCTGTCATGTGCATTTTACTGAGGAGTGGCTTCCATCTGGCCACTCTACCATAAAGGCCTGATTGGTGGAGTGCTGCAGAGATGGTGGTCCTTCTGGAAGGTTCTCCCATCTCCACAGAGGAACTCTGGAGCTCTGTCATAGTGACCATCGGGTTCTTGGTCACCTCCCTGACCAAGGCCCTTCTCCACCGATTGCTCAGTTTGGCCGGGTGGCCAGCTCTAGGAAGAGTCTTGGTGGGTCCAAACTTCTTCCATTTAAGAATGGTGGAGGCCACTGTGTTCTTGGGGACCTTCAATGCTGCAGAAATGTGTTGGTATCCTTCCCCAGATCTGTGCCTCAACACAATCCTGTCTCGGAACTCTACGGACAATTCATTCGACCTCATGGCTTGGTTCTTGCTCTGACGTGCACTGTCAACTGTGGGACCTTAGACAGGTGTGTGCCTTTCCAAATCATGTCCAATCAATTGAATTTACCACAGGTGGACTCCAATCAAGTTGTAGAAACATCTCAATGATGATCAATGGAAACAGGATGCACCTGAGCTCAATTTCGAGTCTCATAGCAAAGGGTCTGAATACTTATGTAAATAAGGTATTTCTGTCTTCTATTTTTACGAAATGTGCAGAAATATTCTAAAAACCAGTTTTTGCTTTGTCATTATGGGGTATCGTGTGTAGATTGGTGAGGGAAAAAATTATTGAATTCATTTTAGAACATAGCTGTAAAGTAACAAAATGTGGACAAAGGGAAGAGGTCTGAATACTTTCCGAATGCACTGTATGCTCGCACATAGTAACTCATATACCCAATCCTAACTTTTCTGGCAGTACCAGATCATCAAAGTTTAGTAGCACTGACAAGCTATCCACCTTCTCCCCATCTGGTGTCATCTGGAGGCGCTTTGCCTCAATAAGAGAGCCTCCCTTCAAGTGGTCCTTTATTTCTTTCATGTTAACAATGTTTGGAACTCCTGTAATAACTCCCTTCACCCACTGCTGTCAAGTTTGATCCAGCAGGCTACTATCAACCACACGTTTATATACCTACTTGAGTTTGAGCGCCTTCTCATACTGTTTAGCATTGAAACACACCAACACCAAACTTCCATCACAAAGAACTTTAGCAGACACAACCACTCCTACTTTACTCTCCAAATCTGCGTTCGGACTCACCGCCGTGACTCCACCTTGTTCCTTAATTTTCACCAACACCTTGAACTCCACTTCTCTCAGTACAACACTGTGAACCGAACCTCCCTCATCATTACTCTAATCTGACAAGACCTGCAAAATGATATCTTGATAGAAAAACTGAAACTTGACTACGCTTGTGTCAGGTTGTTCTTAGCTACAAACGCACCACTGCAGTTATTCTGCAATTACTGCGTACAAAATACCACAGTCAACTGCAGTTACTGCACTTTTACTGCAGCTTCAAAACTTCTATCTTTTTTATAAGGGTATAAATTAATAACTGCTGACACTGATAAAATATAAACACTACCATGCAAATATCTGTAAAATAACATGCTATCCCAAAAGAAAGGCGTTTTAGCTTAACCATGGGTGTTACTCAATATGCATACTACCATGCTCCACACTCATGCTCCGAGTGCACTCAAAATATGTACAAACGGAGTAAGCGTTTGAGAAGTGCCCTCCGTGCTCTAATTTGCATACTTTCATTTGGACTCGTAATCTGATCCCCCGTGCTCCAATTTGCGTGATCGGAGCACGGTAGCACAGATAGAACAATGAGGGGGTTAGTTAAAAAAAAATTGTACGGTAGTATGCATTTTGAGAAACACCCCATGTGTTTCAGGTACCAGTACAGTTTGTCCCTCCCAAGGAGCCGTCTGTTTCTATGGCAACTTCAACAGCAATGTTTATAGCGTGTGAAGCTATGAAAGCTAACGCATAATTTAAAACGGTTTTTAGAATATGTTTTAAGAAAGCACACAAGCCAAATGTTAGGAAAGGCAATTCAGCATATAACATACCGGTAGAAGTTATGTATTCATATATCTCGTGGGATGAGGGTAAATTGTCTAGCTAACGAACGTTAGCAACGCGTCGCTAACTAGGCACGTCCGTTTACAAACTTGACTAGCCAGCTGTTCGACTTTGATAGCTAGCTAGCTAGTTACCAAAATTATACGATGTGTGAAATCGCTTAAGATACGTTACTAGCTTGGGTTCCTTTCTTTGCTAGCTAGATAACGTTAACACGATTGTATGCCAGCCATGTCCAATCCTGATTTAATTAACGCGTTAGCTAGCTAGTTAGATACAGTACGTTAGCTTGGTACAGTTAACGTGGCCTCTTTTCTGCTGGTTTCATCCACCAAACAGCCGACACAAATGAGAGTCCCTTAAACGCTCCAGGAGCAGGAAGGAGAAAATAGTGGAAGTGATGATGGTATGTATGTTTTACAGACGACTGTCGTCTTAGCTAGTTACCATATTATGGAACGCTGTTTGGGTGTTTGCTTTGCGTGATAAAAATACACACCTCAAATAAAAACTATTTTACGCATGAAATAACACTATTTGACACGTCAAATAAGCTTGTTGACCAATCAGGACCTGAATATGACTGCACATCACATAATAATTTAACACGTTCATAAAATGTTTACGTAGTTATTAAACATTGCTTACACTATCACTAGTATGTCATATGTTATAGCGATTCACCTATACGTAATATGATGCTAGTAAAGTTATCTCCTGCACCTGCCGCACGAGGCAGACACACTTCCCCAAGCTCTGGGACAGTGCTGGTCAGAAAAAAGCTAGCTAGGTGTTGGATGCAAACAATTTGTTTCCCTCAAAAACATAGCAACACGACCATCTGTTTCAGTAGCTATAGCTAGCTAACTATCTAGCTAGGTTTTATCATCTAAAATACCCCAAATTTATAAGACAGTTTTCGTATTTGGTTGATGATGGTCGGACTCGGTCCGGTCAAGCCACACTAGCCATGCTTATAACGTTAGCTTGAGGTAACAGTAGCTGGCTAGCTTGTTTAGTTCGTTATCTAGCTACAGTGAGGGAAAAAGGTATTTGATCCCCTGCTGATTTTGTACGTTTGCCCACTGACAAAGACATGATCAGTCTATAATTTTAATGGTAGGTTTATTTGAACAGTGAGAGACAGAATAACAACAAAAAAATCCAGAAAAACGCATGCCAAAAATGTTATAAATTGATTTGCATTTTAATGAGGGAAATAAGTATTTGACCCCTCTGCAAAACATGACTTAGTACTTGGTGGCAAAACCCTTGTTGGCAATCACAGAGGTCAGACGTTTCTTGTAGTTGGCCACCAGGTTTGCACACATCTCAGGAGGGATTTTGTCCCATTCCTCTTTGCAGATCTTCTCCAAGTCATTAAGGTTTCGAGCCTGACGTTTGGCAACTCAAACCTTCAGCTCCCCTGCACAGATTTTCTATGGGATTAAGGTCTGGAGACTGGCTAGGCCACTCCAGGACCTTAATGTGCTTCTTCTTGAGCCACTCCTTTGTTGCCTTGGCTGTGTGTTTTGGGTCATTGTCATGCTGGAATACCCATCCATTACCCATTTTCAATGCCCTGGCTGAGGGGAGGAGGTTCTCACCCAAGATTTGACGATACATGGCCCCGTCCATCGTCCCTTTGATGCGGTGAAGTTGTCCTGTCCCCTTAGCAGAAAAACACCCCCAAAGCATAATGTTTCCACCTCCATGTTTGACGGTGGGGATGGTGTTCTTGGGGTCATAGGCAGCATTCCTCCTCCTCCAAACACGGCGAGTTGAGTTGATGCCAAAGAGCTCGATTTTGGTCTCATCTGACCACAACACTTTCACCCAGTTCTCCTATGAATCATTCAGATGTTCATTGGCAAACTTCAGACGGGCCTGTATACAGTGGGGGAAAAAAGTATTTAGTCAGCCACCAATTGTGCATGTTCTCCCACTTAAAAAGATGAGAGAGGCCTGTAATTTTCATCATAGGTACACGTCAACTATGACAGACAAATTGAGAAAAACAAATCCAGAAAATCACATTGTAGGATTTTTAATGAATTAGCAAATTATGGTGGAAAATAAGTATTTGGTCACCTACAAACAAGCAAGATTTCTGGCTCTCACAGACCTGTAACTTCTTCTTTAAGAGGCTCCTCTGTCCTCCACTCGTTACCTGTATTAATGGCACCTGTTTGAACTTGTTATCAGTATAAAAGACACCTGTCCACAACCTCAAACAGTCACACTCCAAACTCCACTATGGCCAAGACCAAAGAGCTGTCAAAGGACACCAGAAACAAAATTGTAGACCTGCACCAGGCTGGGAAGACTGAATCTGCAATAGGTAAGCAGCTTGGTTTGAAGAAATCAACTGTGGGAGCAATTATTTGGAAATGGAAGACATACAAGACCACTGATAATCTCCCTCGATCTGGGGATCCACGCAAGATCTCACCCCGTGGGGTCAAAATGATCACAAGAACGGTGAGCAAAAATCCCAGAACCACACGGGGGGACCTAGTGAATGACCTGCAGAGAGCTGGGACCAAAGTAACAAAGCCTACCATCAGTAACACACTACGCCGCCAGGGACTCAAATCCTGCAGTGCCAGACGTGTCCCCCTGCTTAAGCCAGTACATGTCCAGGCCCGTCTGAAGTTTGCTACAGTGCATTTGGATGATCCAGAAAAGGATTGGGAGAATGTCATATGGTCAGATGAAACCAAAATATAACTTTTTGGTAAAAACTCAACTCGTCGTGTTTGGAGGACAAAGAATGCTGAGTTGCATCCAAAGAACACCATACCTACTGTGAAGCATGGGGGTGGAAACATCATGCTTTGGGGCTGTTTTTCTGCAAAGGGACCAGGACGACTGATCAGTGTAAAGGAAAGAATGAATGGGGCCATGTATCGTGAGATTTTGAGTGAAAACCTCCTTTCATCAGCAAGGGCATTGAAGATGAAACGTGGCTGGGTCTTTCAGCATGACAATGATCCCAAACACACCGCCCGGGCAACGAAGGAGTGGCTTCGTAAGAAGCATTTCAAGGTCCTGGAGTGGCCTAGCCAGTCTCCAGATTTCAACCCCATAGAAAATCTTTGGAGGGAGTTGAAAGTCCGTGTTGCCCAGCGACAGCCCCAAAACATCACTGCTCTAGAGGAGATCTGCATGGAGGAATGGGCCAAAATACCAGCAACAGTGTGTGAAAACCTTGTGAAGACTTACAGAAAACGTTTGACCTGTGTCATTGCCAACAAAGGGTATATAACAAAGTATTGAGAAACGTTTGTTATTGACCAAATACTTATTTTCCACCATAATTTGCAAATAAATTCATTAAAAATCCTACAATGTGATTTTCTGGATTTTTTCCCCTCATTTTGTCTGTCATAGTTGACGTGTACCTATGATGAAAATTACAGGCCTCTCTCATCTTTTTAAGTGGGAGAACTTGCACAATTGGTGGCTGACTAAATACTTTTTTCCCCCACTGTATGTGCTTTCTTGAGCAGGGGGACCTTGCGGGCGCTGCAGGATTTCAGTCCTTCACGGCGTAGTGTGTTACCAATTGTTTTCTTGGTGACTATGGTCCCAGCTGCCTTGAGATCATTGACAAGATCCTCCCATGTAGTTCTGGGCTGATTCCTCACCATTCTCATGATCATTGCAACTCCACGAGGTGAGATCTTGCATGGAGCCCCAGGCCGAGGGAGATTGACAGTTCTTTTGTGTTTCTTCCATTTGCGAATAATCGCACCAACTGTTGTCACCTTCTCACCAAGCTGCTTGGCGATGGTCTTGTAGCCCATTCCAGCCTTGTGTAGGTCTACAATCTTGTCCCTGACATCCTTGGAGAGCTCTTTGGTCTTGGCCATGGTGGAGAGTTTGGAATCTGATTGATTGATTGCTTATGTGGACAGGTGTCTTTTATACAGGTAACAAGCTGAGATTAGGAGCACTCCCTTTAAGAGTGTGCTCCTAATCTCAGCTCGTTACCTGTATAAAAGACACCTGGGAGCCAGAAATCTTTCTGATTGAGAGGGGGTCAAATACTTATTTCCCTCATTAAAATGCAAATCAATTTATAACATTTTTGACATGCGTTTTTCTGGATTCTTTTGTTGTTATTCTGTCTCTCACTGTTCAAATAAACCTACCATTGAAATTATAGACTGATCATTTCTTTGTCAGTGGGCAAACGTACAAAATCAACAGGGGATCAAATACTTTTTTCCCTCACTGTAGCTAGTTATTTTCATGAACTGAAGGTCGATTTCAATAGGAGAACAACAAGTGGCTGCCTAGCTAATACTTAGTCACATGGATTCCCAAATCATTGATAAGAATATTGAAAATGATTGCAGTTACTGGTTGCATTGGTGCTAGCTAGGTATCCCAGAAGTTGCTAAAACATTTATATCAAAGATATTTGTGAGTTTCATACTGCAAACCGAAGTCAACATAGTAGGGAAACGGCCTACCTCCAGTTTACAAACTGTCATCAATGTTGACAAAATGCTTGATTATATTTCTGTATTTTGACTAGGACACAGATAGAACAATACAAATATTGGGCTAGGATGAATCAGGTGCAACTGCTTGGGATACGGCAGGCAGCAGTAGCAGAATCAGGATCACCATCCTTTCTCCCCTGCCTCTGTGGTGGTTGCATGTAGGGGAGAATGTTGGACTACCGAGCTAACATTTTTGATCCTGCTCGTTTGATCCTGATCTTAATTCAAATGCTCACACAGACGTTTTTCAATTCGGTTGAACAAGATGGGTTGGTTGTTCAGCAACAGAAACGATGCGCGTGCAACCATGGGGCAAAACAGATGAGGTTGGCTTAGATGGTTGACAACGTGTAAGCTATATTTCGTCACCAATGTTTATTGAAAACATAAATACATGTGCACAATGACCATTTGTTGTCTCTTACATTGTTAAAGTTGTTGGTTAGCTAGCTAGCGAATTTTAGCCATATTAGCATTAACATTAAATCAGTCAAAATACCTCAAAACAAGACATGGTATCAATAACAAGCTGAAATTAGCCACACGATTCCCCACGTGGCAGTTTCTTGTCATTCTTGCTAGCAATCTGGCCATCCAGAATCACAACAACAGGCTGACTTCTGCCCAATGGATGCGCACATCATTTTCGTGACGTTGTCAGCCAACCCATCTATTACCAACGCAGCATTATAAACACATTGTGGCCGGTGTGTGTGCTTGTTAGCAGATGTAATATATATGTTTTACATTATTAGCTAGGCATAGCTATCTAGCTAACGTAACAACGAACTAATGTAGAGTGTGCATGGTATTCATATTAGTATAATCCTGAACATCTCCTGCACACAGTAAACTTGTTTCTATCATTTTTCAGGTGTTGCCTGTGTGGGGCCTCACACTCCCTCTTCCCGCTGTACTGATGATTGTTGTTGGTCTTTACATTATTTTCCTTGCAATGGCGTTATGGTTCCGCCAATGCCTCAAGGTACAGCATTTACTTCCCTATCCCTATATGCTGTTGTCTAGTTGAGAGACAGTATGCTGTTGTGCACAGATACCTTGCAAATGTTGCTAAAAAAAAGAGTGCAGTTCAACAAAGCCAGGAAGATGAACCTTGCTGAATCAAATATATTTTTTAAATACTTAAAGTGAGAGGCACTGATGCTGCAGATAGGTTTGGCTGACGTTGCCTTTTTTAATGTTGGCCCCAAAATGTATTGACCTAGCAAACTGTCTCCACCATAAGCTCCAGCAGCAAATGGAGATATGGTTTGACTGGTGTGAGTGATGTTAATTCATTCATGGCCTCTTGCCCTACAGGAGCAGTGTTGTCCTGAGTGTGGTGACTGCTGTCCAAATATCGCCCCATTCGATTACTGTTTAGCATGTGCAGAGTCGTGCAACTGTCGCATGCCATCACTGCGCTCGTGCCTTGACCAGACCTGCCCCTCAACCTGCCCCGCTCTTCCTAATGTGAGTAAAACCCCTGAGTGTGTGACTGATCAGGGTTTGAATCACTTGTTCTTACCCTCTGCTTTGTTTCCCCAAAGTGTAACATGTGGGACTGTGCTTGCACCTGCCAACCCCCAGAATGTGAGTCCTTCAACTGCCTCTGCTTCGAGATCAAATTTAGATAGAGGGAGAAACGGAGGAGCGGTAGGATTGAATGATGAATCCTAACTCAAGACGCACAGCATGTTTGCATATTCACACCTTGATGTTAATGGACAATTTGTGCAAAAGTAAGGAGTTATGCGTTCATCCCTAGATAAATGGAAAGGGAAGACAGGGTGGGTTACTGTATTTATGTACCAATATGAAAATACAATCTGAATCCTTTTAACACACATCCTTAAAGTCAAAGGCTACAACCAGTTTATGGATAGTTGTGACATATGTGTCCAAGAGAGAACAACATTATTAGAGTGCTATTACAATATAGGGCATCTACTTTCATTACAGCATGTTGACTCCAATGCTTCCCACAGATTGTGTCAAGTTGGCTGGATGTCCTTTGGGTGGTGGACCATTCTTTATACACACGGGAAACTGTTGAGCATGAAAAACCCAGCAGTGTTGCAGTTCTTGACACAAACTGGTAGGCTTGGCATCTACTACCATACCCTGTTCAAAGGTACTTCAATCTTTTGTCTTGCCCATTTACCCTCTGAATGGCACACACACAATTAATGTCTCAATTGTCTTAAGGCTTAAAAATCCTTCTTTAACCTGTCGCCTTCCCTTCATCTACACTGATTGAAGTGGATTTAACAAGTGACATCAATAAGGGATCATAGCTTTCACCAGGATTCACCTGGTCAGTCTATGTCATGGAAAGAGCAGGTGTCCTTAATGTTTTGTACACCTGTAGCTGATGTAATACTTACATGATTACAGGCCTCCTGTAGCTCAGTTGGTAGAGCATGGCGCTTGCAACGGCAGGGTTGTGGGTTCGTTTCCCATGGGGGGCCAGTATGAAATATGTATGCACTCACTAACTTTAAGTCGCTCTGGATAAGAGCGTCTGCTAAATGAGTAAAATGTAAATGATGGTTTTAGTTGTTCCCTAATTCATTAATCAGTTATTTTTATCACATTTACACTCAAGTTTATTCACAATACATATGTATATACTGTAGCTTTGACGCAGTGGACTTGTACTTTTTTTCCTGATGAAATATATTGTGCGGTTCTTCTTTTTCTCAAAATATGCACAATATTGTGACATTTCCTCAGTATGGTCCTCTCCCAGCCTCAAGCAACATAAGACTGTCAGTCCCATCATTATTTCGCTAATAACAACTGTCACATGAGCCCTGCCACTTGACAATGACCACTGTCCCAAATCAATGGTCAATACATTCCAAAGTACCAACACAGGAAAGAAAATGTGTTGCAGTCAGCTGAGTTGCCTGAAAACCTACACACTTTGGCTCAGTTACAGCAGGAAGTTCACTTGAGGCAAGAATTATCACAATAAGTGGGACTGGTGGTAAACCTACATTGTCTGTAAGTCAAACAACAAAACATTGCTTTGGTTTGTGGAGAAAGGCACCCAAATGCCATTGACTGGGTTGTTCCAGGTGACATCCTGTCATGAGTGTGGCAGGTGGAGGATAGTACTGGGGGACAGATAGTGAATTCTTCCTCCTTCAGCAGTAGAGCTGGGTTTACCCATCCTCTAAGGTTACCAGGTTTAAGTTTAGTTCATCGAAGTGTGCAGTGAGTGGATTGAATCACTTCTTTCTAGGGCATTTTATTGTCATTCCCTTTGCATAACTTTTCTGTGTGGTCTAAGTGATGTGAGTTTATAACACACCATCTCTCTCTCTGTTTCTCTCGGACTCATACTACTCTTCTATAGCCAATCATGTAATCTTTTGGTTTATAGTTTGTGACTTTTTCGTATTAGGTTAGGAGAATTAACGTAGAAGGTTAGGAGACTGAGGTTAAGGTAAGGAAAGGGGTTAGGGTTAGCGAAAATGCTCTCCTAATCTGCTACGAAAATAACTTTGTATCGAAATGCCTTGAAAAGAGTGTGTCCCCTGTGGAAACAGCATCGGTCAGTATGTGGTCCCCTGGGCAGCACAGCGAGCCAGAGTGTATTATGTAACATGGTGGTCTGACTGCGCCAGAGGAAGGTCACATTACACACAGACTGAATTCAATACTACCAGTGCAGAGTTTTGGAAATGTTTAGGAAACGTTGTTACAATGTGTGATGATGGTGCTAAGTTGTTGCACCAATGGTGGCTAAGGCTGAACATCAATATGACCAAACCAAACCAGCACATCATGTTCCACACCAGTAACATGGAGGGAGGGATGGGTGACATGGAGGGAGGTATGGTTGAAGGAAGCAAAGGAGAGCAGAGTTAGAAACTACATTTACATTTACATTTTCGTCATTTAGCAGACGCTCTTATCCAGAGCGACTTACAAATTGGTGCATTCACCTTATGATAGCCAGTGGGACAACCACTTTACAATATATATATTTATTTTTTTGAGAGGGAGACAATTAAGTAATGTATGGTGATGATGATGCACATTGAGCATGACAATGCTATTTTGAGCATTCAGAGTTAGTTTAGAGTTGGCTACAGTAGGTCTATAATAGGACATCTTTTGAATAGCTTTGCTGCCAGTAGTCTTCTGCACATCTTGCATCATCATATTGTATTTATCGTATATAGTAGGTCTAGTAATTCAATTCAATTGATTATTATGACCAAGGTTTATTCTTATGCTATGTAAACTATCATCATCATGAACAGTCTCAAGCCAAATCAGCAGCAACATGTTGATAACATCCCTGAAGTTTCAATTGAAAAGGCTTATTATTCATAGTAGGCCTAGATTGAGGATAATGCTGCTTCTATGGTGCAGTCGTGACTCAATGCGGCACCACTGCAATTTAGTGCCTTTCTGCTGTGGCTGTATATCACGGGCATGTTAAGAGCATGCATTATTCACGTGAGAACCGTCACGTACATTATCACAAATCCTTCCACCCCGTTATTCCCAAAACACGCCTTATTTCTCTTCCGTCACTCAAAAGAACAACCCTTGGATGCAAGTGAGCCAACCACCGTCACAGAAAGAAAAGTGTTTTCTCCAGACAATGGATGGAATGAAATGTCAATCTTTCATAGTGCGTTTTGATTGGACAGTCTCCGAACGTGGCCTGGTGCAAGGCCCTCTTCTTCGTCACTGGCCTCCCCCTGTCGCTTGACATTTAACAATACTAGACATTCTCCTTCATTGCAACAGAACGAATCGCTTCATCCTCAAACCCGTACAGCTTTTGCGCAGATAAACTGGTACGTTTTTTTCCATCAACTAATCCTTTTTTATGTAAGATGATGTCGTTTTCAGCAGACATTACTATATTATTGTATTTATAAGCCTCAAGCTGAATAGGTAATATATATATATATATATATATATATATATATATATATATATGCGATGTATGAATGATGTCGTATTTTATTTTATGTCTATAGTTGTTGAAGTATGACTTACGTGTGACTTCCTCTCCGGCAACTCCCAATATATTACAAGGTCATACGGGATGCAATGGCAAGGACAGACGCGGAAGTAACGCTTGCCATGACTTCACAGGGCATTTAATAACGCGCATATTATGTAAATTGTTAATAGCGCGCAAATAAATCCAGAAATATCACACAAGCTCTCGCCAAAAGACGATCAGAACATCGTGTACACGCCTACATCAACGGATGCCAAAAGCGAATCCCTCACGAACGCACGGCATGTGAAAACTCCATAGAGCGCAACGCACCGGCTATAAGGGAGATTTGGATGCATAATGAGATTTCAAAAGAGTGTCATGTCGTTTTTCACGGTTGAAATGCTCACCAGAATATTTGAGATGCTTTTGTTAGAGAAATCAGACGGTTTCCTCCGATGGCGCACATAGGCAGACCAAGGTAATATTGGGAGACTCATCATGATAACTAGCCTGGGCAGCTGCTGCTAGTGTGTTAACGTTATATCTACTATATCGTCTGGGCTTGATGTACACAGACTGTAGGTAATACACTCGTGTCCCCCCGTCGACAGGTTCGTAGTACACATATTTCCACTTTTTTCGCCTTCTCGCCATTAAATATAGTTAAGGAGGAAATTGAAGCCTTTGCAGCCTGAATGGAGAATGTTTTATGTACGAACCGGTCGCCAGGGGAGTGTATTACCAGCTATGCACATCAAGCTCAGAAGATAGCAGTGGAGATCCATAAAGCGCACTAGCGGCTGCCAGGCTATGATAACCGCTTGGAATGGACACTAAGCTAGCAAGAATGTCAATATGGTTATGATTACCAATGTTAATGTATTTATTAAACACAATACACATAGGTAATTTAGTAGCATAGGCCCAGGCCTATACCTTATGATGCTGCTATGACAGTTGATTGCGTCATTGGTGATAAACCATCCATGCTACAAACACTGAATATATATATATATATATATATATATATATATAATCCTTTCAACTGAATAATTTATAACAATGATTTATCTCCATGTCTCCCTCACCCCCTCTCTCTCCCTCACTCCCACCTCCCCTCTCGCTCTTTCTCTCTCTCAGAGACACGATGCCTCACTCATTCCCATTCCTCTCTACGGAGCAGAAGAAGGAGCTCAGTGATATTGCTCAGAAGATCGTCGCTCCTGGCAAGGGAATCCTTGCTGCTGATGAGTCCACAGGTAGGGGACTGCCGATGAGTCCACACACACGGATCAGATCACCCACTAAACACACTCATACATGGCATATCAAAGATGGTGTACGGTGGCCTATAATGGGCTATAACTGACACTGCCAGACTGGCAGAGCCAGAGACCGAGAGATCGCACTATTACATAAAACAACATGCCCTACATAACAAGGCCTACATGTAAAACAGTGCTATCAGAGAGAAGGGTATAAAAATGTATTAAACACAATTCGAACGCTTACCATCACATTTCACAATGTCTGCAAGCAAAACCACATCTTCAGCTGTAACCTACCGCAGAGAAAGTCTTGCCCAAGTGGCACTGTAGGCTACTTACATAACACATAGAACAAATGTCCCAATCCCTGAAAGGGAGAATGGCAACATCCAAGTTCACACTCTGCTGTTACCATGGTGATATCCCTCCATCCTTCCGAGAGCCTCCGGAAATACAACGCTTGGCAAACTGTCCTGCATGCTGACACTAAACCTCCCATTCAAATTACAATACAGATGTCTTGGAGCATTTGGTGCCAACAAGGCCAGTTTTCCAAATGTAGTATTTATTAAGTGGTGATTTTGTGGGGTTTGTCTGTGCATGGTATTGCACTTCAAACCAGAATATTCATGTCCCAAGGCCAGCCTGCTAACCAAAGTAGAGATTTGGAATTGTCATAACACTAGTATATACTGTATATTTAGGAATGTATTAAAGTGGAACTGAAAGCGTTCTAGCAACATTAAATCTTATTAAAATCTGTTCTTATACACCCCAGAAAGAATATGCCACTTTTTTATTTGTACATTTTCTGACAAGCGAGCACTTAGATATGGACATTTTCATAAATTCTTAGAATGTTTGGGAATTACGTATAGTAAGGCATTTGTGAAAATTCTATAGCAATATAGAGTGGGATAGCGGCCGTGCGTTTGGACAATTAATAGACACTGCAGTAAATAAAACCTAATAAAAACATCTGTCCCGTCCAGGACCAGAGTCTACACAGACAGGTGTGCCATAGCCAATCAGATCATTAAAACGCATTCGGCAAAAGCCACAAAATACACCTGAATGGATTTCTGCAAATACAGTGCATTCAGAAAGGATTCAGACCCCTTCACTTTTTCCACATTTACAGTTACAGCCTTATTCTAAAATTGATTAAATAACATTTTTTCCTCATCAATCTACACACATAATGACAAAGCAAAAACTGTTTTGTAGACATTTTATTTACATAAGTATTCAGACCCTTTGCTATGAGACTCGAAATTGAGCTCAGGTGCATCCTGTTAACATTGATCATCCTTGAGATCTTTCTACAACTTGATTGGAGTCCACCTGCGGTAAATTAAATTGATTGGACATTATTTGGAAGGCACACACCTGTCTATATAAGATCCCACAGTTGACAGTGCATGTCAGAGCAAAAACCAAGCCATGAGGTCGAAGGAATTGTCCGTAGCTCCGAGACAGGATTGTGTTAAGGCACAGATCTGGGGAAGGGTACCAAATAATGTCTGCAGCATTGAAGGTCCCCAAGAACACAGTGGCCTCCATCATTCTTAAATGGAAGAAGTTTGGAACCACCAAGACTCTTCCTAGAGCTGGCCGCCCAGCCAAACTGAGCAATCGAGGGAGAAGGGCCTTGGTCAGGGAGGTGACCGAGAACCTGATGGTCACTCTGACAGCGCTCCAGAGTTCCTCTGTGGAGCTGGGATAACCTTCAGAAGGACAACCATCTCTGCAGCACTCCACCAATAAGGCCTTTATGGTAGTGGCCAGACGGAAGCCACTCCTCAGTAAAAGGCACATGACAGCCAGCTTAGTCTGCCAACATGCACGTAAAGGACTCTCAAACCATGAGAAACAAGATTCTCTGGTCTGATGAAACCAAGATTGAACTCTTTGGCCAGAATGGCAAGCGTCACGTCTGGAGGAAACCAGGCACTGCTCATCACCTGGCCAATACCATCCCTACGGTGAAGCATGGTGGTGGCAGCATCATGCTGTGGGAATCTTTTTCAGCGGCAGGGACTGGGAGACTAGTCAGGATCGAGGGAAAGATGAACGGAGCAAAGTACAGAGAGATCCTTGATGAAAACCTCTTCCAGAGCGCTCAGAACCTCAGACTGGGGCGAAGGTTCACCTTCCAACAGGACAACAACCCTAAGCACACAGCCAAGACAATGCAGGACCGGCTTCGGGACAAGTCTCGAGAATGTCCTTGATTGGCCCAGCCAGAGCCCAGACTTGAACCTGATCGAACATCTCTGGAGAGACCTGAAAATAGCTGTGCAGCGATGCTCTCCATCCAACCTGACAGAGCTTGAGAGGATCTGCAGAGAAAAATGGTAGAAACTCCCCAAATACAGGTGTGCCAAGCTTGTAGCATCATACCCAAGAAGACTCGAGGCTGTAATCGCTGCCAAAGGTGCTTGAGTAAAGGGTCTGAATACTTATGTAAATGTGATATTTCAGTTTTGTTTTTAAATATAATTTTGCAAACAAAAAAATCCATTTTAGAATAAGACTGTAACGTAACAAAATGTGGAAAAAGTGAAAGGGTCTGAATACTTCCCGAATGCACTGTAGCTAAATACCACAGGAGTCCTCTTACATTTGGGAACTTTACAGTCCTATTGATCTAACAACCATAAAAAGGTAGGCTATCTTTCCCTATATGCACATCAACAACAACAAGGTCAACAACTAATGCTAGCCAGAGCAAGATGAGCTAAAATCTAACGAAGGAACATTAGATAAACCCTCTTAAACCTTTTCAGCTAGTTGGCTGTCAAAATTGCACTGATAAATGACGGGGAATAGTAAGTAGCCTTCTCGTCCTTCTGCAGCTTGCCTGCCAATGCATGCTTGTCCCAACCAAGCAACCAAGCTAACTGGCTAATGTTGGTTACTTATCTTGCTAGCTAGCTACTTCCAGACACAAATGAGAGAACACCTCACTCTGACCATTTTACTCGCCCTAGCAGAGCTGGTTAGGCTGGTTACATGTTCTCGAGCGTTCATCACAAACTAATACCTTTTTTCCTACGTTTACTGACACCGGTCATATTCAGCGGGTGTTGCACATTCATAAATTAATCTGTTATTCTGCGCTCTGGCACACTCAGACGAGAGTGCTCTGAAATCGGAGTAGATAGCCAGAGTGAATTTGCGAACGCAAGAGATATGCTAACTGGATAACAGTCGTTCAGCATAGCTAGCTAGCAAAGCGATTCACATTTCTTGCTAGCTAACCAAATGACACTTCCATCTCTAGCTGTGTAGCCACGAAAAACAACATGAGGGGAAAAAGTAAATGACTTACCAACTCCAATGGCATGACATCCTCCTAACAGCTAGCTATCTAGCTTGCTACATAAATAGATACTCTAGCCTATTAGCCACGTTATGACTGACTTGTGATCATTGCCCTTGCTAGTTTGATTCCCAGCCTTAGTTAACATTCGTCAGTTCTTGTCCAAAATATTGAGTCATTGAAACTAAAACGGTGCATCGCGAATGGAGGCAGCAAACAATGTACCAGGCAGGCCAGCTGTGATTTACAACCTGATAGCAATATTATTTTGGACTACCAAGAAATGTATTGGTGAACTCCATGAATCTATTCTGCCAACAATGCCTTACTGTACGTCATGGAATGTTGAATCAAATATAACCTATTTTTAAAACCTCTTTATAAAGGTGGTTTTGTAGCATAAACTGGGAATTAGATATTCTTAACTGATATAATGTGTCTGTTTGTTTCATATCTGCAAATTAGTTAAAATGCTGTCAGTTCCACTTTAATAATTAACCTAATGTGCCAGAGTCTGGTATAGTGGTAGTGCTGTTGACTCCGGACCACACATTGACACCGGACCACACTCCGGACCACATAACATGTTCACTAGTATGCTGTATACAGTGCATTCGGAAAGTATTCAGACCCCATCTCCAGAGATGTTCGATCGGGTTCAAGTCCAGGCTCTGGCTGGGCCACTCAAGGACATTCAGTCCCGAAGCCACTCCTGCATTGTCTTGGCTGTGTGCTTAGGGTCGTTGTCCTGTTGGAAGGTGAACCTTCGCCCCAGTCTGAAGTCCTGAGCGCTCTGGAGAAGGTTTTCATCAAAGATCTCTCTGTACTTTGCTCTGTTCACCTTTCACTCGATCCTGACTAGAGTCCCAGTCCCTGCCGCTGAAAAACATCTCCACAGCATGATGCTGCCAACACCATGCTTCACCGTAGGGATGGTGCCTGGTTTACTCCAGACGTAACGCTTGGCATTCAGGCCAAAGAGTTCAATCTTGGTTTCATCAGACCAGAGAATCTTGTTTCTCATGGTCTGAAAGTCCTTTAGGTGCGTTTTGGCAAACTCTAAGCTGGCTGTCATGTGCCTTTTACTGAGGAGTGGCTTCCGTCTGGCCACTCTACCATAAAGGACTGATTGGTGGAGTGCTGCAGATATGGTTGTCCTTCTAGAAAGTTCTCCCATCTCCACAGAGGAACTCCGGGTTCTTGGTCACCTCCCTGACTGAGACCCTTCTCCCCTGATTGCTCAGTTTGGCCGGGTGGCCAGCTCTAGGAAGAGTCTTGGTGGTTCCAAACTTCTTCTATTTAAGAGTGATGGAGGCCACTGTGTTCTTGGGGACCTTCAATGCTGCAGACATTTATTACCCTTTCCCAGATCTGTGCCTCGACACAATCCTGTCTCTGAGCTCTACGGACAATCCCTTCGACCTCATGGCTTGGTTTTTGCTCTGACATGCACTGTCAACTGTGGGACCTTTATATAGACAGGTGTGTGTGCCTTTCCAAATCATGTCCAATCAAGCGAATTTACCACCGGTGGACTCCAGTCTCAAGGATGATCAATGGAAACAGGATGCACATGAGCTCAATTTCAAGTCTCATAGTAAAGGGTCTAAATACTAATGTAAATAAGGTATTTCCAAAAACCTGTTTTTGCTTTGTCATTATGGGGTATTGTGTGTAGATTGATGAAGATTTTTATTTATTTAATCCTTTTTAGAAGAAGGCTGTAACGTAAATGAATGTGGAGAAGGGGTCTGAATACATTCCGAATGCACTGTATATATTTTTTTTTTATTGTATTAATATTTAACCTCATTCCAACCCACCTGTAGGCAGCGTGGCCAAGCGCTTCCAAAGCATCAACGCTGAGAACACTGAGGAGAACCGCCGTCTTTACCGCCAGCTCCTCTTCACGGCCGACCGTGTAGAGCCATGCATCGGCGGAGTCATCTTCTTCCATGAGACCCTGTACCAGAAGACAGACGACGGCAAGCTGTTCCCCCAGCTCATCAAGGAGAGGGACATGGTGGTGGGCATCAAGGTGGACAAAGGTGTCGTCCCCCTGGCCGGGACCAACGGAGAGACCACCACTCAGGGTGAGAGATGACGCCAGGGCTAGGTGACCTTTGACCTCTAGTATTGAGCTCAACTTTGCTACATATGCAGATTGTATTCAGGGGATGGTTTGAAGAGTGAAACTGGAACAAAGTGTCGAGTCATGTTTATTTCATAATGTTAAACATATCCATCCCCTCTTTATCACTCACTCACTCACCCTCAGGTCTGGATGGGCTGTACGAGCGGTGTGCCCAGTACAAAAAGGACGGCGCTGACTTTGCTAAGTGGCGTTGTGTGCTGAAGATCACTGACACCACCCCCTCAGAGCTGGCCATCAAGGAGAACGCCAACGTCCTGGCCCGCTACGCCAGCATCTGCCAGATGGTGAGAGACACACACACACATAAAGAACAACAAACGCATTGAACATGTGTGAACATATTGGCACACATAAAATGAGTTGGCACACACTTGGCCCCTACAGTTCACGCTTACATAACATCATTCCCCACTCTTCATCAATCTCCACAAAACAATATCTATTTCTTATAAATGTTTCACATCTCTGCTTCGAAAAACCATATCACCACTATAATTACTTATCAAGGAGTTGTAGTTTTTTTAGCCTGCTCTGTAGCTATAGAGGTAACCACCAAGTGAATCAAATTAGCTCGAGTGCCAAGTTGCCAACTCCAGTGCCATTGAAATGCCGGGCACAGGCACCCTAACCAATAAAGTTGCATTGTCTGTTCTGTAGTCATGATGCTGGTTGCCATGCTCCTGTGCCCTTCCTTAGCATGGCATCGTGCCCATCGTGGAGCCCGAGATCCTGCCAGACGGAGACCATGACCTGAAGCGCTGCCAGTATGTCACTGAGAAGGTGATGGATTGCTCTGACTAACAGAAAAACAGTGGCTACCTTCCAATGGCCATTCTAGAATGCCACTTAAAATGCATGTCTGCTTCATTCTAAGTAGGCTGCATTTATACAGGCAGCCCAATTCTGATCTTTTTCCCACATATTGGTCTTTTGACCAATCACATCAGATCTTTTCACATTAGATCTTGTTCAGATCTGATCTGATTGGTCAAAAGGCCAATTAGTGAAAAAAATATCAGAATTGGGCTGCCTGTGTAAACGCAACATTAGTGTGCTAGTGTGGGTATTGGAATAGAGCGTGCTTAGTCTGGGTAGGATAGGAAGACTCATTAGATCAATCAGTCATTCAATCAATTTCAATGTCAACATCTCTAACTATTTCTGTCTGTCTCATCCCTATTTCTTCTATTTCCTTTCTCTCCTTGTCTCTCTCTCTGTCCCCTTGTCTCTCTCTCTCTCTGTCCCCTTGTCTCTCTCTCTCTTGCGCTCTCTCTCTCTCTCTCTGTCCCCTTGTCTCTCTCCCCCTCCTCCCCCCCAGGTTCTGGCTGCAGTGTATAAGGCTCTGTCTGATCACCATGTGTACCTGGAGGGCACCCTGCTGAAGCCCAACATGGTCACCCCCGGACACTCCTGCTCCCAAAAGTACAGCAACCAGGAGATAGCCATGGCAACTGTCACCGCCCTGCGCCGCACCGTGCCCCCGGCCGTGCCTGGTGAGAAGGAGAGACATATACACTACCAGTCAAAAGTTTGGACACGCCTACTCATTCAATGATTTTTCTTTATTTGTAAAAAAATATTACATTGTAGAATAATATTGAAGACATCAAAACTATGAAATAACACATATGGAAACATGTAGTATCCAAAAAAAGTGTTAAACAAATATCTTTTATATTTGAGATTCTTCAAATAGCCACCCTTTGCCTTGATGACAGCTTTGCACACTCTTGGCATTCTGTCAACCAGCTTCACCTGGAATGCTTTTCCAACAATCTTGAAGGAGTTTCCACATATGCTGAGCACTTGTTGGCTGCTTTTCCTTCACTCTGCCGTCCGACTCATCCCAAGCCATCTACATTTCCACCGGTCTAATGTCCATTGCTCTTGTTTCTTGGCCCAAGCAGGTCTCTTCTTATTGGTTTCCTTTAGTAGTGGTTTATTTGCAGCAATTTGACCATGAAGGCCTGATTCACACAGTCCCCTCTGAACAGTTGATGTTGAGATGTGTGTGTTACTTGAACTCTGAAGCATTTATTTGGGCTGCAATTTCTGAGGCTGGTAACGCTAAGGAACTTATCCTCTGCAGCAGAGGTAAGACAGTTTCATCATAGCGCTTGATGTTTTTTGCGACTGCACTTGAAGAAACTTTCAAAGTTCTTGACATTTTCCGTTTTGACTGACATTAATGTCTTAAAGTAATGATGGACTGTCGTTTCTCTTTGCTTATTTGAGCTGTTCTTGCCATAATATGGACTTGGTCTTTTACCAAATAGGGCTATCTTCTGTATACCCCCCCCTACCTTGTCACAACACAACTGATTGGCTCAAATGCATTAATAAGGAAATCAATTCCACAAATTAACTTTTAACAAGGCACACCTGTTAATTGAAATGCATTCCAGGTGACTACCTCATGAAGCTGGTTGAGAGAATGCCAAGAGTGTGAAAAGCTGTCATCAAGGCAAAGGGTGGCTATTTGAAGAATCTCAAATATAAAATATATTTTGATTTGTTTAACACTTTTTTTTGGTTACTACATGATTCCATATGTGTTATTTCATAGTTTTGATGTCTTCACTATTATTCTACAATGTAAAAAATAAAGAAAAACCCTTGAATGAGTAGGTGTGTCCAAACTTTTGACTGGTAGTGTACATATATAAATATGGAGACACACATATACACACACATGCATGCATGCACGTGTAGCACATGGAGATGTGTGAAACGTACTCCTCAGCCTTAAGTGTCCACGCTTGCGCCGCTCAAGAGCTAGCTTTTGAGTGGCGCAACCCGTAGATATGCTTGAGGGAGGACAGTCACGTGTGTTTGTGAAGTAGAGGTCCCGGTTTCGAGCCAGGTATGTGCCGAATCGGGAGGAAGTGGTACACACTAAGCAAGCAGCATGACGTCCTTTACGCACGCACGCACACACTCACTCAACCCACTTTCCACACACACACATACACACACATACACACAACCCCCCCCTCCCTCACACACATCCCCTCCCCCTCTCTTATCTTACCCTTCCTCTCCCTGTCTCCCTCCCTCCGTCCTTCCCCAGGCATCACCTTCCTGTCTGGCGGCCAGTCTGAGGAGGAGGCCTCCATCAACCTGAATGCCATGAACCAGTGTCCCCTTCACCGGCCCTGGGCCATCACCTTCTCCTACGGCCGCGCCCTGCAGGCCTCCGCCCTCAAGGCCTGGGGAGGCAAGCCAGAGAACGGCAAGGCCTGCCAGGAGGAGTTCATCAAGAGAGCCCTGGTATGACCCACACAGAGAGAAGAACATGAGGGAGGGAGGGAGGGAGATACGAGGGGTGGCATTGAGACCTGGGTTCAAATAGTAGTATTTGTTTTCTTTCAAATACTTTGATTGAGCGTTTCATTGAGCCTGCCTGCCAGGAGTGTCAGGTGGGCGGGATTTGCACTTTCGGCATTATTCAATTTGTTCCATTGCACCAGGCAAGCAAAGTGTTCCTAGATACACTTTTAACCATGATAACTCCCCCAAAATATTATTAATCTATCAAGTGACTCTAATGCAGCACAGCTGTCAATTCTCAGAGTCAGGTTAAGGCATTTATATAGTAAGCCTGATGGTACTTTGTGAATAGTTCAACAGTAGCAGTGAATACAGACTGAAATACATGGTACAAGGTTCTTATAATTATTGTGACCCGCTGTGATAACAAACTACAGCAGGGCTATTCAACTAGCAGCCGGTTTATACATTTATAATGGAACTTTGATCAATTATTTTTAGTTTTTTTTAAGGAGTGGGGCATTCCCACTCCTTGTGTATTTTTCTTTATTGGCATTAGAGACAGTGAGAGAAAGACAGGAAAGATTGGAGAGAGGTTTGTGCCAGAAGGGCGTGGGCCGGATCTGGATCCACGCCAAGACAGTATATATGTGGCCCTAACCGCTACACCACCTCAGGCTACCCCTTTGATCAATTCGGAACATTAATTAAAAAAACATTTAAAAAAAGATATGATATTTAGTGCCAAAATGAGCCCTCTGTCAGTATTCTCCAGTAGGAGAATCTGTTTTCCTGTAGTCCCGCCCATTAAGTGCTGTCAATTAATATCCCCCAACATACAGCCAATCGCGGCTGCAAACATCTGGCAGTGCCACCGCACGAACATCACTTGTTTCGTAGTCATCATGATCTACTTTTACATAGTGATGTTAGGTGGCTAAGCAAGTGTAATGTTCTAAAGAGAGTATGTGAGCTTAGGGAGGAGATAGTTGCTTTTTTCCGTGATTGCCGCCACAAGAAAGCCAACACAAATCTAGCAAAAATGCTTGATAGGAAGTTCGTAGCACAGGTTTGTTTTTTGAGTGATCTGCAATCACTTGAATGGACTTTATTTGGTACTACAGGGAAGGAATAAAATAGTTATTGACATGATTGAAAAAATTACTGCTTTTCAAAAGAAATGTGTTATTCTCTCCTCTGATTTGAGCCCAAACAAAATGCTCAATTTCCCTACACTCAGGGCTCGAATTGAGCAGAATATCATATGTTGGGCAGCAAGAGCATGCAGCTCAAACAACTGGTTGTCCCATGGAGCAGTTTACAGACGAAAGACAGCGGTAGAGTAGTTAAATTAAACTCGTTTTTCATCATTCATAAAAAGAATGCATCACAGGTTTGTATTTCCTGCGACTTTCTGAAGTAACGCCTGTTTGTGTGCGCCCGTATGTTGTGTAGCCAGTTAGAATGCCGAAACAGTCATTTTTAAGGCTTTCCCAAAAAATCTTCCCAATTAAATGTTGACTCCAAAGTAGGCCTACCTGACAGAATGATATCATGAGGGTTTGTAGCCTATAAATCGGGTGGTCATTTGTTTTTGCAAACAGTACTACAAACACTTTATAAACCTAATAAAGTAAGGCCATGGGGGTGTGAACCTACTGTTCCTATAACAAGATAGCAAGAGGAAGTGGAGCTAAGGCTCCATGTGTTCTTGTGTGGGGAGACAGAGGGTCTGTACTAATCGTTGTCTTTTATCTGTGTCTTCTACTTTCTGTCACATACCATCTCTTTCTCCATCTTACTTTCTTCTCACTCTCCCATATCCGCTCTCTCCTCTCTCTCACTCACTCACTCTTTCTTTCTCTCTCACTCACTCTTTCTTTCTCTCTCTCCTCTATCTCTCTTGTTTACAGAACAACAGCAAGGCCTGTCAGGGCAAGTACGTTTCCTCTGGAGACAGGGGCGCCGCCGGCGGAGAATCCCTCTATGTGGCCAACCACGCCTATTAAGTATGGACCCACCCCTTTCAATATCAAACCACATCCCCATTTCCTCACACTATCCACTCAGCTGATACAGTTCTGGGCTGACCCCACCCCCTTCATGGGTCTATTCCTGTTACTCTTTTCTTCCCAAAACTCTTTCCCTCTTTCACTTTTTTATATATATTTTTTGCTTTGGACTTGTGATGTCACTGTTATGTTATGTTTAATGCAGGAGCGTTGTGTGTTTCGTCACCTCAAACCCCTCCTCCCCCAAGAGAAGAATCTGTGATCCTCTGCCCCTAGTCACTCCCCCTTCGCTGCTGAGCTTGAGCTCCACCTCTTTGTCCCCACCCCCCCTCTACTTACAAGCTCCTCCCCAGACTATCCCTCGTGATTCAGTGTTGTCATCTTGATGATTCCTAAGTACATGTGCCTTCTTCTCTCAACTGAAACAACCACTGGAGGAAGACCTTGTAGAGTATATTAATAATGTATGATATTCTATACACTGGAAATAGAAATAAAGAATCATATTCACTAAATGCACTTTTGTGATATCCTGTTTTGGGTTTGGGCAGACTGCCTGCTCTAAAGCAACTGCTAGGTGGGGGTGTAACTACCATTTATAAGTGACAGCCGGGTCAGAAATTCACAGCATGTCATGCTGTAGCCATAAAAACATGGACAAGGACGATACACATTAGTCTAAGGAATACAGTAATATTGTAGATGCCAACCGACCGGCAATGAATGACACATTTGAACAGTCACAATATCAGCCTCACACCCACAGCAGTTAAAACAACATACTCACACACAGGTTGATTCTTTCAGAGTTGACTAAATAATTATTGCAGTATGAATACTCACAGTCAATAATCAACGAGTAGTTTACTCACAAACAGTATCAATAGTCCCGATATCATTCATCAGTAACTTCTTTGAGCTACACAAGGTAAACAAAGCAAGGCTTGCTGTCATACCTTGTCCATAGACTGCGTACAGGGTAAGGAAACCATTGCCAATTTGTAATGTCTATTTGTGAATTTGGGTGAACTATCCCTTTAACAAAAGTCACAAGTCACAGAGATTTTGGTTCAGCTGAGATAAAGAAGAATATAAAAAGAGGGATGGACTAATGTCCTATTATAAACAGTCAGGATGACCTCAGCAGAAGCCTGGTGTCGGAGTTAATAATCTGGATGAAGTCCATGTAGCTAGCCAACCGGGTGTAGACTCCAGGGAAGACTTCTCTACCGCAGCCTTTCCCAAAACTCGTGATTCCCACCTGGACAAACTGACCAGCAGAGAGACGCACCAACGGCCCACCAGAGTCCCCCTGAAAAGTGGACAAGAGAAACCACAAGTAAGACTGTGTTCCTTCAAGTGATGCAGTACCTGACAGGTGTCCTTTCCACCCTCCCAGAACCCAGCACACATGTCAAAGGTGAGAACAGAATACGCTTCCAGGCAAGCATACTCCTTAATGAGTTAATGCGGGACACTCAGCTGCTGCAGGATCTTATCGGCAGACAACGGACCTGGAGAACATGAGAGGGGGACAGAGAGGGTAAACGATAAAATAAGGGATCTAGAGTAAAAAAATAAAGAAGGAGAAAGAGAGGGAGGAGAACAAGAATAGGGGGATGAAGAAAAGCTATTAGCATCTGGAAATAACATCTACTGGTTGTCCAGTAGATCCCCTTGCCTTTTTCCCTTTATCCAGATTACAACCTGTCACTTTCCGTTAATTGAAAATGGAACCATCTTCAAAATATCGCCCTTTATTAAACATACAAAGCTGGTTGCAATTCCAGTTTCATCCCCCAGAAAAGACAGAACAAATATTATTAAACTCAAATATACTAATTGATTAAATAAAAACATTGTTTATGCATTTATTTTAATTTTAGGGAATTATCTTTGTGAATGATATTAGGAATGGTGGAGTTATGTCACACGTGCTGTTAACAAAAATATATGGAAATGTTTGTGCTATCCAGAATTACAACCAACTGATTGCAGCATTACTGCAAAAAAATGGAAGGGGGAGAAGAAATTGAACTTTTTTATCTGCCCAACGTTTACAAAAACTATTTGTTATAAATCGACAAATTTACCAGTTTCATTTGAGGTACAAAATGTTGACAGCGGCGCCATACAGGTTGCAAAATAGTATTTTCGATGTGCCGATTCCATGGTACATAGTTTATGAACTGATACACAAAACAATGCTTGATTCAAAACTTGTTTTTTCAATATAAGTTATTATACAAAATTCTTGCCACCAACAGAATGTTATGTACAGTTGAAGTCGGAAGTTTACATACACCTTAGCCAAATACATTTTAACTCAGTTTTTCACAATTCCTGACATTTAATCCTAGTAATCTTAGGTCAGTTAGGATCACCACTTTATTTTAAGAATGTGAAATGTCAGAATAATAGTAGCGAGTGATTTATTTCAGCTTTTATTTATTTCATCACAATCCCAGTGGGTCAGAAGTTTACATACACTCAATTAGTATTTGGTAGCATTGCCTTTAAATTGTTTCACTTGGGTCAAACATTTCGAGTAGCCTTCCACAAGCTTCCCACAATACGTTGGGTGAATTTTGGCCCATTCCTCCTGACAGAGCTGGTGTAACTGAGTCAGGTTTGTAGGCCTCCTTGCTCGCACACGCTTTTTCAGTTCTGCCCACAAATGTTCTATAGGATTGAGGTCAGGGCTTTGTGATGGCCACTCCAATACCTTGACTTTGTTGTCCTTAAGCCATTTTGCCACAACTTTGGAAGTATGTTTGGGGTCATTGTCTATTTGGAAGACCCATTAGCGACCAAGCTTTAACTTCCTGACTGATGTCTTGAGATGTTGCTTCAATATATCCACATAATTTTCCTTCCTCATGATGCCATCTATTTTGTGAAGTGCACCAGTCCCTCCTGCAGCAAAGCACCCCCACAACATGATGCTGCCACCCCCGTGCTTCACATTTGGGATGGTGTTCTTCGGTTTGCAAGTCCCCCTTTTTCATCCAAACATAACGATGGTCATTATGGCCAAACAGTTCTATTTTTGTTTCATCAGACCAGAGGACATTTCTCCAAAAAGTACGATCTTTGTCCCCATGTGCAGTTGCAAACCGTAGTCTGGCTTTTTTATGGCGGTTTTCGAGCAGTGGCTTTCTTCCTTGCTGAGCAGCCTTTCAGGTTATGTTGATATAGGACTCGTTCTACTGTGGATATAGATAATTTTGTACCTGTTTCCTCCAGTATCTTCACAAGGTCCTTTGCTGTTGTTCTGGGATTGATTTGCACTTTTCGCACCAAAGTACGTTCATCTCTAGGAGACAGAACGTGTCTCCTTCCTGAGTGGTATGACGGCTGCGCGGTCCCATGGTGTTTATACTTGCGTACTATTGTTTGTACAGATGAACGTGGTACTTTCAGGCGTTTGGAAATTGCTCCCAAGGATGAACCAGACTTGTGGAGGTCTACAAATGTTTTTCTGAGGTCTTGGCTGATTTCTTTTCATTTTCCCATGATGTCAAGCAAAGAGGCACCGAGTTTGAAGGTAGGCCTTGAAATACATCCACAGGTACACCTCTGATTGACTCAAATTATGTCAATTAGCCTATCAGAAGCTTCTAAAGCCATGACATCATTTTCTGGAATTTTCCAAGCTGTTTAAAGGCACAGTCAACTTCTGACCCACTGGAATTGTGATGCAGTGAATTATAAGTGAAATAATCTGTCTGTAAACAATTGTTGGAAAAATTACTTGTGTCATGCACAAAGTAGATGTCCTAACCGACTTGCCAAAACTATAGTTTGTTAACAAGAAATTTGTGGAGTGGTTGAAAAACGAGTTTTAATGACTCCAACCTAAGTGTATGTAAACTTCCGACTTCAACTGTATATGGGGCATACAACCAACCATCTCAGCTCTGCAGATTTTGCTGCGAAGAGACAGAATCATTAGATAACTTATGGTGGTATTGCCCCTATGTATTTTGTTTCCGTTCACAGGTTCAGGAATGGCTGAAAAATCATATTTACCTAAAAGTAACCCTACAAATAGCACTGTTGGAAGCTTTGGAAAGCCAATCAACAATATAATAATACCCTTAGAAAATATATTCTTCTTTAACTTACAATCTGTAGATACTATGCGATTAGAAAGGTTCTGAATTTTTGTGAAACATCACAGCACAGTTGAAAATATATGGCACATGGAAATTATAAGAGGGTGGTTTATGAAGATAGGTGGGATGGACTGAGAGTAGCTGAGAGGTGAGTTTAAAAGCTCATGATCTAAAAACACTATATAATGTATACAGTATCTATCCAGATGTAATGTACAGTTTATAAAATAACTATATTCTCGCTATGTAACCAATGTGTAAAAAAAAGTGTATGTAAAATGTGTGTAGAATGTACAGGTAAAATAATAATAAAAAAAGGTTAAAAAAAAGTTATTTTTGTCCTCCGAAGAAGGGTGGTGGTACAGCTCCTATAGGCTGTGTACGCCCAGGTGAGCACAGGACTGCTCCGGTTTTACATTCTTATTGCTGATTCATTCACAGACAAACAAAACACATAAATATTGTGAATTTCATACAAACTCTGGCAGATCTTTGAGGATTCTCAACCTGCTAGGAGTTGATAAAATCACCATCCCTGGAGAGAAAGTAACTTTTCTGATTAATTTAAAATATACCAGATAGGTCACAAGTTCACATGTTCTACATGTAAACTATCACACACAAACACTTATGTGTCCACAGTGTGCAGCGGTGAGCACCCACCCCTCAGTGAGGAGGGATCCGCCACATAGGAAAGTCTCCATGCCCTTGGTGATAAACAGGTAGGCCATCCATGGCTACCGGCCCACTGGAGCATCCTCTCCCCCCACAATGGAGCTCTGAGCATGGGGCACAAACAACCCTGGGGAAGGGGTGTTGGAGGGTGAAAATAAAGTCAGTGTGTCATTGTCACATGGATTTGATACCTTTCTCTCATCAGCACACACAGGTTAACTGTCAGTACAGCTAAACCAGTTAAGCCTAGCTTAGGTGACGGGAAGGTGACTTTACTGGCAGCTTTAAGCGAATAACTTTTTTACTCATAAATCTGCTTTTTACAGTATTCTTAAGATTATGGTTTGATAGCTACCGACCCATGTCCAGAATATTTCAATATTAAAATAAACTTGAGATGTTGCGTTTTTAAGACCGCACCTGCAGCATCATGGACCAGCAGAACTACTGACAGTAGTCACCAAAAACCCATAGCTCTTCCCATCAACATCCAACCAACCAGACAACTGTTTGATAGATAGACACACTGACTGACTGATGTCCATCTTTATAGGAGAGCATGCTCAGATTACATCAATGTTACACACGTGCAATCTGATTAACAGTTCAAATTTAAGCAGGATGCTTATCTGGTTGCTGATAAAATAATGCTTGTACAGCAGATGTTCAATTTTTTTTTATACACACTGAAGGCTAGCATGATGTGGTGAAATTTGAACCTCAAGCAATTAAATCAAATAAAAAGTGTCCACTGCCATGATCTCTTGTGATCACATGATCTTATGTGAAGTTACATTTGAAGCAACATGTGATAACATGAAACTACACGTGATAACATGTCAGCACGTGAAAACGTGTTTTTGGAACACTTCACATTTGACATTTCACATGTAAAAACAGGTTTTTGGAACACTTCACATTTGCACATTTATTAAAGATACAAATCAGAAAACCTTATTTACATAAGTATTCAGACCCTTTGCTATGAGACTCGAAATTGAGCTCTGGTGCATCCTGTTTCCATTGATCATCCTTGAGATGTTTCTACAACCTGATTGGAGTCCACCTGCGGTAAATTCAATTGATTGGACTTGATTTGGAAATGCACACACCTGTCTATATAAGGTCCCACAGTTGACAGTGCATGTCAGCGCAAAAACCAAGCCATGAGGTTGAAGGAATTGTCCGTAGAGCGCCAAGACAGGATTATGTCAAGGCACAGATCTGGGGAAGGGTACCAAAAAATGTCTGCAGCATTGAAGGTCCCCATGAACACAGTGGCCTCCATTCTTAAATGGAAGAAGTCTGGAACCACCAAGACTCTTCCTAGAGCTGGCCGCCCGGCCAAACTGAGCAATCGGGGGAGAAGGGCCTTGGTCAGGGAGGGGACCAAGAACCTGATGGTCACTCTGACAGAGCTCTAGAGATCTTCTGTGGAGATGGGAGAACCTTCCAGAAGGACAACCATCTCTGCAGCACTCCACTAATCAGGCTTTTATGGTAGAGTTGCCAGACGGAAGCCACTCCTCAGGAAAAGGCACATGACAGCCCGCTTGGAGTTTGCCAAAAGGCACCTAAAGGACTCAGACCATGAGAAACAAAATTCTCTGGTCTGATGAAACCAAGATTTAACTATTTGACCTGAATGCCAGGCATCATGTCTGGAGGAAACCTGGCACCATCCCTACGGTGAAGCATGGTGGTGGCAGCATCATGCTGTGGGGATGTTTTTCAACGGCAGGGACTGGGAGACTAGTCAGGATCGAGGGAAAGATTAATGGATTAAAGTACAGAGAGATCCTTGATGAAAACATTCTCCAGAGCACTCAAGACCTCAGACTGGGGCGAAGTTTCACCTTCCAACAGGACAATGACCTTAAGCACACAGCCAAGACGATGCAGGAGTGGCTTTGAGACAAGTCTCTGAATGTCCTTGAGGGGCCCAGCCAGAGACCTGAAAATAGCTGTGCAACAACGCTCTCCATCCAACCTCAGAGCTTGAGAGGATCTGCAGAGAAGAATTGGAGAAACTCCCCAAATACAGGTGTGCCAAGCTTGTAGCGTCATACCCAAGAAGACTTGAGGCTGTAATTACTGCCAAAGGTGCTTCAACAAAGTACTGAGTAAAGGGTCTGAATACTTATGTAATTGTGATATTTAAGTTAACTTTTTAAAAATACATTTGCACAAATTTATAAAAACCTGTTTTTGCTTTGTCATTATGGGGTATTTATTGTGTGTAGATTGATGAGGGAAAAAACGATTTAATCCATTTTAGATTAAGGCTGTAACGTAACAAAATGTGGAATAAGTTAAGGGGTCTATACTTTCCGAATACACTGTATGTGTCAACGATGTAAGTTGGAAACACTATGTTAAAAGCACTGTGTGTGTATCATAATGACACATTTTTGTTTTCACACTGGAAGTGTTCCAAAAACACGTTTTCACATTTGCAATTTCACATGTGAAATCATGTGGTTATTCCGTAAGGGTCGTTTCCAACCATAGTGAATGTGTTTATCCACTATACAGACGAACCAGGCAAGGCTGTGCATTCTCTTTTATTTTCTCCTAAGAACCATTAACCTGCCTCATCAGAGCCGAGGACAATATCCAAGGAATTCAAGTGAAGAATTGTCTGAGTCAACCTTCTATCCTTATGGTATATTATTGACAGTTGAAAATCCAGAAACCTATTTGAAGGCTGTGATGATAAACAGAGTTTCAGGGTGACCTAGGCCTCAGCAGGAGCCTGGGTGTTGGAGTGAATCTTCTGCTGGATGAAGTCCATGTAGCCATGCAGGTGTAGACTCCAGGGAAGCCTTGCAATGCCCAAAACTCACAAAGTTGAGTTTATTTATTTAGCACATAAAGAAAACATCATACAGAAGAAAGGTCAAACATTACAGTGCAGGGAGAGGGGAATAAACCCAAGTTCAAACTAAATAATGAAAACAGAAAATCGATTAACAAGACATTACATGAAAAACAGAAAGGTAAGACAAGAAGAGAGAGTGAAGAGTAAAATGATAAAAATAGGGGTGTCACGTTGCAAAATGATTAGAAGACAGGCGCAGGAATACATATTAGGGGTTTTATTACTCCACCCAACACAAACACGTGTATATATACAGTTGAAGTCGGAATTTTACATACACCTTAGCCAAATACATTTAAACTCAGTTTTTCACAATTCCTGACATTTAATCCTAGTAATAATTCCCTGTCTTAGGTAAATTAGGATCATCACATTATTTTAAGAATGTGAAATGTCAGAATAATAGTAGAGAGAATGATTTATCTCAGCTTCTATTTATTTCATCGCATTCCCAGTGGGTCAGAAGTTTACATACACTCAATTAGTATTTGGTAGCATTGCCTTTAAATTGTTTAACTTGGGTTAAATGTTTCGGGTAGCCTTCCACAAGCTTCCCACAATAAGTTGGGTGAATTTTGGCCCATTCCTCATGACAGAGCTGGTGTAACTGAGTCAGGTTTGTAGGCCTCCTTGCTCGCACACACTTTTTCAGTTCTGGCCACACATTTTCTATAGGATTGAAGTCAGGTCTTTGTGATTGCCACTCCAATACCTTGACTTTGTTGTCCTTAAGCCATTTTGCCACAACTTTGGAAGTATGCTTGGGGTCATTGTCCATTTGGAAGACCCATTTGCGATCAAGCTTTAACTTCCTGACTGATGTCTTGAGATGTTGCTTCAATATATCCACATAATTTTCCTTCCTCATGATGCCATCTATTTTGTGAAGTGCACCAGTCCCTCCTGCAGCAAAGCACCCCCACAGCATGATGCTGCCACCCCTGTTCTTCACGGTTGGGATGGTGTTCTTCGGCTTGCAATCTACCCCCTTTTTCCTCCAAACATAACGATGGTCATTATGGCCAAACAGTTCTATTTTTGTTTCGTCAGACCAGAGGACATTTCTCCAAAAAGTACGATCTTTGTCCCCATGTGCAGTTGCAAACCGTAGTCTGGCTTTTTTATGGCGGTTTTCGACCAGTGGCTTCTTCCTTGCTGAGCGGCCTTTCAGGTTATGTCGATATAGGACTCGTTTTACTGTGGATATAGATACTTTTGTACCTGTTTCCTCCAGCTTCTTCACAAGGACCTTTGCTGTTGTTCTGGGATTGATTTGCACTTTTCGCACCAAAGTACGTTCATATCTAGGAGACAGAACGCGTCTCCTTCCTGAGTGGTATGACGGCTGCGTGGTCCCATGGTGTTTTTACTTGCGTACTATTGTTTGTACAGATTAACGCGGTACCTTCAGGTGTTTGGAAATTGCTCCCAAGAATGAACCAGACTTGTGGAGGTCTACAATTTTTTTTCTGAGGTCTTGGCTGATTTATTTAGATTTTCCCATGATGTCAAGCAAAGAGGCACTGAGTTTGAAGGTAGTCCTTGAAATACATCCACAGGTACACCTCCAATTGACTCAAATGATGTCAATTAGCCTATCAGAAGCTTCTAAAGCCATGACATAATTTTCTGGAATTTTCCAAGCTGTTTAAAGGCACAGTCAACTTAGTGTATGTAAACTTCTGACCCACTGGAATTATGATACAGTGAATTATAAGCATCGAACAGCCCAGTTGGTCAGGAAGTTAGGAACCAATATACACAATCAGTTAGGAAAGCAAAGGCTAGCTCTTTCAAACAGAAATTTGCATCCTGTAGCACTAACTCCAAAAGGTTTTGGGACACTGTAAAGTCCATGGAAAATAAGAGCACCTCCCAACAGCCCACTGCACTGAGGCTAGGAAACACTGTCACCACCGATAAATCTACAATAATCGAGAATTTCAACAAGCATTTTGCTACGGCTGGCCATGCTTTCCACCTGGCTACCACTACCCCGGCCACCAGCTCTGCACCCTCCGCTGCAACTTGCCCATGCCCCCCCTGCTTCTCCTTCGCACAAATTCAGACAGCTGATGTTCTGAAAGAGCTGAAAAATCTGGACCCCTACAAATCAGCTGGGCTAGACAATCTGGACCCTTTCTTTCTAAAATTAGCAGCCGAAATTGTCGCAACCCCTATTACTAGCCTGTTCAACCTCTCTTTCGTAACGTCTGAGATCCCCAGAGATTGGAAAGCTGCCGCGGTCATCCCCCTCTTCAAAGGTGGTGACACTCTAGATCCAAACTGTTACAGACCTATATCCATCCTGCCCTGCCTTTCGAAAGTATTTGAAAGCCAAGTTAACAAACAGATCACCGACCATTTCGAATTCCACCGTACCTTCTCCGCTATGCAATTCGGTTTCCGAGCTGGTCATGGGTGCACCTCAGCCACGCTCAAGGTCCTAAACGATATTATAACCGCGATCGATAAAAGACAGTTCTCTGCAGCCGTCTTCATCGACCTGGCCAAGGCTTTCGACTCTGTCAACCACCGCATTCTTATTGGCAGACTAAATAGTCTTGGTTTCTCAAATGACTGCCTCGCCTGGTTCACCAACTACTTCTCAGAAAGAGTTCAATGTGTCAAATCGGAGGGCCTGTTTTCTGGACCTCTGGCAGTTCAATTCTCGGGCCGACTCTATTCTCTGTGTATATCAATGATGTCATTCTTGCTGCTGGTGGCGCTCGGATCCACCTCTATGCGGACGACACCATTTTGTATACATCTGGCCCTTCATTGGACACTGTGTTAGCAAACCTCCAAACGAGCTTCAACGCCATACAACACTCCTTCCGTAGCCTCCAACTGCTCTTAAACACTAGTAAAACTAAATGCATGCTCTTCAACCGAACGCTGCCTGCACCCGCCCACCCGACTAGAATCACTACTCTTGGCGGGTCTGACCTAGAGTATGTGGACAACTACAAATACCTAGGTGTCTGGTTAGACTGTAAACTCTCCTTCCACTCACATTAAGCATCTCACTCATGCTGCCAAACATGCCCTCGTAAAACTGACTATCCTACCGATCCTTGACTTCGGCGATGTCATTTACAAAATAGCCTCTAACACTCTACTCAGCAAATTGGATGTAGTCTATCACAGTGCCATCCGTTTTGTCACCAAAGCTCCATATACTACCCACCATTGTGACCTGTACGCTCTTGTTGGCTGGCCCTCACTACATTTCGTCGCCAAACCCACTGGCTCCAGGTCATCTATAAATCACTGCTAGGCAAATCCCCGTCTTATCTTAGCTCACTGGTCACCATAGCAACACCCACCCGTAGTCTGCGCTCCAGCAGGTATATCTCACTGGTCATCCCCAAAGCCAACATCTCCTTTGGCCGCCATTCCTTCCAGTTCTCTGCTGCCAATGACTGGAACGAACTGCAAAAATCTCTGAAGCTGGAGACTCTTATCTCCCTCACTAACTTTAAGCATCAGTTGTCAGAGCAGCTTACCGATCACTGCACCTGTACACAGCCATTCTGAAATTAGCCCACCCAACTACCTCATCCCCATATTGTTATTTATTTTGCTAATTTGCACCCAGTATCGCTATTTGCACATCATCTTTTGCACATCTATCATTCCAGTGTTAATACGAAATTGTAACTATTTTGCACTATGTCCTATTTATTGCCTTACCTCCATAACTTACTACATTCGCACACACTGTATATATATTTTCTGTTGTATTTTTGACTTTATGTTTTGTTTACCCCATATGTAACTCTGTGTTGTTGTTTTTATCACACTGCTTTGCTTTATCTTGGCCAGGTCGCAGTTGTAAATTAGAACTTGTTCTCAACTGGCTTACCTGGTTAAATAAAGGTGAAATAAAAAAATAATAATAATCAGGGGGAATGGGAACCAGGTGTGCGTAATGAGACAAGACAGTCCGGGGTTGGTGGTAATGATCCATGTCAGTGACGCCTAGAAAGCCGGTGACGTAGACCTCCGGAACTGGTGAACGGAATGAGCAGCAGTACCGGGGGGATCCGTGACAAGGGATGGGTACTACTGTGACGGGTAGTTGTGATGACTGGGATTGGGCCAAAAGGTACTGTTTTAATAGTTGTGTTTTTTTTAAACTGTTAATGGATGTGTGATTTGTCAGATGTCCAGGTTGGTTATTCCAAAACAGTGGTCCTTGAATATTAATGAGAATTGTCCTTGGGTTGTCCTGTAAAAAGCAGAATGAAGATGATTAGCAGATCTGGTCACATGGCAGCTGCCGCCATAAACAACATACCAGGAAATGAATCACTCTTCAAGTACATAAACAGGATGAGACTGAGTGTAAGGGTTCCAGTAAACAAAGTTTGAAATTGCCCTCCAGCCCATGGTACAAGACGTGTAAGACACGCTCTCGGTTCAGCATTCAACAAAAAAGAATCCGAAGCTCCGCTTGTGCAAAAATCATAATTAACATTTATTATAACGAAACTGAGATTTACATAGCACAAGCCTCTTTGATCTCTAACAGCTATTTGTCTTTGAAGGTCCAAAAACAAAGCAATCGGGTAGCAAAAGCATAAACTGCGGGTGTAGGCTCGGCCCTAATTTACGTGCTGTCTGTCACCTCTGGCTGCAAGGCAAATGGCCCAAGACAATGCCCAACACAGGCGGTTGGTGGCACCTTAATTGGGGAGGACGGGCTCGTGGTAATGGCTGGAGCGGAATCAGGGGAATGGTATCAAATACATTGAACACACGGTTTCCATGTGTTTGATGCCATTCCATTTGCTCTGTTCCAGCCATTATTATTAACTGTCCTCCCATCAGCAGCCTCCTGTGATGCCAAAGGACCTGTCAGCCATTCCCCCGTCAAGGGGTAAAAATGTATCTCTCTCTACAGTATCCATACGACTGACTATTGAATGTGTGATAGAATAATACTATAGTATCCATTGTATTTATGTTTTCAATAAACATTTGGCAATGAAATATAGTTTACATTTCGTCAACCCCATCTGTTTTGCTCCATAGTTGCACATGCATAGGTTTTGTTGCTAGACAACCTACCCGTCTATACCATAATTGTGACTGCGGACACAAAACAATTACCAATAATATACACTAGATGGAGCCAAAGTTCCATTTATTGTCCACAATTGTCCATTATGACGCAAAAAATATATGTAAAAAAATATTCTAATTGTCCAAGGAACGTCAGTGTACATGTATGTGTGAGGGGGGATTGCTGGTTTATTCTGAGGCCCCCAGCAGTTAGCTGCTAGCTAGGAGTCCAATTAATGTTCAACATAGCGCAGACTTGTTTAATTTCAAATTATGTCGTTATATTTACCATTTGTATGTGACGCGAACCTCATACACAACAATCCACATGAGGTTTTTTCAATACACTGTTGATGCCAGCATATTCCGCCACTTGTCGTTCAGCAACCAAGTCTCTGGGCTACAGAAAACAATTTGTCAACGTCCATGGAGGATATCATGTAGCTCGGGGCCCCGTGTAGCTCAGTTGGTAGAGCATAGCGCTTGCAACGCCAGGGTTGTGGGTTCGTTTCCTACGGGGGGCCAGTATGAAAATGTATGCGCTCACTAACTGTAAGTCGCTCTGGATAAGAGCGTCTGCTAAATGACTAAAATGTAAATGTAATGTCTGCGTCATTATTTACACCGAGCTGCATGTTAGTGATCCCCAGCTTTGCATTCTCTTTGATCTGGTCCTCCATGAGGTTGACCAATGGCAAGAAATTGGGTTCTCGATCCGTCCCATTTTCTTGACTACCAGCAGGGGCTAGCTGATAAATCCAGCTCTCTCTTGCCAACCCAGTCGGAAGAAGAGCGAATACATCTTCTCTCCCAAGAAAAGCCTTGAATGCAGTTATTTGCTTTTCTTTCAATTAAGTTATGCCTTCCAGTTCTGATATAACTGCTGCTATAGCAGAATCAACACCAAGCTCCTCAAGAGCAGTCATTGTTGTTAGGATTTTTGACTTCGCGCCCAGTACAGGCGCTTCTTGTTGTTCAACTCTCTCTCTCTACCGCACCTGCTATTTCAACCTCTAAAAGCCCGGCTTTGAAAAGCCAAGTGACATTTTCTCCTGATGTACTGACCTGTTGCAACCTCTACAACCACTGTGATTATTATTTGACCCTGCTGGTCATCTATGAACGTTTGAACATCTTGGAGAAAAATCTGGCCTTAATGGCCATGTACTGTTATAATCTCCACCCGGCACAGCCGGAAGGGGACTGGCCACCCCTCAGAGTCTGGTTCCTCTCTAGGTTTCTTCCTAGATTTCTGCCTTTCTAGGGAGTTTTGCTTGCCGCTGTGCTTCTACATCTGCATTGCTTGCTGTTTGGGGTTTTAGGCTGGGTTTCTGCTGATGTAGAAGCACATTTGATTGATAGATTGATTGATCAGAGGACGCTGATTGGTCCAGCCATATACGGTGGAGGGAAGGGAGGGGCTAGCACCCAGAGGCCTTCAAGAGTACAGAAATGGACCTGGGCTTTTCCCATTCAGACCCGATATGCAGAGAGAGACCCGTTCCGAACAGACCCGAGGACAACTAGACCCGTTGAGTATAAACCTGGTCGTATCCAGACCTGGTCCGATCCGATCCGAGTGAGGGAAGCTACTTTATTAACCAGAGCTGAAATAACGCGAGGGAGAGGAGGTAGAAAGTGGTGCTGCCCTAACAGGGGCCGTGCTGTGTGTGTATGTGTGTAGGCTACTATGAGCGTGAGCGAGTGACAAGGGTGCAGGGATAGACGAGAGACAGTAACCAACCACCTTGGTTATTTATCATCCAATATGATTACGTAGTACCTGTCTTGACTGCATCAAACCTGGAGAAGCTAGTTAACCTAGCATGCGCTTTCTCGTCCTACACAGTTACAAACAACAACAACTCCATTTAGAATGTTAAGTTCCAGCCTACCTCTTGGCTCTTGGTCGTTGTAGCCTATCCTTCTCCTTTAGCTTTTAATTCCATCATTTTAATTTCATCTTCCATTGATTAGATATCTCCTAACTTTTGCCACACACGGAGGCTCTATGTCTGTAGCCTATTGCCGCTTTGATGACTTATGATTGGCCAACAACAAGCTACATGCCACTCTTGTGAAAAGCAAGAGCAGCAACATAAACAATACCATTTCCCTCTCTCTCTCTACTGCAGCAGTTGGTTTCGGATCTGTATGGGTCCTTCCGGACAAGTCAGTTAAAATTACACATACCCGAGACGCGTGACAATCAGATCCGACCCAGACCTGTGACATTATTTCGAATTCTGGATCCGGACTCACTCAGGTCCCGGATCGGGTCTCGGATATTCGGGTACAGGTGGATCCGTGAAGACCTCTAGCACACAGTGTCCTTCGCTCCTGCCTGCCGAACACCAGCCCTCGCTGTCGTTAACATAACTGCGGGAAAGCAGTGCCCGACAGGTGGGGCGAAAGATACTGTCTACCGTTGTCCTAGCTAGCTAGATAGCTTCCTGCAGATGCAGGAATGCCCACATGCAGGAGCACCCCGAATTGCGGGCCACAATTACACCCCAAGTGAAGATTATTCCACACCTCTTTACTGTACCTCTTCCGTTTTTGTTTTCAATGAGACAGAACAAGTCCACTCCAACATTTGTGAATGGCGGCATATCTGATATGAGCCTTTCCAGTGGCAAATCCGCCATTTTAGATCTCCAATCAAGCAATCTATTGGGCATCATAGGTGTGAAGATAGATAGTATTGTAATGTACTGTAATTGCTGTGCGCCCTCATTCCCAATTTACATAATATTTTAGGCTAATTATTACATGGTTATTAAAGCAGGGGGTGAGAAGTACTAACTGTAGGCCTACTACATCCTAAATGAATGAATACCCCAAATGGAGTCCTGTGAGGTTGTTTGGAAGTGGTCCTTGAAACAGTCCAGGTAAAGGTTATTTTTGAACACAGGCTGATTTGGAATTGGTTGATGTTGTGAATGTTGAGGAGTCCCAGTAAATGGAATAATGGTATGAGCTTGTAAGTGCTTCTGAATTGGTGGCCAGTCCAACAACACGCTTTTGCAGCAGCAGAAGGTTGCAAATTCTGCTTTTGTATATGAGTGCCCATATCATATTGCAGTAAGAGAGAAATTGACATATTACAGTGTTGTTTAGATTAAGGATGGGTTTGACAGATCAAAAATGTTTTATTCTCCTGAGTACGTGCCTTCTTCTCACAACTGAATCAACCCCTGGAGGAAGACCTTGTATGGTATTCTATACACTGGAAATAACTTTTGTGATATCCTGTTTTGGGGTTGGGCAGACTGCATGCTCTCAAGAAACTGCTAGGTAGGGGTGTAGCTACCAGTCAGAATGGCGCCGGAGGAGATGGCTGCCGTTTTACGGACTCCTAACCAATTGTGCTATTGTGTGTGTTTTTTCGCATTATTTGTAACTTATTTTGTACATAATGTTTCTGCCACCGTCTCTTCTGACTGAAAAGAGCTTCTGGATATTAGGACAGCGATTACTTACCTCGTACTCCATTTGGCAATTTTGACCATAACTCTATCCTCCTGATTCCTGCTTACACGCAAAAACTAAAACAGGAAGCACCAGTGACTCGGTCAATAAAGAAGTGGTTAGATGACGCAGATGCTAAGCTACATGACTGTTTTGCTAGTGTCGTATATGATGAATGGTGGCAATTATTGCTGTCAACACAGAGTCCGTTATGCTGCATCGTGTGATGAGGCTTTTATTAAAATCACGAGTTTTACAGCATAGGTACAGACTCGCGATGTCCGGAGAACGGCTCCCCAGATTGCTATGGCCGTTCTGACGTCTCATCGTTTAACCCCTATTTATAAACAATGCAAAAAGAGGGGTGACTCCCTCTTCTGGCCAATCACCAGTCTCCCCTGGGGCATCACCCTCCAAACGCTACATTTGAACTAAGATCATAAAACAACATTCTTTGTTCCTCCAAAACATTTAACAAAGACATAATCTTCAGATACGATATTCCCCCCTTCGAGACGAAATAAACGTCTCGAAAACAAACAGAATAGGATTATGACTAGTAACAATTTATCTTATTGAGTATCTTTAACCTTAAACCAAACACATTCTCCTCTAGAGTGTAAATACCTTTCTATGAAATACCTGTTTATGAAGTGTGAATACATTACTATGACATATGAACAAATCTCTATGGAGTGTGAATACATTACTATGAAACATGAAGAAATCTCTATGGAGTGTAAGAGCGAAAAAACTGTCCGGCAGCCATCCATCCATATCAATCAAGACAGTAAAATTCTCTCACGGTCCCTCTGCCCCAGGCAACCACCGTCGGTACTCCAGATAACCTCATAACTCATGTAAATGCATTTGAAACTATGATGCAATTAAATACACATGTAAGCCCCTGCAAACAAAATCCTATCCATAAACATCCATTGTACGGCTGGTCAACCCATTGGACCGGACAATGAAACTCTCCCTTCCTAGCCTCTCTGTCCCTAAACATTCACCGAAATAAACAAAAACATCTAAGATCCTCACATGTATTCAATAACATCAAACATCATTCTACAAAATTAATACCTGAGACTATTACACAATTATGTATTACACATGTCTATATTTCATTGCAAACACTGGAATGTAGTCCACTACACTTCATCTCCCTGTAGTCTTGACTTCCAATGGATTGTTGATGATGGAATCGGCCACACCCTCCTTGTTTCATCTCCTCCAGTCATATTGTCCCTTCATATTGTCTTTGTTTGAGTATTTCAATCTCCACATGTTCCCCCAAATGCGTCTGGAATGAAAAGAAAAGAAACAACCAAACAGTATCTTTTGCAAAACAAACACTTTCAAATTAAACCTCAATTTCACCTAAGAATTTTAAAAAATGATATATAAATGATGTATGAATCACATAAACCTATTCCCCCCTTTGATTCATAAATCATACCAACATCACCCCAATATTGAAAAAAAAAATTTGAAAAATAATCAACTCATAAAAAATAAAAAAATAAAAATGATATTTATCCATCAGTAGTCCATCCATCTTCCTCCAGATCCGGAACAGTCAACACCGGCATCTGAGTGTTGTCTCCAGGAATCACTCTCCAACCTATCTCAATATCATAACTTTCTCAAAGATCAGTAACAAATTACAAACATCACAGTGTTATCAAAGCTGAAACTAAAATCTGACCCATCACTGCCCCTACTGGCCTAATTGATCTTGCAACCAAATCTTCTCAGATCTCCCAAACACATCCCTTATAATGCATCTATAACCCCAGTGATATTATCTGAAAGTCTAACTAATATTTATCACTATGATCTTCCCAAATGTTACACCATACCATGAATAAAGTCCCCCCTTCTCCCTTAGACTTATCCTTCAATGATAGGCTTGAAGCCTATGACATGTCCCTTTTCATCCTATTTTGAACTCTAGTTTCAAATCGATCTGTGTTCGGTGCTACTCCTCTTTTAATAGTAAAAGCCTCATATGGAAGCTTCAACGTTGACATTAACAACATCCTATCCATCCCTAATGTAAGAATAAATATACTTTTATCATCCCCAACCCTCTAAATATCTCTAAAATTCTCCATAGTCACATTGTCAGTCAAAAGCTAATCGTTTAACCATCAAAGTCCTGCTTTTCTTACTACCTGCTACCTAAAAAGTAACATATTTCTCATTACTACCCTTAAGGTCATGCTTATCCAAAGTTATCATATAACATCCCAATCTGATCTTCCCATAAACACACCCCTTACCTCATATGTTTTATTAGAATAAAACAACTTTTAGCCCTCAATGTTTCACCTGAATACTTCAGGATTCTGTTGTTACCTGCTTTTCCTTCCCCATTTAACAATTCCCAAATTAATTCACTTAACCCAATTCCACCTACCCCTAGGCTTAAACCACTGTTCTGACAACGACATTATTCTATCTGTCAATGACTGTTGCTGATACCACAGTTATGACAAATCATAAGACTGAACCACACCTGATAGAGGCCGCGCGACCGTCTAACATGTCTGGTGCTGGAATCCTCAACAGACATGGACCTTCAAGATTCCTCACTGATCTTACAGAATGAGTTAATCTATCTCTAATTTCCACAACAGAAGAACGAGCGGTACTGATCAGATACCTCTCCCTGTCTGTCATCAAAATCAAAGACCTCATCCTGTCCTCCATGATGAATCTATATTCTCTCTACTACTCTCTGTTCTCCTATTTTAACCCTATTCGTACTATCATTGACAGCACTCTCCATCCGTAACATAACCCCTGAGTCCTTCTTGCTAACCCCCTTTAATTTCAGAACAGTTGTTGTCGATGCCATACTCCCTACATCGTATCATTAATCCCTTCCAAAGTTACCATTAAAGTAGTTGATTTAGTTGCTGTATCAACCCTAATTACTTCTAGTGCAAAGGTTCCCATTATCCTCGGTGTATTATCTACTGTTGGAGTGACTCCTGTCCATTCAGTTCTACTCCTCCTGAACTCCCTCAATGACTGTGGAGGCTACAACAGACCTCAACTCTTCCATTATAAGCGTTACTTTGTGAATTACATAGCCCTTTAACCAATAATTCTTAACCGGAACAAATTCTAATGCTTGCACTAGATAAGTACACATATTCTCCCTGACCTTTCTCTGTAACATTACGCAACATAAGTGAACAGTCACTCCTAACCCTCTTCTAAACTATACCTCCTTTTACCTCTGGTCCTGATAACAATACTTATTCTCCATAATTATCTCTCCATATGGGAGAAACGTCCCCATCCTAAACCCTAATAAGTATTTTTCCCTAACATTGGTGCTGTATTGGTTCCCTTATAATCAAATGCGATATATTTATGGCTTTAATAACTGTCCATGTTGAAAGAGATAAATTGCTTCTCCCTGTTGTTCTAATAGACTGAAGTGTGAATGTCCTTAGTTACTCCTAGTTCTTCCCCCAATATAAAAGTTGTCTTTGCTTGTCCTTCCATCTATCACCACTAGTGTCACTTTTTCCACAAATCTCAGTCCTTTCTCTAAATCCCTGACTTTCAAACTTTTGATTACACAAAATACACCTATAATTACCTTGATCTTCCTGCTGGAAACTGTAACTATAGATACTCAATCACCCTCAATCTTCTCTTATCATTCAGCAACACATACTTTCTCAATGCATCTGCTCCTAACCGATCTAAACTCCTACCCTATCTTCCCACTAAACTTTAAAATGTCCTTCCTCACTGTTCTCTCTCTGTCTTACTACTAACTTTGAAACTTAGCTTACTGTCTCAGAGTTCTTTCAACCCTAATCTACTCCTAACTTATTTTAATCTAATCTTTTCTCTCATAACATTTACAACTTTTCCCCCTGATTTTCACAAAATCCCTTACCACCAAATGTTTAGAATATGTGATCGGGAAAGTTCCCCACCTGCTTCTGACTCATTACACACAGACTTGGCAAACGTCTAAACACCTTTTAGCCTAGCCTGAAATCCCTTAGTGTAAGAATGTAACCCAGAATAATAGTCACCCCCTTTTAACTTTATTTTCCCAGACAGATCGTCTAATAGACAGTCGTCTAGTGTACATTTTATTGTACAATTCAATTCAAACCATGCATCTCTTCCCAACACTGCCATAACAGCATCTTCTAATATTAGTACCTTAAGAGTAAGTAACTGTTTTACTACCTCAAATCCCTATCCTAATTAGTTATCAATTAGTGAGATGTTTAACCTCTTTAGGCTGAACACAGATAAGTTTTCCCCTATTCACTATCACTTCCAATGGTCGGTTGTTTTTACTTCAATTGTTAGCTATTTTCTCTTCTTCTCTAATCGATTCTCTCAGCGGACACCCCCCTTCCGGATCTTCTAGACACTAACAGGTGATCTTGAATTGCCCCTGTATCTTCCTTAAAAATGTTCTCTGTTCTTCCTCCTCCTCCAATTCTGTGTCTGTCGGTCGATATGGAACATCTGGTCCCCCCTTGGCTGGTACAATTGCCTTTGATATTGTTCAGTTGAAGCTGTAACCGTGATTGTTGATTTGGTTCATTCTGATTCTTCATAACCAAAACTTATTTTCTCCTTCTCCAACTCTTGGGATTATTTTCTCAGCATGTTTTCTTGGTCCTGTTCCTTCTCGTCGTTGACATATCAATATTCTTCAACCTTAGTTCTAAGTTCTGTCCTCGAAATATCATCTTCCATCATCTTCTTACTGTTCTTCTGTGCCAGTCCTTGTAGGACAAACTCCTCTTGAAAATAAAGCACCTTTAATCTCCAAATCTTCATCGCTTTCTTCATCTTCAACTTCCATCAGAGATCAAATCTCGCGTATCCTTCTTCGTTTCTCTCTTGCCAACTTCCTTCTGATCACAGAGTCATATCCACCCATGCATGACCTCTCTCAATCACTCTCATCTTCATCATCCTCATCTTCTTTAAGTTCCCAGACATCTCGGTTTTTCTTCCTTCTGGAGTTTTGGATTCATCTTTATCGTCATTTCTGCTTGTATTCGTCTTCATCTCTGATGCCATAATCACCCTGCTAGATGATCACTGAAAGCTTCCTTCTCGTAAGGTGGGTGTCTTTTTGCTGAATCCGTATGTGAGAAAGGTGTACTAACTTCTGCCATTAGTCTCTCCTAACACTACCTTAGTTAAATAATTACTATTTTAGTCAATTTTCCCCTATATCAACCCTTTTAAATTCCTTTATTGTGAACTATGTTATTCTAGACTGTATAGCCTAAGGCTTACCCCCTTAAATTATTAATATAACCCTAACAACTCCAAATAAATCCTGAATAATTAAACCCAATTTTTATTCCTATATCCTATGTCACCAACTTATCCATTAGTGGTGGCTATATTACCACAACCCATCAAATGCCAGTAAATGAAGTTAGTCAACTTCAAAGCAATCCCCCAAAAACAAAACCTCTAACCCCAATAAGTATTTTTATAAATTCCATTGTTTAATATGCACCCAAGTATCTTAATTGCCGAATAATGTCAGTACCTGATTCCCAACCCAATTCCAATCAAACCCCAGTTATGCACAGAGCATCCAAAATGCAATTTTTAATGAAATAGTATTTGCCAAGCCTATGTAAAATTGTCATAACATCACATATTCTGTTAGGATGATTTTGTGTACTAGCCTGATCTGATCCTCTCGTCTGCCTCGTCACACCTTGTCACGTGACACACACGTCAGCCCCTCCTCTCTCTCTCTCCTCTCGTTCCATGTTCCTCTCATATTTCAAAAAACATAGAAACAGACAAGATTTCAGCAGTTAATGCAATCACTGAGTATTTCCAACCATTCAATATTCGTTCGTTCTACATTATTCACTCTAAGACTAAACTCAGAACTAAATAGATCGCTCAAAAACATTTTTATTTTAATCCGTCTTTAATTTAATTCACTTTATTATTCTTCGCCAACATATATTTAATTTATCAATTCAATAGGACACACCACAAGTTTCATCTTTAACCAATCTTTAAACTAGAATACTCGTGCTAAAATCTCTCTGTCTGTGTGTTTCTCCGTCTCCCTGCAGCCCCCAGATGAGACCTATGACCCTAACCAACCATTTTGTTTTGTAGGTTCAGCGCCTCATGTCGTAGTTTTTAGCCCTGTAAAATCAAACACATGCGCACATCCATTCAAGCCCATGCTTACCACACAACAGAACAATAGCATTACGCTACAGCGTCACTATTTTATACCTTATACTCACACAATTACACATAACAGAGCTCACATTTGCGTAAAACTTTCAGTTCCACCACATACAAACAAGTTTAAGAGGCTTGAATCCATCGCAGTGGACCGCTAAGGTTGAAGTTATCATGTAGCACGCAACACAATTAGCATTTAGCAATTAGCCGTTAGCATTAGCCTTTAGCTAACTGCGGCCTACAACATGTAACAAACCCAGCATTGCGTCTTTAATTGATTACTGTTTCGTTTGCCCTAAATTTATTCTGCCGTGGATATGGCTATTTCAGTGAGCGATCCCCCCCAATGCAACTATCCCGTCGAACAGAAGTTGAGTAAGCCATCCCCAAGAAATGTCCCACCAACCCCCAGTCCCAGACTGAACCTGAACACTCCTAATGCATGTCCAGGATTTTGGCCCACCCTGTTGGTCGCCCCGTTCGTCACGAGGGCTTATCTAAACCTGCAATGCTCTAAAATTGTATACATATCTGAATTTACCAACCATTGTCACCCGTTACCAATGAAATATAAATGTCTCCTACCGTTTTCCTAAATTTGTCATTGCCCATAGTTACCAATGAAATATAAATTTATGCTCTAAATCCTCATTGCCATCCGTTACCAATGAAATATAAACTTATCACTCTAAATTATCATTGTCTATAGTTACCAATGAAATAACATTTTAGCAGACTCCAGTCGACCAGCAACAACGCCACCGAGGCCAGGTCGAAATGGAACATCTCTTCAGTGTACACAAGTCATATCCAATCTAACAAACTCCGAAGCGGTAAGAACACTCACCCTTTTTTTTTTTTCGGCCATGCTTCAGAGAGAGTTAGGCCGGCGGTTGACTGAAACAAGGAAGAGACACAAACCCAGCCCCACGTTGGGCGCCATTATGTCGTATATGATGAATGGTGGCAATTATTGCTGTCAACACAGAGTCCGTTATGCTGCATCGTGTGATGAGGCTTTTATTAAAATCACGAGTTTTACAGCATAGGTACAGACTCGCGATGTCCGGAGAACGGCTCCCCAGATTGCTATGGCCGTTCTGACGTCTCATCGTTTAACCCCTATTTATAAACAATGCAAAAAGAGGGGTGACTCCCTCTTCTGGCCAATCACCAGTCTCCCCTGGGGCATCACCCTCCAAACGCTACATTTGAACTAAGATCATAAAACAACATTCTTTGTTCCTCCAAAACATTTAACAAAGACATAATCTTCAGATACGATACTAGCACAGACTGGAATATGTTCCGGGATTCTTCCGATGGCATTTAGGAGTACACCACATCAGTCATTGGCTTCATCAATAAGTGCATCGATGACGTCATCCCTACAGTGACCGTATGTACATACCCCAACCAGAAGCCATGGATTACAGGCAACATCCGCACTGAGCTAAAGGGTAGAGCTGCCGCTTTCAAGGAGCGGGACTCTAACCCGGACGCTTATAAGAAATCCCGCTATACCCTCCGACGAACCATCAAACAGGCAAAGCGTCAATACAGGACTAAGATTGAATCGTACTACACCGGCTCCGACGCTCCTCTGATGTGGCAGGGCTTGAAAACTATTACAGACTACAAAGGGAAGCACAGCCGCGAGCTGCCCAGTGACACAAGCCTAATTACTTCTATGCTCGCTTCGAGGCAAGCAACACTGAAGCATGCATGAGAGCATCAGCTGTTCCGGACGACTGTGTGATCACGCTCTCCATAGCCGATGTGAGTAAGACCTTTAAACAGGTCAACATTCACAAGGCCGCAGGACCAGACGGTTTACCAGGACGTGTACTCAGAGCATAATAATAATATAATAAGCCATTTAGCAGACGCTTTTATCCAAAGCGACTTACAGTCATGCGTGCATACATTTTAATTTTTTGTGTATGGGTGGTCCCGGGGATCGAACCCACTACCTTGGCATTACAAGCACCGTGCTCTACCAGCTGAGCTACAGAGGACCACAAGAACGGTGAGGAATCAGCCCAGAACTACACAAGAGGATCTTGTCAATGATCTCAAGGCAGCTGGGACCATAGTCACCAAGAAAAACAATTGGTAACACACTACGCAGTGAAGGACTGAAATCCTGCAGCGCCCGCAAGGTCCCCCTGCTCAAGAATGCACATATACAGGGCCGTCTGAAGTTTGCCAATTAACATCTGAATGATTCAGAGGATTACTGGGTGAAAGTGTTGTGGTCAGATGAGACCAAAATCGAGCTCTTTGGCATCAACTCAACTTGCCGTGTTTGTAGGAGGAGGAATGCTGCCTATGACCCCAAGAACACCATCCCCCACCGTCAAACATGGAGGTGGAAATATTATGCTTTAGGGGTGTTTTTCTGCTAAGGGGACAGGACAACTTCACCGCATCAAAGGGACGATGGACGGCGCCATGTACCATCAAATCTTGGGTGAGAACCTCCTTCCCTCAGCCAGGGCATTGAAAATGGGTCGTGAATGGGTATTCCAGCATGACAATGACCCAAAACACACGGCCAAGGCAACAAAGGAGTGGCTCAAGAAGAAGCACATTAAGGTCCTGGAGTGGCCTAGCCAGTCTCCAGACCTTAATCCCATAGAAAATCTGTGGAGAGAGCTGAAGGTTCGAGTTGCCAAACGTCAGCCTCGAAACCTTAATGACTTGGAGAAGATCTGCAAAGAGGAGTGGGACAAAATCCCTCCTGAGATGTGTGCGAACCTGGTGGCCAACTACAAGAAACGTCTGACCTCTGTGATTGCCAGCAAGGGTTTTGCCACCAAGTACTAAGTAATGTTTTGCAGAGGGGTCAAATTGTTGTTATTCTGTCTCTCACTGTTCAAATAAACCTACCATTAAAATTATAGACTGATCATGTCTTTGTCAGTGGGCAAACTTACAAAATCAGCAGGGAATCAAATACTTTTTCCCCTCACTGTATATGTTGGTGGCGGTAATGACAATTTTTATTGTGCTGTAACTAAAACTAGAAGAAGATCTTCTGATGCCCTTTCCCTTAGTCATATTTTTTTTTACTGTGATTTAAAAAGCTTAATGTAATGGATTTTTAAAAGGTTTTTTACTAATATGACCCATTGTAGGGAAGAACATGTCTTGAGTCAATTCGATTTGAATATATAATCCTTTTAAAAGGATTTGCAATTTTGCATTAGCAGTCTTTTCGGCTTAAATGTCCAAGGAACCATGGCATGGTTTCATTTCCTGTTTTCGGTGCTAGGCTGCGTGTCCTGTCTCTGTCTTAAATATCAATATTATTCCCGAACACAGCACTCCCAACATTGTCCACCAGTTGGAGTTATGGAAGGTAATGTATTTTATCTTGTTGTGTCGAGTCAAATGTTGCTAGTCATTGCTGATAAACAAAGGAGTCCGCTCATACTGAACCTTGATCATAAGTTTATTCATATCACAAGCTTTCAGCATGAGTTTACGGATGTCATGACCACCCGGAGAGCGACGTCCCAGATTGCAATGGCCGCTCTAACCTCTTCGTCGTTTTTACCCAATATATATAATCTTCCCAAGATATGGGTGGCTCCCTCTACTGTCCAATCCCCTGTCTACAACACACACTTCCTGTATTTTGTATGTGGCGTCACACTAAAACCGTCTCTCTTTCTGCTAAATAAACATCCTTTCAGGTTCCACTTAAAACCATTACCAAAGTCATAATCTTCATATACTACAATCTTATGTCAACAAACCTGTCAACTTGCTGGCAAAAAAATTTTGCTTCCCAGTTAAAAATGTTGATAATGTACATACAGTTCAGTTTCTATAAAAGTTACAGTTCCCTGCAGCAGTAAGGTAAATGTGGCTAAATCTGTCGTGCCAAGCACAGAGTTGATTTTGAGTTTTCTAACAATTTGTGCAATGAAATATCGCCCTGATAGTGTAGTTTCAAATCTGCAGCTACTGTAGTCTTTTCTACAACAACCTTGTGTCTGTCTGTCTGTCTGTCTTAGTCAGGGCAGTTCATCCCATGTGTCCCGGTGGGCCTACGATGGGAGTGGAGGAGACAAGATGACCATGACTGTCACAGCCAGTACAACCGTCTTCTGACAGTTGTTGACGTTAGAGGTAGGCCTTATATCAAAATTGGAAACTAAGACATCTGGCTTTTTTACCATCTTGCAAACTGTATCAGAGCATCAAGTGTAGCAGCACCATGCTCAGAGACAGTTTCTCCCTCCAAGCCATAAGACTAATGATGAAAACTTAACTGACTCTTTGCTGCTATGGCAACTACTGTACTGTACTTAATATACTGTAGTTACAGTGGGGAGAACAAGTATTTGATACACTGCCGATTTTGCAGGTTTTCCTACTTACAAAGCATGTAGAAAATCCAGAAAATCACATTGTATGATTTTTAAGTAATTCATTTGCATTTTATTGCATGACATAAGCAGAGCTGCCAACTCTCACGCTTTCGCCGTGTGACACACGTTTTTGCCTGTTTTCACACGCACTCACGCCACACATCCAATTTCTCACGCAAAAAAAATAGGCCGAGACTCGTTCGTTCTTTTTTTCAAACTCCCCGACGGTAGATGGCGCTGATGAGCGCCACTGAACCATATGCACTGCACCCCGAAGTTAGCGACAGAAGAAGAGATACCATTGCCACGAAAGACAACAGGAGAAGAAACTGTCACTACCTCAAGAAGTCTGATAAGAAGCTGAGCTGAGACTAGGTATGTCTCCCGAGTGGCGCAGTGGTCTAAGGCACTGCATCGCAGTGCTAGCTGTGCCACTAGAAATCCTGGTTCGTATCCAGGCTCTGTCGTAGCCGGCCGCGACCGGGAGACCCATGGGGCGGCGCACAATTGGTCCAGGGTAGGGGAGGGAATGGCCGGCAGGGGATGTAGCTCAGTTGGTAGAGCATGGCGTTTGCAACGCCAGGGTTGTGGGTTCGATAAAATAATGTATGCGCTAACTGTAAGTCGCTCTGGATAAAAGTGTCTGCTAAATGACAAAAATGTAAATGTATGTAACAATGAAATGTCGTCCAATTGAGTACTCACTCTCTTAAACTTTACATTTTGAAAGAAATTATTTGTTTGTGCGTGTGAACATGATTTAGTGTGGTGAATGTAAACTCAGCTGATTTCGAACAGGTAAGATGTATTCCAAAGAATTTAACATAAATACAGGAAATGTGTGCAATCGGAGATTCGAAGACAGCGCAGGAGTACAGGTGTGCCAGGACTAAGTCATCCTGCATTACCAATGAAGCACTCGCACCATATTTCACACAGGAGCTTGTGAAGGAGATGAAAAAAGCCCCGTATACCCTTGTTACGGATGGGTCAAATGACACTGGTATTTCACAAACTATTTGAGATTTTTCTCCTCTGCAAAACATGTGCTTTGTGTATTTTTAAACATCTAATAACATGAACATCTGTATGATTCTAACTTGTCATTATAGGAGTGGAAAAGATAAACCTGCTTACTGTCCGGGTCTTCATGGGCAGCAAAGTTGTCCACCAGTTTTTAAATATGTGCTCAACAAGTGGGACGAGATGTGGGACAGCAAGTGAGATCTTCACCAAAATTAACTCCACCATAGAGGAGCATGGCATCCCTTGGGAGAATTGCATTGGTCTCTCAGTTGACAATGCAGCTGTGAACATTAGACCACGTAATTCCATTGCCTCTAGGGTGCTCCAGAAGCATCCCAACACCTATATTCATGGTTGTCCTTGTCATGTGGCACATAACACCGCCAAAGCTGCAGGAGTGGGATTTTTTAAAGTGAGTTAAGGCCTGATTTATCTTTACATGTAACTTTTTATTTGTATCCTAATTACGTGCATTGACTGAATGTGTTATGATTGATTTATGCATTGCAGGTGTCCGGTTTTGATTTGGAGGATATGGTAGTGGACATCGGTTACTGGTTCAAGGGTAGCACAAATCGAAAAGGATACCTGACAGGTATGCATGTTTGATACTATTAAGTGTAATACTGAAATGCTGAGCTGTAGAAAATATATGATATGGATTTAATGTCTAAAACAGAGTTTTATGAGCTCCATGAAGCGAAGTACATGGAGGTCCTCCTGCTTATCTCGGTCCGTTGGCTAAGCCTTGAACGTTGTGTGACCAGGATCCTGAGGCTGTATGAACCTCTGGCCAGCTACTACAAATCTGCTAGTATGGTCATCAATTTTCAATTTCATTATGCAGCAACTACATGGATTGTTAGTCACATACTTGTATTAATGACAACCTCTTGTTTTGTGTTATTTATTGATTGATTCAAGATGAAAATCAGGCCAGGTTCAAGAGACTTGTGCAGACATTCACTGACACCATGACAGAAGTGTACCTGCTGTTCTTCCAAGCCACCGTACCAACTTTCACTTCTTTCAACATGCTGCTTCAGAGAGAGCAGTCATCAATATTTTTGTTACATGATGAGGTGGGATTGGATTTTACAGTTTTTTCCATTCTGTGTTTCTTGCTGATATCTGCAGGGATCCTCTAAAACAGGTTTCACCTACTATTTTTGTAAATGTCTGTTATAGATGGTGAAATTCGTACGCAAGCTATGTTCCAAGTTTATGGTTCCAGCAGCTCTGCAGTGCCATGAGGAGCCTTGTGAAATTGCCTTTAAAGAAAAGGCAAACCATTTACCAGGTTAGTATTTTACTATTATTATGATCAAACACTGTGATATGTGATATTTAGCCTTGTACCTTATACCGATATGCTGTATATGTGACAGGAAGAAAGTTGAACATTGGGTTCACAACCAGGGCTAAACTTAACAGATTACTATACGAGGGTGACATCACACCACAGCAGGTGGACTCATTCCATGAAGCTGTGTTGTGTTTCCTGACAAGTGCTGTGGACTATGCACTTAAGAAGCTGCCACTGGGAGAGCCACTGATCAAGCACGCACAATTTGTAGATGTACGGCAGAGGGCTGAAAGTGACATCGAAGATGTCCTGTACTTTGTTGAAAGGTTAGTTTTTTTTCTCTAATTATTGTCTATCATCTTAGCTAAAATACCCTGTGTTTTATGATGAGGTGTGTTCACTCCTAAACTGCACATGAGATATTCTTATGTGGCTTCTCCTCAAAGATGTGTATGAACTGCTGCTGGTTGATGACTATATACCTAAAACGTAACAACTTGTAACTCTACTTTCATAAATAGGTTTCCCCATCTACTCCCATACCATGGGCCAGAGGAGCATGACCTTCTGGGTGAGGAGTTTCTAAATTATCAGACCATGCCAATGATATCCCTGCAGGACGAAACTGAAATGGAAAGCTTCTGGGCTGAAATGGCAACCCGGAAGCATAAGGAATTTTTTTTCTTCCGTTTTTGTCTTTCCTTTTGGCAGGTGTGGCTTGGCTACATCTGTTGCTTAAAATTGTGTCATGCATGTTGCAAATTATGCATGTTTTTATCTGAATTTTGTTAATGGATCAACCTACAGTATACTTACAGTATTAATCAATCAAAAATCAAGGTATGTTTTTCCATTGTGTTTTGGTGCATTTTCCATAGGTGACAGGAGCCAAAGAATTTGAGAGGCTTGCTGCCGTCGCCAAGCTTGTCCTGGTGTTGCCCCATGCAAACGCAGATGCTGAGAGGGTGTTTTCAGTTGTGGGACTGAACAGAACCAAGAGAAGAAACAGCCTAGCATTGGATGGCACCCTGTCCTCAATAATGACCATAAAGATGGCCAATCTGGAACCCTGCTTCAAATGGGAGCCCCCCTCCGATATCATCAAGGCCTCCAAGTAGGCCACAGGCCAGTATAACCATGCCGACAGATCATAGACAAGAGGCTCATTTGAGATGAGCCAGGTCTGCGCAGAATCGATCACGGGCGATCACCGCCCAATGCATGCTGGTTAGATTTGTGTCCGACTTGATCCCGACTTTCTCTGACGTCATGCACACGTGGGCAACGATAACCTCATGAGATCAAGGCAGCCGCAGTTCTGAGACGCAGGCAGTGCAATTGCTTTTCACCGACTGCAGGACCCAGGCGGACCCAGGACAAAATCTCACTCCAAGGTTTTTTGATTACAGAGATCATACGTTTCCTGTAGGTCTTGACCAGGTTTGCACACACTGCAGCAGGGATTTTGGCCCACTCCTCCATACAGACCTTCTCCAGATCCTTCAGGTTTTGGGGCTGTCGCTGGGCAATACAGACTATCAGCTCCCTCCAAAGATTTTCTATTGGGTTCAGGTCTGGAGACTGGCTAGGCCACTCCAGGACCTTGAGATGCTTCTTACGGAGCCACTCCTTAGTAGCCCTGGCTGTGTGTTTCGGGTCGTTGTCATGCTGGAAGACCCAGCCACGACCCATCTTCAATGCTCGTACTGAGGGAAGGAGGTTGTTGGCCAAGATCTTGCGATACATGGCCCCATCCATCCTCCCCTCAATACGGTGCAGTCGTCCTGTCCCCTTTGCAGAAAAGCATCCCCAAAGAATGATGTTTCCACCTCCATGCTTCACGGTTGGGATGGTGTTTACATTTACATTTACATTTTAGTCATTTAGCAGACGCTCTTATCCAGAGCGACTTACAGGAGCAATTAGGGTTAAGTGCCTTGCTCAAGGGCACATTTACGTCATTTAGCAGACGCTCTAGTCCACAAGCGACTCACAAATTGGTGCATTCACCCTATAGCCAGTGGGAAAACCACTTCACAATTTTTTTTTGGGGGGGGGGGGTAGAAGGATTACTTTATCCTATCCCAGGTAATCCTTAAAGAGGTGGGGTTTCAAATGTCTCCGGAAGGTGGTGAGTGACTCCGCTGTCCTGGCGTCGTGAGGGAGCTTGTTCCACCATTGGGGTGCCAGAGCAGCGAACAGTTTTGACTGGGCTGAGCGGGAACTATGCTTCCGCAGAGGAAGGGGAGCCAGCAGGCCAGAGGTGGATGAACGCAATGCCCTCGTTTGGGTGTAGGGACTGATCAGAGCCCGAAGGTACAAAGGTGCCGTTCCCCTCACTGCTCCATAGGCAAGCACCATGGTCTTGTAACGGATGCGAGCTTCAACTGGAAGCCAGTGGAGTGTGCGGAGGAGGGGGGTGACGTGAGAGAACTTGGGAAGGTTGAACACCAGACGGGCTGCGGCATTCTGGATGAGTTGTAGGGGTTTAATGGCACAGGCAGGGAGGCCAGCCAACAGCGAGTTGCAGTAGTCCAGACGGAAGATGACAAGTGCCTGGATTAGGACCTGTGCCGCTTCCTGTGTAAGGCAGGGTCGTACTCTCTGAATGTTGTAGAGCATGAACCTGCAGGAGCGGGTCACCGCCTTGATGTTAGCGGAGAACGACAGGGTGTTGTCCAGGGTCACGCCAAGGCTCTTCGCACTCTGGGAGGAGGACACAACGGAGTTGTCAACCGTGATGGCGAGATCATGGAACGGGCGGTCCTTCCCCGGGAGGAAGAGCAGCTCCGTCTTGCCAGGGTTTAGCTTGAGGTGGTGATCCGTCATCCATACTGATATGTCTGCCAGACATGCAGAGATGCGATTCGCCACCTGGTTATCAGAAGGGGGAAAGGAGAAGATTAGTTGTGTATCGTCAGCGTAGCAATGATAGGAGAGGCCATGTGAGGATATGACAGAGCCAAGTGACTTGGTGTATAGGGAGAAAAGGAGAGGGCCTAGAACTGAGCCCTGGGGGACACCAGTGGTGAGAGCACGTGGTGCGGAGACAGCTTCTCGCCACGCCACTTGGTAGGAGCGACCGGTCAGGTAGGACGCAATCCAGGAGTGAGCCGTGCCGGAGATGCCCAGCTCGGAGAGGGTGGAGAGGAGGATCTGATGGTTCACAGTATCAAAGGCAGCAGACAGGTCTAGAAGGACAAGAGCAGAGGAGAGAGAGTTAGCTTTAGCAGTGCGGAGAGCCTCCGTGACACAGAGAAGAGCAGTCTCAGTTGAATGACCAGTCCTGAAACCTGACTGGTTTGGATCAAGAAGGTCATTCTGAGAGAGATAACAAGAGAGTTGGCTAAAGACGGCACGCTCAATAGTTTTGGAAAGAAAAGAAAGAAGGGATACTGGTCTGTAGTTGTTGACATCAGTGGGATCGAGTGTTGGTTTTTTGAGAAGGGGAGCAACTCTCGCTCTCTTGAAGACGGAAGGGACATGGCCAGCGGTCAAGGATGAGTTGATCAGCGAGGTGAGGTAGGGGAGAAGGTCACCGGAGATGGTCTGGAGAAGAGAGGAGGGGATGGGGTCAAGCGGGCAGGTTGTTGGGCGGCCTGCAGTCACAAGTCGCAGGATTTTATCTGGAGAGAGAGGGGAGAAAGAAGTCAAAGCATAGGGTAGGGCAGTGTGAGTAGGACCAGCAGTGTCATTAGACTTAACAAACGAGGATCGGATGTCGTCAACCTTCTTTTCAAAGTGGTTGACGAAGTCATCCACAGAGAGAGAGGAGGGGGGGGGGGGGGGGGAGGATTCAGCAGGGAGGAAAAAGTGGCAAAGAGCTTCCTAGGGTTAGAGGCAGATGCTTGGAATTTAGAGTGGTAGAAAGTGGCCTTAGCAGCAGAAACAGATGAAGAAAATGTAGAGAGGAGGGAGTGAAAAGATGCCAGGTCGGCAGGGAGTTTAGTTTTCTTCCATTTCCGCTCCGCTGCCCGGAGCTCTGTTCTGTGAGCTCGCAATGAGTCATCAAGCCACGGAGCTGGAGGGGAGGACCGAGCCGGCCGGGAGGATAGGGGACACAGAGAGTCAAAGGATGCAGAAAGGGAGGAGAGGAGGGTTGAGGAGGCAGAATCAGGAGATTGGAGGGAGAAGGATTGAGCAGAGGGAAGAGATGATAGGATGGAAGAGGAGAGAGTAGTGGGAGAGAGAGAGCGAAGGTTGCGGCGGCGCATTACCATCTGTGTAGGGGCAGAGTGAGTAGTGTGGGAGGAGAGCGAGAGAGAAAAGGAAACAAAGTAGTGGTCGGAGACATGGAGGGGAGTTGCAGTGAGATTAGTAGAAGAGCAGCATCTAGTAAAGATGAGGTCAAGCGTATTGCCTGCCTTGTGAGTAGGGGGGGACGGTGAGAGGGTGAGGTCAAAAGAGGAGAGGAGTGGAAAGAAGGAGGCAGAGAGAAACGAGTCAAATGTAGACATAGGGAGGTTGAAATCCCCCAAAACTGTGAGGGGTGAGCCATCCTCAGGAAAGGAACTTATCAAGGCGTCAAGCTCATTGATGAACTCTCCAAGGGAACCTGGAGGGCGATAGATGACAAGGATATTAAGCTTAAATGGGCTAGTGACTGTGACAGCATGGAATTCAAATGAGGAGATAGACAGATGGGTTAGGGGAAAAATTGAGAATGTCCACTTGGGAGAGATGAGGATTCCTGTGCCACCACCCCTCTGACCAGATGCTCTTGGGGTATGCGAGAACACATGGTCAGACGAGGAGAGAGCAGTAGGAGTAGCAGTGTTTTCAGTGGTAATCCATGTTTCCGTCAGCGCCAGGAAGTCGAGGGACTGGAGGTTAGCATAGGCTGGGATGAAGTGGGGTTGTACTCATCCTTCTTGGGGTTGTACTCATCCTTCTTCTTCCTCCAAACACGGCGAGTGGAGTTTAGACCAAAAAGCTCTATTTTTGTCTCATCAGACCACATGACCTTCTCCCATTCCTCCTCTGGATCATCCAGATGGTCATTGGCAAACTTCAGACGGGCCTGGACATGCGCTGGCTTGAGCAGGGGGACCTTGCGTGCGCTGCAGGATTTTAATCCATGACGGCGTAGTGTGTTACTAATGGTTTTCTTTGAGACTGTGGTCCCAGCTCTCTTCAGGTCATTGACCAGGTCCTGCCGTGTAGTTCTGGGCTGATCCCTCACCTTCCTCATGATCATTGATGCCCCACGAGGTGAGATCTTGCATGGAGCCCCAGACCAAGGATGATTGACCGTCATCTTGAACTTCTTCCATTTTCTAATAATTGCGCCAACAGTTGTTGCCTTCTCACCAAGCTGCTTGCCTATTGTCCTGTAGCCCATCCCAGCCTTGTGCAGGTCTATAATTATATACCTGATGTCCTTACACAGCTCTCTGGTCTTGGCCATTGTGGAGAGGTTGGAGTCTGTTTGATTGAGTGTGTGGACAGGTGTCTTTTATACAGGTAACGAGTTCAAACAGGTCTAGTTAATACAGGTAATGAGTGGAGAACAGGAGGGCTTCTTAAAGAAAAACTAACAGGTCTGTGAGAGCTGGAATTCTTACTGGTTGGTAGGTGATCAAATACTTATGTCATACAATAAAATGCAAATTAATTACTTAAAAATCATACAATGTGATTTTCTGGATTTTTGTTTTAGATTCCATCTCTCACAGTTGAAGTGTACCTATGATAAAAATTACAGACCTCTACATGCTTTGTAAGTAGGAAAACCTGCAAAATCGGCAGTGTATCAAATACTTGTTCTCCCCACTGTATCTATTTATTTCATTGTATTGTGCACACTACGCTGTATTCCTGCGCAAAAGACAACTTTGACTTTGATTTCATTTGATCTAGTTTACCATCTACTTTCCATGAATCCAATGCATGCTGGAAGGTAGTTATTGTATTTTAAATTAGAAATCAAACCATACATGTAAGTGTTTTTTACTATGAGGATTCGTTTTTTTGTTTTGTTCTATCTCCAGACAGTTGAGCTCTACCGAGAGCTCACAAATGAGTCATTTGAGGAGTTCAAACACTGGCAGTTTGAACGAGAGACTGTCAGGAAGTTGGCGCCACTGACCTCGGACGGAACAAAATGTCCTCTCTGTCCACAGATATGTCAATGATAACAATTAAGGAACAACTGTCCACAGGTATGTCAATGATAACAATTAAGGAACAACTATAAAGTCTCAGTAAGCTAGGATTCTTATTTGCATTCAGTGTTGTTCATAATTTATAAGGGGAAATATATCCAACCTCAGTTGTCTTTCTTAAATATATTCTATCATTGCCTTGCCAAACAGTAGTAATGTTATGCGGCAGTACCATTGCAAGCCTCTCAAAAACCCAACCCTTCGTCCAAGTCGTGGGAGGCGGAAACAGGTCAAGTATGGGATTGCCAGACAGGGCAAAGTTTTGTGGGTGGCTTTGCTACCAAGGCCGCTACGGTTGCCATGAAGGCCTGTCTGGATCCACAACATGCTGGATAACAGGGCTCTGGTAAAGCTAGGTGGACCAATCATCTGCTGAGTGGATAGTACCGATTACAGATACATTCACGAATAAACTATAGTGTAAATGACCTATGTTTCCCAAAGAGCACAAGGGTTTAAGTAATACCCTTGCAAATGTCCATTCCCTGTATCCCTAATAATTTAATTTAATTATTTGCATTATTATTTTAAAGGAAAACAGTCATCAAATTATTGCAGCTGATGCCCTATTTGGGCTTCCCAGAAATAGATTGTCTGGGACCAGCATTGAGGGTCCCAAACATGCTGGGCGGTTCTTTTGTGATCAAGACAAAGTTGACTGCTTTGTAGGAGGAGCATCAGACACACCAACTGAGGTATACTGGATTTTGAAGAATGGGATGTATCTCACAATCAGTTAGTTTCACTAGCCCTCTTCTGTGTGACTTGTGTGACGTGTGTTTGTGTGTATTACCAACAGCTGGGCTAATGCTGGAGAAGTTTAAAGGTTTGATTGAAATCAGGAGAAGCCATTTATCCTTGGTGATGCGACTCTACAATTGGACTATTCTGTCCATATTTATTTTTTTGAAGTTGAACAGATTGGATGAAACATGAACTGCTTAATGAATGTGACTTTTTTCACTTCATTTTACAGGGGTGCCCGGGATTTCAAGCCAGGGATGCGCTGCGATCCAAACACAAAACCCAGAAACTGGACATAACTGGTGTGTTTGGGATGGCGTGCAGGCACGAGCATCCGCTGAAGTTCCTGAACCTGAAGAGAGGAGAGAAGTATGTTGATGGATGCATGTGGATGGATGGATGGATGCTTCAAATGTGTAGCTGATGTATTTTAGTTATATATAACATTGGCTACGATGACTGATGTTGAACTGTCATTTCAGGCTTGCAAATGCTGTGTTCCTGCTGGGGGACCTGAAAGCAATGCAGGGACCAAACATCACAACGTTTCTTCACTATGACTTTGCATGCCAGCTGAAGCCTCATTTACAGGTAAAATTGATAGATCAATCTATGTTAGCTGTTATAATACATTAGAAAATAATTTGGGAAGATCACAAAAGAGATGACACCATCTCATCATGTTGACACCCTCACCGATACCCTCCTCTACTACGCTACCAGGGTCAGGGAGAAGCAAGGTATAAATGTAGAACTGGAAATCAGTTAAGTATTGAGACGACCCATTGTCCAGGATTGTGTTGATATCATTTTGCAAAAAAAAACGCTGATGTATTTTAAACAATCTATGAAATGTATGTTCACCTTCATATGTTATAGCACCAGCAATACAACTCCGTCGGCAGAAGGTCCTGAAGGAGGAAACCGAGGCAAAGGAGGAGTTGATGGTGCTGCTAAACAGCATTCCAGGTTAGATTCCATGTGTTTTGCTCATAATTTTTGTTAATATGTAATGATCATTTTCTGCTAATTCAATCAGATGAATTGGAAGCAGGGCTTCAGTAGCTGGAGTCAAGGCTTTCTCCTACAGAGCTCCTCTTTATGGAATGGTTTGCCGAGAATCAGACTTAGTCTCAACTTCAAGTCTAGACTGAATACTTCTCTCTTCTGTCAGTCCTATGATTGAGTGTAGTCTGGCCCTTGGGTGGGAAGGTGAACAGAAAGGTACTAGCCCCCACAACACAGCCCACCCATCAACCTTGACTTACTTAAACCTGAAAGCCATCTGACCCTAGAGTCTTGAAATGTTTTCACCCTCTATAGCCATTATGGTCTTTACCTGACCCTGCTGGTCATCTATGAACGTTTGAACGTTTCTTTGTGTATTCTGATAATCGATCAGTCTGACAAGCATGCACACCATGAACCGCTTGTATTGTGCTTCTGCCTCTGCGTTGCTTGCTCTTTGGAATTTTAGGCAGGGTATCTGTAAAGCACTTTGTGATGCTGTTTTACAACTGCTGAGGTAAAAAGGGCTTTATAAGATACATTTGATTGATTTGATGATGAATTCCTTGCTGTGGTTTCACTGACAATTTGATATTGTAGTAAAATTCCTAATAAGATATTTTTCACTAACTTGTGAGCATTGCACATGTAGAACTCCGCACAACTGCCAGTGTGGTTTATTTTGTTCTGCAATAGATTTAATTAGGCCCTTGATTATGTTGTAGGCAGCACACAGTTGGACGTGGAAGTTTGGACCCGTCAGATAAAGGAGACCCTCACAGACGAGGACGTTGTTCCTTACCTGGCAGGAGAGATACGTGGAAACTCTCGCAGAGCAACATCGAGTCGCGTAAGTAGTTGCTACATATCTGACCAAAGGTTTTATCCCATCTCTAAACACCCCTTTCTGTCTGGTTTAGCCCTACCAGTCATGACTGCCACGTTCCTATACCCTACTGTGTCCTGGTCCCACAATCTCTTGGATCTGCATAGCTACTCCCTGTTACTTTATACTCTTATCACCACATCCTGCTGTCACCTGCCCCTTTTCACTACATATCCCAGAAACATGAGTTCACCCCTCCCCTGCTTAATCTATTCTACATGAAGTCTTCTGACCTGTGTGCCAACACTTCACGCTGCATAATCCACTCTACACTCAAATGGGTTTTGCCTTCCTAACTGATTAGTTTTATGTTGAGATGCTTTCATATTGTTACATTTTCGCTTATATATTTGTAGAATATTTTCTAGATCTGACATTATGTCCTCGTCAATCACTGATGATAGGAACGCTCAGTTGACTAGTCAGCTTGAAAAGTAAATAGCTTCTTTAGGATGTTGTCTCCATCATATTTGTCCCACTGTATTGGGGCTAGTCAATATAGGTTTTAAACCTTTTAACATAAATGTTCACGTTTCAGCCTGGAGAAAAGGTTGAAGGCCATGGAGTAGAGAAACCGGATTGTACGCTGGTCTCTTCAACACTGCAGCAATTTTGGAAAGTCTGCAGACTAAGAAGACTCACTGTCTGCTGGCCACAATCCATAGGCTTGTCTTGGAGCGCTCTTTCTATTGTGGCCTGGTCAGAAAGTATGCAGGTACTGCAGCCAATTCAGTGTTGTTGAACACTGCATCACACCCTTGCATATCACTGCTGTTGTTATGTAAGTCTCATTCACCCAGGTGCTTTAAACTATATGAAAGATTTCTATCAAACTTCAAGATTTTCATTACCATTTCTTAAAATTGTTTTTCAGATGGACAAACCATTGCTGTGCATCTCTACAGAAAAATCATGCGGACATCGGAGAGAATAAAACAGCATATCAACGCCTACAATGGAAGGAACAAGTCACCTCAATTCCCGCCAAGACTGGAGTATGTGGATGTTCTCCAGCAAGACCATCCAGTCTGGTCCCAGGTGTCAGACAGCTTGGGGGACAGTCTGCTCCGGGCAAAGCAGCGTGCAGTGATGCTGCTGTTGGGATTTGTTTTCTCATAATTTGATCTGTATGTGTTGAATAGCTTAGAAGGAATGCATTAATGATAAGCATAGGTTTGTACTATACTGATATAAATTGTTTCACATAACAGGCTGTGATTCATGTGAGGAACGTTAGGGGCTAGGATGAGATAAAACTTGTATTTCTTATAGATAAGACTTGTATTTCTCACAGATACGAACACTGCCTCTTTGTTGTCTGTGAACCGTCCTTGAACGTAGTACAGTGGAATGGTGTCTTTTGGGTGCTAACTCCACAGGTTATTATGATAGCAACTTATGCCTGGGAACGGTGGAGCGCCAAGGGGTTGGGACCAGCCCGTGCGCCAACGGATTGGCTGAGTAAGTCTAAACCACGCTCAGTCTCTACTCTGATTGGCCAGCAGAGAGGTGGGAACTCTCTCTCTGTCAGAGTATTTGAGGAAGAACCTGTAACAATGGATTAGTTCTCTGTCTGCCCTGCGTGGTATTTCAGTGAGCCCGTATACGAACCATCATACTTATCATACATACATTTAGCATATAATAAATTTAGCTTGGATTGAATATCTCTTGATTATGTTTTCTCTTATTCCAATACCAGATTTGAATTACGCAATTTCTAACACTGCAAAACATGTGCCTTAGGGCAGCGGAGGACAGGCACTTTATACAAGCAGACCTACAAAATGGCCTTTTGCATTCATTTTACATTTACATTTTAGTCATTTAGCAGACGCTGTTATCCAGAGCGACTTACAGTTAGTGAGTGCATACATTTCATTCCCAGCAAGAGCTGGGGCTTTTTGAAGTGGCCCTTGCTTCTCTTGGTCAGTGTGAGGCTGAGCCAACGCGCTTTCACCTGGGTGCCTCTGTGCTGCTCTGAAATAAAATGCAGAACATATTAAAGCTCCAGCAAGCATTTTCAATGTTGGCTGGTGATGGCTCGGTCAGTACAGATGTAGAGGAGGACAGTGAATTGGAGGACAGTGATTCAGAAGATGAAAGTGGTTGAGGAATGAATGTCTGTCTGTCTGTCTGTGTGTGCGTGTGAGTTCCATAGGGACAAACTATACACTGAGTATTCAAAACATTAGGAACAGCTTCCTAATATTGAGTTGCACCCCCCCCCCCCCCCCCTTTTTTAGAACATCTAAAAAGAGCTTCATCTAAACAGAAACAGAAATAAGGCTTTAGTGAAGGAATATCAAGTGTACACCTTATTCCAAGCTTCTACCAGTGATCCAGAAATCCAGAAATCTGCTTAATTGAATATCAACAATGTAAACCAACAAGGCACAGCTACCACATATGTTTATGTCAGGAATGGTCTCTAGAACTCTGCCTGTGAATTTCTGTGATTCTATTTTTTAAGCTTGCTTAAAAGCGGAGCAGGACTGTTATTTAATTGTTGAATCACAGATATACAGTACATTTTAATAGTTATTTCAAATAAAATAGTACATACTATACTTCTGGTTGAATAAGGCTTGTACTCCTTGCACCCTAGCCTTGTCAAACCCCTTTGACTGTGAAGCTGCAGGTTTGCTATGATGTCACAATAAAAGAGACACAGTGCTGTATGAGTGTGTTTAAAGGCATTATAGATGTACAGATGTAGGTCTTAATTTGAGTCAGTTTTCTACAGCAGGAAAATAATCCTGCAGTAACAGGAAATGTGATATGTGGATTATAATAAATTGATATTTTGTCAGGGGTTGATACATTTATCGCAATCAAGTCTGAAATGACTATGTGGAAATTACAAACTTCAGAAGCCTTTTCAAACCTCAAATACACTAAGTTAAAAATGTCCTGCAACAAGGTGATCAAATTAATATCCTACATCTGTATGCTTGAGGTTAAGTGTTACCAAAGTTATTTTTTTAATATGTGTACCAGAAAAGTGTACAGAAAACTTGCCGATCAGATACTGGCCCTCAACAAATTCCTTTCCCCTCCCAGATGAGGCTGTGCTGACTGGTATGAGGTCCTCGGGGTTGTGGACAAGGAATGCTGTGTCGACCCCCATACCTTCCAACTCGATAACCTAACAAAAAATTATGTTGAAATAGACAAGATAAATAATAAATGAAATGAAATATAAAAAAAGACAATACCTAAAAATGCTTATAAAGAAAATAGTTGTCAAAAAGACTGAAATCCTTTCGTAAGAAAAATGCCTGTTCTCTGGATCTTAAATCTGTATCTCAAATCTAAATCCAACTATCAAATCCAAAAACATTACTTTTTTTAAGTAAAAGTTTAAAATGTCATGATTTACTATTATGACCTTACAGTATATATTCCCACCATTGATTTCAGCCGTCTTAAATAATCTTTGACTTTTAAGGCCTTCAGGTTCCCCTTCAACTCCTGACCTCCTGCCTGTAGCTTGTCTGCCTCCTCACTGTAATGGGCTTTTGTGGCAGATGGTAATGCCTGCCTTTTGCCCTGTGTACCTGCCATAACTCATGACATACAACAGAAAACATGACATATTTCTACTTGTTGAAACAAAGTAGAAATATGTGTCAGATGGAGTCAGTAGACTTTAGAATTTGTTGTTAGACCCATTAAGTTCTGAAGAGAAACCCCTCTGATCATTCATCTAAAAATAATAATAATTAACCTACATCAAAGACACACCGATTGAAAAATGCATACAGTCCACAATACTTGAATGCCCGCCTTGCTCTTGTAATTAAAAACAGGTAATTAAAGCCAAACCTGCACAAACCTTTTGCTTTAAGGTGGTCCCTCATAAACAGGTTGTAAGCTGACACATTCCGTTTGTAGAGCTTAGTTTTTTTTAGGGACAGTTTGACTCTGGGACAGTTTTCTTCTTTCATTCCCTAACCAATTCCAGAGGAAACAATAGGAAGACAACACAATAGTGAAGACTACAGCATCATATTTTCAAATCAGAGTAATTGCACATAATAGTTTATTAAAAGAGTAGACACAAAAATATTGCTCTACCAACTCAGTGTTTTATCTTGCAGATGATTGAAAAAGGAGCCCTTACATACCATGAATTATCTGTATTGTGTCACAACCAGAGGGGCAGTGGGGGGTGTTTTGAATCTGGGTTTTACCAGGCAATATGAAACTAGAGGCAAAACACAAATAGCTACTGGAAAAAGTTAAAATAACATAAGAATCAACATTATTATCACAACAGCAGAGGATAGGATCCAGGATTTGCATGTTATATTTTCAGAATTTGATGTCATAACCCTTTGACAGCTAGCCAAGGGGAAGGGGTAGGGAGTGCATTGGGACCAGGTGAGGGAATCCAATAGCCCGACAACAATGGATGAATGAATACTTAATGGTTCCATAGCGGCATTTGTTTGGGAATAATGGCACACATGTAACACATCACAGAACATTCAACACTTCACTTAAATACAACATAAATATCACAGAACATACTTCACAAGACAAGGTCAGACAGACAAATAGATAGAGGTATACTGTAGGTGGTGAGTTACGGTTTAGTCTTCCTGGATTTAGGAACCTGATGCTGGTTGATATGAATGACTGTTTGTTCTACAGAGTGGGGTTTTGAACCTTCGACCTGACAGCAGCTGTTGGTATTGGTCATATAGTGGGTGTGTCTTAGTAAAATGTTCTGGATTTATGGATGGTTCTTGATTTGTAGAGTGATGGGATGCTTTGAGACTTGACACTGCCGAACCATACCACCCAAGGAAGCAGAAGGTTAAGATGCTTTCAATTAATGTCTTATATAAAAGGTAAATCATCAGTAAGGCCATTGGAAGTTTCCTAAGTAGTCCTAAGCCAAATGTTTTGCCCAGAACCCAGGGAGATATTACAAAAAGACAAAACCCTTTCTGATGTTCACAGAATACAAAACAGAACATTGATGACCCTCACCTCCACCACACTCTCCGACAGTCCAGCTCTGGTGACTGCCTCAGCCTCTCCTGGTCATTCCCTGGTCAAATAAGGCTTTCAAAACCTCTCTTTGATTAGGAAAAATTGACGATCTTCTTTGTCCTAAGAACAGAATGACACTTGTTAAGACATATCCGAATCCAGTGTTATATATGGATCAGTATACATATCAGACTTCATATGAGAAGTGGCCCATAATCAGCTAAGAAATCACTAAGGCATAATACAAGATTACACGCAAGGCAAGCCCCATGGCAGATGATACTGACTTCACATTATTCACATCCAGCCATAGACGGCTAACACTTTGGATGTTGAAGTAAAGTAAAGCGCTGGAATTGAAACTGTTATGATGCAATAAGGCATGCTGCTATTGACATGGTGATTTTGCTTCTGTTTGTAACTAACTTTGTAACAACGGGCTGTAAAATCAGAACAAACTTTATTCACCAAGAATATTTACATGTACCAGGAATTTGACCTGGTGACATGGTGCTGATATACAGTATATGGATTATAACAATATTAAAACAATATTACAAGGGCTCATGTATTCAAGTATGTTGTGCTGGAGTATGCTGATGTTCAGCTTGTCAGTTGCACCAAAGAGCTAGAGAAGGAGCTTGAGTGAGTACAATGCAGATGGCTATATTTTGCTACCCTGCTCCCCAGCTCTACCCTCACGTTTTTGGCCATGGTTGGTGACTTCAACGGAATGTAGATAGGAAGCCACAATTTTACCCCTCAAAGACATGAGAGATCCATCGCACCCTTTTCACGACCTCCCTCCACTCAGAGAGCACTGACAGTTCACGTCTTCTCAGTTCCACCTGCTAGGACAAAGCCATTCCAACTATTTCCTACATTCTGCTATCAGACTCTATACTGGTAGAGATACATTTAACGTCTACATGATTCTATGATATATTCAAATCAAATACAATTTTATTGGTCGCATACACATATTTAGCAGATGTTATTGCGGGTTTAGCAAAATGCTTGTGTTCCTAGCTCCAACAGTGCAGTAGTATCTAACAATTCACAACAATACACACAAATCTAAAAGTAAAAGAATGGAATTAAGAAATATATAAATATTAGGACGCGCAATGTTGGAGTGGCATTGACTAGAATACAGTAGAATACAGTATATACATATGACATGAGTAAAACAGTATTTAAACATTATTAAAGTGACCAGTGTTCCATTATTAAAGTGACCAGTGATTCCATGTCTATGTACATAGGGCAGCAGCCTCTAAGGTGCAGGGTTGAGTAAACGGGTGGTAGCCGGCTAGTGACAGTGACTAAGTTCAGGGTAGGGTACTGTGTGGAGGCCGGCTAGTGATGGCTATTTAACAGTCTGATGGCCTTTTTCAGACTCTCGGTCCCAGCTTTGATGCACCTGTACTGACCTCGCCTTCTCTGGATGATAGTGGGGTAAACAGGCCGTGGCTCGGGTGGTTGATGTCCTTGATTATCTTTTTGGCCTTCCTGTGACATTGGGTGCTGTAGGTGTCCTGGAGGGCAGGCAGTGTGCCCCCGGTGATGCGTTGGGCAGACCGCACCACCTTCTGGAGAGCCCTGCGGTTGCGGGCGGTGCAGTTGCCGTACCAGGCGGTGATACAGCCTGACATGATGCTCTCAATGGTGCATCTGTAAAAGTTTGTGAGGGTCTTAGGGGCCAAGCCAAATTTCTTCAGCCTCCTGAGGTTGAAGAGGCGCTGTTGTGCCTTCTTCACCACATTGTCTGTGTGGGTGGACCATTTCAGATTGTCAGTGATGTGTACGCTGAGGAAACTGAAGCATTTCACCTTCTCCACTGCGGTCCCGTCAATGTGGACGGGGGCGTGCTCCCTCTGCGGTCTCCTGAAGTCCACAATCAGCTCTTTCGTTTTGTTGACGTTGAGGGAGAGGTTATTTTCCTGGCTGTTCTATATTGTTTTGTCTCTTGCAATTCAAGAGTCAATGCAATTCACACTATGCCTTAACATGTTCTACTTGTCTACTAATACGTTCAAACTAAAACCATGTGAGAGTTTTTGCCTATCATGCTGTACCAAAAGCAATGACCACCAACTCTGATTGTGTGGCAATAAAGAGTCTTGCTGCGACCAGTGTAACAGAACAATCTAAAGACACTACGCGAGATGGGAGACCAAGACCAGTCCGTCACATCATTCCCTTTGATCTTTCCTGTGAGCAGTGGCAGTCTTTCTGAATTCGTAAAGTACAATCTGGGTCAGCCATTGGTCAACGACCAATGCGCTTGTTTTAGTTTTTCATTGCAAGGGAGTTTTGCTACGGTCCGCACCAATAAATACGACCTAGTACTTACATAGGTTACAACAGAGCTACCTAACCCTCTTCCTGGAGATCTACCCTCCTGTGGGTATTCAGTCCAACCCGAACCTAACATACCTGATTCAGCTAGTTGAGGGTGATGTTCCAGGCCCTGACCAAATTGCAGATAATGCATTGCATCAACCAATAGTTGCATAGCACGTCATTTGCATGCCACGTCATCGACTGCGCAGTCGGGCATTAGATTGCTATACCGCTATATCATATGGGTCACATTCCTGCTTGACTACATTGCAGACAGCTGCCAGATCTTGCAAAGCTTGGATAGGTGTTTAACATTAACAACCACATCATATGATATTTTTTATTTTATTTTATTTCACCTTTATTTAACCAGGTAAACCAGTTGAGAACAAGTTCTCATTTACAACTGCGACCTGGCCAAGATAAAGCAAAGCAGTGCGATAAAAACAACAACACAGAGTTACATATGGGGTAAAACAAAACAAAGTCAAAAAATACAACAGAAATACATATATATACAGTGTGTGCAAATTTAGCAAGTTATGGAGGTAAGGCAATAAAATAGGCTATAGTGCAAAATAATTACAATTAGTATTAACACTGGAATGATAGATGTGCAAGAGATGATGTGCAAATAGAGATACTGGGGTACAAATGAGCAAAATAAATAACAATATAGGGATGAGGTAGTTGGGCGGGCTAATTTCAGATGGGCTGTGTACAGGTGCAGTGATCGGTAAGGTGCTCTGACAACTGATGCTTAAAGTTAGTGAGGGAGATAAGTGTCTCCAGCTTCAGAGATTTTTGCAATTTGTTCCAGTCATTGGCAGCAGAGAACTGGAAGGAATTGCGGCCAAAGGAGGTGTTGGCTTTGGGGATGACCAGTGAGATATACCCGCTGGAGCGCAGACTACGGGTGGGTGTTGCTATGGTGACCAATGAGCTAAGATAAGGCGGGGATTTGCCTAGCAGTGATTTATAGATGGCCTGGAGCCAGTGGGTTTGGCGACGAATATGTAGTGAGGACCAGCCAACAAGAGCGTACAGGTCACAGTGGTGGGTATTATATGGGGCTTTGGAGACAAAACGGATGGCACTGTGATAGACTACATCCAATTTGCTGAGTAGAGTGTTGGAGGCTATTTTGTAAATGACATCGCCGAAGTCAAGGATCGGTAGGATAGTCCGTTTTACGAGGGCATGTTTGGCAGCATGAGTGAAGGAGGCTTTGTTGCGAAATAGGAAACCGATTCTAGATTTAACTTTGGATTGGAGATTCTTAATGTGAGTCTGGAAGGAGAGTTTACAGTCTAACCAGACACCTAGATATTTGTAGTTGTCCACATACTCTAGGTCAGACCCGTCGAGAGTAGTGATTCTAGTCGGGTGGGCGGGTGCAAGCAGCGTTCGGTTGAAGAGCATGCATTTAGTTTTACTAGTGTTTAAGAGCAGTTGGAGGCTACTGAAGGAGTGTTGTATGGAATTGAAGCTCGTTTGGAGGTTTGTTAACACAGTGTCCAATGAAGGGCCAGATGTATACAAAATGGTGTCGTCTGCGTAGAGGTGGATCTGAGAGTCACCAGCAGCAAGAGCGACGTCATTGATATACACAGAGAAAAGAGTCGGCCGAAGAATTGAACCCTGTGGCACCCCCATAGAGACTGCCATAGGTCCAGACAACAGGCCCTCCGATTTGACACATTGAACTCTATCTGAGAAGTAGTTGGTGAACCAGGCGAGGCAGTCATTTGAGAAACCAAGGCTATTTAGTCTGCCAATAAGAATGCGGTGGTTGACAGAGTCGAAAGCCTTGTCCAGGTCAATGAAAACGGCTGCACAGTACTGTCTATTATCGATCGCGGTTATAATATCGTTTAGGACCTTGAGCGTGGCTGAAGTGCACCCATGACCAGCTCGGAAACCGGATTGCATAGCGGAGAAGGTACGGTGGGATTCGAAATGGTCGGTGATCTGTTTGTTGACTTGGCTTTCAAAAACTTTTGAAAGGCAGGGCAGGATGGATATGGGTCTGTAACAGTTTGGATCTAGAGTGTCACCCCCTTTGAAGAGGGGGATGACCGCGGCAGCTTTCCAATCTCTGGGGATCTCAGACGTTACGAAAGAGAGGTTGAACAGGCTAGTAATAGGGGTTGCGACAATTTCTGCGGCTAGTTTTAGAAAGAAAGGGTCCAGATTGTCTAGCCCAGATGATTTGTAGGGGTCCAGATTTTGCAGCTCTTTTAGAACATCAGCAATGTAATGTAATGCAATGTAATGCCCAACAGTCGATGACGTGGCGCACAACCATTGGTTGATGCAATGCAACGTCTTCAACGTAATCAGGAAAGAACACCACCAATATGTGGTTAGCTGATATGTTCAACACTAGCCTCATGTGGCCATCCTTCCAAATCTTGTCTCGTTGAATCGTGTTGGAAATCTTGAGAAATGCAGTATAGGATTCTGGGTTTGAATGGGAGTGTAGGTTTTTCTTCAAACCCTTATCTAGCGCACCTAACTAACTGGTTGATAAAAAATCAAATCAAATCAAATCAAATCAAATTGTATTTGCCAAATGCGCCGAATACAACAGGTGTAGACATTACAGTGAAATGCTTACTTACAAGCCCTTAACCAACAATGCAATTTTAAAATATATATATATAAGTGTTCAGTAAAAAAAATTTAAGCAAATAACTAAAGAGCAGCAGTAAAATAAAATAACAGTAGGGAGGCTATATACAGGGAGGTACCGGTGCAGAGTAAATGTGCGGGGGCACCGGCTAGTCGAGGTAATTGAGGTAATATGTACATGTGGGTAGAGTTAAAGTGACTATGCATAAATAATAGACAGAGTAGTAGCAGCGTAAAATAGGGGGGTGGGGGGGCAGTGCAAATAGTCTGGGTAGCAATGATTAGCTGTTCAGGAGTATTATGGCTTGGGGGTAGAAGCTGTTGAGAAGCATTTTGAACCTAGACTTGGCGCTCCGGTACCGCTTGCCGTGCGGTAGCAGAGAGAACAGTCTATGACTAGGGTGGCTGGAGTCTTTGACAATTTTGAGGGCCTTCCTCTGACACCGCCTGGTATAGAGGTCCTGGATGGCAGGAAGCTTGGCCCCAGTGATGTACTGGGCCGTACGCACTACCCTCTGTAGTGCCTTGCGGTCGGAGGCTGAGCAGTTGCCATACCAGGCGGTGATGCAACCAGTCAGGATGCTCTCGATGGTGCAGCTGTATAACTTTTTGAGGATCTGAGGACCCATGCCAAATCTTTTCAGTCTCCTGAGGGGGAATAGGCTTTGCCGTGCCCTCTTCACGACTGTCTTGATGTGTTTGGACCATGATAGTTTGTTGGGGATGTGGACACCAAGGAACTTGAAACTCTCAACCTGTTCCACTACAGCCCCGTCGATGAGAATGGGGGCGTTCTCAGTCCTCTTTTTTTTCCTGTAGTCCACAATCATCTCCTTTGTCTTGATCACGTTGAGGGAGAGGTTGTTATCCTGGTACCACACGGTCAAGTCTCGTGCCTCCTCCCTATAGGCTGTCTCACTGTTGTGTTGTCAGCAAACGTAATGATGGTGTTGGAGTCGTGCCTGGCCATGCAGTCATGGGTGAACAGGGAGTACAGGAGGGGACTGAGCACGCACCCCTGAGGGGCCCCCGTGTTGAGGATCAGCGTGGCAGATGTGTTGTTACCTACCCTTCCCACCTGGGGGCGGCCCATCAGGAAGTCCAGGATCCAGTTGCAGAGGGAGGTGTTTAGTCCCAGGATCCTTATCTTAGTGATGAGCTTTGAGGGCACTATGGTTTTGAACGCTGAGCTGTAGTCAATGAACAGCATTCTCATGTAGGTGTTCCTCTTGTCCAGGTGGGAAAGGGCAGTGAGGAGTGCAATAGAGATTGCATCATCTGTGGATCTGTTGGGGCGGTATACAAATTGGAGTGGGTCTAGGGTTTCTGGGATAATGGTGTTGATGTGAGCCATGACCAGCCTTTCAAAGCACTTCATGGCTATAGACGTGAGTGCTACGGGTCGGTAGTCATTTAGGCAGGTTATCTTGGGCACAGGGACTATGGTGGTCTGCTTGAAACATGTTGGTATTACAGACTCAGTCAGGTACATGTTGAAAATATCAGTGAAGACACTTGCCAGTTGGTCAGCACATGCTTGGAGTACACGTCCTGGTAATCCGTCTGGCCCTGCGGCCTTGTGAATGTTGACCTGCTTAAAAGTCTTACTCACATCGGCTACGGAGAGCGTGATCACATAGTCATCTGGAACAGCTGGTGCTCTCATGCATGCTTCAGTGTTGCTTGCCTCGAAGCGAGCGTAGAAGTGATTCAGCTTGTCTGGTAGGCTTGTGTCACTGGGCAGCTCATGGCTGTGCTTCCTTTTGTAGTCTGTAATAGCTTTCAAGCCCTGCCACACCCGAAGAGTGTCAGAGTCGGTGTAGTACGATTCAATCTCAGTCCGGTATTGACTTTGCCTGTTTGATGGTTAGTCGGAGGGCATAGCGGGATTTCTTATAAGCGTCTGTGTTAGAGTCCCGCTCCTTGAAAGCGGTAGCTCTACCCTTTAGCTGAATCACGTTAGTTACTACTGGGTTTGGAGCGGAAACCTACAGGATTGTAGCTCTACAGGAACAGTGGTGGTAAGCCCTCCAATAGTGATTTGGGATTTGTAAAAAAAATAAAAAAAAGTAGGGGCCAATAAATCACCAAATAATCTGAACTAGTTATGCTAATCTGTTATGTTAACTATACAAACGTTGTAATACACCCATAAATTAAGAAGCAATGAAGACACCTGGAACGCACCCGTTTCGACTTGCAACCACAGCCTAGCAATGAACGCACCCGTGTCGACCTGCAACGCGTCCGCGGGCTAGCGATGTGGTGATTGTTGTCTAATTTGTATTTATTTAACTAGGCAAGTCAGTTAAGAACAAATTCTTATTTACAATGACGGCCTACCCTAATCGGGTGAGCCAGGAGCCAGCTGGGCCACGAGTTGCCGGAGCTCGTTCAGAGTTGACGTAGTAGGTTTGAAATATTTTAATTATTTAAGGTGCTGCAAATGCAATGCTCTTTTATTATTTATTCATTACTATTTTGCTTCCTATGGCGGGCGAGGGAGGTCTGGTTGTCGGCCATGCTGAAAATGTGATCTCGCGTTATTGTATCATTGTCAATACAGTACATGTACACCACTATATGAAACTAGTGGGTCAGGCAGCACCCCACTGTCTGATTCATATCGCGTGATTTCTGATGATTACTCTCGATTATATCGGCTGATTGGTTCTGTATGGGTGATTGGGGATGACATTTTTGTGCATAGCAAATTAATATTGTTATTATTTTACATTTTCAGGATGGGAAAAACGCTTTCAGTGTAAACTTTAACGACTAAAACCAAATAGAAAGTATGTAGAATATATATATATAGACAGTCAGGCCCCCATTGAGTTTGTTATAATGTTTGAGCATAAGAATGCAGCATAAATGTGCTTAAAAACGGAACAATTTCCCTCTCGTTTCAGGTCTGCGAAATGCGCGTCCCCGACAGCGGAAGTTGCAAACAAGAGCCCGTCCGGCGGTGGTTAGGTGAACCGGTGAAAAAAGAAAATAACCGTGGTGGAGCGGAAAAAATTGCTTTTACGTGGAATAAAACAGCTATATGTCTGTATCTCGAGTTCTTCTTCCCCAATATTCAAAGGTATTTATGTTAGCTTTGGATTACGCCTAGAAAACAGGTTACATCTAGCTAGGAAGCTAAATTAGCTAGTTAACCAACGTTAGCATTTCGTAAGGACTTGATAAGCGGGCCAAGATTGTTAGCCAATGCTAACAACGCAGTTGTAGATTAGAGAACTATCTGAGTATTACATATTAACACAAATATACCCATAATACCATCCTTACTGAAAAGACGTTATGTTAGTGTTGAACTCACTTCATGCTAACTAACGTTAACTCGCTAGCTTCGCTAGTAACGTTAGCTAGATATTAAATTAGCTAGTTTATTGGTGTTTCCACTGTTTGAAGCCCTCAGACACAACAGAACGGACATATAACAATGTATTAATGTAACCATGCTCTAAAAAATTTTTTATCTTACTCTTCCATAGATCCCCCTTTATTGCACCAATCTGCCGCTCTCTCTTTGTGACTAGAACTGCCTGAACAGCTAGAGAGAGAGAGAGAGTGTGTGTTCCGAACCAGGGTGACTGTGTGTGAAGTATACACACCCTGTGTTTGCGAGGCCCTGTGGGATACTCCTCCAGACCCCAGAGTGAGGATTGTGTGTGAGCCTCTCGCTCCATATGTGTGTGACAATGGGGGACATCAGTGATCTGGACAGACAGATAGAACAACTTAGGCGCTGTGAACTCATCAAGGAAAATGAAGTCAAAGCACTGTGTGCCAAGGCCAGGTAATTAAACACACACACACAGGCCGTATTACTGTAACATTTCTGATACTATCTAAATCTTCATCACTAAGCCTGTCTGTTTGTGTTACAGGGAGATTCTGGTAGAGGAGAGTAACGTACAGAGGGTGGACTCTCCAGTTACAGTGAGTATTTTCAGAATAGAAGACATCTTGATTACTTTGTAGGTCTGCCTAGACTGCTATTATTTGCACTTTCCAATCTGAGCCCCCATGTTACATGTGTAATGTTGGATGGCTGAATACATTAAGGGGGAATGGAAACACTAGGTTTTAGAACACCAGCTAACTGTAAAGGCCAGTTTCTACTTGGTTTAACAACATGTTTGTACATTTACATTTACATTTACGTCATTTAGCAGACGCTCTTATCCAGAGCGACTTACAAATTGGTGCATTCACCCTATAGCCAGTGGGATAACCACTTTACAATATGTTATTTAATTTTTTTTTAGGGGGGGGGGGTAGAAGAATTACTTTATCCTATCCCAGGTATTCCTTAAAGAGGTGAATGTGGCAAAGAGCTTCCTAGGGTTAGAGGCAGATGCTTGGAATTTAGAGTGGTAGAAAGTGGCCTTAGCAGCAGAAACAGATGAAGAAAATGTAGAGAGGAGGGAGTGAAAAGATGCCAGGTCGGCAGGGAGTTTAGTTTTCTTCCATTTCCGCTCCGCTGCCCGGAGCTCTGTTCTGTGAGCTCGCAATGAGTCATCAAGCCACGGAGCTGGAGGGGAGGACCGAGCCGGCCGGGAGGATAGGGGACACAGAGAGTCAAAGGATGCAGAAAGGGAGGAGAGGAGGGTTGAGGAGGCAGAATCAGGAGATTGGAGGGAGAAGGATTGAGCAGAGGGAAGAGATGATAGGATGGAAGAGGAGAGAGTAGTGGGAGAGAGAGAGCGAAGGTTGCGGCGGCGCATTACCATCTGTGTAGGGGCAGAGTGAGTAGTGTTGGAGGAGAGCGAGAGAGAAAAGGATACAAAGTAGTGGTCGGAGACATGGAGGGGAGTTGCAGTGAGATTAGTAGAAGAGCAGCATGTAGACAATTAGAATGCCACAAGTGTCGTTGGTCAAAACATTTAATTTATACTCTGGTGGGATGTCTGTAGACCATCGCTGCGACTGTCAGTTTCCTTGTCGCGCAGACATGAAAAAGTTTACTTCTCTGCGACTGTCGCAACATCTGTTGTCGTGGTTACCGTACTGTCACAGCAACCAGACCAAATCCTCCTGTGACGATGATGCAGTTCTAAAATTCTCAGATAGAATGACCTACTTTTATTTCGTCACACTGTGGCAGTAAGCTATTTTCTGTAAGCTCGCATTACCTTGTAAATCATTATGTTGTTGTGGATTTACTTTCCTGTAATAATGAATAAGAAGTAACTAAAGTTTAGACGTTGTCATCTATACTCTGGTCATTATTTGAACTGGCTAGACAACGAACCAAAACATTGTTTAAAAAATTGCTTTTTGCTAGGTTGACATTGACTGAATTCATTTTTAAATGGATAGGTTTATTGGTGTTAAAATAGAGCACCGGACTGCTGATGTCATGCAAAGGCTGTCGTTTTGTGTTTATACTTTTTCATAAGTATATAGTTTAATGTCAGACGACACTAGAATGTTAATGATGTCGCTAAGATAATTGTCTACAGACATGTTGATAGACAGAGTGTAAACCTGCCTTAATTGTAAATCACCATATAGGCATTGTTGCATCATTGGTAGGAGAGTTTTGAAATTCCTGAATTTACTGAGATCATGACCCCTGCATACATTAATGAGCCATACTTTGCTGGTGTCAAACCATTTATGAAAACATGATACATATTTTGAAAGCTGAGAAACAGCCCTTTCAAATGATATGATGTCAATCAAATGGTAATCAGTCAAGAAAAAACACCTGTGAAAATGTGTATCTTGTACACTTTCTTCCCAAACAACTGCCATTTACACAACTTCCTAATGAAGATAAAGAAACACTTAGTATATTGAGTCTTCCTTGTTTTGTAAGGATTGATAATCTGAAATCAGAATAGTAATACCTTTTACTGTGAATAAGTTACAGCTGTTTTAAAGACCGGTGGTATTTTTCTAGAATTTTATGGAATGTTCTGTGATCAGACACTTTCTTATTTGGATAGTATAGTAAACACATACATGCACCAAAACACATTACAAATGCCATTTAGTCTTACATTTGATAAGGAAAGACATACATAAGTAATATAAATAAAACAATAACTTTATGGAAAGAAAAAGGTTAGGGGAATACATGATCTCATTCCACCCTGAAAACAAAGTGTAAGTTACATCATGCTATCATAACCATAACATTATATACAACATTCATCTCAGGGATATTGTCATCAAAATTGAACTGGAATTACAAAATATTATAAGAATAAGGCATATAATAACTATTTCCTTTTACATCTTAAATGTTTTCTTACAAACATTCCACTAGGCCTATAGCCTAATACACGAAGAGTCAAAATGGGAACAAATTAAAAGCATGCAAGAAAGGGGAAATGACCAGTGACAATCTGAGCTATTGGGTGAAGACTAGGAGTCCCTTTACTAGTACCTATACATTCTCAATGACAGCTGTCAAAGTTGAGAAACCTTTCAGGTCCAGTAGAGGTGAGGTGCCTCCCGGTGGCAGCATTCACTTTCAGTCTCGGTGCCAAAACTCACAATTTGCTCACTCCTACCAATGACACATCGGCGTCAGTCGTTACAATGGCAATTCAAGATGGCGCTACCCATACCTCTAATAAACGTTGTTCAAGAACAAAATACTAATAATATAGATTTTTCTATGTTACAAGCACATGTTTAGTAGTATTAGTGGATTGAATACATGTGTTTGCGCAGCTTTACTTCCTGAATTGTTTCCCTTTAATTCCCTACAATTCTCCTTTTCTATCACAGGTGTGTGGGGATATCCATGGACAGTTTTATGACCTGAAAGAGTTGTTTAGAGTAAGTTCAGTCTCCTTTCTGTCTGTATTTCCTGCATTCCATCTGTATGATTTCTCAGAGTGCTGCTTTGTGCGGTGTCTGTACAGTTCCATACTCAACATATGCACCATTTGGCTTCATAATGCCATAAACTCCATGTCATTTACATGCATGTCATATTCTACTGTGCCATTTTTGCTGTGTCAATATTTAACACTTAAATTGCGTGTGTACAAGGTAGGGGGCGACGTTCCGGAGACAAACTATCTCTTCATGGGTGACTTTGTGGACCGAGGCTTCTACAGCGTGGAGACGTTCCTGCTGCTGCTAGCACTCAAGGTACTCGAGAGAAGCTAAATCAGAGCTATTCAATTATTCTGAGGCTAGATGTTTTCATTCTTCAGACCGGCTTTTACCCCCTCTGTAGTAGTGTTTCTAATGCTATGCAGAGTTGGAGTTAATTCAATTTAAACTTATATAAATTCAGGAAATGCAATGATTGGAATTTTTTTATACTTTCTCATTGTGCTGTGCGAAGTGTGCCCTTGGTGTCTAGCTCCACTACTAACCTAAGCTCTCTATGGGACAAAGTCGGACCTACCACCCCTCTCATTTGCCTTTTGGCCAGTAGGGTCCCTCTGAAGGACCCATTCTAACAAGTAACTTACCCCCTCCTCCTCCCACAGGTGAGGTATCCAGACAGGATCACTCTGATCCGAGGGAACCACGAGTCACGGCAGATCACACAGGTCTACGGCTTCTATGATGAGTGCCTCCGCAAGTACGGCTCGGTCACCGTGTGGAGATACTGCACCGAGATCTTTGATTACCTGTCCCTCTCTGCCATCATCGACGGCAAGGTGTGCTCCCTGGCCCCTTCAGTCACATTTATTTGCTTCTCTCTGATTGTTATTTGTGCCATCTTACCAACTCTTATGGTCATGCCAAGGAGGGACGTGACAATGAACATAGGAGTTGACAATACAGCACAAATAGATCTGGGACCACGCGGTCCTCTGTAGCTCAGCTGGTAGAGCACGGCGCTTGTAATGCCAAGGTAGTGGGTTCGATCCCCGGGACCACCCATACACAAAAAAATTTATGCACGCATGACTGTAAGTCGCTTTGGATAAAAGCGTCTGCTAAATGGCATATTATTATTATTATTATTAGATTGTTATGGTTAGATGGCTAGTCTCACTAAATAGCTAGTTCTCACTGAAACAGCATGACTCGCTACAATCTCCCCTCTTTATATCTCTCCTGCTAGCTCTGGTTTTCCTCTGTAATTAATGCAAGTAACTGTGGATCGCAATCACACCCATCGGTTCAAACATGTTTTGTTGCTGTATTGGGAAGATTGTTTTTAAAGAAACCTGTTTCTGGAATTGTATTGTGTAGAGCCTTAACTATACTGAACAAAATATAAACACAACATGCAACAATTTCAAAGATTTTACTGAGTTACAGTTCATATAAGGAAATCAGTCAATTGAAATAAATAAATTAGGCCCTAATGTATGGACTGGGAAAACAGATATGCATCTGTTGGTCACAAATACCTTAAAGTAGGGGCGGGGATCAGAATACCAGTCAGTATCTGGTGTGACCACCATTTACCTCATGCAGTGCAACACATCTCCTTTGCATAGAGTTGATCAGGCTGTTGATTGTGGCCTGTGGAATGTTGTCCCACTCCTCTTCAATGGCTGTGCGAAGTTGCTGGATATTGGCGGGAACTGGAACACGCTGTCGTACACGTCGATCCAGAGCAACTCGATCCAGAGCAGGAATTGTGTACAGATCCTTGCGACATGGGGCCGTGCATTATCATGCTGAAACATGAGGTGATGGCTGAGGATGAATGACAGGACAATGGGCCTCAGGATCTCCTCACGGCATCTCTGTGCATTCAAATTGCCATCGATAGCAAATGCAATTTTGTTCTCGTTGTCCATAGCTTATGCCTGACCATACCATAACCCTACCGCCACCATGGGGCACTCTGATCAAAACGTTGTCAGCAAACTGCTCGCCCACATGGCGCCATACACGTGGTCTGCGGTTGAGGCCGGTTGGACGTACAGGCGGCTTATGGTAGAGAAATAAACATTAAATTCTCTGGCAACAGCTCTGGTGGACATTCCTGCAGTCAGCATGCCAATTTCACACTCCCTCAAAACTTGAGACATCTGTGGCATTGTGTTGTGTGACAAAACTGCACATTTTAGAGTGGCCTTTTATTGTCTCCAGCACAAGGTGCACCTGTAACGATCATGCTGTTTAATCAGCTTCTTGATATGCCACACATGTCAGGTGGATGGATTAACTTGGCAAAAGAGAAATGCTCAAATTTGTGCACAAAATTTGAGAGAAATACGCTTTTTGTGCGTATAGAAAATGTCAGGGATCTTTTATTTAATCTCATGAAACATGGGACCAACACTTGACATGTTGTGTTAATATTTTTGTTCAGTGTAGATTCTTTCTCTCTCTCTCTTTCTCATTGTGTAGATATTCTGTGTGCACGGCGGCCTTTCTCCCTCTATTCAAACTCTGGACCAGATCAGAACTATCGACAGAAAGCAGGAAGTGCCTCACGACGGCCCCATGTGTGACCTGCTGTGGTCTGACCCAGAAGGTAAGATACTGGTACTGTCCAGAAACAACCCCCTAAATAACCCTTCCACCCCAAAAACATGTAGCTATAAACAAGATGGTGAAAATTCCACCAAGTCTGTCTGTCATACATTTTAGCATCTATGCCCCAACGAAAAGGAATGAGACAACTCGAGTAACGACCAGAATTTCTCTCTGCTTCTCTCTCTCTCTCTCCCTCTCCCAGACACCACAGGGTGGGGTGTGAGCCCGAGAGGGGCGGGCTACCTGTTTGGCAGTGACGTGGTGGCCCAGTTCAACGCGGCCAACGACATCCACATGATCTGCAGAGCCCACCAGCTGGTCATGGAGGGATACAAGTGGCACTTCAATGAGACCGTGCTCACTGTGTGGTCCGCACCCAACTACTGCTACAGGTCTGCGTCCTGTCTCTCCATCTTTTTCTTGCTCGCTTGTTGTCTCGTTTTCTTCTCCCGTCCTATATATTGTGTATTTGGACTGCTGAGTTTATGGCCAAACTCTACATGTGCTTTAACTTATAGCAATGTTTAGGTCGCCATAGCAACCTTCTCTCTCTCTCTCTCTCTCTCTCTCTCTCTCTCTGTGTCTCTGTCTCTCTCTGTCTCAGATGTGGTAATGTGGCGGCCATCTTGGAGCTGGATGAGCACCTGCAGAGGGAGTTCATCATATTTGAAGCCGCTCCGCAGGAAACCAGGGGCATTCCCTCCAAAAAGCCAGTGGCAGACTACTTCCTGTGACCTCTCACCCTGGAGGGAATATGGAGCCTTTGGTCGCGTTCCCCTGCTCAGACGTTGCATGCACCAACCAATGGTTGCGTGCCACGTCATCGACTGTGTCGTCGACTGCTATATTGCTATAAGTTGATGTGGTTAGCTGATACTTAAAATACCTATCCAGGGGTTGTAAGATCTGGCATGTGTAAGCAATGCCTGGGCAGAGGAACGCGCCCTTTATGTTAGGATGAATTCTGGTGTCTAGAATCTCTTCGGTTCTGTTTGAAACTGACCCCTAGACCAGGGGTAGACAACCCTGTTGCTGGAGTGCCGCAGGTACTGTACAATTGTCTCAAGGCACCACACTGAGCTACTAAGCTTATTGATCAGTTCAGTGATTGCCTAAATTCAACACACTTGGTCTTCCAGGTCGGTTTAATCAAAAACAGGACGTGCCTGCCGCACTCCAGGACCAGGGTTGCCTACCCCTGCACTACACACTTCTTGAATCCCCAATGGAGAGATGAAAGAGCTGTGTCAGTGTGAGCAATATGGCAGAAACTCCACCTAGCCCTCTATCCACCTACCCTATCAGAGGATGAGATGGAGCTATTACCATACTGCTGATACTGTCCAGGCCTTGGTCCTGAAGATCATGTGTCTAGTTGTGACCGCTTTGGGTCCGCATGAAACTGTGCCCATGACTGTTGTTATTTCAGCTCTCGAAAATCACCACATTCTTCTTTTTCTTCCTCCCCTCCTATTAACGTCTCTTATCCCCTCTCCGCCATTGTTGTTTGGTATTTGTCCCTCCCCCTAATCTTGTATTTTTACATTTGAAAATGTGGACATTGTCCTACAGATGGAGGGATACTTGAAACGAGATGAGATAATCTTTTAATCTGCAGATATAGGAAATTAACCCAGTTTCTGGGTTTCCATATGCATAATTTCCTATACAAAAATCAAAGAAAATAAAAATGTGTAACTGTTGTGTAAAGGATGAACTGCAAAAATTATTTTCTCCAGTTTGCTATTTCAGTTTCCTGTTTACTTGTGTTTTGTCTCTAACTCAGTTTTCAAAAACATCGCTCTCAATGCAACTCAGCATATCCTGATCAGCACCTACACTCAAACAAAAATAAAGTAACTGGTTAAATGGGATCACTACACAGAACTGTTTTTTTTTCTCTCTACCTTGTTGATCCACAAATTTCTGTAGGGTTCACTGTTGACTTTTGATATTGTGAAAATAAAATCTTTTTGTATCAATCTCCTTTATCTGCTGGAGTGGCTATCATTTGGAGGTTTGAAGTTCTGTTTATTTAGCCAGTTGATGCATGGAGTGAAAAAAAACATATTATATATCCAGACATGATATACTGTTGGGTGGTGTTCCCGACCAAAGTCCTAATAGCAATATTACGGAAGGCATTAAACGAGTAAGTGTGGTGATTTTAGACCATAACATTTTTGTTATTTAGCATTTACGTCATTTAGCAGATGCTCTTATCCAGAGCGACTTATAATTAGTGCATACATTTTTCATACTGGCTCCCCGTGGGAATCGAACCCACAACCCTGGCGTTGCAAGCGCCATACTCTACCAACTCTTGTCCAGCGCGACATACTGTTTTTATATATTTAAATATGTGGAAATACATTTTGACAGCATGCTATGTTAGCTTGTAAAATATCCAAAATATATTTCAAATATGTTGCCATGTTTTTAATTAATGGAAAAAAACACTTTTTACCTTCCATACTGTAGCTAGGCTACATTAAAATACAATGCATAATACTACAAAGTTCAGCACTAAATTACAATAGCATGCTGTATGGAGGACCAAAGATGATGTAATAAATGTACACGTAAATAGATAAATAATTATTGAAATAATTAATCCCACTTTGTTTCATTTTATTCATTTATATTATTTCTGTATTTCTTCCTCCAATATGATGAGGGGGTGTCAAGCAATCATATGTGGGTGTTACATAAACTCAGGACCCTGTCTTTCAAAGATAATTAGTAAAAATCTAAATTGTAGGCCTGTTTTAAGGCAGGTCCTCACCAGACATCACCGGCAACAACGTCGCCTATGGGCACAAACCCACCGTCGCTGGCCCAGACAGGACTGGCAAAAAGTGCTCTTCACTGACGAGTTGCGGTTTTGTCTCACCAGGGTTGATGGTCGGATTAGCGTTTATCGTCGATGGAATGAGCGTTACACCGAGGCCTGTACTCTGGAGCGGGATCGATTTGGAGGTGGAGGGTCTGTCATGGTCTGGGGCGGTCACAGCATCATCGGACTGAGCTTGTTGTCATTGCAGGCAATCTCAACGCTGTGCGTTACAGGGAAGACATCCTCCTCCCTCATGTGGTACCCTTCCTGCAGGCTCATCCTGACATGACCCTCCAGCATGACAATGCCACCAGCCATGCTGCTCGTTCTGTGCGTGATTTCCTGCAAGACAGGAATGTCAGTGTTCTGCCATGGCCAGCGAAGAGCCCAGATCTCAATCCCATTGAGCACGTCTGGGACCTGTTGGATCGGAGGGTGAGGGCTAGGGCCATTCCCCCCAGAAATGTCTGGGAACTTGCAGGTGCCTTGGTGGAAGAGTGGGGTGACATCTCACAGCAAGAACTGGCAAATCTGGTGCAGTCCATGAGGAGGAGATGCACTGCAGTACTTAATGCAGCTGGTGGCCACACCAGATACTGACTGTTACTTTTGATTTTGACCCACCCTTTGTTCAGGGACACATTATTCAATTTCTGTTAGTCACATGTCTGTGGAACTTGTTCAGTTTATGTCTCAGTTGTTGAATCATGTTATGTTTATACAAATATTTACACATGTTAAGTTTGCTGAAAATAAACGCAGTTGACAGTGAAAGGACATTTCTTTTTTTGCTGAGTTTATATATACAGTGGGGAAAAAAATTATTTAGTCAGTCACCAATTGTGCAAGTTCTCCCACTTCAGAAGATGAGAGAGGCCTGTAATTTTCATCATAGGTACACGTCAACTATGACAGACAAAATGAGAAAAAAAAATCCAGAAAATCACATTGTAGGATTTTTAATGAATGTATTTGCAGATTATGGTGGAAAATAAGTATTTGGTCAATAACAAAAGTTTCTCAATACTTTGTTATATACCCTTTGTTGGCAATGACACAGGTCAAACGTTTTCTGTAAGTTTTTTCACACGCTGTTGCTGGTATTTTGGCCCATTCCTCCATGCAGATCTCCTCTAGAGCAGTGATGTTTTGGGGCTGTCGCTGGGCAACACGGACTTTCAACTCCCTCCAAAGATTTTCTATGGGGTTGACATCTGGAGACTGGCTAGGCCACTCCAGGACCTTGAAATGCTTCTTACGAAGCCACTCCTTCGTTGCCCGGGCGGTGTGTTTGGGATCATTGTCATGCTGAAAGACCCAGCCACGTTTCATCTTCAATGCCCTTGCTGATGGAAGGAGGTTTTCACTCAAAATCTCACGATACATGGCCCCATTCATTCTTTCCTTTACACGGATCAGTCGTCCTGGTCCCTTTGCAGAAAAACAGCCCCAAAGCATGATGTTTCCACCCCCATGCTTCACAGTAGGTATGGTGTTCTTTGGATGCAACTCACCATTCTTTGTCCTCCAAACACGAAGAGTTGAGTTTTTACCAAAAAGTTCTATTTTGGTTTCATCTGACCATATGACATTCTCCCAATCCTCTTCTGGATCATCCAAATGCACTCTAGCAAACTTCAGACGGGCCTGGACATGTACTGGCTTAAGCAGGGGGACACGTCTGGCACTGCAGGATTTGAGTCCCTGGCGGCGTAGTGTGTTACTGATGGTAGGCTTTGTTACTTTGGTCCCAGCTCTCTGCAGGTCATTCACTAGGTCCCCCCGTGTGGTTCTGGGATTTTTGCTCACTGTTCTTGTGATCATTTTGACCCCACGGGGTGAGATCTTGCGTGGAGCCCCAGATCGAGGGAGATTATCAGTGGTCTTGTATGTCTTCCATTTCCTACTAATTGCTCCCACAGTTGATTTCTTCAAACCAAGCTGCTTACCTATTGCAGATTCAGTCTTCCCAGCCTGGTGCAGGTCTACAATTTTGTTTCTGGTGTCCTTTGACAGCTCTTTGGTCTTGGCCATAGTGGAGTTTGGAGTGTGACTGTTTGAGGTTGTGGACAGGTGTCTTTTATACTGATAACAAGTTCAAACAGGTGCCATTAATACAGGTAACGAGTGGAGGACAGAGGAGCCTCTTAAAGAAGAAGTTACAGGTCTGTGAGCGCCAGAAATCTTGCTTGTTTGTAGGTGACCAAATACTTATTTTCCACCATAATTTGCAAATAAATTCATTAAAAATCCTACAATGTGATTTTCTGGATTCTTTTTTCTCAATTTGTCTGTCATAGTTGACGTGTACCTATGATGAAAATTACAGGCCTCTCTCATCTTTTTAAGTGGGAGAACTTGCACAATTGGTGGCTGACTAAATACTTTTTTTCCCCACTGTACATAGTTTTGATGATTACGTTGAAATTAGATAGCAACCTGTTAGTCAGGTTAAGTCATTGTATTGAAGTTGAAGTTTTACCATGATTTCAATATTTGCAATGCTTGTTGAAATGATATCAAAACAGTACTGGTTGAGGACTTTTTGCAAATCCAAATGTGTTTCAAACATACTGTAGCTTCAACGTCACAATACATTGACAAATTACGTTGAAACAGCATTGATCCAACCAGTTTGTGCCCAGTGGGTAGCCAACTGTTAGCTACTAATGAGCTAAAACAAATCAATGTAGGGTGACAGTGCAACAACATTGGTTAGACATGAGTTGTGGATCATGAAACCATTTCGATAAAATGCTAGTTGTCTATCTAAATACCTCGGCCAACTAAATATTTCCAAATGATTTATTTCTAATGATGTACAATGAACCCTAATGTGTGTGCACTACTGTAATTTGACATAGGCCTACTTTAATTTTTCCTTTTCTCTCTACTCCTACATACTCCTCCTCCAGGCTCTGTCGTAGCCGGCCGCGACCGGGAGACCCATGGGGTGGCGCATAATTGGCCCTGCGTCGTCCAGGGTAGGGGAGGGAATGTAGAGTTGGTAGAGCATGGCGTTTGCAACGCCAGGGTTGTGGGTTCCAGTATGAAAAATAAAATAATGTATGCACTCACTAACTGTAAGTCGCTCTGGATAAGAGCGTCTGCCAAATGACTAAAATGTAAATGTAATACTTTATACTATTCAAACTTTATTATGTACCCTACTAGGTAGTGTCCAATTAAAAACACATATTTTGACCAACGGGTTAAAATGTGTTAATTGTGTAGATAATCATCTAAGAAAACCAATGATCCAAACCTCATGTCTCTATCATAATCCGTTCAAAAGTTATTGGAGTTTTTACCCTTGTAGGATGGCCAAAATTAGGGTGACTAAATCAATGGAGGCCAGAGAAAAACAAGTGGTCAAAACTAGGAAAATTGCACTGGATGCTGTGCGAGAATGAAGGCTACATGACAGGCTCACTTTCACATTAAACTCATCATCTTTCTTTTTGAATCCGTATATAGAGCAATATAGAGCTAAGATAGATATCGATTTTGAGACATGACGTAGTATTTCTATATTTTATTATACGCTTCATATAAATGCGAAATTCCTGTTCTGTCTAAGATTTCACACAAAAACAAGCATATCTCTGTGAAATATCAACATCGCACTCAGCATACTGCAAGCTTTTTATTTTCAAAGCCTTTACATTTTAATTCAGCTCGTGTCATTTTATTTTTGCGACCCAGGGAAGATGACCAGCTGAACATGTAAAATCCTCAAAGGTTTCTGCGAGAAAGCTGCACCCCTCTGTCAACAGAGGTCAGTGCTTATTATCGGATGTTTAAGGTTACGAAATCCAACTTTTTGGATATACTGTTAATGAAATGTTAGAGAAAGACCCCACTGAACGATTCAGAACATGAATAATCATATTTGTCTTGGTAATATGTATATTACAACATAAGGAAGGGACATTTCTTCACCAAAGCGCCTTTTCACCCTGTACTATGTACTTACTTCTGCTATATCTTTTCTTTTTGATACTACTTTAAAGTTATACTTCCATAGACTTCCATTGTATTTATGAATCAACGACTTATGCTTGAGACTCTGTTTCAATTACAAAATACTCAGACTGGTGAGGCGATTAAAGTTACAGAGACACATTTTATCGGATGTATGAAAATGTATGCACTCACTAACTGTAAGTTGCTCTGGATAAGAGCGTCTGCTAAATGACTAAAATGTAAAAATGTAAATGTTGAAACCATGTTCACTCATTGAGCTATAAAATGCATTGCGATCTATGGAGCTCCAAAATGCGCTGTTGTCTATGAAGGCTATACCTTAAATTATTGCTACACTCTGAAACTTTCTTAAAATAAATACACTGTAAGACCAGAGTATAGTTGTAGTGTACCGAAACTAGACTGTAGATGTGGGTGGATGCGAACCCCCAATTCGGCTCTCGAGGTGGACAAGACTCCAATGACCATTTAACCATTTATTATAGCACCAAAAACCGTCCCAGCACAGAGGGCAAAACATGTTGGTGAGAACTACTTTCATGTATGGTAACAGATAGAAACAAGTATTAGGGTTCAGATGAACATCAATGAACATGATTAGCATAAAGGTAACTGAAATATTAGCATAAAGCTTCACATAAGGCTTAACATACTGTGAAATGATCAAAGAGTAAACATTAGTCGTAAGGTAAATACACAAAGCGGTAGGCTACAGTTAGACTATCCCACTATAAAATGGGCCTTATGACCTTAAATAGGCTTGGATATAAACATAATATGCCATTTAGCAGACGCTTTCATCCAAAGCGACTTACAGTCATGTGCACATTCATTTTTAGGTATGGGCGGTCCCGGGGATCGAACCCACTACCCTGGCGTTACAAGCGCCATGCTCTACCAATTGAGCTACAGAGGACCAACATCAAATATAAGTGTAGACATTACTTCTTTCACATAGGATTTGCCTGAAAAAATGAATTGGGCAATGCTTCTATGATCCCCTTTTAAACAGAGCCCATGTTTCCTCTTTCTTGTCGGCTTCACCATTTATACACCCAGTGCTTTAGCCGGCAACTGTGACGAGTGGAAGTAGGGGTGTGCCGATGTGGGTGACCAGGAGGCCATCTTGGTTCAGGAAATGTCATTCAATAGTGTGTTCACCTTGAGAAGGGTCTGACTGTGACCCGCATCCAGGGAAACTCCAGGGAAGAACCAAGCCCCTTCTTGCTTCTCTTTCTATTGGCTCCTGGCTACTTTCTCATTCTAGAGGTCGACTGTAGCACTGTAGCTAAGCCTAACCCTTTTCTTAACTTTAACGTCATTCTCCTAACCTGCTACGTTCTTCCCTGGAGTTTCCCTGGACACGGGGTCACAGTCAAACCTTATTGTTCACATTGGTGAATTCATGAACATTTATATTAGAATTTCCATTCATACTTCATATTATTTTATGAACCCTCCCTCATTTTTTAAAATAATAAATAATAATATAATTAGGGAGGGTTATGCACACTCTCCACAGACCTCCATAGTATTAATAACTCACTGAATCTTAAAGCAGTAGGCCTAGGCTCAGGGGGATGAGCTTATTAAAGCTGCATAGACACACTTTGATTGCATTTATACTTTTTAGAACTCTAGTTTTGTGCCTCATAGCTACTTTTAAAGCTATGATTAATATCCATTACTATACCACTTCTAGGTGCTAATAAGACTGCTTTCAGCAAGCACACATTGTCTTTTCAAACTAAACAGCGTAGATATGGTGGCTAAATTAGCTACATGAAATGGAAATAACAGATTCAACACTGAAGACGATTGACCAGGATATAGTTATCCCAACAATGCAACATCATTGTGGTCAGAGTGACTGCTCTTCAAGTAATATATTTTTATGTATATTAAATGGTCTATCTCTTAACCTTTTTTGCAGACATGAAAGCACCAGAACGAAGATAATGGAAAACCTGAGAAGTCATGAGAAGTGCTTCGCTCGCCACGATAACATTATGAAGCTAAGCAGGGTTGGTCCTGGTCGGTCCCTGGATGGGAGACCAGATGCTGCTGGAAGTGGTGTTGGAAGGCCAGTAGGAGGCACACTTTCCTCTGATCTAAAGAAATGCCCCAGGACATTGCCTTGTGTAGGGTGTCGTCTTTCGGATTGGACGTTAAAATGGGTGTTGTGACTCTCTGTGGTCACTAAAGATCCCATGGCACTTATCGTAAGAGTAGGAGTGTTAACCCCTGTGTCCTGGCTAAATTCCCAATCTGGCCCTGATACCATCATGGCCACTTAATCATCCCCAGCTTCCAAATGGCTCATTCACCCCTGTAGTATTCTAAGTGGCAAGGGTATAGTCCTAGCCATTAACTAAATGTAATGATGGGCCATGTGGTTGTGCTTTTAGGCGTGACCTTTGCCATTTAAGCTTGGATCCCAGCAATCGCTTCTGACAGTGATGTGGATACGGTCATTGTCCAAGCCGCAGACTCTGATGTCCTGGATGGTGTGAGCCAGAGACTTTGGAGACTGATCAATGATATGAATCAAGATGAAGTGACAGACATTATCAGAAAAGAGAAGTGTATAGTGAAATTTGGAGAACACCTATAGAATAAGTTTGGAGAAGACAAGACCAAGCATGATTACATCAGGACAAAAATGTAGAGACTTATCCGCCAGAGACTGATCCGCCAAGCAAGGACAGCTGGCAAGCTGAAAAGCATGGAGGACTTTTTTGGACCAGCGAACTTCCCCCATGTGGTGGTGGAAGCAATGGAGGTGGCTGGCTTCGACTAAGAAAACAATATTTGTAAAACTCCATCTTTGGCTCTGAAGTTAGGCCACAGCCTAAAGAAAATAGCAAATATTGTGGAACATGAAGCAACGATGTCAGCCCAAAAGGATATCATTCAGAATTGGAATACTTTTAAATGCATTTATGACTCCAGGTGGAATGAATGTGCTCTCAAAACTCTAGTTAAGGCCAAATGGATAGCCCCTCAGCTCCTCCCCTTCCCTGAGGATTTGAAAAAGATGCACATGCATATTGATGTGCAAAGGGGGGAGTACCAAAGCAAACTTACAACTTAATTTGTCAAATCTTGCCAAAGTGACGCTCTGTGAGGTGACACTGTTTAATCGCAGGAGAGAGGGAGAAGTGTCTAAGATGCCCCTTAATGCTATCACCCTGGGAGACACCTCGGTGGTGCATTCAGATGTTGCAGATGCCTTGTCCGACTTGGAGAATAAACTTTACCAGCACATTCAGCCAGGGACGGCCTGTTCAATAGGGCGATATGGGCGACGCACTGCCAAACGGGAAAAGGAAGGGATTTTTTTTCTAATCAATTATATCACGGCAACAGTAGTTATCAGTGTTGTAATCTATACGTCTGATCTGCCACAGTGCCACACTGCCACTAAATGTCGAATCAGGCTAAAGTCGTGCTTCAAATGGCTCCACCCCCTTTTGGGGCGATTTCAGTCAGATTGAAAATCGCCCAGAACTTCTGTCATAGACTTCCATGTAAAATCTATTTTTTTCAAATTTCAGAGCCTTCAATACAATCTCAATGGGTGTCTGTGGGCTTGCACTTACGCGCTTTCGTCATACGTTACGTAACCATGAACGTAACTGAGAAAAGAGTGGATTGTTTGAAAGAAGTTCCTTTTTGTCGGCGAACAAATGAAGATAAATTGGCAACGAAACAATTAGGACCTCCCAGACCAAATTTAATAATTCAACAGGTTTCTACTAAAGGCGGAAAGTCCTACACCCGAGGATTTTCCAAAAATTGGTACGAACGAAAAAAGACATTGCCACTCACTCAACTGGATGACGAGGGATACAGGCTAGCTGTCCGCCGCCACAACGATGAGGTTAGTGTTGATAATCACAAGTTTACTGGATGTGGATATGGTGTAATAAAGGCAGTTTATTCAGAGGTAAATATATCTGGAATCGCGTTCACGGACCCGTTCGTCAAACTCTTAAAAATGAACTTGGGCTGGGAATTGCCAGGAACCTCACGATAAGATATATGCATCAGCATTGCGAGTCTCATGATTCTATACGTATTGCGATTCGATACTGTGATTTTATTGCGCACCATATGTCTGTTGCAGAGGGATCAGAAAGCCATGAGAACGAGTTTTGATCAGTCATGGAAATAAAAGTGCTGAAAACAAATTGGCTCCCAATGTGAAAAGATTGAGAACAAGCTATGAAGGAACAATAATGGTGTTTTGGTGCAGGTACAGCCAACTAGCGCTAAAATATTGCGATATTGTCAATACAGTATATCGTAAAGTATCACTATGTAACTCGATTTCTTTCACCCCAATCCCTCAAATTAACGGTAAATAACTGAATTGTTTGCCCCACATTTAGCTAAGATGATTAGCTAGCCAGCTAAAATGTTTTAGTTAGTTAGCAGTCGCATCTACAATAGTTTACTGTCAATAACATGTCTCCAAAAATGACGTGGTGTCTCCAATTGTGTTGACATTTTACAATTGCAATGCGCATCCATGAGTATCCACTTTCTGTAGCTCAGCTGGTAGAGCATGGTGCTTGTAACGCCAAGGTAGTGGGTTCGATCCCCGGGACCACCCATACACAAAAATGTATGCACGCATGACTGTAAGTCGCTTTGGATAAAAGCGTCTGCTAAATGGCATATTATTATTATTATTATTATTATTATTATTATTATCTGAAGAGAGCCCCGAAACATTGTGTGCAGACATTTTATGCAATAAATGAAGTAGGTTCAATCTAGTAGTTCTGATCTTCTGATTGGTCCTGATGAGTTGGGCGAGGTCCCCTGCAGGCTACTGTCACTGTTGCATTGGCTCTGAGTCGGGTTCTCTGTCTTCAAATGTTCAGCCTAAGAGAGGGGATTTTTGTGTGTGTGTGTGTGTGTGTGTGTTTAACAGTGATGATGTGTGTGTGTGTGTTTAACAGTGATGATGTGTGTGTGTGTGTGTTTGTGTGTGTGTGTGTCCTCAGAGCAAGAACTCGTGAGTTGGAAGAACTGAGAGGCCTATGGCGTGGGTGTTGTCCTTGGCCACCTGCTGACAAGGCTGACAAGATAGGACCCTTTTGTCTATTGTTATTGGATAGGAACAGAACTTATAACCAGCTCCTGACCTAAATAGATCTTAGCACAACATTTTACTCAACATATCATATTCCATATTCACTATAACAAATATATTTACTACGACATTAGCAAGAACCGCCACATCCTCAGCCGGCTAATCCAGTGTGTGAAGTTTTGCGGAGTGTTTGAGTTAGCTTTGCGAGGCAAAGATGAAACTGAGGGCTCCACCAACCCTGGTAAGCCAACACTTTTGAGATCAGTCAATAAATGCTTCTGGTATTGACTTATATGCTGCCCCTGTCTTCATGTTGTTGCTGGACATATCTTTTTTTAAATGTGTGTAGGTCACCTAAATCATCAGAAAAATTGCCCCTCCTGAGAATTTTTTCAGGAGCCGCCACTGCATTCAGCATATTGAAATGAAAGGAAACCGAAAGGTCCCAATCCTCCTCACACCGGATATGCTCTCATCGATGGAGATGCTTGTAAAGAATCGCCAAAAATGTGGTGTGCCTGATGAAAATCGGTATATGTTTGCGAGACCAGAAGCAGAGATGTGCTTAAGAGGATCAGATATCATCCATAAAATTGCCTGTGAATGTGGGACAAAGCACCCCGAAACAATATCATCAACAAAACTGAGGAAGCATGTGGCCACCATGTCCACGGTCATTAATCTGAAGGACAATGAGATGGACCAACTGGCCAATTTTCTTGGACAAGACATCAGAATCCATTGAAATTACTACCGGCTGCCCGAAGGCACGTTACAACTGGCTAACTGCTAAAGCTAACTCTCTCTCCTCTGCTCTTGTCCTTCTAGACCTGTCTGCTGCCTTTGATACTGTGAACCATCAGATCCTCCTCTCCACCCTCTCCGAGCTGGGCATCTCCGGCGCGGCTCACTCCTGGATTGCGTCCTACCTGACCGGTCGCTCCTACCAAGTGGCGTGGCGAGAAGCTGTCTCCGCACCACGTGCTCTCACCACTGGTGTCCCCCAGGGCTCAGTTCTAGGCCCTCTCCTTTTCTCCCTATACACCAAGTCACTTGGCTCTGTCATATCCTCACATGGCCTTTCCTATCATTGCTACGCTGACGATACACAACTAATCTTCTCCTTTCCCCCTTCTGATAACCAGGTGGCGAATCGCATCTCTGCATGTCTGGCAGACATATCAGTATGGATGACGGATCACCACCTCAAGCTGAACCCTGGCAAGACGGAGCTGCTCTTCCTCCCGGGGAAGGACTGCCCGTTCCATGATCTCGCCATCACGGTTGACAACTCCGCTGTGTCCTCCTCCCAGAGTGCGAAGAGCCTAGGCGTGACCCTGGACAACACCCTGTCGTTCTCCGCCAACATCAAGGCGGTGACCCGCTCCTGCAGGTTCATGCTCTACAACATTCGGAGAGTACGACCCTGCCTTACACAGGAAGCGGCACAGGTCCTAATCCAGGCACTTGTCATCTCCCGGCTGGACTACTGCAACTCGCTGTTGGCTGGCCTCCCTGCCTGTGCCATTAAACCCCTACAACTCATCCAGAATGCCGCAGCCCGTCTGGTGTTCAACCTTCCCAAGTTCTCTCACGTCACCCCCCTCCTCCGCACACTCCACTGGCTTCCAGTTGAAGCTCGCATCCGCTACAAGACCATGGTGCTTGCCTATGGAGCAGTGAGGGGAACGGCACCTCTGTACCTTCAGGCTCTGATCAGTCCCTACACCCAAACGAGGGCATTGCGTTCATCCACCTCTGGCCTGCTGGCTCCCCTTCCTCTGCGGAAGCATAGTTCCCGCTCAGCCCAGTCAAAACTGTTCGCTGCTCTGGCACCCCAATGGTGGAACAAGCTCCCTCACGACGCCAGGACAGCGGAGTCACTCACCACCTTCCGGAGACATTTGAAACCCCACCTCTTTAAGGAATACCTGGGATAGGATAAAGTAATCCTTCTACCCCCCCCCCCAAATTGTAAAGTGGTTATCCCACTGGCTATAGGGTGAACGCACCAATTTGTGAGTCGCTCTGGCTAAGAGCGTCTGCTAAATGACGTTAATGTGCCCTTGAGCAAGGCACTTAACCCTAATTGCTCCTGTAAGTCGCTCTGGATAAGAGCGTCTGCTAAATGACTAAAATGTAAAAAATGTAAAATGTAAAATAAGTCAAGGTCTGATGGCCCATGAGCAAGGACGGCTGTCTGAGTTTAAAGGCAACAATCTGGACTAAATTAACATTGATCCACAAAAAAAAAGAGGGCATGTCTGTTACCATCAGGTAAGTACAGACCACAGTTCTCATCTCTACATTACACTACGCTACATTACTCATCTCTCTGCCCACTTGTCTCATCTCTGTTGTGCTTCGAAATGTTTTCAACCATCTTGCCTTTTCAGTGTGTTATTTCCTAAATGAGAAATTCGAGTAAACCAGCTTTTCTTTTCTTTGTCTTAAAATGACCCTCAAGGCCAAAGAAAAGAGTGCCAACTGCTGATGATGAGTCTGAGAGTGAAGAACCTCAGAAGACTAAAGGTATTCCAAGAGTTCCTATAACAACGTAGGCAATGGTACATCATTTTCACTATTGAAGCTTACCCATAAGTCATAACAAACATGATCATTTTAGAGTTGGTTATATAAGGGGAATACCACTGAATTGTGGCATTGACATGTTATTCCTATGCATTAACATATCTTTCGTTTTTGTTCGTCTTAAGTGGCCTTTTTGTCAAAGCTCTGTACTGAAGAGTGCATATTTCAGTATTATTTCCAGGTTTGAACTTTATCAAAGTTTCATTTGTTTAATGTGGATGACATTACGGACTTATTGCCAGGATGTTTGAGTATGAGGACAGAAGGGAAAGGCTTGTGTGAGAGGTGGTTGATCAGTTTGATTGCAACCTAAAGGGAAGTATACAAATATGTTTCCTCCTTTGGAAAAAGCCAATGAGAGCTATTAACACTATGTTTTTATTTAGGTTAATCAAATACCAAGAGGAGAAAGTGGACGAGCGATGAGATCCGGGCTGTGGAAAATAAGCTGAAGAATTGCATCAAATCTGTCAAGGTCCCGGGAAAAGCACAGTGTGTTGCGTGCATTGAGCCATCTCCAGAGGTACTCAGAGGGAGAATACAAATAGTCTGGGTAGCCATGATTAGCTGTTCAAGAGTCTTATGGCTTGGGGGTAGAAGCTGTTAAGGAGCCTTTTGGACTTAGACTTGGCGCTCCGGTACCGCTTGCCGTGCGGTAGCAGAGAGAATAGTCTATGACTAGGGTGGCTGGAGTCTTTGACAATTTTTAGGGCCTTCCTCTGACACTGCCTGGTATAGAGGTCCTGGATGGCAGGAAGCTTGGCCCCAGTGATGTACTGGGCCATACGCACTACCCTCTGTAGTGCCATGCGGTTGGAGGCCGAGCAGTTGCCATACCAGGCGGTTATGCAACCAGTCAGGATGCTCTCGATGGTGCAGCTGTAGAACTTTTTGAGGACCCATGCCAAATCTTTTCAGTCTCCTGAGGGGGAATAGGCTTTGTCGTGCCCTCTTCACGTCTTGGTGTGTTTGGACCATGATAGTTTGTTGGTGATGTGGACACCAAGGAAATTGAAGCTCTCCACCTGTTCCACTACAGCCTGTCGATGAGAATAAGGGCGTGCTCAGTCCTCTTTTTTTTCCCTGTAGTCCACAATAATTTCCTTTGTCTTGATCACGATGAGGGAGACCTGGCACCACACGGCCAGGTCTCTGACCTCCTCCCTATAGGCTGTCTCATCGTTGTCGGTGATCAGGCCTACCGCTGTTGTGTCGTCGGCAAACTTAATGATGGCGTTGGAGTCGTGCCTGGCCATGCAGTCTTGGGTGAACAGGGAGTACAGGAGGGGACTGAGCACGCACCCCTGAGGGGCCCCCTTGTTGAGGATCAGTGTGGCAGATATGTTGTTACCTACCCTGCACACCGTATATTCTCCCAATGTACCACCTTTATTGGAAAAAGATTAGATCCAACATGGATCTTTGTCAGAAGATCTCAATAATCACAAAGGTACACTACATATGGTCATAAAGTATAATGTATACTGAACAAAAATATAAACGTAACATGTAAAGTGTTGGTCCCATGTTTCACAAGCTGAAATAAAAGAAACCCCTGAAATGTTCTATACGCACAAAAAGCTTATGTCTCTCAAATTTTGTGCAGAAATTTGTTTACATCCCTGTTAGTGAGCATTTCTCCTTTGCCAAGATAATCCATCCACCTGACAGGTGTGGCATATCAAGAAGCTGATTAAACAGCATAATCATTACACAGGTGCACCTTGTGCTGGGGACAATAAAAGGCCACTCTAAAATGTGCAGTTTTGTCACATAACACAATGCCACAGATGTCTCAAGTTTTGAGGGAGTGTGCAATTGGCATGCTGACTGCAGGAATGTCCACCAGAGCTGTTGCCAGAGAATTTAATGTTCATTTCTCTACCATAAGCCGCCTCCAATGTATGTTTAGAGAATTTGGCAGTATGTCCAACCGGCCTCACAACCGCAGACCACGTGTAACCACGCCAGCCCAGGACCTACACATCCGGCTTCTTCAGCTGCAGGATCGTCTGAGACCAGCCACCCGGACAGCTGATGAAACTGTGGGTTTGCACAACCAAATAGTTTCTGCGCAAACTGTAAGATACCGTGTCAGGGAAGCTCATCTGCGTGTTCGTTGTCCTCACCAGGGTTTTGACCTGACTGCAGTTCAGAGTCGTAACCGACTTCAGTGGGCAAATGCACGCTGGAGAAGTGTGCTCTTCACGGATTAATCCCGGTTTAAATTGTACCGAGCAGATGGCAGACAGCGTGTATGGCGTTGTGTGGGCGAGCGGTTTGCTGATGTCAACATTGTGAACAGAGTGCCCCATGGTGGCGGTGGGGTTATGGTATAGGCAAGCATAAGCCATGGACAACGAACACAATTGCATTTTATCAATGGCAATTTGAATGCACAGAGATACTGTGACGAGAACCTGAGGCCCATTGTCATGCCATTCCTCCGCCGCCATCACCTCATGTTTCAGCATGATAATGCACAGCCCCATGTCGCAAGGATCTGCACACAATTCCTGGAAGCTGAAAATGTCCCAGTTCTTCCATGACCTGCATACTCATCATACATGTCACCCATTGAGCACGTTTCGGATGCTCTGGATCGACGTGTGCGACAGCGTATTCCAGTTCCTGCCAATATTCAGCAACTTCACACAGTCATTGAAGAGGAGTGGGACAACGTTCCACAGGCCACAGTCAAGAGCCTGATCAACTCTATGTGAAGGAGATGTGTCGCGCTGCATGAGGCAAATGGTGGTCACACCAGATACTGACTGGTTTTCTGATCCACGCCCCTACTTTTTTTTTTAAAGGTATCTGTGACCAACAGATGCATATCTGTATTCTCAGTCATGTGAAATCCATAGATTAGGGTCTAATGAATTTATTTCAATTGACTGAATTCCTTATACATATGAACTGTAACTCAGTCAAATCTTTGAAACTATTGCATGTTGCGTTTATATTTTTGTTCAGTGTACATACAAATAGGGTGAAGTTAAAATTGGGAGCATATAGTGTGTGGGCCTCTGTTCTTTTTCACGTATCCTTTATTAGCCCAGCACCTACGTTTTTTAAGGACATGTGTATGACCATAAACTTTTCATCAAAATACAAATGGCACATTATTTAAAGGATGATTAGGTCTACTCATTAGTTTACTGTGCAACGCCGCATCCGAAATTTGAATGTGACCAAATCATGTGCCATTCTTTCTTTATTATTCTGTGGTTTATCCATCGCAGATTTGTCTGTGGTTAGTCTGGAGTCTTGCATTTGGACAGACATTTATAGATGTCACAACATTCAGAGATAGAGTAGCATTGGTTCATCAAGGACAGAGAAGAGAAAGTGGACCCAAGAGGAGATCGGCCCTTGGAAAAGAAGCTGATGAATTGTATCAAATCTGGCAGGAAAGGTGTGACAGTGACAGTATGTTGCATGCATTGAGTCATCTCCAGCCAGACGCACTGAGAGGGAGAATTTGGGAAGCAATTAAGTTCTACTGTATGTAAAGAATTTGCATAGTATTTTATCAGGGAGATGATAGATCTCTGGATTCTGTGATCTCAATACATTTCAGGCCTGGTGTAATGTAAAGTTGTTAGCCTGTAAAGAATATGGCCATAGTTAATTGGTTTAATCAGTGAAGTTCTATGTAAAGAATAGTACAACAGCTCATCAGCAAGAGTGTATGAAACAATACTGACCCACATCCAGTTTGTTATGCCCTTTTCAAACTGACTGAGGTGCTTATCTGCACCTGTACTGTGCTGGCCCAGATTATTCCTATTGTCATTGCTCACCAGGCCAGTACAGCTCAGTTCAACAGTGTGAATATTCACTTACATACAGTGCCTTCAGAAAGTATTCATACCCCTTGACATTTTCCACATTTTGTTGTGTTACAGCCTGAATTCAAAATGTATTAAATTGAGATTTTGTGTCACTGGCCTACAAACAATACCCCATAATGTGAAAGTGGAAAAACTGTAATTACAAATTACAAGCTGAACTGTCTTGAGTCAATAAGTATTCAACCCCTTTGTTATGGCAAGCCTAAAGTTCAGGAGTAAAAATGTGCTTAACAAGTCAAATAATAAATTGCATGGACTCACTCTGTGTGCAATAATGTGTTTAACATGATTTTTGAGTGACTACCTCATCTCTGTACCCCACACATACAATTATCTGTAAGCTCCCTCAGTCGAGCAGTGAATTTCAAACACAGATTCAACCACAAAGACCAGGGAGGTTTTCCAATGCCTTGCAAAGAAGGGCACCTATTGGTAGATGGGTAAAAAAAACAAAACAAACAGACATTGAATATCCCTTTGAGCATGGTGAAGTTATTAATTACACTTTGGATGGTGTATCAATACACCCAGTCACTACAAAGATACAGGCGTCCTTCCTAACTCAGTTGCCGGAGGGGAAGGTATTTCACCATGAGGCCAATGGTGTTCATGAGGCCAATGGTGTTACAGAGTTTAATGGCTGTGATCGGAGAAAACTGAGGATGGATTAACAACATTGTAGTTACTCCACAATACTAACCTAAATGACAGAGTGAAAAGAAGGAAGCCTGTACCTAATACAAATATTCTAAAACATGCATCCTGTTTGCAATAAGGCACTAAAGTAAAACTGCAAAAAATGGCTCTGTGCGTAAGGCCAGCTCTATGTCCGCATCCATCGCCCACACTACCGCCGCCACAATGCAGGAGACTGGGAGTATGGTGTTGTGGTCTATGGGCCTCTCCTCTGTATCGTACAGCCGTGACAGTGCGTATGCCTTCACGTTCTTAGTACCCGGTATGTAGGATAGTGTAAAATCAAACCGGGTGAAGAACAGGGCCCACCTGGCCTGGCGACGGTTCAGCCTCCTCGCTGCCTGGATGTACTCCAGGTGACGGTGGTCAGTCCAGACGAGGAAAGGGTGTTTTCGCCCCCTCGAGCCAGTGCCTCCACACAGTCAGGGCTCTGACAACAACCAACAGCTCCCGATCACCAACGTCGTAGTTCTGCTCCCCCCGGGCTGAGCTTCTTGAAGAAGAAGAAACATGGGCGGAGCTTGGGTGGCGTGCCCGAGCGCTGAGATAGGACAGCGCCTATCACTACCTCGGACACATCCACCTCCACTACGTACGGTAGTGATGGATCGGGATGGGCCAGTACCGGGGCTGAGGTGAACAGAGCCCTCAGGTTACTGAAAGCCCTGTCAGCCTCAGCAGACCAGCGGAGCTGGGACGGCCCACCTTTCAACAGAGAGGTGATGGGAGCTGCAACATTGCCAAAGCCCCGGATAAACCTCTGATTGTAATTGGCAAAGCCAATAACGCGCTGCACCTCCTTGACCGTTGTTGGAGTCAGCCTGCTGGAAAAACAGACACTTTTCTGCCTTGGCATAAAGGTAATTTTCCAACAGTAGGGCCAGCACTTTGCGAACCAGGGACACATGCTCTGCGCGTGCAGTGGAATACACCAGAATATCATCGATGTAGACCACCACACCGCGACCAAGCATGTCCCGAAACACCTTGTTCACAAAGGACGGGAAGACTGATGGAGCATTCATCAAACCGTACGGCATCACCAGGTATTCGTAATGCCCCGTGGTTGTGCTGAATGCTGTCTTCCACTCGTCCCCCTCTCGGACATGCACCAGGTTGTACGCACTCCGGAGATCTAAGTTTGTGAAGAAGCGCGCCCCATGCCTTGACTCGATCACAGATGGAATGAGGGGTAGAGGATAACTATAATGAATAGTCCCCTTGTTCAGTGCTCGGTAATCAATGCAAGGGCGCAGACCTCCGTCCTTCTTCTTCACAAAAAATAAACTTGAGGAGGAGGGTGAAGTGGAGGGACATATAAACCCCTGGCCCAGGGACTCGGAGACGTACAGTGGGGAGAACAAGTATTTGATACACTGCCGATTTTGCAGGTTTTCCTACTTACAAAGCATGTAGAGGTCTGTAATTTTTATCATATGTACACTTCAACTGTGAGAGACGGAATCTAAAACAAAAATCCAGAAAATCACATTGTATGATTTTTAAGTAATTAATTTGCATTTTATTGCATGACATAAGTATTTGATACATCAGAAAAGCAGAACTTAATATTTGGTACAGAAACCTTTGTTTGCAATTATAGAGATCATACGTTTCCTGTAGGTCTTGACCAGGTTTGCACACACTGCAGCAGGGATTTTGGCCCACTCCTCCATACAGACCTTTTCCAGATCCTTCAGGTTTCGGGGCTGTCGCTGGGCTCCCTCCAAAGATTTTCTATTGGGTTCAGGTCTGGAGACTGGCTAGGCCACTCCAGGACCTTGAGATGCTTCTTACGGAGCCACTCCTTAGTTGCCCTGGCTGTGTGTTTCGGGTCATTGTCATGCTGGAAGACCCAGCCACGACCCATCTTCAATGCTCTTACTGAGGGAAGGAGGTTGTTGGCCAAGATCTCGCGATACATGGCCCCATCCATCCTCCCCTCAATACGGTGCAGTCGTCCTGTCCCCTTTGCAGAAAAGCATCCCCAAAGAATGATGTTTCCACCTCCATGCTTCACGGTTGGGATGGTGTTCTTGGGGTCGTACTCATCCTTCTTCTTCCTCCAAACACGGCGAGTGGAGTTTAGACCAAAAAGCTCTATTTTTGTCTCATCAGACCACATGACCTTCTCCCATTCCTCCTCTGGATCATCCAGATGGTCATTGGCAAACTTCAGACGGGCCTGGACATGCGCTGGCTTGAGCAGGGGGACCTTGCGTGCGCTGCAGGATTTTAATCCATGACGGCGTAGTGTGTTACTAATGGTTTTCTTTGAGACTGTGGTCCCAGCTCTCTTCAGGTCATTGACCAGGTCCTGCCATTTAGTTCTGGGCTGATCCCTCACCTTCCTCATGATCATTGATGCCCCACGAGGTGAGATCTTGCATGGAGCCCCAGACCGAGGGTGATTGACCGTCATCTTGAACTACTTCCATTTTCTAATAATTGCGCCAACAGTTGTTGCCTTCTCACCAAGCTGCTTGCCTATTGTCCTGTAGCACATCCCAGCCTTGTGCAGGTCTACAATTTTATCCCTGATGTCCTTACACAGCTCTCTGGTCTTGGCCATTGTGGAGAGGTTGGAGTCTGTTTGATTGAGTGTGTGGACAGGTGTCTTTTATACAGGTAACGAGTTCAAACAGGTCTAGTTAATACAGGTAATGAGTGGAGAACAGGAGGGCTTCTTAAAGAAAAACTAACAGGTCTGTGAGAGCCGGAATTCTTACTGGTTGGTAGGTGATCAAATACTTATGTCATGCAATAAAATGCAAATTAATTACCTAAAAATCATACAATGTGATTTTATGGATTTTTGTTTTAGATTCCGTCTCTCACAGTTGAAGTGTACCTATGATAAAAATTACAGACCTCTACATGCTTCGTAAGTAGGAAAACCTGCAAAATCGGCAGTGTATCAAATACCTGTTCTCCCCACTGTATGTCGCCATCGCCTCCGTTTCAGCCTGCGACAGGGGATATACATGACTCCTGGGAGGCACAGCGTCTACCCGGAGGTTTATCGTACAATCCCCTGCCCGATGAGGTGGTAATTTGGTCGACTGCGTTTTGGAAAACGTGTGCGGCAAATCGAGGTATTCGGGGGGAATGTGCACGGTGGAGGTAGTGTCTGGACTTTCCACCGTGGTTGCACCAACGGAAACATCCAGACACCTACCCTGACACTCTCACGACCACCCCGTGAGAACCCTCTGCGGCCATGAAAAGTGGGGTTGTGTAGTGCTAACCAGGGAAGACCCAACACAACAGGGATATCAGGAGACTCAATAATAACAAAAAGTGACTTGCTCTCTATGGGTCTCTAGTGTAACCATCGTGACTGGTGCTGTAACCTCCCTAACGAACCCTGACCCTAATGGTCGACTGTCAAGTGCTTGGATGGGCAGTGGAATGGATAGGGGAACCAAAGTAATACCTAGACTATGTGCTAACGACCTGTCCATAAAGGTTCCAGCTGCGCCTGAATCGACCAGCGCCTTACACTGGGGAACTACCGTGTAATCAGGGAAGTGGATGTGTAGGGTACAGTGCGCAGCAGAGAGCTCTGAACGAGTGTGGGTGTTCGATACCTGGGGTGACGCGAGAGTGCCCTGCCTGCCGCCTCCAGACCGCTAGAGTCCTGAACTCCATGGCAAAGTCCTGCGCGGTACTCGTCCCTTGCCTCAAATGGACCAGCCGCTCGCCTGCCTCTCTCCCTTTGGGAGGGTGATCGAAGACGGCCCGGAAGAGGCGAGCAAACTCTCCGCAGTTGTCCATCGCGGCTCCTACTTCACTCCAGACCGCGTTGGCCCACTCCAGGGCTTTGCCCGAGATGCAGGAGACGATGGCGGACACCTTCTCCCGCTCCGAGGGAGCCGGTCTGATGGTGGTGAAATAGAGGTCCAGCTGCAGGAGGAAACCCTGGCAGCGGGCCGCTGTCCCGTCGTACTCCCTCGGTCGGAACAGGTGTATCCCTTTGGGTGCTGGGGTGTGGGTGGCTGGATCCGGTAGCGCAGCTGGTCCCGAAGGATCGGATCCTCTCCCCTCCAGGCATTGGACGACCTGGAGAACCCGATCCATCGCTTCGCCTAAGCTGGCTAGCATATTCGAATGCTCCCAGACCCGGTCCACAACTCCAGACATATTCCCGGTTCCTGCTGACTCCATGTATTCGGGTGGAGAGGATATCACAGAATAAATGGTTTAATCAATGAACAGAGGTACGCAGCAATGCGTAATACACACCAGTGCGGACAAACGGCGCACTGGAGAAATAAAGGCACACGGGTGAATAACCCAGCGATACACAATAGAATCGAGCTCCACCGAGCTATAATCTCCTCTACAATAAACAATCACACACAAAGACAATGGGGGCAGAGGGAACACATATACAGGTACTGATGAGGGGATATGAACCAGGTGTGTGTAATAAACAAGACAAAACAAATGGAATGAAGATATGAGGAGCGGCAGTGGCTAGAAGGCCGGTGACGACGAACGCCGAAGCCTGCCCGAACAAGGAGAGGAGACAGCTTCAGAGGAAGTCGTGACAGGTGGCTGCATCATGTTATGGGTATGCTTAACGGAATAGAGCTAAGCACAGGCAACTTCCTAGAGGATAACCTGGTTCAGTCTGCTTTCCAACAGACACTGGGAGACAAATTTACCTTTCAGCAGGACAATAACCTGAAACACAAGGCCAAATATACACGGGAGTTGCTTACCAAGACAACATTGAATGTTCCAGAGTGGCCTCGTTACAGATTTGACTTAAATCGTCTTGAAAATCTATGGCAAGACTTGAAAACGGCTGTCTAGCAATGATCAACAGCCAACTTGGCAGAGCTTGAAGAGTTTTTAAAAGAGTAATGTGCAAATATTGTACAATCCAGGTGTGCAAAGCCTTAACCAGAAAGCTGCCAACGGTGATTCTAACATGTATTGACTCAGGGGTGTGAATAATTATGTAAGTTAGATATTTCTGTATTTCATTTTCAATAAATCTACAAAGATTTCTAAAAACATGTCTTCACTTAGTCATTCTGGGGTATTGTGTGTAGACAAAAAATATTTTTCAAATCCAGGCTGTAACATAACAAAATACGAAATAAGTTAAGGGGTATTAATACTTTCTGAAGGCATATTCACAAAACTAAAACGCAGTCTACTCACAGGCCTAATATGTAAAAGGCAATTTATGCTTGATCCTAAAATGTGGTCGGAGGCTCCGTATGGAGGGTGTGATGCAATTGTGGAGCCTCTGGAGGCATGCAGAGGCCAAATTGAGTACCGTACCGCATCGCCGTGCGCCTACCAAATTTTGTAACAAGCTATAGAGAACTGCCAGTCTATTGCTTGTTATGGTTGGCATGTGAGTACCAATCACTTTAAGAATTAATATTTATTTTGAGAACTGTGACATTACCAATTTGATAACAATGCTAAAAATGGCTTGACAGAAGGAAAATGCATCAAAATCCTTGTGAACATTTTAGGATAGGGAACTGGACTGTGCAAGTCTTAATGGGAATAACTCACCTTTTGTCTCTCTTACTCCAATCTCCAATACTTGGCATTCAATCAAATGCCGACCGTATTATCTCCCAAGATAATTCTCTTCGGTTATTGTTACAGCCGTGTATATCCCACCTCAAGCCGATACCACGACGGCCCTCAAGGAACTTCACTGGGCTTTATGCAAACAGGAAACCATAGATCCTGAGGCTGCATTTATTGTAGCAAATTTGAGAAAAAGGCTACCTAAATCCTATCAGTATATTGACTGTAGCACTCGCGCTGGAAAAACACTAGACCATTGTTACACTAACTTCCGCGATGCAATCAAGGCCCTCCCCCGCCCTCCTTTCGGCAAATCTGACCGCGACTCCATTTTGCTCCTCCCTTCCTATAGGTAGAAACTCAAACAGGAAGCACCCATGCTAAGGACTATTCAATGCTGGTCTGACCAATCGGAATCCACGCTTCAAGATTGTTTTGATCACGCGGACTGGGATATGTTCCGGGTAGCCTCTGAGAATAATATAGACGTATATGCTGATTCGGTGAGTGGGTTTATAAGGACGTGTATAGGAGATGTTGTACCCACTGTGACTATTAAAACCTACCCTAACCAGATGTCGTGTATTGAGATTATGACGTTGTTAATGTTTTAAGTGGAACCAGAGAGGACGTTAATTTTAGTATCAAGAGGGAATGTTTTAGTGTAACGCCACATACAACAGACAGGAAGTGTGTTGTAGACAGGGGAGACTGGTGATTGGCCAGAAGAGGGAGCCCATCTTTTTGCATTGTTTATAAGTAGGGGTTAAACGAAGAAGAAGGGCAGAGCGGCCATTCTGAGGCGTCGCTCTCCGGATGTCATGACATCTGTCACTTATGCTGAAGCTTGTGATCTGAATAAACCTTATGATCAAAGTTCAGTATGAGCGGACTCCTTTGTTTATCAGCAATAATTGCCACCATTCACCCGATACGACAAATGGCGCCCAACGTGGGGCTGGTCTGCAAATCTTCTTTGTTGCATTCGTAGCCGCCAAGCTAACTCGGTCTGAAGTGCCAGAAAAGGGTGAGTTTTCCTCACAGCTTTGGAGATTGTTAGGTTGGATGCTATGTGATTGTACACTGGAGAAATGTACCATACGACCGTGCCTCGGGTGGCGTTATTGCTGATGACTGGGGGTCTGGCTAATCATTATAAAATTTTAAAAACAGCGCAAAAGTGGTTAGAGTTTATGGATTGTTTATAGAGATGTGTTGCTTGAATAGTAAGTCAAGAACAATCGGTGTCACGAACGTCTACTAAGTGAGTGGACCAAGGCGCAGCGTGCGATACGAAGATGACTTTATTTACTTAAAGTACTCAATACGAAAACAACAAACAATGACGAATCGTGAAGTCCTCAGTTACAATGACTGATACGGAACAAAAACCCACCGTACCAGGACCAAGCAGCGTGTTCAGGAGCCAAGGGTCTGGACATGGGAGGAGATTTTGGATGGTAAAGGGTCTTGGACTTGGGAGGAAATCCTGGATGGGATGGATCGCCGGCCATGGAGTAAAACAGTGGAGAGGCGACTGAGAGAGGAGCAACGGCGTCAGCAGGGCCATCGTCGGAAGGACGAGAGGCAACCCCAAAAAGTTTTTTGGGGGGGGCACATGGCTTGGGCGGCTGGGCAGCAGGAGGCTGCCACAGGGAGACGTGGAGAGAAGGCTACCGGATTACGGGAGCCATTGGCGAGTAGAGGGAGGGAAGTAGTTGAGGCACGGTGTGAGAGACTGAGGTGTGTTACCAGTCCGGTCCGGCCCGTTCCTGATCCCCGGTTAAGGCCAGTGGTGTGTGTTCCCAGTACGGACCGGCCTGTTCCTACTCCACGCACCAAGCCCACGGTGTGCGTCGCCAGTCCAGCCCGGCCGGTTCCTGTTCCACGCACTAAGCCTGCGGTGTGCGTCGCCAGCCCTGTCCGGCCGGTTCCTGCTCCACGCACTAGGTTTACGGTGTGCGTCGCCAGTCCAGCCCGGCCGGTTCCTGTTCCACGCACTAAGCCTGCGGTGTGCGTCGCCAGCCCAGCCCGGCCTGTTCCTGCTCCACGCACAAAGCCTACGGTGTGCGTCGCCAGCCCAGCCCGGCCTGTTCCTGCTCCACGCACAAAGCCTACGGTGTGCGTCGCCAGCCCTGCCCGGCCGGTTCCTGCTCCACGCACTAGGTTTACGGTGTGCGTCGCCAGTCCAGCCCGGCCGGTTCCTGCTCCATGCACAAAGCCTACGGTGTGCGTCGCCAGCCCAGCCCGGCCTGTTCCTGCTCCACGCACAAAGCCTACGGTGTGCGTCGCCAGCCCAGCCCGGCCTGTTCCTGCTCCACGCACAAAGCCTACGGTGTGCGTCGCCAGCCCAGCCCGGCCTGTCCCTGCTCCACGCACAAAGCCTACGGTGTGCGTCGCCAGCCCGACCCGGCCTGTTCCTGCTCCACGCACAAAGCCTACGGTGTGCGTCGCCAGCCCAGCCCGGCCTGTCCCTGCTCTACGCACAAAGCCTACGGTGTGCGTCGTCGGCCTGGTCCAGCCCGTTCCTGCTACTCGCACCAAGCCAAGGGTGCGAGTCGTCAGCATGGTCCAGCCCGTTCCTGCTACTCGCACCAAGCCAGGGGTACGAGTCGTCGGCCTGGTCCAGCCCGTTCCTGCTACTCGCACCAAGCCAAGGGTGCGAGTCGTCAGCCTGGTTCAGCTCGTCCCTGCTACTCGCACCAAGCCAAGGGTGCGAGCTGTCAGCCTGATCCAGCCCATTCCTGCTACTCGCACCAAGCCAGGGATGCGAGTCGTCAGCCTGGTGAGGCCCGTTCCGGCTCCACGCATCAAGCCTAGGGTGCGTATCGTCAGCCAGGTCCGGTCCGTTCCTGCCTCACGCGCCAAGCCAGGGGTGCGCGTCGTCAGTCCAGATCCTACCAGCTGGGTCAGATCGGACCGGGGGCGCTACGGGGGGATTGAAGAAGGGTGGTGGTCAAGCCCGGAGCCGGAGCCGCCTCCGAGGAGCAACACCCACCCAGCCCTCCCCTATTTGGGGTGTAGGCGCGGTCGGAGTCCGCGCCTTTAGGGGGGGGTACTGTCACGCTCTGGCTCCGGGACTGTGTATTTTGAGCCAGGGTGTGTTCATTTGGTTGTGTTTGGTATTGGTTGTGTTGTATTTGGTTGTGTTTCCTTGTTTGGTCGTGTGACTCCCAATCAGTGGTAACGAGTGTCAGCTGTCGGCTCGTTATCTCTGATTGGGAGCCATATTTAAACTGTCAGTGTTCACCTTAGTGTTGTGGGTTTTTGTTCCGTATCAGTCATTGTAACTGAGGACTTCACGATTCGTCATTGTTTGTTGTTTTGTATTGAGTACTTTAATTTAATAAAGTCATGTTCGTATCGCACGCTGCGCCTTGGTCCACTCACTTAGTAGACGTTCGTGACAATCGGGGCCAAGATATGTATACAAGTTAGGACATTGCAGGATTTGATAAGCCCTCGGAGCAAACGGGGCGACCCATAGGGTGGGCCATAAAATCCTGAAAACGCAGTCGGTGTGATTAGGTGTGTTCTGGTGACACGAGTTTTGGAATATAAATTCTATTGATGTTACATCTCAGCTGGTGGTTGACGAAGCATTTGTCTGGAGTAGCCTCTCTTAAAATATCCAGAACTCACGGCAGCCTAAAGTTAGGACAAAGGAAAAAGTAATTAAAGACGCAATGTCGGGTACATTGTTTTCATGCTACATGGTGCATACAGGCTAAGGCTAAATGCTAATATGCTGCATGCTAACATGTGACCATAGAGGTCCACTGCGATGGGAATAAAGCCTCTTAAATTATGTTTGTATGTGGAATTTCGGTTCTATGTTTTGTGAGCGCTGTTAAATGTTGTTTGACTATGAGGGGGAAACGGGGGTACAGCAGGACTGTTAACCGTCTATTTGGGGTTGGGGAGAGATCTAAGAATCTCCCTTCCACGGTGAAAAAGTATTTTTGAATGTATCGCGCATGCGTGGGATTTTACTAAACAACACATCTGTTACACTGCAGGGGGAGACAGAGAGACACAGACGAGGGAACAAAGGAGAGATTTTAACACGAATCTTATAGTTTTAAAGCGGCTGGTGTTTGAACATGAAACTATTTTTTGAGATGTAGTGAATTTATACATTAAATATATGTTGACGGAGTATAATGAATTAAATTAAATGACGGATTAAAATAAAATAAAATGTTTTTGAGCGATCGATAATTATTCCTGAGTTAATTCTTAGAGCGAATGTAGAACGAACGAATATTGAATGGTTGGAAATACTCAGTGATTGCATTAACTACTAAAATCTTTTCCTGTGTCTCTGTTCTTCTGTCATATGAGAGGAGCAATAGGACGATACGACAGGAGAGAGGGAGAGAAAGAGAAGGGGGGCTGACGTGCGTCACGTGACAAGGTGTGACGCAGGCAGAGGATCAGATATCAGGCTAGTTCACAAAATCTTCCCCTACAATTTCACATAGGCTTGGCAAATTCATTAAAAATGGCATTTGGGAGGCTCTGTGCATCACTGGGGTTTGATTGGAGTTGTGTTGGGAATCAAGGACTGACATTATTCTGTAAATTTAAGATAATTAGGTGCTTATAGAGCAAGGGGTTATAGAGCAAGGGGTTACAGGCTTTGTTTATGGGTATTGTAGTCTGAAGTTGACTACTTGCATTTGATGGGTTGTGGTAAGATAGCCACCACTAATTGATAAATTGGTGACATAGGATATAGGAATAAAAATTGGTTTTAATTATTCATGATTTTTAATTGATTAATTAAAAAAAAAAAAAAAAAATTTGGTTTGTTTAGGTTATATTAATAATTAAAGGGGGGAAGCCATAGGCTATATAGTCTAAAATAAAATTATTCACGATAAAGGAATATAAAAGGGTTGTTACAATGGGGAAAAACGACATCAAGGCTATAAAAAGTCATTACACCGGTTGATATAATACAAAATGGTAATCCTTTAACTAAAGTAGTGCTAGGTTATCCGGTAAATGAAACAAAAGTTGCCCTTCATTCTCAAACAAAAACTGATAAAAGATTCCAGCGATAAGATAAACAAAGGTATAGAGAAGTTAGTACACCTTTCTCACATACGGATTCAGCAAAAAGACACCCACCTTATGAGAAGGAAGTAGAGCTTAGGGATGTTTATCCTCAGCTTCCAGGGATCATCCAGGAGGGTGATTGTTGCATCAGAGATGAAGATGAATAATAGATAGAGGACAAGCAGAAACGACCAGAAAGATGAATCCAAAACTCCAGAAGGAAGAAAAACCGAGATGTCTGGAAACTAAGAGAAGAATGAGGTTCGGAAAGATGAGGATGAAGATACAGATGGAGAAAACCTGCTGAGAAAATAATCCCAAGAATTGGAGGAGAAGAATAATACATTGAGGTCAAGGAAAGGCCAATAGTAAGAAGATGATGGAAGATGATATTTCGAGGACAGAACTTAGAATATAAGCTGTTGAAGAATCCTGATATGTCAACAGCAAGAAAGAACAGGATCAAGAAATTCTCAGAAAACTCAATCATACAACTGGTGGAGAAGAGAAGCTTTGGTTAGGAAGAATCAGAGTGAACCAAATCAACAATCACTGTTACAGCTTCAACTGAACAATATCAAATGCAATTGTACCAGCCAAGGGGGGTACCAGGTGTTTCATATCCACAGCCAGTTTCTGGACAGACACAGAATTGGAGAGGAAGAGGACGAGAAGGCTTAGAAGGAGGAGGAAGATTTCAGCTACACTTCCAGCAACTTTCAGAAGACTGTTATAATTGTGGACAGATTGGTCACTTTACCTGTGAGTGCAACAAGTCAGGAGGAAACAACAGAGAACATTTTTAAGGAAGATACAGGGGCCAGTCAAGATCACCTGTTCTCCAGGTGAACCCTAAGGATTCTAGAGTGCCTAGAAGATACGAAGGGGGGTGTCAGCTGATAGCACCGATTTAGAGAAGAAGAGAAAATATCTAACAGTTGAAGTAAAACCAGAGGACTATGAGAAGTGATGGTGAATAGTGGAAAAACTTATCTGTGTTCAGCCTAAAGAGGTTAAACATCTCACTATGTAAAATGAACTAATTAGGATAGGGATTTGAGGTAGTAAAACAGTTAATTACTCTTAGGGAACCAATTGAGCTATGCTATAAAAAATCAAGGAGAAATTAAAATAGACATACTAATATTAGAAGATACTGTTATTGCAGTGTTGGGAAGAGATGCATTGTTTAAATTGAATTGTACAATAAGATGTACACTAAACGGATGTCTGGTAGAAGATGTTAAAAAGTAGGGTTTTTGGGAATCATATTTGCTTAAAAAGATAATATCATAGGAAGGATGATAATCTATTAGACTGCCTATTAGACAATCTGTCTGAAAAATAAAGTTAAAAGGGGTGACTGTTATTCTGGGTTACATTCTTACACCAAGAGATTTCAGGCTAGGCTAAAAGGTGTTTAGTCGTTTGCCAAGTCTGTGTGTAAAGAAGTCAGAAGCAGGTGGGGACTTTCCCAATCACATATTCTAAAATTTGGTGGTAAAGGGATTTTGTGAATAAATCAGTGGGAAAAGGTTTTAAAGGTTAGGAGAAAAGATTAGATTAAAAAGTTAGGAGAACTAGGTTGAAGGAACTCTAAGACAGTAAGCTAAGTTTCAAAGTTAGTAGTAAGAGAGAGAGAACAGTGGTGAAGGACACTTTAGAGCAGGGAGATCAAGGTAACTATAGGTGTATTTTTTATAATCAAAAGTTTGAAAGTCAGGGATTAGAGCTAGGACTGAGAGTTGGGAAAAAGTGACACTAGTGGTGATAGATGGAAGTACAAGCAAAGAGTTCAAATCTTTGGGGAAAATGGATGAAGTAACAATAAGGACATTAACACGTCAGTCTATTAAAAGAACAGTGAGAAGCAATTTAACTCTTTCAACATTGATAGTTATTAAAGCCATAAATATATCGCATTTGATTATAAGGGAACCAATAGCTCCAGCACCAATTTTAGAGGAAAATACTGTTTTTGAGGTTAGGATGGGGACGTTCCTCCCACATGGAGAGATAATTATGGAGAATAAGTATTGTTATCAGGACCAGATGTAGAAGCGGTGTCCCCTAGTCAAAGGAGGTATAGTTTGTACAACGATATGAAGTGGAAGAGGGTTATGAGTGACTGTTCACTTATTTTGCGTAATGATAAGAGAAGATTAGGGAGAATATGTGTACTTATCTAGTGCAAGCATTAAAATTTGTTCCGGTTAAGAATTATTGGGTAAAAGGCTATGTAATTCATAAAGTAACGCTTATGATGGAAGATTTGAAATCTGTTGAAGTTTCACAGTCACCAAAGGAGTTCAGGAAGAATATGTTACAGTAGTCACTCCAACAGTAAATAATGCACATAGGATATTGGTAACTTTGCCACTAGAAATAATTAAGGTTAATACATCAACTAAGTCAACTACTTTAATGGTAACTTTGGAAGGGATTAATGATACGATGGCAATAGCAAATGTAGGAAGTACGACACCGACAACAACTTTTCTGAAATTAAAGGAGGCAGCAAGAGAGACTCAGGGGTTATGTTACGGATGGAGAGTGCTGTCAATGATAGTACGAATAGGGTTAAAATAGGAGAACAGATAGTAGTAGAGAGAATATAGATTCATCATGGAGGTACAGGATGAGGTCTTTGATTTTAATGACAGACAAGGAGAGGTATCTGATCAGTACCGCTCGTTAGGGAAGAGAGAAACTATATGCATGTGGTTTGATTCTTCTGTTGTGAAAAATTAAAGATAGCAGGTAGGAATCTTTGGTTCCAGCAGCTCATTCTGTAAGATCAGTGAGGAATCTTGAGGGTCCATGTCTGTTGAGAATTCCAGCACCAGACACGTGGGGTTCGACCTCTATCAAGTGTGTGTCAGTCTTATGCGTTGTCATGACTGTGGTATCAGCAACAGTCAGTAACAGATAAAATAATGTCGTTGTCAAAACATTTGTTTAAGCCTAGGTTTAGGTGTTCTTGGTTAAATGAATTACCCTATGGGAATTTGTTAGATGGGAAGTAAAATCAGGTAACAGTATTGAGATGAAACCATTTGAGGGCTAAAAATTGTTTTTGTTCTAATAAAACATATGATGTAAAGGGAATGTTCATGGGAATATCAGATTGTGATGATTATATGATAACTTTGGGTATGCATGACCTTAAGGGTAGTAATGAGAAATATGTTACTTTTTATGTTCCAGGTAGTAAGAACAGCAAGACTTTGATGGTGAAAGATTAGCTTTTGCCTGACAATGTGACTATGGGGAATTTTAGAGATATTTAGAGGGTTTGTGGTGATAAAGCGTATATATTCTTACCCTATGAATGGATAGGATATTCTTACATGTCAACGTTGAAGCTTCCATATGAGGTTTCTACCATTAAAAGAGGGGTACCACCGGACACAGATAAATCTGAAGCTAGGTTTGGAAATGGATGGAAAGAGACATGGCTACATGTCATAGTCTTCAAGCCTATCATTGAAGGATAAATCTAAGGGAGAAGGGGGGATTTTTTCCATGGTATGGTGTAACATTTGGGAAGATCCTATTGATAATGTTAGTTATATTTTGAGTCCAGATAGTTCAGATATTATCACTAGGGTTATATATGCATTAAAGAATATAAGGGATGCATTTGGTATATCTGAAGGAGCTGGAAGTCAGCGAAGACTTGGTTGCAAGATCAGGTAGGCCAGTAGGGGCAGTGATGGTTCAGAGTGTAGTTGCAGCTTTGATAGCACTGTGTGAGAGGTTTGTAATTTGTTACTGACCTTTGAGAAAGCTATGATATTGAGATAGGTTGGAGAGTGATGCCTGGAGACAACACTCAGATGCCGGTGTTGACTGTTCCTGATCTGGATGAAGATGGACAAGTGGAACTGAATGGATAAATATCATTTTTGATAATTTGATTATTTAAAAAAAAAAAATTCAATATTAGGGTGATTTTGGTATGATTTTATGAATCAAAGGGGGGAAAGGGTTAATGTGATTCATACATCATTTATATATCATTTTTATATTCTTAGTTGATATTGATGTTTAATTTGAAAGTGTTGTTTTGCAAAAGACACTGTTTGGTTTTTCCTTTTCTTCCAGAAGCATTTGGGGAACATATGGAGATTGAAATACTCAAACAAGGACAATATGAAGGGACAATATGACTGGAGGAGATGAAACAAGGAGGGTGTGGAAAGATTCCGATTCCATCATCAACAATCCATTGGAAGTCGAGACTACGGAGGAGATGAAGTGTAGTGGACTACATTCCAGTGTCTGCAATGAAATATAGACATATTTGCATGTATAATACATAATTGTGTCATATTCGTAGGTATTAACTTTTGTAGAATGATGTTTGATGTTATTGGATACATGTGGGGATCTTAGATGTTTTTGTTTATTTCGGTGATGCTTAGGGACAGGGAGTCTAGGCAGGGAGAGGTCCACTGTAGGGTCCAATGGGTTGACCAGCCTTAGAGTGGATATTTTTTGGATAGGATTTTGTTTGCAGGGGCTTACATGTGTATTTAATTGCATCAAATGCATTTACATTGTTTATGAGTTTAGCTGGAGTACCGAGGTGGTTGCCTGGGGCAGAGGGACCGTGAGAGAATTTTACTGTCTTGATTGATGGATGGATTTGGAACGAAGGTTGCCGGACAGTTTTTCGCTCTTACACTCCATAAAGATTTGTTCATATTTCATAGTAATGTATTCACACTTCATAAACAGTTATTCATATTTCATAGAAAGGTAGTTACACTCTAGAGAAGAATGTTTTTGGTTTAATGTTAAAGATACTCAATAAGATAAATTGTTACTTGTCATAATCCTATTCTGTTTGTTTTCGAGACTTTTAGTTCGTCTCGAAGGGGGGAAATGTCGTGTATTGAGATTATGACGTTGTTAATGTTTTAAGTGGAACCAGAGAGGACGTTAATTTTAGTATCAAGAGGGAATGTTTTAGTGTAACGCCACATACAACAGACAGGAAGTGTGTTGTAGACAGGGGAGACTGGTGATTGGCCAGAAGAGGGAGCCCATCTTTTTGCATTGTTTATAAGTAGGGGTTAAACGAAGAAGAAGGGCAGAGCGGCCATTCTGAGGCGTCGCTCTCCGGATGTCATGACATCTGTCACTTATGCTGAAGCTTGTGATCTGAATAAACCTTATGATCAAAGTTCAGTATGAGCGGACTCCTTTGTTTATCAGCAATAATTGCCACCATTCACCCGATACGACACAGAAACCGTGGATAGATTGCAGCATTCGCGAAAAACTGAAAGCATGAACCACCGCATTTAACCATGGCAAGGTGACGAGGAATATGGCAGAATACAAACAGAGTGGTCGTTCCCTCCGCAAGGCAATCAAACAGGCAAAACGTCAATATCGAGACAAAGTGGAGTCGCAATTCAACGGCTCAGACACGAGACGTATGTGACAGGGTTTACAGACAATCAAGGACTACAATAGGAAAATCAGCCACGACGTGGACACCGACGTCTTGCTGCCAGACAAGCTAAACAAGTTCTTTGACTGCTTTGAGGATAACATAGTGCCACAGACGCGGCCAGCTACCAAGGACTGTGGGCTCTCCTTCTCCGTGGCCGACGTGAGTAAGACATTTAAACGTGTTAACCCTCGCAAGGCTGCCGGCCCAGATGGCATTCCTAGCTGCGTCCACAGAGCATGCGCAGACCAGCTGGCTGGTGTGTTTACGGACATATTAAATCTCTCCCTATCCCAGTCTGCTGTCCCCACATGCTTCAAGATGGTCACCATTGTTCCTGTACCCAAGAATGCAAAAGGTAACTGAACTAAATTACTATCGCCCCGTAGCACTCACTGCTGCCATCATGAAGTGCTTTGAGAAACTAGTCAAGGATCATACCACCTCCACCTTACCTGTCACCCTAGACCAACTTCAATTTGCTTACCGCCCCAATAGGTCCACAGACGATGCAATCGCCATCACACTGCACACTGCCCTAGCCCTTCTGGACAAGAGGAATACCTATGTAAGAATGCTGTTCATTGACTATAGCTCAGCATTCAACACCATAGTACCCTCCAAGCTCATCATTAAGCTTGAGGCCCTGGGTCTCAACCCCGCCCTGTGCAATTGGGTCATGGACTTCCTGATGGGCCGGCTCCAGGTGGTGAAGATAGGAAACAACATCTCCACTTCGCTGATCCTCAACACCGGGAACCCACAAGGGTGTGTGCTCAGCCCCCTCCTGTACTCCCTGTTCACCGATGACTGCAGAGCCATGCAAGCCTCCAACTCAATCATCACGTTTGCAGACAACACAACAGTAGTAGGCTTGATTAACAACAACAATGAGACAGCCTACACGGAGGAGGTGAGGGCTCTCGGAGTGTGGTGTCAGGAAAATAACCTCTCACTCAACGTCAACAAAACAAAGGAGATCGTGGACTTCAGGAAACAGCAGAGGGAGTACCCCCCTATCCACATTGACGGGACAGTGGAGAAGGTGGAAAGTTTTAAGTTCATCAGCGTACATATCACTGACAAACTGAAATGGTACACCCACACAGACAGTGTGGTGAAGAAGGCGCAACAGCGTCTCTTCAACCTCAGGAAGCTGAAGAAATTTGGCCTGTCACCTAAAATCCTCACAAACTTTTACAGATGCACAATTGAGAGCATCCTGTCGGCCTGTATCACCGCCTGGTACGGCAACTGCACCACCCACAACCACAGGGCTCTCCAGAGGGTGGTGCGGTCTGCACAACGCATCACCGGTGGCAAACTACCTGCCCTCCAGGACACCTACAGCACCCGATGTCACAGGAAGGCCAAAAAGATAATCAAGGACAACTACCACCCGAGCCACTGCCTGTTCACCCCGCTATCATCCAGAAGGCGAGGTCAGTACAGGTGCATCAAAGCTTGGACCGAGAGACTGAAAAACAGCTTCAATCTCAAGGCCATCAGACTGTTAAACAGCCATCACTAGCACAGAGAAGCTGCTGCTACATACAGACTTGAAAATCACTGGCCACTTTAATAAATGGAACACTAGTCACTTTAATAATGTTTACATATCTTGCATTCCCCATCTCATACAGTGAAGGAAAAAAGTATTTGATCCCCTGCTGATTTTGTATGTTTGCCCACTGACAAAGAACTGATCAGTCTATAATTTTAATGGTATGTTTATTTGAACAGTGAGAGACAGAAGAACAACAAAAAAATCCAGAAGAACGCATGTCAAAAATGTTATAAATTGATTTGCATTTTTAATGAGGGAAATAAGTATTTGACCCCTCTGCAAAACATTACTTAGTACTTGGTGGCAAAACCCTTGTTGGCAATCACCGAGGTCAGACGTTTCTTGTAGTTGGCCACCAGGTTTGCACACATCTCAGGAGGGATTTTGTCCCACTCCTCTTTGCAGATCTTCTCCAAGTCATTAAGGTTTCGAGCCTGACGTTTGGCAACTCGAACCTTCAGCTCCCTCCACGGATTTTCTATGGGATTAAGGTCTGGAGACTGGCTAGGCCACTCCAGGACCTTAATGTGCTTCTTCTTGAGCCACTCCTTTGGTGCCTTCGCTGTGTGTTTTGGGTCACTGTCATGCTGGAATACCCATCCACAACCAATTTTCAATGCCCTGGCTGAGGGAAGGAGGTTCTCACCAAAGATTTGACGGTACATGGCCCCGTCCATCGTCCCTTTGATGCGGTGAAGTTGTACTGTCCCCTTAGCAGAAAAACACCCCCAAAGCATAATGTTTCCACCTCCATGTTTGACAGTGGGTATGGTGTTCTTGGGGTCATAGTCAGCATTCCTCCTCCTCCAAACACGGCGAGTTGAGTTGATGACAAAGAGCTCCATTTTGGTCTCATCTGACCACAACACTTTCACCCAGTTCTCCTCTGAATCATTCAGATGTTCATTGGCAAACTTCAGTCGGGCATGTATATGTGCTTTCTTGAGCAGGGATTTCAGTCCTTCACAGTGTAGTGTGTTACCAATTGTTTTCTTGGTGACTATGGTCCCAGCTGCCTTGAGATCATTAACAAGATCTTCCCGTGTAGTTCTGTGCTGATTCCTCACCGTTCTCATGATCATTGCAACTCCACGAGGGGAGATCTTGCATGGAGCCCCAGGCCGAGGGAGATTGACAGTTCTTTTGTGTTTCTTCCATTTGCAAATAATCGCACCAACTGTTGTCACCTTCTCACCAAGCTGCTTGGCGATGGTCTTGTAGCCCATTCCAGCCTTGCGTAGGTCTACAATCTTGTCCCTGACATCCTTGGAGAGCTCTTTGGTCTTGGCCATGGTGGAGAGTTTGGAATCTGATTGATTGATTGCTTCTGTGGACAGGTGTCTTTTATACAGGTAACAAGCTGAGATTAGGAGCACGTCCTTTAAGAGTGTGCTCCTAATCTCAGCTCGTTACCTGTATAAAAGACACCTGGGAGCCAGAAATCTTTCTGATTGAGAGGGGGTCAAATACTTATTTCCCTCATTAAAATGCAAATCAATTTATAACATTTTTGACATGCGTTTTTCTGGATTTGTTTGTTGTTATTCTGTCTCTCACTGTTGAAATAGACCTACCATTAAAATTATAGACTGATAATTTCTTTGTCAGTGGGCAAACGTACAAAATCAGCAGGGGATCAAATACTTTTTTCCCTCACTGTATGTATATACTGTATTCTATACTATCTTAATAATGTTTACATATCTTTCAATACCCATCTCATATGTATATACTGTATTCTATACTATCTATTGCATCTTAGCCTATACCGCTCTGACAATGACATTGCTCATCCATATATTCATATATTCTTATTCCATTCCTTTACTTAGATTTGTGTGTATTAGGTATTTGTTGTGGAACTGTTAGATATTACTTGCTAGATATTGCTGCACTGTCGGAACTAGAAGCACAAGCATTTTGCTACCAATGTGTAGGTGACCAATACATTTTATTTTATTTTATTTTATTTGATTCAGCTGATCAACTGCCCGTTATGAAAACAGAAAAGCATCATTAGCACAATAACATGATTTTAATATTAGTTAAAATATTTGAACACTATATTTGAATACTAGAAAATACAAAAAAGAAAAAATGTATTGTAGCTACTGCTAGCCTAGCTTTTTAACGTTAACCCTAGAATCTTTGTTAGCAAAAACAAACTAGTTTGCAAGCTAGCTAGCTAGCTAACTAGTCAAAATGTCTAGCTAACCTGCAATTTATATAAAAATTCCCAGTTTATTACAGTTAAATACATTTGTAGCTAGCTAGTTAGTAACTTTGAATTTAAAAATGTGTTTTTTCTGTTGGTTGTTACACAGCAATATAGCTAGCTAGCTATGTGCTACAGCAGGCTAGCGTAGCTAACTTAGCTAGCTAGCCAACTAACTCTGGTAGCTATGGGAGCAGTGCCTGTGTTCTCTAGATAGACATGAATAATATACCTGGACATTGAGTGTTGTAGTACCCTTTCCATGCCCTAATTTTGCGTGTCCTCCTCGTAACAAACATGTTCAAAGCAACAGAATTTTCAAAATGCCCCGGCTCTTTTTTTCTTCTTTTTTCTTTCTCAGGCAGATGGACGCATAGTTAGTGTATTACTGCCACCACTGGTTCTTCTTCTTCATCTTCTTTGATGGGGTTTAACGGCAGTTGTTATCCAATGTTAATGTTGCATTACCGCCACCAGCTGGACGGGGTAATGAATAAGAAAAAAAGAAAAAAACATTTAGGGAAAGGGGGAAAACAACATCATACAAAATTAAACACGGAAACTAAGAAAACCCATCACACTTCTTCAATCACAGTCCACTCCAAAATACATCCCTACACAGGCTCAGGAGCCTGTGATGGAGGTACATTCACCGACAGGATTTCTTGCACCACCTCGGCTGTGAAATCACGAAGACCCAAAAAACATTCAGCGGCATTCACAATTATTCCAATTTTCTTAGACTTTTTCTCCACTTTTGCTGTACAGTTTATGACCATTGCAATAAATAACACAAAGTCCACCTTTTTTAAATGTAGCTTTTCACTATCCCTCGGTTGATGAGCAACCTTCCCTGGTCGTGGTGGCTCTACTACCATTGCTTCTTCCCCTGCCACTCGTTCCTTCCAATTTTCTCACCGCCTCCAGATAGGAGACACGCTGGACACTCCTTACCCTTGCCACCTCATTCTCCTTCACCCTAACAGGGCACTCCAAGAATTCAGGCGCATGTTCACCTCCACAGTTGCAGCATTTCCCTTGATCTGGCATACGATATTCTTCCCTTCTGCACACTCTTGACACGTGACCAAATATTTTACATTTATGACACTGAAGGGGCTTGTGCACAAAAGCTCTTACAGGGTATCTCATAAATCCTAACTTTATATGAGAAGTGAGAGACTCTTCATCAAAGAACTGTAGCATGGATGAAGTGAATTTATTTTCTCCGTCCAACATACAGGTCAGTCGACGTGCACCAACCACTCCATCGATGTCTTCAGTTATATCCTTTGCCTTTATTTCTTGTGCCACCCCAGAAATAACCCCCTTGATAGGCGCCCTGCTACGAAAAAAGCTGTACTTTTTTTTTTTCAACTCTGCGATGGGAACCTTGGTAATTCGGGACAGGGCATCAAGGAACGAGTTTCATTGTGGGCACCAGGAGTTTTCTGCTACACACGTCCTCCACAAGCTCTGAAGCAACGGTCAAACGGCTCGCCTTAGTCCAGAGGGCCGAGCGCTTCTGTAGACTACGCTGGAATCGGTGTTCATTGTCAGCCACTTATCCACATCCTTGCTTGATATTAGGTTTAGTGTGTGGGATGAGTGTTACACACTTCAGATTGAGACGTGGTCAGGAGATAATAGACCTGAATTAACAGGGTGGAATGATGAGACTGAGAAAAGTTAGTAGTGTTCAGTATTAGGCATTCTCCAAGATGTATTCAAATATAGTTATTTTCTTTTTTCTTGTTGTCAAAATCAATTACACATTACAACTGCATTGTAGTATTAAGTCTTCACATTCCATATTGAGTATAAAAAATAAAGGTCTCAAGTTCGAAAAGCTATCTCCATACAGCTACACGTTCACATTGAAACATATTCACCTACTACCATTCACTAATTGTGGGCTGGGTAGTAGCCTAGTGGTTAAGAAGTTGGGCCAGTAATCAAAAGGTTGTTGGTTTGAATCCCCAAGCTGACTAGGTGAAATCTGTTGATGTGCCCTTGAGCAAGGCACTTAACCCTAATTGCTTCTGTAAGTCTGCTAAATTACATTATTTAAAAAAATATATGGATACTGAATATAATGTGAGGCTATTCAAATCAGTAGTATTAAGCAAATAGCAACATAAGCTATTTGGCATGTAAAACCATCAAATTGTACCATAAGAGGCTATATAACATTATATAGAACTCACTGTATTAGCAGTGTTAATTCCCATGAAGCTACCAATGACTGGAGGCCTGTGCTAAACAATGCTACAACCATTACATTTTAAACCATCAACATGTGAGCTAACAATAGCTGAAACCCAATAGCCTAGAGTTAGCTAGAGCTTAGCAAAGCTAAATTCAGTTAGCATAAAGCTAGTGAATTGTTAAATGCTATTTTCTTACAAATATAAACACTTTCAACACATTTTAACATCACGTCACATATTTACATATATTACCTGAAGTAAACTGAGCCTTTCTTCATAGAAAATAAAGCAAATAGGAGCTAAAAACAATGTTGAAAAAAGTTTGGATGCCATCTTATTCCCTTTTCTTACATATGAAACATTAGCAACCTAGCAAACCTCCATTACTCATAATGGGGGAAAACACCAACCAATTTTTAACTCGTTTAAAACTCCCTTCAATTGCCTTCAAACATCATCCAACTCATGGACTATGTAGTTAACCACGTTATCTCAACATTTCGTGAGTCATTTTGCACTTTTGCGCATTACATACCTGAATTAACAGGGTGGAATGATGAGATGGAGAAATGTTACTAGCGTTTAGTATTAGGCATTCTCCAAGATTGAAGAAGCAACAAGACCTCATGATCCCAGCAGTAGCAGCTCCCCCTAGCGGCAGTAATCATATATATTATATTCAATGCAAATACCTGGGAGGCCTAGAAAATGATACAAGGGATGGCTCCATAAAATAACAAACTAAATAAAACATAAAAAATGTGACCATACATATTTGTGTGCGTCACATGAGCATCTCTGGTGTGGAGGGAGAGTAAATAGCCCTCAAACATTTTATTAAGCTCGAATTCCATCTCAGTGCATTCTTTATCCAGATAGCTTGCAAATGTTTTCCTATCTGGTGGCCCTTCGTTGCCTGTCATCTGTATTTAGCTAAGTCTGTCTGAAAGAGGAGGATTCTACTGTGGATAAGGGCAGCATTTCCTCGACTACATACCCCATACCCAGATACAAGCTTGTTCAGTTCTCCCTGGATGTGACGACCGCACAGTAAAAACCGCACATTTGTTATTATCGTTTCTCTATGTTGAGTCGATGCAGCATAGTTTATGTTGTAACAGTCATTGGTGTCATCTACCGTTATAATAACTCATATCCTTATCTACAAACAGTCAAAGTTCTAGGTAATGTATTCGGTTTACTTCAGTGTGTCCGCAGTTACCGGCCCAATGTATGCAGCATGGAAGCCAGCTGTGTTCTGGTAAAGGAGGTCCGACCAGAATTCTGTTGTTTAAAGCAGGGTTTCCCAAATTCGGTCTTGGGGCCTGCCCTGGGTGCACATTTTGGTTTTTACCCTAGCACTACATAGCTGATTCAAATAACCAACTCATCATCAAGCTTTGATTATTTGAATCAGCTGTGTAAAACAAAATGTGCACCCAGAGGGGACTGAGTTTGGGAAACCCTGGTTTAAAGTATGATTCCGAAGGGGTGTTGGAAAGTGCCACCCCTCTGTTCACTGCAGGGGAACACTTTTTTCCTTCACGTTTTGAAATAGCAAAGTATCTTTCATACATTGATACTGTGTACTGTTAAAATCTTATCAGTACCCTGAAACTTAATGTTTATTGAAAAGGAATGTTTTGCACTTCTTCCTGAGAATGCAACTGGCCACTCCCAATATATTCTCAATGTAAAGCTCCCTCTTGTCAGTTTTGATTTATGAGTTGATTTATGAGTTGATTTAATGTATGTTACGTTCTGTTCTGCAGTTTTTGACTTCATCTTTTTTATTTTTGAAGCTTTAGGACAGTTTTTCCACTTCAATTCAGTTTGTATGTCTATTTTAACACACTTTTTGGTTTATCTGTTTTTGTAAATTGGAGGATGAGCCCTAATATTTGCATCTCAGTGTCTCTTGTTGCGTCTTGTCATCCATGACCTGGGTTACAGCCTGTCCTCCCGATTAAAATCAAGCCTTGGTTGTTTGGATGAAGTGGGCCTACAGTCATCTTCAGCAGCAGTAGTCAGGTCTCAGTGGTCTTTTGCTACAAGTTTTGTCTTGGCTTGTTTCTTTTGCTGGTGCTTCAAGAGATTGGAAGTTGTGTTTCTAGCAGTGGAGAGGTGTTTCCGGGAAGTAATGCGAGTACTTCCACGCTGAGAAACTCAATGTTTTAGCCATTTTTAATTTCCCTCACTAAAGAAGTTAGTAGTGTGTACGTCCGTAAACAGGAACTTAGTGAGGTCATGACGAAAACAATTTGAATCTGGGGCGGGGGGATTTTTTACATTGCGCCAACAGAGAGGGAATAATTATCATCATAAATATTTATTTGCCTCAATAACTTGAATAGGAAGGGAATGATAACGAAAGTAATGAAGTAACGACAACCTATCTTTGATCAGTAACTGTAAGATTATTACTCAAATTGGAACAGTACTCCGTTTTATAACTAGTTACCGCAAAAAGTTATATTATTACTGTAACGTGTACTGTTGCAAATCATCATTAGTTTTGGTTAATGATGACTCATTTGCTTTTGGATCATGAAATATGTTTGAAAAACTATATGGGCACATTTACACACATTGCATTCAGTATTTTCACAACACATCTTTAGTTTGGGACTCTATGTTCATATGTTTTTTTCAATCTTACGAGGTGAACCTGCAAGTAAGCATTTAATTGTACTTTGTACACCATGTATGTACAGTGGGGAGAACAAGTATTTGATACACTGCCGATTTTGCAGGTTTTCCTACTTACAAAGCATGTAGAGGTCTGTAATTTTTATCATAGGTACACTTCAACTGTGGGAGACGGAAAAAACAAAAATCCAGAAAATCACATTGTATGATTTTTAAGTAATTAATTTGCATTTTATTGCATGACATAAGTATTTGATCACCTACCAACCAGTAAGAATTCCGGCTCTCACAGACCTGTTCGTTTTTCTTTAAGAAGCCCTCCTGTTCTCCACTCATTACCTGTATTAACTGCACCTGTTTGAACTTGTTACCTGTATAAAATACACCTGTCCACACACTCAATCAAACAGACTCCAACCTCTCCACAATGGCCAAGACCAGAGAGCTGTGTAAGGACATCAGGGATAAAATTGTAGACCTGCACAAGGCTAGGATGGGCTACAGGACAATAGGCAAGGAGCTTGGTGAGAAGGCAACAACTGTTGGCACTATTATTAGAAAATGGAAGAAGTTCAAGATGACGGCCAATCACCCTCGGTCTGGGGCTCCATGCAAGATATCACCTCGTGGGGCATCAATGATCATGAGGAAGGTGAGGGATCAGCCCAGAACTACAAGGCAGGACCTGGTCAATGACCTGAAGAGTGCTGGGACCACAGTCTCAAAGAAAACCATTAGTAACACACTACGCCGTCATGGATAAAAATCCTGCAGCGCACGCAAGGTCCCCCTGCTCAAGCCAGCGCATGTCCAGGCCCGTCTGAAGTTTGGCAATGACCATCTGGATGATCCAGAGGAGGAATGGGAGAAGGTCATGTGGTCTGATGAGACAAAAATGTAGCTTTTTGATCTAAACTCCACTCGCCGTGTTTGGAGGAAGAAGAAGGATGAGTACAACCCCAAGAACACCATCCCAACCGTGAAGCATGGAGGTGGAAACATAATTATTTGAAGATGCTTTTCTGCAAAGGGGACAGGACGACGGCACCGTATTGAGGGGAGGATGGATGGGGCCATGTATCGCGAGATCTTGGCCAACAACCTCCTTCCCTCAGTAAGAGCATTGAAGATGTGTCGTGGCTGGGTCTTTCAGTATGACAACGACCCGAAACACACAGCCAGGGCAACTAAGGAGTGGCTCCCTAAGAAGCATCTCAAGGTCCTGGAGTGGCCTAGCCAGTCTCCAGACCTGAACCCAATATAAAATCTTTGGAGGGAGCTGAAAGTCCATGTTGCCCAGCGACAGCCCCGAAACCTGAAGGATCTGGAGAAGGTCTGTATGGAGGAGTGGGCCAAAATCCCTGCTGCAGTGTGTGCAAACCTGGTCAAGACCTACAGGAAACGTATGATCTCTGTAATTGCAAACAAAGGTTTCTGTACCAAAATTAAGTTCTGCTTTTCTGATGTATCAAATACTTATGTCATGCAATAAAATGCAAATTAATTACTTAAAATTCATACAATGTGATTTTCTGGATTTTTGTTTTAGATTCCGTCTCTCAAAGTTGAAGTGTACCTATGATAAAAATTACAGACCTCTACATGCTTTGTAAGTAGGGAAACCTGCAAAATCGGCAGTGTATCAAATACTTGTTCTCCCCACTGTATGTATGTATGTATTGCATACGACAAATACATGTTGATTTGATTTACATCATTTTGATAGAAATCTGTCTTTACCAACGTCTCTGTATCCTTGTTTGCAAACATAGCAAAACATTCAATCAACTGAACGTGCTCCTAAACTAAGTTCAGAACGACTAAATTATAATTGAACCAATCATGACATTACACTGGATAGGATAGAATAGTATAATTTAATATCCCATATGGAAATTGTCTTTGCAACAAAGGACAGGCATACTTGGCGTACAGATAACATACAACACAAGACATAATGACCAAACGGACATACATAACTACACTGTTAATGTCTTATAATTCCTCAGAGCACTGAAATCATCACAACTCATGAACCTTGCTTGCTGTGTGTCATTTTACCTATTTAATTTCATTTTCACCAAATCATTGTAATCATTATTGTTGACAGAGAAAAAAACATTGAAAAAGAAAACACTAACATACAGAAACAGAAAATAACAACAAAACGAAAACAGACAGTATGATTAGCCAATAAGATGCTTCTATTGTCACAGTTCTACTCTGGGCACAGTCTCTGCCTGTAGGGTGAGGTATCTTGGGTAAGTGGGTGGGAGTTGGTCCAGCAACCTTACATTTCATCCAATCCACTGATGTGGATTTTGGAGTGATACTTCCCTGGTCCAATCCCCCTCTCTTTAGCACCCAGTAGGAGGTGTCCTTGAAAAAATAAGCATCTCCTGAGGGGCATAGGGAAGAGAGTGATTATAGTATGGTTTGTGTAGTTGAAGGAGAGATGTGGTCAACTAAACACATTGGGAGATTCTCAATTGGTTTTGCTCGACACTTCGCTTCCTCTCCTCCGTCCTCCCCTCGCCTCCTTTTGAAAAAGGTCAAAGGTAATCGAAGAGCGGAGGTGAGGAGAGGAAACATTGAAAGAAATGCGCTTGTATGAAATTAGACTCTCCTTCTCCACTCGCACGTCATCAGGCAAATTCACAGGAGTGGAATCCCAAAATAAATGTGTAAAGTGATAAAAGGTTATATACAGTTGAAGTCGGGAGTTTACATACACCTTAGCCAAATACATTTACACTCAGTTTTTTCACAATTCATGACATTTAATCCAAGTAAAAATTCCCTGACTTATGTCAGTTAGGATCACCACTTTATTTTAAGAATGTGAAATGTCAGAATAATAGTAGAGAATGATTTATTTCAGCTTTTATTTCTTTCATCACATTCCCAGTGGGTCAGACGTTTACATACACTCAATTAGTATTTGGTAGCCTTTAAATTGTTTAATTTGGGTCAAACCACAAGCTTCCCACAATAAGTTGGGTGAATTTTGGCCCATTCCTCCTGACAGAGCTGGTGTAACTGAGTCAGGTTTATAGGCCTCCTTGCTCGCAAAATGCTTTTTCAGTTCTGCCTACACATTTTCTATAGGATTGAGGTCAGGGCTTTGTGATGGCCACTCCAGTACCTTGACTTTGTTGTCCTTAAGCCATTTTGCCACAACTTTGGAAGTATGCTTGGGGTCATTGTCCATTTGAAAGACCCATTTGCGACCAAGCTTTAACTTCCTGACTGATGTCTTGAGATGTTGCTTCAATATATCCACATAATTTTCCTTCCTCATGATGCAATGTATTTTGTGAAGTGCACCAGTCCCTCCTGCAGCAAAGCACCCCCACAGCATGATGCTGCCACCCCCGTACTTCACGGTTGGGATGGTGTTCTTCGGCTTGCAAGCCCCCCCTTTTTCCTCCAAACATAACAATGGTCATTATGACCAAACAGTTCTATTTATGTTTAATCAGATCAGAGGACATTTCTACAAAAAGTACAATCCATGTGCAGTTGCAAACCGTAGTCTGGCTTTTTTATGGCGGTTTTGGAGCAGTGGCTTCTTCCTTGCTGAGTGGCCTTTCAGGTTATCCCCCCCCCCCCCCCCAATTACAGCTGCAAGTCTCTTGGGGTATGTCGCTATAAGCTTGGCACATCTAGCAACTGGGATTTTTGCCCATTCTTCAAGGCAAAACTGCTCCAGCTCCTTCAAGTTGGATGGGTTCCGCTGGTGTACAGCAATCTTTAAGTCATTCCACAGATTCTCAATTGGATTGAGGTCTGGGATTTGACTAGGCCATTCCAAGACATTTAAATGTTTTCCCTTAAACCACTCAAGTGTTGCTTTAGCAGTATGCTTAGGGTCATTGTCCTGCTGGAAGGTGGAACCTCCGTCCCAGTCTCAAATCTCTGGAAGACTGAAACAGGTTTCCCTCAAGCATTTCCCTGTATTTAGCGCCATCCATCATTCCTTCAATTCAGACCAGTTTCCCAGTCCCTGCCGATTAAAAACATCCCCACAGCATGATGCTGCCACCACCATGAAAACTTTTGCAAGGCACTGTAGATACTTTTGTCCCCGTTTCCTCCAGCATCTTCACAAGGTCCTTTGCTGTTGTTCTGGGATTGATTTGCACTCTTCACACCAAAGTACGTTCATCTCTAGGAGACAGAACGCGTCTCCTTCCTGAGCGGTATGACAGCTGTGTGGTCCCATGGTGTTTACACTTGCATACTATTGTTTGTACAGATGAACGTGGTACCTTCAGGCATTTGGAAATTGCTCCCAAGGATGAACCAGACTTGTGGAGGTCAAAAAATTTTTTCTGAGGTCTTGGCTTATTTCTTTTGATTTTCCCATGATGTCAAGCAAAGAGGCACTGAGTTTGAAGGTAGGCCTTGAAATACATCCACAGGTACACCTCCAATTGACTCAAAGTATGTCAATTAGCCTATCAGAAGCTTCTAAAGCCATGACATCATTTTCTGGAATTTTCCAAGTTCTTTAAAGGCACAGTCAACTTCTGACCCACTGGAATTGTGATACAGTGATTTATAAGTGAAATAATCTGTCTGTAAACAATTGTTGGAAAAATTACTTGTGTCATGCACAAAGTAGATGTCCTAACCGACTTGCCAAAACTATAGTTTGTTAACAAATTTGTGGAGTGGTTGAAAAACAAGTTTTAATGGCTCCAACCTAAGTGTATGTAAACTTCCGACTTGAACTGTAAGTAGCGTATAGTTTTTAAATGTGAGCATGCTTTTCTCCTTCGAGGGGGTGTGGCAGATTTTAAAACACTTCCGCGCTAGCTGCCGGGAGGAAACTCTTGTGCATCCTCTGCCAAAGTAGGTATTCGAGGAGGAGAGCATACTCCTCCTTTCGATTACTAACATATTGACACTCTCCTCGACCACTCATCGGTTTCCGTGTCACAGAGGAGAGGAGGATGGAGGGGTCGTGGAGAGGACAGACTTTTCCACAATTGATAATCTCCCAATATCACACTCTCAGTAAAGTTGCATACAATATATTTATATTCATGTGACGAATGGGGCATTCATGTGCTCGTGGGAAGTGGGAAAGTGGGAAGTTATAAGACCAACATGATTGTGTTCAAGTGCTTTTGAAGTCGGAACAATTCTTCAACCAAAAATATTTAGGTAGCTATACAAGCTAGCTAACGTTACTAATAATAAAGTTAGCTAGCTTGCTTAACATTGACAATATGGCCAAACTGGCTATATTCACATTGATAAGTTTGTAATTGTCAAATTGATTTGTTGTCATCTTTTGGTTGAAAAGGTCAAAGGTCAGTGGTGAAACATCACAACTCGGCAACTCGGGTAACAAAAAATATGCAGGTTTCCCACTTGTACAGTGCATTCGGAAAGTATTCAGGCCCCTTGACTTTTTCTACATTTTGTTACGTTACAGCCTTATTCTAAAATGTATAAAATAAAATAAATATCCCCTCATCAATCTACACACAATACCCCATAATGACAAAGCAAAAACAGATTTTTAGAAATATTACATTTACATAAGTATTCAGACCCTTTCCTTAGTACTTTGTTGAAGCACCTTTGGCAGCGATTGCAGCCTTGAGTCTTCTTGTGTATGATGCTACAAGCTTGGTGTACCTGTATTTGGGGATTTTCTCCCATTCTTCTCTGAAGATCCTCTCAAGCTCTGTCTGGTTGGATTGGGCGAGTCGCTGTACAGCTATTTTCAGGTTTCTCCAGAGATGTTCGATTGGGTTCAAGTCTGTGTGCTGGCTGGGCCACTCAAGGACATTCAGAGACTTGTCCTGAAGCCACTCCTGCATTGTCTTGGCTGTGTGCTTAGGGTTGTTGTCCTGTTGGAAGGTGAACCTTTGCCCCAGTTTGAGGTCCTGAGTACTCTGGAGCAGGTTTTCATCCTCGATCCTGACTAGTCTCCCAGTCCCTGCCGCTGAAAAACATCCCCACAGCATGACGCTGCCACCACCATGCTTTACCGTAGGGATGGTACCAGGTTTCCTCCAGACGTGACGCTTGGCATTCAGGCCAAAGAGTTCAATGTTGAGTCCTTTGGGTGCCTTTTGGCAAACTCCAAGCGAGCTGCCTTTTACTGAGGAATGGCTTCCGTCTGGCCATTCTACCGTAAAAGCCTGATTGGTGGAGTGCTGCAGAGATGGTTGTCCTTCTGGAAGGTTCTCTCATCTCCACAGAGGAACTCTGGAGCTCTGTCAGAGTGACCAACAGGTTCTTGGTCACCTCCCTGACCAAGGCCCTTCTCCCCCGATTTTTCAGTTTGGCCGGGCGGCCAGCTCTAGGAAGAGTCTTGGTGGTTCCAAACTTCTTCCATTTAAGAATGATGGAGGCCACTGTGTTCTTGCGTACCATCAATGCTACAGAAATTATTTGGTACCCTTCTCCAGATCCGTGCCTCGACACAATCCTGTCTCGGAAATATGTAAATAAGCTATTTCTGTTTTTTATTTTTTATACATTTGCAAACATTTCTAAAAACCTGTTTTCACTTTGTCATCATGGGGTATTGTGTGTAGATTGATGAGGAAAAACATTGATTTAATCAATTTTAGAATAAGGCTGTAACTGAACAAAATGTGGAGCATGGTGCATCAGTTGGTAGAGCATGGTGCTAGCAACACCAGGATTGTGGGTTTGATTTCCGAGGACACCCATATGAAAAATGTATGTGTGATAGAATGAAATGTGCCTTAATGCCATAACGAAATAATACAGAATCATAATGTGTACAAGCAAGTGATATGCTATCATTTGTCTGAATGTTGATAATATGATCTGTGTTTTCTGTTTGAGCTGAGTTTTATTGGTTATGCCTAAGAATTCCTATAAAAGGCTCATGGAGCTTCCCAGCTCACTCATTACACTGACTTGAAGCTGAAACAACTTCTCTGTGTGATTCATTTCTATATTTCCCCCCTTTCAGGACCGAATTCGATTTAAAACGTATTTGTTCATGTCAGAATGTTACAGAAGTTAGTGTATGTTGTTTAATCGTAAGTAAATGTGTTTGAGTGATGTTATAAATGTGCTCTTTGAATGTCTAGCAATTAGCCGTTAGCCGTCTTGCTCGCTAGCTTTCTAGGAGGCTACTCACCAGCTCACAAGATGTTGGCGTGGTCAGAGAGTGCCCAGTGCAGCTGTGAGTGCGAGAGAGACCACATGCAGCTCCTGTGTGTGTGTGTGTGTGTGTGTGTGTGTGTGTGTGTGTGTGTGTGTGTGTGTGTGTGTGTGTATGTCTGAGTGAGTTTATGTAGGGATTAGAATTGATAAATATGGTATAAAGATAGAAACGGTATGTACAGTTAATAGTGATAATAGGATAGTTAATAGTGATAATAGGATAGTTAATAGTGATAATAGGATAGTTAATAGTGATAATTCATTAAGGCATTTAAAAAGGTTAAAAGGGATGTCATTGCATTCCATAGTGTCAATTTAAAAGCGATGTTTCTCAGACCATGAGACATCCCAAAAATTGTTCTTCTCACTGAAAACGTCTGTAGCGTCCGAACGGTATGAACTACAAACTATTATGACTCTCACGAACACGATGGTGATCTCTATTTTGCTCTATGACCCCCACAAGTGTCAGGGGACTCGTCTGAAGTAGGTACCGTCGATGTGCCAACTTCTGTTTGTAGCGTCCATACATTTGGGCTACAAACTAATGACTGTCGTCTGTTTTGCCATTTATGAATGTGTTATTCAATGCGTTTCTATGGGCTATAGTAGTAAAGGCCAAATACGATATTTTATCAAATATTTGTATAAATCAAATACAGTGGGGAGAACAAGTATTTGATACACTGCCGATTTTGCAGGTTTTCCTACATACAAAGCATGTAGAGGTCTGTAATTTTTATCATAGGTACACTTCAACTGTGAGAGACGGAATCTAAAACAAAAATCCTGAAAATCACATTGTATGATTTTTAAGTAATTAATTTGCATTTTATTGCATGACATAAGTATTTGATCACCTACCAACCAGTAAGAATTCCGGCTCTCACAGACCTGTTAGTTTTTCTTTAAGAAGCCCTCCTGTTCTCCACTCATTACCTGTATTAACTGCACCTGTTTGAACTCGTTACCTGTATAAAAGACACCTGTCCACACACTCAATCAAACAGACTCCAACCTCTCCACAATGGCCAAGACCAGAGAGCTGTGTAAGGACATCAGGGATAAAATTGTAGACCTGCACAAGGCTGGGATGGGCTACAGGACAATAGGCAAGCAGCTTGGTGAGAAGGCAACAACTGTTGGCACAATTATTAGAAAATGGAAGAAGTTCAAGATGACGGTCAATCACCCTCAGTCTGGGGCTCCATGCAAGATCTCACCTCGTGGGGCATCAATGATCATGAGGAAGGTGAGGGATCAGCCCAGAACTACACGGCAGGACCTGGTCAATGACCTGAAGAGAGCTGGGACCACAGTCTCAAAGAAAACCATTAGTAACACACTACGCCGTCATGGATTAAAATCCTGCAGCGCATGCAAGGTCCCCCTGCTCAAGCCAGCGCATGTCCAGGCCCGTCTGAAGTTTGCCAATGACCATCTGGATGATCCAGAGGAGGAATGGGAGAAGGTCATGTGGTCTGATGAGACAAAAATAGAGCTTTTTGGTCTAAACTCCACTCGCCGTGTTTGGAAGAAGAAGAAGGATGAGTACAACCCCAAGAACACAACACCAGCATGGAGGTGGAAACATCATTCCTTGGGGATGCTTTTCTGCAAAGGAGACAGGACGACTGCACCGTATTGAGGGGAGGATGGCCAACAACCTCCTTCCCTCATTAAGAGCATTGAAGATGGGTCGTGGCTGGGTCTTCCAGCATGACAACGAACCGAAACACACAGCTAGGGCAACTAAGGAGTGGCTCCGTAAGAAGCATCTCAAGGTCCTGAGTGGCCTAGCCAGTCTCCAGACCTGAACCCAATAGAAAATCTTTGGAGGGAGCTGAAAGTCCGTATTGCCCAGCGACAGCCCCGAAACCTGAAGGATCTGGAGAAGGTCTGTATGGAGGAGTGGGCCAAAATCCCTGCTGCAGTGTGTGCAAACCTGGTCAAGACCTACAGGAAACGTATGATCTCTGTAATTGCAAACAAAGGTTTCTGTTCGAAATATTAAGTTCTGCTTTTCTGATGTATCAAATACTTATGTCATGCAATAAAATGCAAATTAATTAACTTAAAAATCATACAATGTGATTTTCTGGATTTTTGTTTTAGATTCCGTCTCTCACAGTTGAAGTGTACCTATGATAAAAATTACAGACCTCTACATGCTTTGTAAGTAGGAAAACCTGCAAAATCGGCAGTGTATCAAATACTTGTTCTCCCCACTGTAGCTAAATGATCCATAGTATGATCATCTTAAAACAATTCCATATGTCACCTTAGATCTGAACTCATCATGAGTGGCTCATGGGTCTGCGTACCCACATCCATACCCACAGTAAATCCATACCCACAGAGCCGGCCCTAGCCTTTTGGGGGCCCTAAGCAACATTTTGTTGTGAGCAAAACATTTTAGCGGCCCCCTTCTTGACAGCGAAGAGAAACATTTATAGTTTTAGAGTTAATTCCCTGCAATTCTACACATTTTGCCATGGGGCGGAGAGAAAATGTTGCAGTTTTAAGTAAATTTGCTGCAATTCTACACATTTTGCTATGGGGCAGAGAGAAGATTTTGCAATTTTATAACTCATTTCATGCAATTCTACTCATTTTGCCAAGGGGCGGAGAGAAGAATTTGCAGTTTTACAGCTAATTTCCTGCAGTTGTACAGCTAATTTTGCCATAGGTCGGTAATTCGACCATGCTTACTACCAGTTTAGATAGCTGGCCGCTAGACTAACTTACCAATCAAAAAATGTTTAGCAGACATGGGCTAATTGAGTGACTGTCAGTGACTGACATAATAGAAAAACTGCTGATGCACAACCACATTTTGAAATTGCACCTTGTGTATTCTATTGTTCTAACTCTCAACAGTAAGTTGACACCCCGACTGAGTTCCTATTTTTTTTTTTATTATCCGCGGGTCTACAAAATGGGGGGCTGTCAGTTGCCCATCCCTGGGTAAAATGGTTGGATTGGGTAAAGGCTAATCTGATCCTGGATCTGTAATTAGGGACAACCACTAACTCGAGCACCTCTCTTACCGTCTCCCCAGCTGATGATGTCATCGGGGTCAGAGGGCACCCCTGTCCAGAGGGAGGCCCTTTTGGGGTACCCCCCCTCCAGTTTCCTGATCCGCCCCCCTTCGTCAAATCTCCAGAACTCCCCTCCGCTGAACACGTATGTTTTCCCGTTGTGTGCCCACACGAACACCGCCTCCACCCTCTCCAGTGCCCGACCGTCCATGGTACGCACGCCCCATTCCTCCAGGGAGCGTGGGTACCCAGGCAGAGAGGCCCTGTCTTTGAACACCCAGTACTGGGCTCCTGCACAGAGAGTAGAGAGGACAGAGGACAACCAGAGAGAGATGAATCAAATTGAAATATATCATTTATCAGACATAAACAGATAGTAGACGCTCATTTGGGCATTCATATACTACTCATACAAGCACATAACAGTAAACAATATACAATTCAGAATATTATATATTTACGGTATAACATATAATATTATGCAGTATTATATATTTTGGAATATTTTTTGCCTCTCTCACCGATGAAGAAGACGATGTGTCCGTCGCTCCTCTCATAGACTGTGTCGATCCGGTCCAGCCATAGGGGGAGCCCAACCCAGAAGTTGTGGATCAGTGCTGGGATGAAAGACACCAGAGAACCCCACTGCCGAGCACGCCAGAAGAAAGCACCTGAGAGAGGGAGGGAGAGAGAAAATAAAGGGAGAGGCACAGGTTGGGGGGAGAGAGAATGGGAAAGTGTGTGTTTTGGGTGTACAATATACAACATGGCACTATGCATACGTATTTGTGTACAATGTACGGGTTACAGTTGACTTTTAATAAGTACACTTCGGATAAGTGTTAAAGGAAAGGTTACACGATACACAGTATATTTCACAAATCTAACAACGTAAATGGATTGTATTCCATCTAAACGTCTTTATGCAAAAAAAATGATATACACTTCTATTTTCGCAATTTGATTGACATTTATCAAAAACTCCTATACCATTGGGCTTTGACGTCAAGAAAGGAACAGACGGCTGGTGGCTTCGGTGATGGAGGCGAATTGGGTAAGTAGGTACTAAAGTGCCCAAAGAGTTTTGTCATGTTATGTTGCTAGTAGATGATCAAAAAACAAAGATAGTGTGGGGATCTAGATGTGATGACTAGCTTAGAAGGAATGCATTAATGATTAAACATAATGGGTTTGTACTGTACTGATATAAATTGTTTCACATAACAAGCTGTGATTCATGTGAGGAACGTTAGGGGATAGGATGAGATAAGACTTGTATTTCTCACAGACACGAACACTGCCTCTTTGTGATCTGTGAACCGTCCAAGGACGTAGGTACAGGGGAACAGTGTCTATGGGTGCTGACTCTACAGGTTGTGATGATAACAACTTATGCCTGGCAACAGTGTGCAACGGTAAAGCGCCAAGGGTCTGGGACCAGCCTGTGCGCCAACGGAGAGGCTGAGTAAGTCTAAACCACGCTCAGTCTCTACCCTGATAGGCTCAGCAGGGAGCGGGAACTATCTCTGTCAGAGTATTTGAAGAAGAACTCAGAACAATGGATCAGTTCTCTGAGTGCCCTGCGTGGTATTTCAGTGGACCCGTATATACGAACATCATATTTACTATTGAAGTGGTTTGCATTAATTAAAATACTAGTCTATTTTAGAAGACGTGTATTGACCTCTTTTGTTCCTAATACCAGATTTGAATTGACGCAACTAAACAATAGCCAGCTATCTAAGTGCACCGGGCCATTCAAAATGAACTGGCCCACTCGGATCTAGCATGGTGTTTGGGGATGGAATAAGCTAGCTAGCTAACAAGCAAGCTACAACAACTCCATCAACACTGCACGTTTTGCAGAAATAAATGGTCAAATATTAATGTCATTGTTTGGATTAATGTCATTGTTTATTTCAAGGTATGTCTTTATTTTTGCTGAACTGTCTGATCTTTATTGGCCGATTTAAGTTGCAGGATATCATGGTAGCCAATGTGTGTGTTAGCCATTATACCTGGATTTACTGTTACTGCTGCTAGTAACGTTAGTAATGTTAGTACTCAGGTTAGCATGTGGAGAGCTATAGCTACCATCGGCCAACAACAGTTTTAGCCAGTTTGGTTATAGACGTTCAATGTCTACTATGATGATAAAGGTTTATCTTGATTTTGTGTAACAGTATGAGAAATGCTGATGTGCTGAGCTGCTAATAAGAGATGTGTTTCAAGGCTGCTAGGGGTTAGCTAGTAGGGGTAAACCAGCAGTGGTGTAAAATGCGCTATGCTAAAAGCCTGCCTGCTGTATAAGTGTTTTTTTTTTTTTTAGCTGATACAGAATAAAGAAATCACAGGATATGGAAAGATGATAAGTGCCAAAATATAAAATAAAATAAACAATGATGTGGGTCTTTCCTGTCTTATGTGGACAGTGACTTCACTCCTGCTGTGTATTCACACGTGTGTTCTTCTCTTGACGTCACTTTTCTGAACGACATCACCTTGGTTAAATTCAGATAAAAATAAAAATGTTGCCCAAAATACAATTCTAAAGTGATATGTCGTATTGGGACTTTTAGTTGGAAGGATGAAACCAATCAGAATGTTTAACGGCAACCTAATTCTGCAATCTTCCCTTTAAAGAGAGACACCAGTACTTTGTATACTTTTTAGCCAGTAGTTCTGAAAGTAGCGCTCACGAGCCAAAAGTGGTCCCCGAAAATTGTATACTACAGTGAGATCCAAAAGTATTTGGACAGTGACACATTTTGTGTTGTTTTGGCTCTGTACTTCAGCACTTTGGATACAAATGAATGGTAAATAATGTCATTTTGGAGTCACTTTTATTGTAAATAAGAATATATAATCATGAATGATGAGTGAATAATGATGAGTGAGAAAGTTACAGAGGCATAAGCGTCATACCCCCCCAAATGTTAACCTCCCCTGTTATTGGTAATGGTGAGAGGTCAGCAGGTCTTGGGGATATTATCTTTGTACCTCTGTAACTTTCTCACTCACCATTATTCACAATTCATTCAGGATTATCCATAATCATGGTAATGTAGAAGTGTTTAGAAACATATTCTACTGTTATTTACAATAAAAGTGACTCCGAAATGACACAATACATTATTTACCCTTTATTTGTATCGAAAGTGCTGAAGTGCAGAGCAAAACAACACAAAATGTGTCACTGTCCAAATACTTTTGGATCTCACTGTAGTATGCAATTTTCGGGGACCACTTTTGGCTCGTGAGAAAATGGCGCCACACAGACACTAACATTCCCAAGCCCATACATGTTTCTGGGGTTTACATGAAAAATGGTTGTTCTTCTTACCCTTGAAGAAGAAGACTTCTCCTCTGATGTTGGCAATGGCATCATATTTCCCCTCACAGCGATCTGGCAGAGCAGGGTCTGGGCTGTGTTTTGTAAGTGGCGGTAGAGAGAGGGTACTGTATCTTTATGATATTTTCATGATATTGTGATATAGTATCTTAACTGTAACAATAGTAGTAGTGCAGTATTTGCCCAGTTATACACTCACTGTGGTGTTAGTCTTGGGGATGGAGGACTGGGCAGTAAAGGTAGCTTGGGAGTGGTGGGGGCCGGAGTGGGATGCGTTGCAGACTTTCTTCTCTTTCCTATGAAATACCATTTCAGTGTTTTTTGAGCATTTGTGTTCCTGTGTCTGTTTGTGTTGTGCATGCGTGCGTATGTACTGCATATGGGTCTTTATGACAATTCCCTTTGTTGAGGACCCAAATAAAGACTTCAAATGTGTGTGTGTGCACTGTGTGTGAGTGTGATGGTGTGTACCATAAATAGCCTGTATTCCCAGCCTGTCATCGGTAGGTAGTGTATAGCTCTGGATGTCCCCCACAGTCCCCTGGTAGTATGGCCTCATGATGGAGGGATTGGAAGAGGAATGTGAGAGGCCCAGGGCGTGGCCAAACTCATGCACCGCCACCGTGAAGAGATCAGTGGTGCCAATGTCATCTGAGAGAGAGATGGAGAGGAGAGAAAAAGAGACACAATAGATCTCAAATCAAATTGTATTTATCCCATGCTTGGTAAACAATAGGTGTAGACTAACAGTGAAATGCTTACTCACGGGCCCAACAATGCAAAGAGAAAAATTTTGAAATAATAGAAAAATAATAACACAAGGAATAAATACACAATGAGTAACGATAACTTTGCTATATACAGTTGAAGTCGGAAGTTTACATACACCTTAGCCAAATACATTTAAACTCAGTTTTTCACAATTCCTGACATTTAATCCTAGTAAAAATTCCCTGTCTTAGGTCAGTTAGGATCACCACTTTATTTTAAGAATATGAAATGTCAGAATAATCGTAGAGAGAATGATTTATTTCAGCTTTTATTTCTTTCATCACATTCCCAGTGGGTCAGAAGTTTACATACACTCAAGTAGTATTTGGTAGCATTGCCTTTAAATTGTTTAACTTGGGTCAAACGTTTCGGGGAGCCTTCCACAAGCTTCCCACAATAAGTTGGGTGAATTTTTATCCCATTCCTCCTGACAGAGCTGGTGTAACTGAGTCAGGTTTGTTGGCCTCCTTGCTCGCACACGCTTTTTCAGTACTGCCCACACATTTTCTATAGGATTGAGGTCAGGGCTTTGTGATGGCCACTCCAATACCTTGACTTTGTTGTCCTTAAGCCATTTTGCCACAACTTTGGAAGTATGCTTGGGGTCATTGTCCATTTGGAAGACCCATTTGCGACCAAGCTTTAACTTCCTGACTGACGTCTTGAGGTGTTGCTTCAATATATCCACATAATTTCCCTTCCTCATGATGCCATCTATTTTGTGAAGTGCACCAGTCCCTCCTGCAGTAAAGCACCCCCACAGCATGATGCTGCCACCCCCGTGCTTCACGTTTGGGATGGTGTTCTTCGGCTTGCAAGCTGCCCCCCTTTTCCTCCAAACATAACGATGGTCATTATGGCCAAACAGTTATATTTTTGTTTCATCAGACCAGAGGACATTTCTCCAAAAAGCATGATCTTTGTCCCCATGTGCAGTTGCAAACCATAGTCTGGCTTTTTTATGGCGGTTTTGGAGCACTGGCTTCTTCCTTGCTGAGCGGCCTTTCAGGTTATGTTGTAATAGGACTCGTTTTACTGTGGATATAGATACTTTTGTACCTGTTTCCTCCAGCATCTTCACAAGGTCCTTTGCTGTTGTTCTGGGATTGAATTGCACTTTTCGCAACAAAGTACGTTCATCTTTGATTTTCCCATGATGTCAAGCAAAGAGGCACTGAGTTTGAAGGTAGGCCTTGAAATACATCCACAGGTACACCTCCAATTGACTCAAATGAAGTCAATTAGCCTATCAGAAGCTTCAAAAGCCATGACATCATTTTCTGGAATTTTCCAAGCTGTTTAAAGGCACAGTCAACTTAGTGTATGTCCTTACTGACTTGCCAAAACTATAGTTTGTTAACAAGAAATGTGTGGAGTGGTTTAAAAATGAGTTTTAATGACTCCAACCTAAGTGTATGCAAACTTCCGACTTCAACTCTACATGGGGTACCAGTACCGAGTCGATGTGCAGGGGTACAAGGTAATTGAGGTAGACATGTACATATACTGTAGGTATAGGCAATTTGGCGATAGAGGGAGAGAATGACAGAAATGGAGGGAGGGAAAAAAAGGGAGAGACAAGGTTAGGAAAGAGAGGGAGAGAGTAAGAGATGGGGGGAGGAAATGAGATAGATGGATAGAGAGGGAAAGAGAAAGAGAAAGCAATTCAAATCTCATTATGTTATTCACAGAAGTACACACTGTGTATGTGTGTTAAGCCGTAAGCCTCTCCCTCACCTCCATACCCGTAACTCCAGCTCTCCCCATTGTCAAAGTGGGTGTCCCCCGCCATGTCCGCCGTCCCAGGGAAGAAGGCGTGAGCCAGGGTGCCCCCTCTGCCATCGAAGGGGTACCCGTCCTCGTGGTAGGAGCTGAGGAAGGACACCCTGAAGTCCCCCTCTTGGTCGGGGTGGTCCCGGGAGGGGCGAAGAAGGTGGAAGTTGAGGGGGGTGGGGTTGCTCCACACACGGAGGGCGTAGGTGAGGATGAGGTCCACCAGTTCGGGGCGAAGGGAGGGGGACAGGGAGGGGGAGGGGTAGCTGTGCACACTGGAGTGGGGGAGAATGAGGCAGGGCATGAGAGGAGATTAGGGTTGCAAAGAAGGGTATATTACTGGAAACTTTCAAAGTTTACCAGTAAACTACCAGAATCATGGTATCTTTCAAGGATTTTATGTCTATCACAAGATATCTAGTGGCCCTTTTGGGTACTTCAGATTTGTACAGTTGTCTGTAACTATCTCTGGCCCACTGTGTGACCTTAGCATATGTAAAATGCATAAAATAATTAAATAAAATGATTAAAAAAATTAAAAATAGAATGACAAAGCTGTAAAACATTATCCTGAATATAAACCATCACCTTAATGAATAATATGAGGGTTTTAGCATGAAATATCCTTTATTAATTTTTTTTACATTGTCACTATGTATTTGTTGTCAATGTTTTGGCATCAAACTGACGGCAGTTGTGAAATACATCAATAGTTGGAAGAGTTGCAGAGTTAATTGAAAATAATACCATTGTTGATTAGATGCTTTTTTCATTAATTAGGCTATTTTCTCTTTAACCGTATGGTATATCTACTAAAGATAGGGAAACAGTATGGAAACGGATACAAAAAAAATGAATACTGTACACTACCAGTCAAAAGTTTTAGAACACCTACTCAATCAAGGGTTTTTCTTTATTTTTACTATTTTCTACATTGTAGAATAATAGTGAAGACATCAAAACTATGAAAGAACACATATGGAATCATGTAGTAACCAAAAAAGTGTTAAACAAATCAGAATATATTTTATATTTGAGATTCTTCAAAAAGCCACCCTTTGCTTTGATGACAGCTTTGCGCATACATAAGCAGCGCGTGAGTTTCAAGTTTGGGGAAGATAATTTTCACCATAAAAATGCACCTTTATAATAAAAGCATGACATGCATAATTGCATTTGCGGTCACTTTTTATAATGGTGTTTTCCTCTAATGGAACATTTGCGCTTATAGCTTACTACCATGTGTGCATTGCTGCGCTTATAATGTGAAGAAATAGCCTAATAGTTTATCAACATTTTAAGCTAAACATTCTGATCTGTTGCGTCAGCTACATTGTGTAAAAATTGTTTTTTAATGCTAGTGGTTGTATTAATTTGGGATATATCGCATCCCACAACTGTCCTAGACTATGTTTGGAATATTTATTTCTTGCACAGAACAGAATAGGTCGATCTTTGTACTATGGGGGATAGTAGATTGACATGGGCTAGTGCTTTTGCTGTTTGTTAGGCCTACTCATCTGGTTGGCTGACGAAAAGTACTTGATAACAGGTCTTCCAATATCTTCAATATGCACCTTGGAATTCAAATCAAATTTTATTTGCCACATGCACCTAATATTACAGGTGCAATGCTTACTTACAAGCCCTTAACCAACAATGCAGTTTAAAGAAAAAAATAAGGTAAAAATATATAAGTAAAGAAATATATATAATAATAATTAAAGAGCAGCAGTAAAATAAAATAACAGTAGTCATTTATGCAGGTTATCTTAGTGTTCTTGGGCACAGAGACTATGGTGGTCTGCTTGACACATGTTGGTATTACAGACTCAGTCAGGGACATGTTGAAAATGTCAGTGAAGACACTTGCCAGTTGGTCAGCACATGCTCGGAATACAGGTCCTGATAATCCGTCTGGCCCTGCGGTCTTGTGAATGTTGCCCTGCTTAAAAGTCTTACTCACATCGGCTATGGAGAGCGTGATCACATATTCAACCGGAACAGCTGATGCTCTCATGCATGCTTCAGTGTTGCTTGTCTCGAAGCAAGCATAGAAGTGATTTAGCTCGTCTGGTAGGCTCGTGTCACTGGGCAGCCTGCGGCTGTGCTTCCCTTTGTAGTCTGTAATGTAGTTTGCAAGCCCTGTCGGAGCCGGTGTAGTACGATTCAATCTTAGTCCTGTATTGACTCTTTGCCTGTTTGATGGTTCGTCGGAGGGCATAGCAGGATTTCTTATAAGCGTCCGGGTTAGAGTCCCGCTCCTTGAAAGCGGCAGCTCTACCCTTTAGCTCAGTGCGGATGTTGCCTGTAATCCATGGCTTCTGGTTGGGGTATGTACGTGCGGTCACTGTGGGGACGACGTCATCGATGCACTTATTGATGAAGCCAGTGACTGATGTGGTGTACTCCTCAATGCCATCGGAAGAATCCCGGAACATATTCCAGTCTGTGCTAGCAAAACCGTCCTGTAGCTTAGCATCTGCGTCATCTGACCACTTCCTTATTAACCAAGTTACTTGTGCTTTCTGCTTTAGTTTTTGCTCATAAGCAGGAATCAGGAGGACAGAATTATGGTCAGATTTGCCAAATGGAGGGCAAGGGACAACTTTGTATGCGTCTCTGTGTGTGGAGTAAAGGTGGTCTAGAGTTTTTTTGTCCTCTGGTTGCACATTTAACATGCTGATAGAAATTAGGCAGAACGGATTTAAGTTTCCCTGCATTAAAGTCCCCGGCCACTAGGAGCGCTGCCTCTGGATGAGCGTTTTCCTGTTTGCTTATGGCCTTATACAGCTCATTGAGTGCAATTTTAGTGCCAGCATCGGTTTGTGGTGGTAAATAGACAGCTATGAAAAATATAGAAGAAAACTCTCTTGGTAAATAGTGTGGTCTACAGCTTATCATGAGATCCTCTACCTCAGGCGAGCAAAACCTCGAGACTTCCTTAGTATTAGATTTTATGCATCCGCTGTTGTTTACAAATATACACAGACCGCCACCCCTTGTCTTACCGGAGTCAGCCGTTCTATCCTGCCGATGTAGCGTATATCCCACCAGCTGTATGTTATCCATGTCGTCGTTCAGCCACGACTTGGTGAAACAGAAGATATCCTTGATCTTAGGTCGTCCATTTTGTTTTCCAATGATTGTAGGTTGGCTAATAGGATTGATAGAAGAGGCAGATTACTCGCTCGCCGTCGGATCCTTACAAGGCACCCCGACCTACGTCCACGATATCTCTGTCTCTTTCTCATGCGAATGACAGGGATTTGGGCCTTGTCGGGTGTCTGTAGAATATCCTTTGCTTCTGACTCGTTGAAGAAAAAACCTTCGTCCAATACGAGGTGAGATATCGCTGTCCTGACATCCAGAACCTCTTTTTGGTTATAAGAGACGGTGGCAGAAACATTATGTACAGAATAAATTCCAAAAAACGCGAAAAAACACACAGTTAGAGGGCCGTAAAACGGCAACCATCTCCTCCGGCGCCATCTTGATGGATAAGGACATGCGCAGACATGCACTTTCATTTTTTTAGGGTGCATTACGGCCACACAAAGGGGATGCCGCCGTGAAATTCTAGGCATTATCAAGTGCTTGTCAAATTGTGAATAAGTGACTGATGTAGTGTGTGCCTGCGCAAAAAACTAAGCAGAGCTCATGCCTTTCAAGCGACATTTTTCAAATCATCATTAGAGTCGCATCATGCAGCCTTACAATGTATTAAAAATCAAAACATACAGTGCCCTCTACTAATATTGGCACCCTTGGTAAATATGAGCAAAACGGGCTGTGAATTGAAAGAAAAAATTGTTTATCCTCTTGGTCTTTCATTCAAAATATTCACAGAAATCTAACCTTTAATTAAAGTAAAATAATTGAAAGAAAAAAATTATTCTTATCATAAAACAAATATTTTTTCTCAAATATATGTTTGCCACAATTATTGGCACCCCTTCATTCAATACTTTGTGCAACCTCCCTTTGCCAAAATAACAGCTCAGAGTCTTCTCCTATAATGCGTAATGAGTTTGGAGAACACATGGCAAGGGATCTGAGACCATTCCTCCATACAGAATCTCTCCAGATCCTTCAGATTCCGAGGTCCATGCTTGTGGACTCTCTTCTTCAGCTCATCCCACAGGTTTTCTATGGGGTTTAGGTCAGGGGACTGGGATGGCCATGGCAAAACCTTGATTCTGTGGTCAGTTTACCATTTTTGTGTTGATTTTGAGGTATGCTTTGGATCATTGTCCTGCTGGAAGATCCAACCACGGCCCAGTTTAAGCTTCCTAGCAGAGGCAGTCAGGTTTTGATGTAATATCTGCTGGTACTTGATGGAGTCCATGATACCATGTATCCTAACAAGTTGTCCAGGGCCTTTGGAAGACAAAACAGCCCCACAACATCAAAGATCCACCACCATACTTCAGTGGGGATGAGGTACATTTCTGCATGGCTATCTTTCTGTCTATGCCAAACCCACCTCTGGTGTTTGTTTCCAAAAAGCTATATTTTGGTCTCATCTGACTATAGAACCCAGTCCCATTGAAAGTTCCAGTAACATTTGGCAAACTGTAGGCGCTTGAGTTTGTTGTTTGATGAAGGCTTTTTTATGGCAACCCTCCCAAACAACTTGTGGTTATGTCTGATCGTAGTTTTGGAGACTTTCTGACCCCAAGACCCAGCTAACGTCTGCAATTCTCCAGCTGGGATCCTTGGAGATTTTTTGGCCACTCGAACCATCCTCCTCACTGTGCGTGGGGTCAATATAGACACACGTCCTCTTCCAGGCCGATTGTTAACATCTCCAGTTGCTTAAACTTCTTAATTATTGCCCTGATAGTGGAAATGGGCATTTTCAACTGTTGAGCAATTTTTTTTATAGACATTTCCTGATTTGTGCAGCTCAACAACCTTTTGTTGCACATCATTACTGTATTCTTGGGTCTTTCCCATAATGATGGATGACTATGAGAACTTGGCCTGTGTGTCACCTCATATTTATACCCCAGTGAAACAGGAAGTCATGGCTTACCACTTAAGTGTACCTAATCACTCAGGTGAACTTAAAAACATAAAATATGAATGGGAATAAACTTCAGTTAGATTTTACTGAAAATAATTTGTAGGGGTGCCAATAATTGTGGCACACATGTTTCGGAGTAAATTTCACATTTATTTTTTTCAATCATTTTACTTCAATTAAAGGTTAGATTTTTGTGAATATTTTGAATGAAAGACCAAGAGGATAAACAGCAAATAAAAACATTTCACAGCCTGTTTTGCTCAGATTTACCAAGGGTGCCAATATCAGCGGAGGGCACTGTATAGCCCAATGTTTGTAGAACAACTACAGTTACATTAATAACTCTAAATTAAGCATATAGTTAAAAAATATGTTATTGTTGAGATTCTTCAAATAGCCACCCTTTCCCTTGATGACAGCTTTGTAGTTGGTTCCAGCAATGAGGTGTATTAAAACTAAAAGCGGATTATCCTAGTTCGGTGGAGACCCGAGGAACTTCAAGAGTTAACCAATCCTGTGAACGGGTTTGGTATCTCATTCTTTTATACTTTAATAAGTTAGTTAAGTCGGAAGCTTAGTAGTATAGCTTTTTAAACAAAAAGGGAGTAATGAAGTGATCTATGGGACTTTAATGAGGACCAGCCAACCTTTTGATAAAGGATACAGTGATGAGTATTAAAACTGTCACCTGTGATAAAACGAACGGCACTATGGTAGATGGCATCCAAAGGTTTAAGAGTAGTGGCTGCTGCATTCTGGTAAATGGTGTCACAATAGTCAAGAACTGGCAGGAAAGTTGAATGTACAATCTGCTTCCTGCTATTTAGGGAGAGGCAAGACCTATTTCTAAAAAATAAACCCACTTTAAACCTTAGCTTTTTAACTAGCGCATCTGTATGTTTTTTAAACGTTAAATCGAGTGGAGACTAGTATGGCCTAGTATGTGCCACGTAAACAGCTGGTAATTGAGTTGTTTCGAAATCTGGTAACTAAGTTAATTCGGAATCTGGTAACTGGTATAATTAAGCAATAAGACCCGAGGAGGTGTGGTATATTGCCAATATACCACGACTAAGGGCTGTTATTATCCACAGCGCAACGCGGAGTGCTTGGATGCAGCCATTAGCCGTGGTATATTGGCCATATACCACAAACCCCCGAGGTGCCTTATTGCTATTATAAACTGGTTACCAACGTAATTAGAACAGTAAACAGTAATTTATTGTCATACCCATGGTATACGGTCTGATATACCACAGCTGTCAGCCAATCAGCATTCAGAGTGACAGTGACATCATACCTCCAGGTGATATCATTATTTTTCCAGCTCAGCCCGGTCAAAGCATATCTCTTTTTCCTCTTCCTCCTTCTCTTCCTCAGGTCTTCTGTTCCAACAATGTCAGGCAGGGAACAGCGAGGGGTCTTCATCAGAGAAAGAGTAGCATGGTCTGAGGGAGGAGAGGGTGGGGGGACAGAGAGAGAGATAGGGGGAGAGATAGAGAGGACATTCATATTTTTATAATTATATTCTATACTTTCATCAGTGTGTACAATAACAGTTACGGTGTGTGATTATTTTAGTGGAGAAACCAAGATGCCGATATCCAGGCTCACTCTCTTTATATATATATATATATATATATATATATATATATATATATATATATATATATATGTATATATATATATATATATATATATACAGTGGGGGAAAAAAGTATTTAGTCAGCCACCAATTGTGCAAGTTCTCCCACTTAAAAAGATGAGAGAGGCCTGTAACTTTCATCATAGGTACACGTCAACAATGACAGACAAATTGAGAAAAAAAAATCCAGAAAATCACATTGTAGGATTTTTAATGAATTTATTTGCAAATTATGGTGGAAAATAAGTATTTGGTCACCTACAAACAAGCAAGATTTCTGTCTCTCACAGACCTGTAACTTCTTCTTTAAGAGGCTCCTCTGTCCTCCACTCGTTACCTGTATTAATGGCACCTGTTTGAACGTGTTATCAGTATAAAAGACACCTGTCCACAACCTCAAACAGTCACACTCCAAACTCCACTATGGCCAAGACCAAAGAGCTGTCAAAGGACACCAGAAACAAAATTGTAGACCTGCACCAGGCTGGGAAGACTGAATCTGCAATAGGTAAGCAGCTTGGTTTGAAGAAATCAACTGTGGGAGCAATTATTAGGAAATGGAAGACATACAAGACCACTGATAATCTCCCTCGATCTGGGGCTCCACGCAAGATCTCACCCCGTGGGGTCAAAATGATCACAAGAACGGTGAGCAAAAATCCCAGAACCACACGGGGGGACCTAGTGAATGACCTGCAGAGAGCTGGGACCAAAGTAACAAAGCCTACCATCAGTAACACACTACGCCGCCAGGGACTCAAATCTTGCAGTGCCAGACGTGTCCCCCTGCTTAAGCCAGTACATGTCCAGGCCCGTCTGAAGTTTGCTAGAGTGCATTTGGATGATCCAGAAGAGGATTGGGAGAATGTCATATGGTCAGATGAAACCAAAATAGAACTTTTTGGTAAAAACTCAACTCGTCGTGTTTGGAGGACAAAGAATGCTGAGTTGCATCCAAAGAACACCATACCTACTGTGAAGCATGGGGGTGGAAACATCATGCTTTGGGGCTGTTTTTCTGCAAAGGGACCAGGACGACTGATCCGTGTAAAGAAAAGAATGAATGGGGCCATGTATCGTGAGATTTTGAGTGAAAACCTCCTTCCATCAGCAAGGGCATTGAAGATGAAACGTGGCTGTGTCTTTCAGCATGACAATGATCCCAAACACACCGCCCGGGCAACGAAGGAGTGGCTTCGTAAGAAGCATTTCAAGGGCCTGGAGTGGCCTAGCCAGTCTCCAGATCTCAACCCCATAGAAAATCTTTGGAGGGAGTTGAAAGTCTGTGTTGCCCAGCGACAGCCCCAAAACATCACTGCTCTAGAGGAGATCTGCATGGAGGAATGGGCCAAAATACCAGCAACAGTGTGTGAAAACCTTGTGAAGACTTACAGAAAACGTTTGACCTGTGTCATTGCCAACAAAGGGTATATAACAAAGTATTGAGAAACTTTTGTTATTGACCAAACACTTATTTTCCACCATAATTTGCAAATAAATTCATTAAAAATCCTACAATGTGATTTTCAGGATTTTGTTCTTCTCATTTTGTCTGTCATAGTTGACGTGTACCTATGATGAAAATTACAGGCCTCTCTCATCTTTTTATCTTTTTTTATCTTTTTTGACTAAATACTTTTTTTCCCCACTGTATATATACACTACCATTCAAAAGTTTGGGGTCACTTACAAATTTCCTTGTTTTCGAAAGAAAAGCAATTTTTCTGTCCATTAAAATAACATCAAATTGATCAGAAATACAGTGTAGACATTGTAGCTGGAAACGGCTGATTTTTTATGGAATATCTACATAGGCGTACAGAGGCCCATTATCAGGAACCATCAGTCTTGTGTTCCAATGGCACGTTGTGTTTGCTAATCCAAGTTTATCATTTTAAAAGGCTAATTGATCATTAGAAAACCCTTTTGTAATTATGTTAGCACAGCTGAAAACTGTTGTGCTGATTAAAGAAGCAATAAAACTGGCCTTCTTGAGAATAGTTGAGTATCTGGAGCATCAGCAATTGTGGGTTCGATTACAGGCTCAAAATGGCCAGAAACAAATAACTTTCTTCTGAAACTCGTCAGTCTATTCTTTTTCTGAGAAATGAAGGCTAGTCCATGCGAGAAATTGCCAAGAAACGATCTCGTACAACGCTGTGTACTACCCCTTCACAGAACAGCGCAAACTGGCTCTAACCAGAATAGAAAGAGGAGTGGGAGGCCCCAGTGCACAATTGAGCAAGAGGACAAATACATTAGAGTGTCTAGTTTGAGAAACAGGCGCCTCACTGGTCTTCAACTGGCAGCTTCATTAAAAAGTACCCGCAAAACACAAGTCTCAACGTCAACAGTGAAGAGGCGACTCCGGGATGCTGACCTTCTAGGCAGAGTTGCAAAGAAAAAGCCATATCTCAGACTGGCCAATAAAAAGAAAAGATGAAGATGGGCAAAAGAACAGACACTGGACAGAGGAAGATTGGAAAAAAGTGTTATGGACAGACAAATCGAAGTTTGAGGTGTTCAGATCAAAAAGAAGAACATTAGTGAGATGCAGATCAAATGAAAAGATGCTGGAGAAGTGCTTGATTACATCTGTCAAGCATGGTGTAGGCAATGTGATGGTCTGGGGGTGCTTTGGTGGTGGTAATGTGGGAGATTTGTACAGGGTAAAAGGGATCTTGAAGAAGGAAGGCTATCACTCCATTTCGCAACGCCATGCCATACCCTGTGGACGGCGCTTGATTGGAGCCAATTACCTCCTACAACAGGACAATGACACAAAGCACAGCTCCAAACTATGCAATAACTATTTAGGGAAGAAGCAGTTAGCTGGTATTCTGTCTATAATGGAGTGGCCAGCACAGTCACCGGATCTCAACCCTATTGAGCTGTTGTGGGAGCAGCTTGACTGTATGGTACGTTAACAAGTCCCCATCAAGCCAATCCAATTTGTGGGAGGTGCTTCAGGAAGCATGGGGTGAAATCTCTTCAGATTACCTCAACAAATTGACAACTAGAATGCCAAAGGTCTGCAAGGCTGTAATTGCTGCAAATGGAGGATTATTTGATGAAAGCAAAGTTTGAAGCACACAATTATTATTTATATTAAAAATCTTTATTTCTAACCTTGTCAATGACTACATTTCCTATGCATTTTGCTATATTTCCTTTTCAAACTCATTTCATGTATGTTTTCATGGAAAACAAGGACATTTCGAAGTGGTAGTGAACGGTAGTGTGTGTATATATATATATATATATATATATATATATATATATATATATATACAGTGGGGGAAAAAAGTATTTAGTCAGCCACCAATTGTGCAAGTTCTCCCACTTAAAAAGATGAGAGAGGCCTGTAATTTTCATCATAGGTACACGTCAACTATGACAGACAAAATGAGAAAAAAAAATCCTGAAAATCACATTGTAGGATTTTTAATGAATTTATTTGCAAATTATGGTGGAAAATAAGTATTTGGTCAATAACAAAAGTTTCTCAATACTTTGTTATATACCCTTTGTTGGCAATGACACAGGTCAAACGTTTTCTGTAAGTCTTCACAAGGTTTTCACACACTGTTGCTGGTATTTTGGCCCATTCCTCCATGCAGATCTCCTCTAGAGCAGTGATGTTTTGGGGCTGTAGCTGGGCAACACGGACTTTCAACTCCCTCCAAAGATTTTCTATGGGGTTGAGATCTGGAGACTGGCTAGGCCACTCCAGGACCTTGAAATGCTTCTTACGAAGCCACTCCTTCGTTGACCGGGCGGTGTGTTTGGGATCATTGTCATGCTGAAAGACCCAGCCACGTTTCATCTTCAATGCCCTTGCTGATGGAAGGAGGTTTTCACTCAAAATCTCACGATACATGGCCCCAGTCATTCTTTCCTTTACACGGATCAGTCGTCCTGGTCCCTTTGCAGAAAAACAGCCCCAAAGCATGATGTTTCCACCCCCATGCTTCACAGTAGGTATGGTGTTCTTTGGATGCAACTCAGCATTCTTTGTCCTCCAAACACGACGAGTTGAGTTTTTACCAAAAAGTTCTATTTTGGTTTCATCTGACCATAAGACATTCTCCCAATCCTCTTCTGGATCATCCAAATGCACTCTAGCAAACTTCAGACGGGCCTGGACATGTACTGGCTTAAGCAGGGGGACACGTCTGGCACTGCAGGATTTGAGTCCCTGGCGGCGTAGTGTGTTACTGATGGTAGGCTTTGTTACTTTGGTCCCAGCTCTCTGCAGGTCATTCACTAGGTCCCCCTGTGTGGTTCTGGGATTTTTGCTCACCGTTCTTGTGATCATTTTGACCCCACGGGGTGAGATCTTGCGTGGAGCCCCAGATCGAGGGAGATTATCAGTGGTCTTGTTTGTCTTCCATTTCCTAATAATTGCTCCCACAGTTGATTTCTTCAAACCAAGCTGCTTACCTATTGCAGATTCAGTCTTCCCAGCCTGGTGCAGGTCTACAATTTTGTTTCTGGTGTCCTTTGACAGCTCTTTGGTCTTGGCCACAGTGGAGTTTGGAGTGTGACTGTTTGAGGTTGTGGACAGGTGTCTTTTATACTGATAACAAGTTCAAACAGGTGCCATTAATACAGGTAACGAGTGGAGGACAGAGGAGCCTCTTAAATAAGAAGTTACAGGTCTGTGAGAGCCAGAAATCTTGCTTGTTTGTAGGTGACCAAATACTTATTTTCCACCATAATTTGCAAATAAATTCATTAAAAATCCTACAATGTGATTTTCTGGATTTTTTTTCCTCAATTTGTCTGTCATAGTTGACGTGTACCTATGATGAAAGTGACAGGCCTCTCTCATCTTTTTAAGTGGGAGAACTTGCACAATTGGTGGCTGACTAAATAATTTTTTTCCCCACTGTATATATATATATATATATATATATATATATATATATATATATATATATATATATATATATATAGTACCAGTCAAAAGTTTGGACTCACCTACTCATTCAAGGGTTTTTCTTTATTTTTACAATTCTGTACATTGTAGAGTAATAGTGAAGACATCAAACATATTAAATAACACATATGGAATCATGTAGTAACCAAAAAAAGTGTTTAAACAAATCAAAATATATTTTATATTTCAAATTCTTCAAATAGCCACCCTTTGCCTTGATGACAGCTTTGCATACTCCTGGCATTCTCTCAACCAGCTTCATGAGGTAGTCACCTGGAATGCATTTCAATTAACAGGTGTGCCTTAAAAGTTAATTTGTGGAATTTATTTCCTTCTTAATGTGTTTGAGCCAATCAGTTGTGTTGTGACAATGTAGGGGCGGGTATACAGAAGTTTGCCCTATTTGGTAAAAGACCAAGTCCACATTATGGCAAGAACAGCTCAAATAAGCAAAGAGAAACGACAGTCCATCATTACTTTAAGACATGAAGGTCAGTCAATACAGAAATTTCAGGAACTTTGAAAGTTTCTTCAAGTGCAGCCGCAAAAACCATCAAGCGCTATGATGAAACTGGCTATGATGAGGACTGCCACAGGCATGGAAGACCCAGAGTTACCTCTGCTGCAGAGGATAAGTTCATTAGAGTTACCAGCCTCAGAAATTGCAGCCCAAATAAATGCTTCACAGAGTTCAAGTAACAGACATCTCAACATCAACTGTTCAGAGGGGACTGTGTGAATCAGGCCTTCGTGGTCGAATTGCTGCAAAGAAACCAGTACTAAAGGACACCAATAAGAAGAAGAGACCTGCTTGGGCCAAGAAACACGAGAAATTGACATTAGACCGGTGGAAATTTGTCCTTCGGTCTGGAGTCCAAATTTGAGATTTTTGGTTCCAACTGCCGTGTCTTTGCACACTCTTGGCATTCTCTCAACCAGCTTCACCTGGAATGCTTTTCCAACAGTCTTGAAGGAGTTCCCACATATGCTGAGCACTTGTTGGCTGCTTTTCCTTCACTCTGCTGTCCGACTCATCCCAAACCATCTCAATTGGGTTGAGGTCGGGGGATAGAGGAGGCCAGGTCATCTGATGCAGCACTCCATCACTCTCCTTGGTCAAATAGCCCTTACACAGCCTGGAGGTGTGTTGAGTCATTGTCCTGTTGAAAAACAAATGATAGTCCCACTTAGCCCAAACCAGATGGGATGGCGTATCTCTGCAGAATGCTGTGGTAGCCATGCTGGTTAAGTGTGAATTCTAAATAAATCACTGATAGTGTCACCAGCAAAGCACCCCCACACCATAACACCTCCTCCTCCATGCTTTACGGTGGAAAACACACATGCGGAGATCATCCGTTCACCCACACCGCGTCTCACAAAGACACAGCGGTTTGAACCAAAAATCTCCTATTTGGACTCCAGACCAAAGGACACATTTCCACCGGTCTAATGTCCATTGCTTGTGTTTCTTGGCCCAAGCAAGTCTCTTCTTCTTATTGGTGTCCTTTAGTAGTGGTTACTTTGCAGCAATTTGACCATGAAGGCCTGATTCACACAGTCCCCTCTGAAATGTTGATGTTGAAATGTGTCTGTTACTTGAACTCTGTGAAGCATTTACAGTGAGGGAAAAAAGTACTTGATCCCCTGCTGATTTTGTACGTTTGCCCACTGACAAAGACATGATCAGTCTATAATGTTAATGGTAGGTTTATTTGAACAGTGAGAGAAAGAATAACAACAAAAAAATCCAGAAAACGCATGTTAAAAATGTTATAAATTGATTTACATTTTAATTAGGGAAATAAGTATTTGACCCCTCTGCAAAACATGACTTAGTACTTGGTGGCAAAACCCTTGTTGGCAAAGGTTTGTGTGCAAACCTGGTTGGCCACCAGGTTTGCACACATCTCAGGAGGGATTTTGTCCCACTCCTCTTTGCAGATCTTCTCCAAGTCATTAAGGTTTCGAGGCTGACGTTTGGCAACTCGAACCTTCAGCTCCCTCCACAGATTCCCTATGGGATTAAGGTCTGGAGACTGGCTAGGTCACTCTAGGACCTTAATGTGCTTCTTCTTGAGCCACTCCTTTGTTGCCTTGGCCGTGTGTTTTGGGTCATTGTCATGCTGGAATACCCATCCACGACCCATTTTCAATGCCCTGGCTGAGGGAAGGAGGTTCTCACCCAAGATTTGACGGTACATGGCTCCGTCCATCGTCCCTTTGATGCGGTGAAGTTGTCCTGTCCCCTTAGCAGAAAAACACCCCCAAAGCATAATGTTTCCACCTCAATGTTTGACGGTGGGGATGGTGCTCTTGGGGTAAGAGGCAGCATTCCTCCTCCTCCAAACACGGCGAGTTGAGTTGATGCCAAAGAGCTCCATTTTGGTCTCATCTGACCACAACACTTTCAACCAGTTCTCCTCTGAATCATTCAGATGTTCATTGGCAAACTTCAGACGGGCCTGTATATGTGCTTTCTTGAGCAAGGGGACCTTGCGGGCGCTGCAGGATTTCAGTCCTTCACGGCGTAGTGTGTTACCAATTGTTTTCTTGGTGACTATGGTCCCAGCTGCCTTGAGATCATTGACAAGATCCTCCCGTGTATTTCTGGGCTGATTGCTCACCGTTCTCATGATCATTGCAACTCCACAAGGTGAGATCTTGCATGGAGCCCCAGACTGAGGGAGATTGACAGTTATTTTGTGTTTCTTCCATTTGCGAATAATCGCACCAACTGTTGTCACCTTCTCACCAAGCTGCTTGGCGATTGCCTTGTAGCCCATTCCAGCCTTGTGTAGGTATACAATCTTGTCCCTGACATCCTTGGAGAGCTCTTTGGTCATGGTCATGGTGGAGAGTTTGGAATCTGATTGATTGATTGCTTCTGTGGACAGGTGTCTTTTATACAGGTAACAAGCTGAGATTAGGAGCACTCCCTTTAAGAGTGTGCTCCTAATCTCAGCTCGTTACCTGTATAAAAGACACCTGGGAGCCAGAAATCTTTCTGATTGAGAGGGGGTCAAATACTTATTTCCCTCATTAAAATGCAAATCAATTTATAACATTTTTGACATGCGTTTTTCTGGATTTTTGTTGTTGTTATTCTGTCTCTGACTGTTCAAATAAACCTACCATAACAATTATAGACTGATCATTTCTTTGTCAGTAGGCAAACGAACAAAATCAGCAGGGGATCAAATACTTTTTTCCCTCACTGTATTTGGGCTGCAATTTCTGAGGCTGGTAACTCTAATGAACTTATCCTCTGCAGCAGAGGTAACTCTGGGTCTTCCATTCCTGTGGCGGTGCTCATTAGAGCCAGTTCGATGGTTTTTGCGACTACACTTGAAGACACTTTCAAAGTTCTTAAAATGTTCCATATTGACTGACCTTCATGTCTTAAAGTAATGATGGACTGTCGTTTCTCTTTGCTTATTTGAGCTGTTCTTGCCATAATATGGACTTGGTCTTTTACCAAATAGGGCTATCTTCAGTGTACCCTCCCTCCCCAAATTAACTTTTAAGAAGGCACACCTGTTAATTGAAATGCATTCCAGGTGACTACCTCATGAAGCTGGTTGAGAGAATACCAAGCGTGTGCAAAGCTGTCATCAAAGCAAAGGGTGTTTATTTGAAGAATCTCAAATATATAAAATATATTTTTATTTGTTTAACACCTTTTTGGTTACTACATGATTCCATATGTGTTATTTAATAGTTTTGATGTCTTCACTATTATTATACAATGTAGAAAATAGTAAAAATATAGAAAAACCCTTGAATGAGTAGGTGTTCTAAAACTTTTGACCGGTAGTGTATATACAGTGGGGAGAACAAGTACATCAGAAAAGCAAAACTTAATATTTGGTACAGAAACCTTTGTTTGCAATTACAGAGATCATACGTTTCCTGTAGGTCTTGACCAGGTTTGCACACACTGCAGCAGGGATTTTGGCCCACTCCTCCATACAGACCTTCTCCAGATCCTTCAGGTTTCGGGGCTGTCGCTGGGCAATACGGACTTTCAGCTCCCTCCAAAGATTTTCTATTTGGTTCAGGTCTGGAGACTGGCTAGGCCACTCCAGGACCTTGAGATGCTTCTTACGGAGCCACTCCTTAGTTGCCCTGGCTCTGTGTTTCGGGTCGTTGCCATGCTGGAAGACCCAGCCATGACCCATCTTCAATGCTCTTACTGAGGGAAGGAGGTTGTTGGCCAAGATCTCGCGATACATGGCCCCATCCATCCTCCCCTCAATACGGTGCAGTCGTCCTGTCCCCTTTGCAGAAAAGCATCCCCAAAGAATGATGTTTCCACCTCCATGCTTCACGGTTGGGATGGTGTTCTTGGGGTTGTACTCATCCTTCTTCTTCCTCCAAACACGGCGAGTGGAGTTTAGACCAAAAAGCTCTATTTTTGTCTCATCAGACCACATGACCTTCTCCCATTCCTCCTCTGGATCATCCAGATGTTCATTGGCAAACTTCAGACGGGCCTGGACATGCGCTGGCTTGAGCAGGGGGACCTTGCGTTTTCTAATAATTGCGCCAACTGTTGTTGCCTTCTCACCAAGCTGCTTGCCTATTGTCCTGTAGCCCATCCCAGCCTTGTGCAGGTCTACAATTTTATCCCTGATGTCCTTACACAGCTCTCTGGTCTTGGCCATTGTGGAGAGGTTGGAGTCTGTTTGATTGAGTGTGTGGACAGGTGTCTTTTTATATAGGTAACGAGTTCAAACAGGTGCAGTTAATACAGGTAATGAGTGGAGAACAGGAGGGCTTCTTAAAGAAAAAATAACAGGTCTGTGAGAGCCGGAATTCTTACTGGTTGGTAGGTGATCAAATACTAATGTCATGCAAATTAATTACTTAAAAATCATACAATGTGATTTTCTGGATTTTTGTTTTAGATTCCGTCTCTCACAGTTGAAGGGTACCTATCATAGAAATTACAGACCTCTACATGCTTTGTAAGTAGGAAAACCTGCAAAATTGGCAGTGTATCAAATACTTGTTCTCCCCACTGTATATATGTTGAAAAAATATATACAGTGTTTAATAACATTTATAATATAGGCATTTTGTCCATTTAGCAATACAAAAAAATTTCTCCAATCTAACATAATTAGACTCAGGGATGCAAAAGTATGCTAAAGAGTTTACCCAGTGTTCCTGTCTCCTCTAGCCCAGCGAACCTCTGCATCTGGCGGAGAGCTTCCTGGATGCCCTCCCTGGTCTGGAGCCTCTCCGTGCGAGGGTCCGGAGGGGGCAGGTACCCATACCGACTCAGCCAGTCCTCCACACACACACACACACACACACAGTGATTCCTAATTCATTGATATATTACAGAATATTTTCCACAATAATGTGAAGAAAGCATTTTTGAAAGGAAGTGATTGAGTGCGTTTGCATGTGTATATGTGGAAGAACCACAAATGTTTGTGCAAAAAGACAGCTCAAGAATGACAACATACACACACATGCATGTACACACTTTGTACACACACACTGTGAAACTGGCCTCAGTTCCAAGCAATATTGTAAACATGCACCACTTTAGGTAATTTATTGTTAAACATTAGCCAGCCCACATTGATTTGAGTACAATTAGCTTTTCTTTGGTTTAAAACACACAACTACCATGATCTTTTTATATGTTTAAAACACATAACTGAAACATAATATTTACGGGCAACACCACAGTCAAATAATTCAGTGCAAATGGCAGTATGGATCTAGCGTAATTCATTAGTAGAATCCCAATACTAGCATTGAACATAGGCATTGTTCCAATATCCACATTGTCATACTATGTATGAAAACGTATGTAATATCTAATTTGTACATCTCGAATGTCGTATGAATCTGAGGGAATGTCATAAATGCACATAATGAAGGTTATTCAATTGGTCGTCATTATTGGACTGGAAGAAGCGTGCAGGGTTTCCTACTTACCACTCCACGAGAGTACTGGTCAGCCGTTGGGGCACACAGCCCGATGGAGATTGTTAGAAGAAGCCCTGCTCCGCTCACCAACAGCAGACGATTATAACACATAACTAACCTGAAAATGCGTTTGCTCACCACGACCTCTTGTAAAGATGGGCAACACACGATGTCCGTTTCATTCCACAGAATGTGTAACCACTTAAGCAGTCAAATGCTTGTCTCATAACCGCTGGCTTCTCGTGGGCTACTCAACCTGAAACCTTTGCAGCTCTCTGGAAAACTCTGATGAATCAAATAGATAAATAGCTATAAACAACCTTTTTCCTGAGTAGGCAGAGAAAGCACAAGATGGAGAACAGTTCATCAGAATAGTTGAAGATGCTTCTTTAGCAGAGCTCAGTCTCTGTCTGTGTTTTCCTCTTGTTAAGTCCCCTGAGACTAGGCTGGGCCTGCGCATGGATGGACATACTGTATAGATCAATAGGATGCACTAATAGTCAGCAGCCTCACCCCACCATTTTTCTTCTGGGTTCTCATTCTCGTCCACTCCATTCTGGTAAACACACACACACTTTCTGTTTCCTCTGACTCTGCAGAGCACTTGTTTAGAAGGTGGACACGCAAACAGTTTGTCCTCTATATTGCTCAGAAACTAACGCCCCATCCTGAAAAGGGGCTGTCCCACACCCCATCAAACCCATACCCCACCTCTGATCTGGGGATGATCAATTCAAGAGTTCAAACGCCTTCATACAGTATGTCCAAATTGATGCCAAACGAGGACGTCATCGGCGTACACAGGCTACGGCAAACTGGCCAGAGAACTGACCCTGTGTCATACACATCAGCTACCCACATGAATTCAGTAGAACCCACAACACAGACGGTAACAGTATTCACCACATATTTTTCATTCAAAGGAGAGAGATGCGTATCTTTGTGTGCCACCGCCGTAAAGGGCCAGACAAGATGAAGGAGAGAGAGAAGGAGGGAGGGAATGTAAGAAAGAATCAATAGAGGGTCTGTAAGAGGATATGAATGGGGGAGAACATGGGGGCGAAGTATGGAAAGGCGGGGTGATGTCCTGAAACAGTGGGTTCCACTCCTCCCTGTTTGCTGGAACTGATGTTCGACACCCCCTGGGGAGAATTCCAACCTGCTGAGTATTGTGTTTATAAAAATAGATTAGATAGAGGATGTTTATGAGGAACATTAAAACAGAGGAAGAAAGCTGGGGATTTACAGAAAGAGAGACCGCAATACATACACTACATGACCAAAAGTATGTGGACACCGGCTCGTCGAACATCTCATTCCAAAATCATGGGCATTAATATGGAGTTGGTCTCCCCTTTGCTGCTATAACAGCCTCCACTCTTCTGGGAAGGCTTTCCACTAGATGTTGGAACAGTGCTGCGGGGACTTGCTTCCATTCAGCCCCAAGAGCATTAGTGAAGTCGGGCACTGATGTTGGGCGATCAGGCCTGGCTCGCAGTCGGTGTGCCAATTCATCCCAAAGGTGTTCGATGGGGTTGAGGTCAGGGCTCTGTGCAGGCCAGTCAAGTTCTTCCACACCAATCTAGACAAACCATTTCTGTAGGGACCTCACCAGAATCGTCTAGAATGTAATTGTATGCTGTAGCGTTAAGATTTCCCTTCACTGGAACTAAGGGGCCTAGCACGAACCATGAAAAATAGCCCCAGACCATTATTCCTTCTCCACCAAACTTTACAGTTGCCACTATACATTGGGGCAGCTAGCGTTCTCCTGGCACCAGCCAAACCCAGATTTGTCCGTCGGACTGCCAGATGGTGAAGTGTGATTCATCACTCCAGAGAACACATTTCCACTGCTCCAGAGTCCAATGGTGGCGAGCTTTACACAACTCCAGCCAACGCTTGGCATTGCACATGGTGATCTTAGGCTTGTGTGCGGCTGCTTGGCCACGGACGAACAGTTGTTGTGCTGACGTTGCTTCCAGAGGCAGTTTGGAACTCGGTAGTGAGTGTTGTATATATAGTGTACATTCTCAGGAACAGAGTTATGGGAATATGTATTTTACCTTTATTTTAACAAGGTCCCATTGAGACCAAGGCCTCTTTTGCAAGGGAGACCTGCATGTACACAAATTATACAACAAAGCCACAATCTGCAAGATTTCCAGAGACTCATATTTTTTTGCAGAATGTGACTTTAAATCATATTAGTACAACTGTATTGAAATTGAACAATGAATGAATTCATTTATTTGACAATTAGAAATACATACAGTGAGGGAAAAAAGTATTTGATCCCCTGCTGATTTTGTACGTTTGCCCACTGACAAAGACATGATCAGTCTATAATTTTAATGGTAGGTTTATTTGAACAGTGAGAGACAGAATAACAACAACAAAATCCAGAAAAACGCATACATTTTTTTCAATAAATTGATTAGCATTTTAATGAGGGAAATAAGTATTTGACCCCTCTGCAAAACATGATTTAGTACTTGGTGGCAAAACCCTTGTTGGCAATCAGAGAGGTCAGACGTTTCTTGTAGTTGGCCACCAGGTTTGCATACATTTCAGGAGGGATTTTGTCCCACTCCTCTTTGCAAATCTTCTCCAAGTCATTAAGGTTTCGAGGCTGACGTTTGGCAACCTTCAGCTCCCTCCACAGATTTTCTATGGGATTAAGGTCTGGAGACTGGCTAGGCCACTCCAGGACCTTAATGTGCTTCTTCTTGAGCCACTCCTTTGTTGCCTTGGCCGTGTGTTTTGGGTCATTGTCATGCTGGAATACCCATCCACGACCCATTTTCAATGCCCTGGCTGAGGGATGTTAGGCCTACTGCTGCTAGGTAGCTCTCTCTCTCTGCTCTCCCCCTCCCCTCTGTCTGTTCTTAATTGCAGGAGTGAAGTCTGGTGTGCGGGAGTCAGGGTTCCAGCTGCAGCTCATTCACCATAATCACCTCAGCCTTAAAGACCCGGTCAAACTTGCCACTCATCGTCAGATCATAGTCAAGACGACCATGTTAGTCTCGCTGCTGACTCAACCTGCTTGTTTTCGCTCTTGTGTTTTTGGCCTGTTCTATTTATATTTCTCCTGTGCCACAGATTATTGGAACCTGACTCCTGCCTCCGCTTCACTCCTGCCACCACCATCCTGCTTTCCACTATTGGACCTCACATTTGGACTCACCACGGACACTAGGACGTTACGGTACCACTCCTGCTCAGAACCCTGGATCTGTTACCCTCCCTGTAGACCTGGATTTGCTCTTCCCCTATTTTTGGAAACCTGGACAATTTAACTTTGAAATAAACCTGTTAAACCTTCTCTGGCTCGATGGAGTTGTCTGCATTTGGGTTCATATTCAGTTTAAATCGTGACAGTATGATCTGACCAAACATGAACCCAGCTGTCACGGTTTCGGCCGAGGCTGCTCCTCCTCCTGGTTCGGGCAGGCTTCGGCGGTCGTCGTCCCCGGAGTACTAGCTGCCACCGATCTATGTTTCATGTTCGTTTGGTTTGGTCTTAATGTTGTACACCTGTGTCTAGTTAGTCCTCGTTAGTGTTCTATTTAGTTCTCGTTGTGTGTGTCGGTGTTTGTGTGTGATTGCGCTTCTGTTACGTGTTGGAGCTACTATTTCCCTCCAGTGTTTTGGAGTGGTTACGTTGCACATGTTTTGTGCGCCGTTTATTTTGTCGCCTGTGTGCGCCTTGTATTCGCCTTCAGGCTTATTGTGCTTTTGTTTTGTGTGGATTTTGCACTAAAGCCTTTGGACTGAGCCTCTGCGTCCTGCGCCTGATTCCTACACCACACCCACCTTCAGCACCCTATGACAGAATCACACACCACAATGGAATCAGCAGGATCGGCAGAGACGCCTGTGTCGCTCGAGGAGCATATCCGTGGGCAAGATGGCCAGATTAGACAACTGGAGACCGCTCTACAGGAGGTAATCTACACCTTGCACCGATGGGAGGCCAGCCGGGTACCCACACCTCCACCTACCCTGCCCATCCCATCGGTCGGTCCACCAGTCCTAGGTTCGGAACCCAGGGGGATTCGGCTCTCGCTCCCGAGGGCGTATGACGGAACAGCTGCCGGGTGTCAGGGGTTCCTCCTGCAGGTGGAGCTCTACCTGGCCACTGTACACCCGGTGCCCTCGGGACACGAGAGCGTTTCCGCCCTCATCTCCTGTCTCACGGGCAAGGCGTTGGAGTGGGCTAACGCCGAGTGGAGGAGAATGGACGCCAACACCATTACCTACGCAGAGTTCTCCCGCCGCTTCAAGGCCGTGTTCGACCATCCACCTGAGGGCAAAGCGGCGGGGGAGCGTCTAGTCCATTTGAGACAGGGGAGGAGGAGCGCGCAGGCGTTCGCTCTAGAGTACCGGACTCTAGCGGCGGATGCAGGGTGGAATGAGCGGGCTCTCATCGACCATTTTCGATGTAGCCTACGAGAGGACGTTCAACGTGAGTTGGCCTGCAGGGATACCCATCTTACCTTCGACCAGTTGGTCGATATGTCCATCCGTCTGGACACCCTGCTGGCCACCCGTGGACGTCCCGAGGGGAGTCCGTCCATTCCGCCCTCCGGCGCCTCCGAGCCGAGCCCTATGGAGCTCGGGGGTGCCGGCGCTAGAGAACGGAGTAGGAGGAGCCCGAGGGGGCCTGTCTCCTGCACCAAGTGCGGTCGTGGAGGGCACACTGCGGCCAGGTGCTGGGGAGGGTTCTCCGGGGGAGAAGACAACAGGCCACGCACTGGGGGGGCCTCCCAGGTGAGTAGACGTCCCACTTACCCAGAGCTTTCTGTTGTGCACTTTTGTATACCTGTTTGTTTTCCACAGGTTGCACCTCAGTCCCAGCATAAGGCGCTCGTAGATTCAGGCGCAGCTGGGAATTTTGTTGATCGGAAGTTTTTGTCACGGTTCAGACAGACGACCAGAGGACCACAATTGCGTCACACCAGAAAGTTTATTAAAACTTAAGGGAAAAGGGAAGTAGGGAGTGAATGAAGGCTCCAGGGGTAACAGGGATCCCGTCCAATGTGCTGGGTCTGTGCCCCCCCCAGTGGCAGCGATGCGTCCTATGAAGCCGGTGGTGGGTGGTCCAGAAGTCCTGGGGGGGGGAGACACAGACACAACAGGGCGGAATGAAACAAGGCAGCAGTACAGTTCAAGGGAAATCCAAAATACGTAGTAGCAAGGCAGAAGGCTGGTCAGAGTTACCGGGATTGCAGAGTAGTCAGGAGTCGTTATGGCAGAAGCAGGTCTGGATCTCCTGGGGCAGAAGAGTATCCAAAAATCAGGCAGGTCCGGGGTCACAAAACCAGGGTGAGCCAGAAGCGCGAGCAAACAGGTTCCGGGTGTGAGCTTTGCAGACGATCTGACACCGGAGAGCTGAAAGACAGGGCCTTAAATACTGGGAGAGGTAGTGGGTAATGCAGCGCAGCTGGCAGAGTAATTAGAGCAGAGCAGAGCAGGGACAGGTGGAGCTAGTTAGGCTGAGTAGAGAGAGTGGTGAGCAGAGTGGAAGAAAATTAAGGTGGTAACCCGGTGGAGTGAGAGGCTCATGACAGAACCCCCCCCCCAAGGGACGGCCCCAGAAGTCCCAAGAGCAACACCACGCCGGGCGGGAGGAGGGGAGCCGGAGGAGGGCTAGAACTCCTCCGAACGGTCCGAGTGAACGTCCTCATCCTCGGAGGAAGCCGGAGGGCCGTGGTCGGGAGATGGGACAGGTCCCGAGACAGGATCAGGCACAGGACAGGAAGCCGAGCGGGCAGGACGGTTAGGGACCCCTCTGGGGCGGCCCCTACGGATTGCAGGTTGATCAGGATGCCGTTGGTGGAAAGCGGTGATGAGAGTCCTATCCACAATCCGACTAGCTGGCACCCAGGTCCTTTCCTCAGGTCCATAGCCCTCCCAGTCAATGAGGTACTGGAGACCCCTACCCCTCCGTCTGGACCGAAGCAGGCGGCGGACGGTGTAAACCAGACCACCATCGACGAGCCGTGGAGGAGGAGGACAAGGCGCAGCAGGGACCAGCGGACTCTCATGGATGGGCTTAATCTTAGACACATGGAAAGTGGGGTGCACCCTCAGGGAATTAGGCAGTTGGAGCCGGACAGCAGTTGGGCTAATCACTCTTATGATAGGGAATGGGCCAATGAACCGAGGTGCCAGCTTCTGCGACTCCACCCTGAGTGGCAGGTTCTTCGATGACAACCACACCCTTTGACCAACATGGTAGGTGGGAGCAGGAATTCTCCGACGGTTGGCCCCGGTAGTGTAGCTGGCAACGGATCTGAGGAGTGTGGCTCGGGCTTGTGACCAGGTGCGGCGACATCGACGGGCAAAAGCAAGTGCAGATGGGCAAGTAACCTCCTCTTCCTGGCTGGCAAATAGAGGAGGCTGGTATCCATAAACACATTGGAAAGGGGACATACCGATGGCAGAGCAGGTCAGAGAATTGTGTGCGTACTCCACCCATGTCAATTGCTGCGACCAGGAGTGGGGGTTGCGTGAAGTCATGCATCGCAGTGCCTTCTCGAGCTCCTGATTAGCCCGTTCTGACTGCCCATTGGATTGGGGATGGAATCCGGAAGTCAGACTGACTGTGGCTCCCAGCAGGTGACAGAACTCCTTCCAAAAAGCGGAGGAGAATTGTGGACCACGGTCAGAAACTACATCCTTTGGCAGTCCGTGGATCCGGAAGACGTGTTCCAGGACCACCTGGGCGGTCTCCTTGGCGGTTGGGAGCTTGGGGAGGGGAATGAAGTGTGCCATCTTGCTGAAACGGTCAACTATGGTGAGAATGACGGTCATGCCACTTGAAGGGGGCAGCCCCGTGACAAAGTCAAGGGCGATGTGAGACCAGGGACGTCTGGGCACAGGCAGGGGCTGCAGCAATCCGGCTGGGGGCTGGCAGGACGACTTGTGTTGGTTGCAGATGGGGCAGGCTTGGACGAATTCCCGTACATCCTTTCTCAGAGAGGGCCACCAGAACCTCTGGGCGAGCAGGTTGTAAGTGCGGGTGGAGCCAGGGTGACAAGCTAGGCGGGAGTCATGTCCCCACTGAACGACCTGGGACCTCAGGTCTTCGGGGACAAAAAGGCGGTCAGCTGGGCAAGTGCTGGGACCTGGCTGGTTACGGAGAGCCTCCAGCACCTGTTCCTCAACAGCCCAGGTCAGAGCTGCAACGATGCAGGGACTTGGCAGAATCGACACAGGGTCCTTGGAGGGGGTGTCATCCTTCTGGAATTGACGGGAGAGGGCGTCTGGCTTGGTGTTGCGTGATCCAGGCCGGTATGACAGAGTGAAATTAAACCTGGTGAAGAACAGGGCCCAGCGGGACTGCCTGGAGTTCAACCGTTTGGCCGTGCGGATGTACTCCAAGTTCTTATGATCGGTCCAAACGAGAAATGGAATGGTGGACCCCTCCAGCCAGTGACGCCACTCCTCCAAGGCAAGCTTCACAGCCAGCAGCTCACGGTTCCCTATGTCGTAATTGCACTCAGAGGGGGACAACCGACGTGAGAAAAAGGCACAGGGATGGAGCTTCCTATCCTCCGCAGCCCACTGAGAAATCACAGCACCAACTCCCACATCTGAGGCGTCCACCTCCACAATGAATTGCCGGTCCACATCAGGCATCTGGAGGATGGGAGCGGAGGTGAACCTCACCTTGAGGGTACTGAAGGCTTTGTCGGCTGCTGGGGTCCAGGTGAAGGGTTGCTTGGTGCTGGTTAGAGCAGTGAGAGGGGCAGCAACGGTACTGTAGTTCCGGATAAACTTTCTATAGAAGTTAGCAAACCCCAGAAACTGTTGCAGCTTCTTTCTGTTCTCCGGAACTGGCCATGAAGTGACTGCTGATACTTTGGCAGGATCCATTTGGATACTTCCCTCTGCCACTATGTACCCCAGGAAGGCCACTGTCTTGACGTGAAACTCACATTTCTCTGCCTTGGCGTAGAGGGAATTCTCCAGAAGACGATGAAGGACTTGCTGGACATGGCGGGTGTGTTCAGACAGGTTTCTGGAGTAGATTAAGATGTCATCCAGGTAAACGAAGACAAACTTGTTTAACATGTCCCGCAGTACATCATTCACTAGAGCCTGGAACACAGCAGGAGCATTGGTGAGGCCAAAAGGCATAACCAGATACTCGTAGTGGCCTGTTGGTGTATTGAATGCGGTTTTCCATTCATCTCCCTCCCGGATCCGCACTAGGTGGTAAGCGTTTCTGAGATCCAACTTGGTAAAAACAGTGGCTCCCTGGAGCAACTCAAAAGCAGAGGTGAGCAGAGGCAGAGGGTAACGGTTTTTCACTGTGATGTCGTTGAGTCCCCTGTAGTCGATGCAGGGGCGAAGGGATCCGTCCTTCTTCCCCACAAAGAAGAAGCCAGCACCAGCAGGAGATGAAGATGAACGGATTAATCCTGCGGACAGAGAGCCATTGATGTAGTCCTCCATGGACTTTCTTTCAGGAGCAGACAACGAATAAAGACGACCCTTTGGAGGGGCTGTTCCAGGGAGGAGGTCGATGGCACAGTCGTACGGTCGGTGAGGGGGCAGAGATGTGGCTCTTGCTTTGTTAAACACCTCTCTGAGACCATGGTAGCATTCTGGGACATTGGAGAGGTCAGGAGCGGAGTTAGTAGGTACTGACCGAGGGGGTAGTGCGGCAGCAAGCAGGCAGGTTCGGTGGCAGTCCTCTCCCCACTCCCTGATCACCCCGGTCACCCAGTCGAGCTGAGGGTTGTGCCGGCGGAGCCATGGGTAACCCAGGATGAGGGGTTGGCCTGGAGAGGGGAGCAGGTGAAACTGGATAGTTTCTTGATGGTTTCCGGACAGACCCATCGAGACCGGGGCCGTGACATGAGTGACCGATCCGAGTAAGTGTCCGTCCAGTGCCCGGGCAGGAATAGGAGGTGTCAAACGGAGGTTCTCCAGTCCCAGTTGGCGTGCCAGCTTGATGTCCATTATGTTGGCTTCGGCGCCAGAATCCACCAGAGCAGCCAGGGTGTGAGTTGAGTCAGAGAGGCGGAGGTGAACTTGCAGCAGGGGTTTGCGGTCGGAGGACTGGATGGTCATTGAACTCAACCGGACTCCCTCTATGCCCGGTGAGCTCCGGCCCTTTAAAGGGCAGGTTACCACACGATGTCCATCACCTCCACAATAGAGGCAGAGGTTTGAGGTGAAGCGGCGCTGGCGCTCTGCAGGAGTGAGAGAGGCTCGCCCAATCTCCATAGGCTCAGACTGATCAAGCTGACCTGGGTGAGTGGCAGTAGATGACAGGAGCCCAGTCGGATCTCTCCGAATGCCGGTAGTAGGTGGACCTTGGCGCCCCCTCTCACGACGACGGGTCTGTATCCTTCTGTCGATCCTGACAGTCAGTGCGATGGCTTCATCAAGAGTGGAAGGCAGTTCATGGGAGACCAACTCGTCCTTGATATAGTCAGCCAAACTATGGAAGAACGCGTCCACCAACGATGGTGTGTTCCAAGAACTTCGTCTAGCCAGGGTTCGGAAGTCGATGGAATGGTCTGCGACTGTACGTCTGCCTTGTCGAATACTGAACAGTTCACGAGACGCCTCTGCGGTTGGTGAATCCAGGTCAAACACCTTCAGCATCTCCTCAGCAAACAGGTCGAAGGTTGCACATGCGGGGGTTTGACGTTCGAACTCTGCTGTTCCCCAGAGTCGAGCTCGGCCCGTCAGGTGAGTGATGGCATACCCAACTTTAGCCCCCTCCGTGGCGAAGGTCCTTGGCTGCAAGGAGAACTGAAGTCGGCAGCTAGTCAGGAATGGCCGGACCTGGGTTGAATCGCCGTTGAACCGCTCGGGGTTTCCAATCTTGGGTTCCGGAGCAGCGGCTGCAATGACCGGGGCAGGTAACTCGGGGGCAGGGCTGGTGGGCAGACTGGCTGGGGTAAGGTTGGTGAGGAGTTGAATGATCATGGCGAGTTGTTGTTGCTGCTGCTGGAACTGCTGCTCATGCTCATCGGTTTCCATGTCGGGGAAAGTGTGCGCTGAGTCCATAATGGTCAGATCGTACTGTCACGGTTCAGACAGACGACCAGAGGACCACAATTGCGTCACACCAGAAAGTTTATTAAAACTTAAGGGAAAAGGGAAGTAGGGAGTGAATGAAGGCTCCAGGGGTAACAGGGATCCCGTCCAATGTGCTGGGTCTGTGCCCCCCCCAGTGGCAGCGATGCGTCCTATGAAGCCGGTGGTGGGTGGTCCAGAAGTCCTGGGGGGGGGAGACACAGACACAACAGGGCGGAATGAAACAAGGCAGCAGTACAGTTCAAGGGAAATCCAAAATACGTAGTAGCAAGGCAGAAGGCTGGTCAGAGTTACCGGGATTGCAGAGTAGTCAGGAGTCGTTATGGCAGAAGCAGGTCTGGATCTCCTGGGGCAGAAGAGTATCCAAAAATCAGGCAGGTCCGGGGTCACAAAACCAGGGTGAGCCAGAAGCGCGAGCAAACAGGTTCCGGGTGTGAGCTTTGCAGACGATCTGACACCGGAGAGCTGAAAGACAGGGCCTTAAATACTGGGAGAGGTAGTGGGTAATGCAGCGCAGCTGGCAGAGTAATTAGAGCAGAGCAGAGCAGGGACAGGTGGAGCTAGTTAGGCTGAGTAGAGAGAGTGGTGAGCAGAGTGGAAGAAAATTAAGGTGGTAACCCGGTGGAGTGAGAGGCTCATGACAGTTTTGTTTTGAGTTAGGGATCCCTCTCCTACCTGTTGACAAGCCTTTTCCCGTTCATGCCTTAGATAGCCGCCCGTTGGGGTCGGGGTTGATCAGGGAGATCACAGCGCCACTTAGGATGTGTGCGCAGGGGGGTCATGAGGAGACTATACAGCTGTATCTGATCGACTCTCCTGCGTACCCAGTGGTGCTGGGGATTCCCTGGTTAAGCACCCACAACCCTGCTATTTCGTGGCAACAGAGGGCTCTCGATGGGTGGTCTGCTCAGTGCGAGGGGCGATGTCTGGGTGTTTCCGTGGGGGCGACTTCGGTGGAGAGTCCAAACCAAGTGCCCGCACTGCACATTCCGCCTGAATATGGGGATTTAGCTCTCGTGTTTAGCAAAACTAGGGCGACGCAGTTGCCTCCTCATAGAAAGGGGGATTGTGCGATTGATCTCCAGGCAGGAGCAGCGCTCCCACGGAGCCATGTGTATCCTTTGTCTCAAGAGGAGAGAAAAGCTATGGAGACTTACATAGCCGAATCTTTGAGACAGGGATACATTCGGCCCTCCATTTCTCCCGCCTCCTCGAGCTTCTTTTTTGTGAAAAAGAAAGATGGAGGGTTGCGCCCGTGCATTGATTACCGTGGTCTCAATCAGATTACTGTGAAATACAGTTATCCACTCCCTCTGATTGCGACCATGACGGAGTCATTGCATGGAGCGCGGTTTTTCACAAAACTGGATCTCAGGAGCGCGTATAACTTGGTGCGCATTAGGGAGGGTGACGAATGGAAGACAGCGTTTAGTACCACGTCAGGTCATTTCGAATATCTCGTCATGCCATATGGGTTGATGAATGCTCCATCAGTCTTCCAATCCTTCGTAGATGACATTTTCCGGGATATGCAGGGACAAGGGGTGGTCGTGTACATTGACGACATTCTGGTGTACTCGTCTACCCGAGCCGAGCATATAACCCTGGTGCGTCGTGTATTGAGGAGGCTGTTGGAACACGACCTATATGTCAAGGCAGAGAAATGTCTGTTTTTCCAGGAGTCGGTCTCCTTTTTGGGTTATCGGTTGTCCGCGTCAGGGGTGAGAATGGAGGTGGATCGTGTGTCCGCTGTGCGTAATTGGCAAACCCCAACTACTGTAAAAGAGGTGCAGCAGTTTCTGGGCTTTGCGAATTACTACCGGAGGTTTATCCGGGGTTTTGGACAGGTGGCAGCTCCCATCACGTCCCTTCTGAAGGGGGGTCCGGTGCGACTGCAGTGGTCAGCCGATGCGGACAGGGCCTTTAGGAGACTGAAGGACCTGTTTACGTCGGCTCCGGTGCTGGCGCATCCGGATCCCGCATTACCCTTTCAGGTTGAGGTAGACGCGTCTGAGGCTGGTATAGGGGCCGTTCTCTCTCAACGGTCCGGCATGCCACCTAAATTCCGCCCCTGTGCTTTTTACTCTAAGAAGCTCAGCCCGGAGGAGCGTAACTATGACGTTGGGGACAGGGAGCTGTTAGCTGTAGTGCAAGCCCTTAAGGTGTGGAGGCATTGGCTTGAGGGGGCTCAACACCCTTTCCTCATTTTGACTGACCATCGGAACCTGGAGTACATCCGGGCAGCGAGGAGACTGAACCCTCGCCAGGCTCGATGGAGTATGTTTCTCACCAGGTTCGTATTTAAAATCACGTACATCCCTGGGTCCCAGAATGGTAAGGCAGATGCGCTGTCCCGGCGGTATGACACGGAGGAGAGGTCCGTTGAGCCCACTCCCATACTACCGGAGTCTTTCCTTGTGGCACCGGTGGTGTGGGAGGTCGATGCCGAAATCGAGCGAGCGTTGCGTACCGACCCCAGCCCTCCACAGTGTCCTGAGGGTCGGAAGTACGTTCCGCTCGAGATTCGGGATCGACTCATTTACTGGGCTCACACGTCACCCTCCTCTGGACATCCGGGTATTGGCCGGACAGTGCATTGCCTTAGCACTAAATACTGGTGGCCTACTTTGGCTAGGGATGTGAGGGTTTATGTCTCCTCCTGCTCGGTGTGCGCCCAGTGTAAGGCGCCCCGACATCTGCCCAGGGGTAAGTTACAGCCCCTACCCGTTCCACAACGACCATGGTCCCACCTCTCGGTGGATTTTGTAACAGACCTTCCCCTCTCTCAGGGGAATACCACCATCCTGGTCGTTGTGGACCGGTTCTCTAAGGCCTGTCGTCTTCTCCCTATGTCGGGTCTTCCTACTGCCCTACAGACTGCTGAGGCCCTATTTACCCACGTCTTCCGGCATTACGGGGTCCCCGAGGATAGAGTGTCTGATCGAGGCCCCCAGTTTACCTCCCGGGTGTGGAGAGCGTTTATGGAGCGTTTGGGGGTCTCGGTTAGCCTTACCTCGGGGTACCACCCGGAGAGTAACGGGCAGGTCGAACGTGTCAACCAGGATGTGGCTAGGTTTCTGAGGTCGTATTGCCAGGACCGGCCTGAGGAGTGGGCACGTTACATTCCCTGGGCCGAGATGGCCCAGAATTCTCTCCGCCACTCCTCTACCAACCTAACCCCTTTCCAATGTGTATTAGGTTACCAGCCGGTTCTGGCACCGTGGCAGCAGAGCCAGATCGAGGCCCCTGCGGTGGATGATTGGATGAGGCGCTCAGAAGAGACGTGGAACGCTGCCCACGTCCACCTGCAGCGGGCCGTCCGTCGTCACAAGGCGAGCGCCGATCTCCACCGCAGTGAGGGGCCGGTGTACGCACCCGGAGATCGAGTCTGGCTCTCTACCAGAAACCTACCCCTCCGCCTGCCCTGCCGGAAGCTGGGTCGGCGGTTTGTGGGGCCCTTTAAAGTCCTGAGAAGATTGAACGAGGTGTGTTATAAGTTACATCTACCTGTTGAATATAAGAATATTAACCCCTCGTTCCATGTGTCTCTTCTCAGGCCGGTGGTAGCTGGTCCACTCCAGGACAATGAGATAGGAGAGACTCCTCCGCCCCCATTGGACATCGAGGGGGCTCCGGCGTACACCGTTCGGTCCATCTTGGACTCCAGACGCCGGATGGGGGGTCTCCAGTATCTCGTGGAGTGGGAGGGGTACGGCCCGGAGGAGCGGTGCTGGGTGCCGCGGAGGGACATCCTAGACCCATCTCTCCTGTCGGAGTTCCACCGGGACCATCCCGCGCGCCCTACTCCGCGTCCTCCTGGTCGTCCCCGAGGCCGGGGTCGGCGCACGGCTGGAGCCGCGCGTCAAGGGGGGGGTACTGTCACGGTTTCGGCCGAGGCTGCTCCTCCTCCTGGTTCGGGCAGGCTTCGGCGGTCGTCGTCCCCGGAGTACTAGCTGCCACCGATCTATGTTTCATGTTCGTTTGGTTTGGTCTTAATGTTGTACACCTGTGTCTAGTTAGTCCTCGTTAGTGTTCTATTTAGTTCTCGTTGTGTGTGTCGGTGTTTGTGTGTGATTGCGCTTCTGTTACGTGTTGGAGCTACTATTTCCCTCCAGTGTTTTGGAGTGGTTACGTTGCACATGTTTTGTGCGCCGTTTATTTTGTCGCCTGTGTGCGCCTTGTATTCGCCTTCAGGCTTATTGTGCTTTTGTTTTGTGTGGATTTTGCACTAAAGCCTTTGGACTGAGCCTCTGCGTCCTGCGCCTGATTCCTACACCACACCCACCTTCAGCACCCTATGACACCAGCAGACAGTAGCTCAGATACCACCCCAGAGTTCACTCAAATTCGGACTGCCATAGCCAATCAGGGCATTTTACTTGGCCAACATGATACTTTGTTTAAGACTATTTCTGAGAACAGTCAGATGCTGCTTAATCAGGTTCAATTACTCACCAATCAAGTGTCTGCCCTTACTACCCAAGTTAATACTGCACCCCTCGTTCATGGCATACAAACTGCTCCTTCTCCCGCTCCGCCTGTTTTTCCTGCTCCTCCAGCCCAGATCAGAGAGCCTTTTGTTCCTGCTCCAGAGCGCTATGACGGGAACATGGGAACCTGTGGTGATTTTTTGACTCAATGCTCGTTAGTGTTTGAACAACAGCCACTCACCTACGCCTCAGAAAGATCCCGTATTGCCTACCTTATCAACTCTACTAGCGGTTCCGCTCGTTCTTGGGGATCAGCGGTCTGGGAGAGTCAGTCGGACGTTTGCAACTCTTATGTTGCCTTCACCACTGAGATGAGGAAGGTTTTCGACCACCCCGTACGGGGCAAGGAGGCTGCTAAACAGTTGTTTTCTCTTCGGCAGGGGTCTCGCAGTGTGGCGGAGATGGCAGTGGAGTTTCGGACTTTAGCGGCAGTGAGTGGTTGGAATGACGAGGCATTACAAGGAGTGTTCATTAATGCTTTGTCTGAGACTTTGAAAGATGAATTGGTGTCATATGATGAATCGCCTACGCTGGATAATCTTATTTCACTCACCATCAGGTTGGATAATCGGATTCGGGAGCGCCGCCGTGAGAGGAGTGTTAGTTCCAAGCAACCTGTCTGTCGTCAACCAACTCCTCCCCGCCTCTTCCCTACGGAGAAGGCCGAGTCTTCCCGAGTCAATACTAGGAGCACTGAACCCGAAGCCATGGAGGTGGGTCGTGCACGGTTGTCCTCAGAGGAGCGTGCACGTTGAATTCAGGCTCGTGTCTGCCTGTATTGTGGAGAAGCTGGTCATTTCGTTCCTTCCTGCCCAGTTCGTCCGGGAAAAGGGCCGGCTCATCATTAATGGGAGAAGTTTTGGTGAGCCGAGCAGCGGATACTTCCTCTTCTCCCCGCATTCTGCTCCAGGCATCCCTCCAGTGGCAGTCCCAGAATTTCCCTGTTAGTGCGCTGGTTGACTCTGGTGCCGATGAAAGCTTTTTAGATCGAGAGTTGGCTCAACAAATGGATTTAGAGACTGTTCCTATGGACCGTCCGCTGCAGGCTAAGGGTCTAAATGGACAATTGTTGACCTGTATTACTCATCAGACTGTCCCTGTTTGTCTCAGAGTGTCGAGTAATCATCAGGGGAACATTCAATTTCACATAATTGACTGCCCACAGACCCCCCTGGTCCTTGGTATCCCCTGGCTCATAAGACACAATCCACACATTGATTGGGTGACAGGTAGAATTGTTTCATGGAGCACATTTTGTCATGTTAACTGTTTGTGTTCTGCTCAGACCCCTGCCAGCACTGTTCCTCAACCTCCACTGGAGTCCATGGATCTCTCTGCTGTCCCTGACGTGTATCATGACCTGGCATCCATTTTCTGCAAACACAGAGCTACTTCTCTTCCTCCTCACCGGCCATACGACTGCGCCATTGACCTCCAGCCAGGAGCCCCTCTCCCTAACAGTCGCCTGTACAATCTCTCCCGCCCGGAGACGGAGGCTATGGAGAACTACATTCGGGACTCCTTGGCGGCAGGTATTATTCGTCCTTCCTCGTCACCTGTAGGAGCGGGATTCTTTTTTGTTGGGAAAAAGGATAAGACCCTCAGACCCTGTATTGATTTCCGTGGACTTAACAACATCACCATTAAGAACAAATATTATCTGCCTTTAATTAATTCTGCTTTTCCCCTCCTTCATGGTGCAACTATCTTTACGAAACTGGATCTACGAAATGCGTATCACCTGGTGCGCATTCGTAAAGGCGATGAATGGAAGACTGCCTTCAACACACCCTTGGGACATTTTGAGTATCTGGTTATGCCTTTTGGTTTGTCTAATGCCCCTGCTGTTTTTCAGGCACTAGTGAATGATGTCCTTCGGGACATGTTGAATCGTTTTGTTTTTGTCTATCTGGATGATATCCTGATTTACTCAAAGTCCTCCCAGGAACATGAACTGCATGTGCGCCAGGTGTTGCAAAGGTTGTTGGAAAACAAACTATTTGTGAAGTTGGAGAAATGTGAATTTCATGTGTCTGAAACCTATTTTTTGGGTTACATAATAGCTCAGGGGGAGTTGCGGATGGACCCAGCTAAGATCTCTGCTGTCACGGACTGGCCAGCCCCCTCCACCCGCAAACAACTTCAACGATTCCTGGGGTTTGCGAACTTCTACAGGAGGTTCATCAAAGACTACAGCCGCATTGCTGCGCCACTCACCGCTCTCACCTCCATCTCACTACCGTTCGCTTGGAATGAAGGGGCCGAATCAGCGTTCAAAGAGCTGAAACATCGCTTTGCCTCGGCTCCCATTCTGATGCAGCCTGACCCCGACCGCCAGTTTGTCGTGGAGGTGGACGCATCCGACACTGGGGTAGGTGCGGTGTTGTCACAACGTTCACCTGAAGATAACAAACTGCATCCCTGTGCTTTTCTTTCACGAAAACTTTCTCAGGCAGAGAGGAATTATGATGTTGGCAATTGTGAACTGCTCGCCGTTAAGCTGGCTCTCGAGGAGTGGCGGCATTGGTTGGAGGGGGCGGAACAACCCTTCATCGTTTGGACGGATCATAAAAATCTTGCATACATCCAGTCAGCGAAGCAGCTCAATCCCCGTCAAGCCAGGTGGGCACTATTTTTTGGTAGATTCAATTTTTCCCTGTCTTACCGTCCTGGGTCACGCAACGTCAAGCCTGACGCCCTGTCTCGTGTTCATTCTGCTGTTGATACTGGTAGTAACCCTGAATCCATCTTGCCTCCTACCTGCAGTATTGCTGCCATTACATGTGACATCGAAGGGATTGTTAGACAGGCTCAACATCTACAAGCTGACCCTGGGAGCGGTCCTCCTAACCGGTTGTTTGTCCCCGAGTCTGTTCGCTCCCAGGTACTTCAGTGGGCTCACTCATCTCCCCTTACCTGTCACCCTGGAGTTACTCGGACCCTTGACTTTTTGCGACGGAAGTTCTGGTGGCCCAGGATGGAGGCGGACACTCGAGCCTTCATTGCTGCTTGTACGGTATGTGCACGAAGTAAGAACTCCACCCAGGCCAGCGCTGGTCATCTACGACCTCTGCCAATACCCAGCCGTCCCTGGTCCCACATTGCATTGGATTTTGTCACTGGACTTCCCCCCCCTCGTCTGGAAGGACTGTCATTCTTACTGTAATTGATCATTTTTCTAAGTTTGCTCATTTTTTGGCCCTACCTAAACTGCCCACTGCCAGAGAAACTGCTGATATTTTGGTTGAATATGTGTTCCGCTCTCATGGTCTACCCACTGATATTGTCTCTGACAGGGGTCCCCAGTTTGTCTCCCAGGTATGGAAAGCTTTCTGTAAAGCTTTGGGCATCACATCCAGCCTGTCCTCTGGATATCACCCCCAGACCAACGGGCAAGCCGAGAGAGCGAACCAGGAGATGGAGACCGCTCTCCGCTGTGTCACAGGGTCTAACCCTGGGTCATGGAGCTCCATGCTCCCCTGGGTGGAATATGCTCATAACACCTTGACTAACACTTCCTCTGGTTTGTCTCCCTTTCTGTGTGCTCTTGGTTATCAACCTCCCCTGTTCCCTTCTCAAGAGAGGGAACTGGCGGTACCCTCGGTGCAGTCCCACATGCGCCGCTGCTTCAAGGTCTGGAGGAAGGCCAGAGTAGCTCTGTCCCGAGCTTCGTCGTACATGCAGAGGCAAGCCAACCGTCACCGGTCCCAGGCTCCCGGTTACTCTCCTGGTCAAGAGGTATGGCTTAAGTCACGTGATCTTCTATTAAAAGTGGAATCTAAGAAGATGGCGCCGCGTTTTATAGGACCGTTTAAAATACTGTCTATTGTTAACCCCTGCGCGGTTAAACTACAGCTTCCTGCCTCCCTACGGGTTCATTCCACTTTTCATGTGTCCCAGATTAAGCCTGTGTCTGTTAGCCCTCTGTGCCCGCCCTCTCGTCCCCCTCCTCCGCCCAGGGTCGTGGGTGGGGGTCCTGTCTACACTGTCCGGCGACTTCTGGATGTTCGCCGCCGGGGTCGTGGTTTCCAGTACCTGGTGGATTGGGAGGGTTATGGTCCTGAGGAACGTTCCCAGGAGCTTCATTGTGGATCCTGCTCTGGTCCGTGATTATCATCATCGGTTACATCCTGATAAACCCTGTCGGCCGCCGGGTGGCGTCCGTAGAGGGGGGGGGGGGGGGGGTACTGTTAGGCCTACTGCTGCTAGGTAGCTCTCTCTCTCTGCTCTCCCCCTCCCCTCTGTCTGTTCTTAATTGCAGGAGTGAAGTCTGGTGTGCGGGAATCAGGGTTCCAGCTGCAGCTCATTCACCATAATCACCTCAGCCTTAAAGACCCGGTCAAACTTGCCACTCATCGTCAGATCATAGTCAAGACGACCATGTTAGTCTCGCTGCTGACTCAACCTGCTTGTTTTCGCTCTTGTGTTTTTGGCCTGTTCTATTTATATTTCTCCTGTGCCACAGATTATTGGAACCTGACTCCTGCCTCCGCTTCACTCCTGCCACCACCATCCTGCTTTCCACTACTGGACGTCACATTTGGACTCACCACGGACACTAGGACGTTACGGTACCACTCCTGCTCAGAACCCTGGATCTGTTACCCTCCCTGTAGACCTGGACTTGCTCTTCCCCTATTTTTGGAAACCTGGACAATTTAACTTTGAAATAAACCTGTTAAACCTTCTCTGGCTCGGTGGAGTTGTCTGCATTTGGGTTCATATTCAGTTTAAATCGTGACAAGGGAAGGAGGTTCTCACCCAAGATTTGACGGTACATGGCCCCGTCCATCGTCCCTTTGATGCGGTGAAGTTGTCCTGTCCCCTTAGCAGAAAAACACCCCCAAAGCATAATGTTTCCACCTCCATGTTTGACGGTGGGGATGGTGCTCTTGGGGTCATAGGCAGCATTCCTCCTCCTCCAAATACGGCGAGTTGAGTTGATGCCAAAGAGCTCCGTTTTGGTCTCATCTGACCACAACACTTTCAACCAGTTCTCCTCTGAATCATTCAGATGTTAATTGGCAAACTTCAGACGGCCCTGTATATGTGCTTTCTTGAGCAGGGGGACCTTGCGGGAGCTGCGGGATTTCAGTCCTTCACGGCGTAGTGTGTTACCAATTGTTTTCTTGGTGACTATGGTCCCAGCTGCCTTGAGATCATTGACAAGATCCTCCCGTGTAGGTCTGGGCTGATTCCTCACCGTTCTCATGATCATTGCAACTCCACGAGGTGAGATCTTGCATGGAGCCCCAGGCAGAGGGAGATTGACAGGTCTTTTGTGTTTCTTCCATTTGCGAATAATCGCACCAACTGTTGTCACCTTCTCACCAAGCTGCTTGGCGATGGTCTTGTAGCCCATTCCAGCCTTGTGTAGGTCTACAATCTTGTCCCTGACATACTTGGAGAGCTCTTTGGTCTTGGCCATGGTGGAGAGTTTGGAATCTGATTGATTGATTGCTTCTGTGGACAGGTGTCTTTTATACAGGTAACAAACTGAGATTAGGAGCACTCCCTTTAAGAGTGTGCTCCTAATCTCAGCTCGTTACCTGTATAAAAGACACCTGGGAGCCAGAAATCTTTCTGATTGAGAGGGGGTCAAATACTTATTTCCCTCATTAAAAAGCAAATCAATTTATAACATTTTTGACATGTGTTTTTCTGGATTATTTTGTTGTTATTCTGTCTCTCACTGTTCAAAGAAACCTACCATTAAAATTATAGACTGATCATTTCTTTGTCAGTGGGCAAACGTACAAAATCAGCAGGGGATCAAATACTTTTTTCCCTCACTGTATAAAGCCAGTTGAAGACAACGTTACATTCATACATACAGTGGGGAGAACAAGTATTTCATACACTGCCGATTTTGCAGGTTTTCCTACTTACAAAGCATGTAGAGGTCTGTAATTTTTATCATAGGTACACTTCAACTGTGAGAGACGGAATCTAAAACAAAAATCCAGAAAATCACATTGTATGATTTTTAAGTAATTAATTTGCATTTTATTGCATGACATAAGTATTTGATACATCAGAAAAGCAGAACTTAATATTTGGTACAGAAACCTTTGTTTGCAATTACAGAGATCATACGTTTCCTGTAGGTCTTGACCAGGTTTGCACACACTGCAGCAGGGATTTTGGCCCACTCCTCCATACAGACCTTCTCCAGATCCTTCAGGTTTCGGGGCTGTCGCTGGGCAATACGGACTTTCAGCTCCCTCCAAAGATTTTCTATTTGGTTCAGGTCTGGAGACTGGCTAGGCCACTCCAGGACCTTGAGATGCTTCTTACGGAGCCACTCCTTAGTTGCCCTGGCTGTGTGTTTCGGGTCGTTGTCATGCTGGAAGACCCAGCCACGACCCATCTTCAATGCTCTTACTGAGGGAAGGAGGTTGTTGGCCAAGATCTCGCGATACATGGCCCCATCCATCCTCCCCTCAATACGGTGCAGTCGTCCTGTCCCCTTTGCAGAAAAGCATCCCCAAAGAATGACGTTTCCACCTCCATGCTTCTCGGTTGGGATGGTGTTCTTGGGGTTGTACTCATCCTTCTTCTTCCTCCAAACATGGCGAGTGGAGTTTAGACCAAAAAGCTATATTTTTGTCTCATCAGACCACATGACCTTCTCCCTTTCCTCCTCTGGATCATCCAGATGGTCATTGGCAAACTTCAGACGGGCCTGGACATGCGCTGGCTTGAGCAGGGGGACCTTGCGTGCGCTGCAGGATTTTAATCCATGACGGCGTAGTGTGTTACTAATGGTTTTCTTTGAGACTGTGGTCCCAGCTCTCTTCAGGTCATTGACCAGGTCCTGCCGTGTAGTTCTGGGCTGATCCCTCACCTTCCTCATGATCATTGATGCCCCACGAGGTGAGATATTGCATGGAGCCCCAGACCGAGGGTGATTGACCGTCATCTTGAACTTCTTCCATTTTCTAATAATTGCGCCAACAGTTGTTGCCTTCTCACCAAGCTGCTTGCCTATTGTCCTGTAGCCCATCCCAGCCTTGTGCGGGTCTACAATTTTATCCCTGATGTCCTTACACAGCTCTCTGGTCTTGGCCATTGTGGAGAGGTTGGAGTCTGTTTGATTGATTGTGTGGCAGGTGTCTTTTATACAGGTAACGAGTTCAAACAGGTGCAGTTAATACAGGTAATGAGTGGAGAACAGGAGGGCTTCTTAAAGAAAAACTAACAGGTCTGTGAGAGCCGGAATTCTTACTGGTTGGTAGGTGATCAAATACTTATGTCATGCAATAAAATGCAAATTAATTAACTTAAAAATCATACAATGTGATTTTCTGGATTTTTGTTTTAGATTCCGTCTCTCACAGTTGAAGTGTACCTATGATAAAAATTACAGACCTCTACATGCTTTGTAAGTAGGAAAACCTGCAAAATCGGCAGTGTATCAAATACTTGTTCTCCCCACTGTAGCTTTTACATATCCTCCGAAGCATTTGTGAGAGAAAATGTATAGTCTGAAGGGAAGCCTTGAATACGTACATTTTATGTTAAACAATCATTGGTTCCTGCAGGTGCTGGGTAGAGATATGAGGGGGAGACGGTCATGACCCCCTCCTTAGACCATTTGGCAGAACGCTCGGAATATGTTCGATAAGTTAAGATAGGAAACGGTGCCAGTCACATGCAGGAACCAATCCAATGAATCATGTTTATGTAGGTTTTTGTGTAGCCGTATATAAGACAACTAACGGGACAGCCCCGGGCAGAGCTCCCGAACGACGTGTACTATGGTGCATTAAGTTTGTTGGATCCTCTCCAGTTAACTGACAATAAATAATTATTAATTTAAATGTGACTTTGAGTCTCTGGTGGTAATTACACAACAATTTGGCATCACGAACTGGATGATTGATTCTGCCTGCGGAGCTTTCCAGTGAGGGTCTGTGAGGAAAACCGGTGGCGCATTTTATGAAGCATGAGAGAAATTCCCGTCTGACCAAAAAACGATGAGGACCCGCCCAGACCAGACCCTTACTGTGAGCTGCCCAGGAGGAGACACATAATCCACAAAAAATTGAGGGACACGGCGACTGAATTTCAGTAAGTCAATTTAAATTAATTTGTATACAAAAATACAGTGGGGAAAAAAAGTATTTAGTCAGCCACCAATTGTGCAAGTTCTCCCACTTAAAAAGATGAGAGAGGCCTGTAATTTTCATCATAGGTACACGTCAACTATGACAGACAAAATGAGGGAAAAAAATCCAGAAAATCACATTGTAGGATTTTTAATGAATTTATTTGCAAATTATGGTGGAAAATAAGTATTTGGTCAATAACAAAAGTTTCTCAATACTTTGTTATATACCCTTTGTTGGCAATGACACAGGTCAAACATTTTATGTAAGTCTTCACAAGGTTTTCACACACTGTTGCTGGTATTTTGGCCCATTCCTCCATGCAGATCTCCTCTAGAGCAGTGATGTTTTGGGGCTGTTGCTGGGCAACACAGACTTTCAACTCCCTCCAAAGATTTTCTAAGGGGTTGAGATCTGGAGACTGGCTAGGCCACTCCAGGACCTTGAAATGCTTCTTACGAAGCCACTCATTCGTTGCCCGGGCGGTGTGTTTGGGATCATTGTCATGCTGAAAGACCCAGCCACGTTTCATCTTCAATGCCCTTGCTGATGGAAGGAGGTTTTCACTCAAAATCTCACGATACATGGCCCCATTCATTCTTTCCTTTACACGGATCAGTCGTCCTGGTCCCTTTGCAGAAAAACAGCCCCAAAGCATGATGTTTACACCCCCATGCTTCACAGTAGGTATGGTGTTCTTTGGATGCAACTCAGCATTCTTTGTCCTCCAAACACGACGAGTTGAGTTTTTACCAAAAAGTTATATTTTGGTTTCATCTGACCATATAACATTCTCCCAATCCTCTTCTGGATCATCCAAATGCACTCTAGCAAACTTCAGACGGGCCTGGACATGTACTGGCTTAAGCAGGGGGACACGTTTGGCACTGTCAGTCTTCCCAGCCTGGTGCAGGTCTACAATTTTGTTTCTGGTGTCCTTTGACAGCTCTTTGGTCTTGGCCATAGTGGAGTTTGGAGTGTGACTGTTTGAGGTTGTGGACAGGTGTCTTTTATACTGATAACAAGTTCAAACAGGTGTCATTAATACAGGTAACGAGTGGAGGACAGAGGAGCCTCTTAAAGAAGAAATTACAGGTCTGTGAGAGCCAGAAATCTTGCTTGTTTGTAGGTGACCAAATACTTATTTTCCACCATAATTTGCAAATAAATTCATACAAAATCCTACAATGTGATTTTCTGGAAAAAGAATTCTCAATTTGTCTGTCATAGTTGATGTGTACCTATGATGAAAATTACAGGCCTCTCTCATCTTTTTAAGTGGGAGAACTTGCACAATTGGTGGCTGACTAAATACTTTTTTTCCCCACTGTATATAAAACTAAACATAAAAAGGTACCATAGTCTTAGAAGAAGGCTATTCACTAGTCTTAGAGAGAAAACTAAAGCGAGGGCAGGAAAGGTACCATGGAAAAGCCCCACTGACTGCTGTCTGTAGGCATTCATGAGAAGTGTCTACGTGGTTAGAGAACCACTGATAATAGCACGAGGTGTTATTGAGCACGAGGTGCTATTCTATATGTCTAGGAAGCGGCAAGACTATAGAGTCTATAGGGACTATAGCATTTATGACTACATAGACTACTGAGACTATAGACACTGAGAGACTATAGATACGCGAGACTATAGATACTGTAGAGTATACAGTGAGGGAAAAAAGTATTTGATCCCCTGCTGGTTTTGCACGTTTGCCCACTGACAAAGAAATTATCAGTCTATAATTTTAATGGTAGGTTTATTTGAACAGTGAGAGACAGAATAACAACAACAAAAAATCCAGAAAAAGGCATGTCAGAAATGTTATAAATTGATTTGCATTTTAATGAGGGAAATAAGTATTTGACCCCATCTCAATCAGAAAGATTTCTGGCTCCCAGGTGTCTTTTATACAGGTAACGAGCTGAGATTAGGAGCACACACTTAAAGGGAGTGCTCCTAATCTCAGTTTGTTACCTGTATAACAGACACCTGTCCACAGAAGCAATCAATCAATCAGATTCCAAACTCTCCACCATGGCCAAAACCAAAGAGCTGTTGACCTACACAAGGCTGGAATGGACTACAAGACCATCGCCAAGCAGCTTGGTGAGAAGGTGACAACAGTTGGTGCGATTATTCGCAAATGGAAGAAACACAAAATAACTGTCAATCTCCCTCGGCCTGGGGCTCCATGCAAGATCTCACCTCGTGGAGTTGCAATGATCATGAGAACGGTGAGGAATCAGCCCAGAACTACACGGGAGGATCTTGTCAATGATCTCAAGGCAGCTGGGACCATAATACGGTAACACAATACGCCGTGAAGGACTGTAATCCTGCAGCGCCCGCAAGGTCCCCCTGCTCAAGAAAGCACATATACAGGCCCACCAAGTTTGCCAATGAACATCTGAATGATTCAGAGGAGAACTGGTTGAAAGTGTTGTGGTCAGATGAGACCAAAATGGAGCTCTTTGGCATCAACTCAACTCGCCGTGTTTGGAGGAGGAGGATTGCTGCCTATGACCCCAAGAACACCATCCCCACCGTCAAACATGGAGGTGGAAACATTATGCTTTGGGGGTGTTTTTCTGCTAAGGGGACAGGACAACTTCACCGCATCAAAGGAACGATGGACGGGGCCATGTACCGTCAAATCTTGGGTGAGAACCTCCTTCCCTCAGCCAGGGCATTGAAAATGGGTTGTGAATGGGTATTCCAGCATGACAATGACCCAAAACACACGGACAAGGCAACAAAGGAGTGGCTCAAGAAGAAGCACATTAAGGTCCTGGAGTGGCCTAGCCAGTCTCCAGACCTTAATCCCATAGAAAATCTGTGGAGGGAGCTGAAGGTTCGAGTTGCCAAACGTCAGGCTCGAAACCTTAATGACTTGGAGAAGATCTGCAAAGAGGAGTGGGACAAAATCCCTCCTGAGATGTGTGCAAACCTGGTGGCCAACTACAAGAAACGTCTGACCTCTGTGATTGCCAACAAGGGTTTTGCCACCAAGTACTAAGTCATGTTTTGCAGAGGGGTCAAATACTTATTTCCCTCATTAAAATGCAAATCAATTTATAAAATGTCTTACATTAATTTTTCTGGATTTTTTTGTTCTTCTGTCTCTCACTGTTCAAATAAACCTACCATTAAAATTATAGACTGATCATGTCTTTGTCAATGGGCAAACGTACAAAATCAGCAGGGGATCAAATACTTTTTTCCCCTCACTGTAGCTAACATTAGGCTATAACTAGCAAAGCAAACGGCTCTGAGATACGAGTAATGTTACTACACAGATAATACACATAACGTTAGCTAGCGAGCCAGCCAGCTAACATTAGCTAGCTAGCTAAGTAACAGTACTTGACCTTGAAATGAAAACGACTTTATGACTAAATTAGAAACGTGTAATATCTGAAAATGTAGCTAGCTAGACAATCTTACCCATATACATGGATGGACGCTTCTCCCTCTCTGTCACGGATGCCATGGTTGCCCTTAGTTTGAAGATGTAATCCAGAGACAGGTGTTTTCTCCATCTCCTTAGCTATCATACTCTAATTCCACTGATTTCAAGACTCGGTCCTCCAGAAAGTGGAGAGCAACACTTATGCAGTTTTACTACGTGATATCTTTCAAACAAATATGCATTAGAAAGGATTACCTACTACACATACTGACCAGCTGAAATAGACAGAAGCGTGCTACAGTGGGGAGAACAAGTATTTGAAACACTGCCGATTTTGCAGGTTTTCCTACTTACAAAGCATGTAGAGGTCTGTATTTTTTTATCCAGAAAATCACATTGTATGACTTTTAAGTAATTAATTTGCATTTTATTGCATGACATAAGTATTTGATACATCAGAAAAGCAGAACTTAATATTTGGCACAGAAACCTTTGTTTGCAATTACAGAGATCATACGTTTCCTGTAGGTCTTGACCAGGTTTCCACACACTGCAGCAGGGATTTTGGCCCACTCCTCCATACAGACCTTCTCCAGATCCTTCAGGTTTCGGGGCTGTCGCTGGGCAATACAGACTTTCAGCTCCCTCCAAAGATTTTCTATTGGGTTCAGGTCTGGAGACTGGCTAGGCCACTCCAGGACCTTGAGATGCTTCTTACGGAGCCACTCCTTAGTTGCCCTGGCTGTGTGTTTCGGGTCGTTGTCATGCTGGAAGACTCAGCCACGACCCATCTTCAATGCTCTTACTGAGGGAAGGAGGTTGTTGGCCAAGATCTTGCGATACATGGCCCCATCCATCCTCCCCTCAATACGGTGCAGTCGTCCTGTCCCCTTTGCAGAAAAGCATCCCCAAAGAATGATGTTTCCACCTCCATGCTTCACGTTTGGGATGGTGTTCTTGGGGTTGTACTCATCCTTCTTCTTCCTCCAAACACGGCGAGTGGAGTTTAGACCAAAAAGCTCTATTTTTGTCTCATCAGACCACATGACCTTCTCCCATTCCTCCTCTGGATCATCCAGATGGTCATTGGCAAACTTCAGACGGGCCTGGACATGCGCTGGCTTGAGCAGGGGGACCTTGCATGCGCTGCAGGATTTTAATCCATGACGGCGTAGTGTGTTACTAATGGTTTTCTTTGAGACTGTGGTCCCAGCTCTCTTCAGGTCATTGACCAGGTCCTGCCGTGTAGTTCTGGGCTGATCCCTCACCTTCCCTCACCTTCCTCATGATCATTGATGCCCCATGAGGTGAGATCTTGCATGGAACCCCAGACCGAGGTTGATTGACTGTCATCTTGAACTTCTTCCATTTTCTAATAATTGAGCCAACCGTTGTTGCCTTCTCACCAAGCTGCTTGCCTATTGTCCTGTAGCCCATCCCAGCCTTGTGCAGGTCTACAATTTTATCCCTGATGTCCTTACACAGCTCTCTGGTCTTGGCCATTGTGGAGAGGTTGGAGTCTGTTTGATTGAGTGTGTGGACAGGTGTCTTTTATACAGGTAACAAGTTCAAACAGGTGCAGTTAATACAGGTAATGAGTGGAGAACAGGAGGGCTTCTTAAAGAAAAACTAACAGGTCTGTGAGAGCCGGAATTCTTACTGGTTGGTAGGTGATCAAATACTTATGTTATGCAATAAAATGCAAATTAATTACTTAAAAATCATACAATGTGATTTTCTGGATTTTTGTTTTAGATTCCGTCTCTCACAGTTGAAGTGTACCTATGATAAAAATGACAGACCTATACATGCTTTGTAAGTAGGAAAACCTGCAAAATCGGCAGTGTATCAACCACTTGTTCTCCCCACTGTATATGGGCTCCATGGTGCGACTACAGGCTATTGATGATTTGAGAAAGTAGCTAAAAAGTTTGTGCTTTGTTCCTTGCCCCAGGCGGCACACCTGTTCTCTCATCAAGTTACCATATGTTCACCCATCAGACTATTCTCAATTTAATCTTGTCTTTCGATTTAAAATGATCCATCATCAAATGGGCAGGACCAGGGGCAGGGGAAAAAAGATATGTCATCTGTATGCACTCGAATAGCGAATGGAGGCCGCGCACTTTCCCACCGGTCTGTTTTGTAGGCTACTTCCGTTTTATAGCGGAGCATGTGCTTAATATGAGTTGTTGAGAAATAAATATAAGAACACTTGTTTCACTCCATGCATCAACCACTGTTTGAGGAACGTGCTCTTCAACAGGTGATATTCAACAGGTGATATTCTGCTATGGGCTCTCCAACCAGAGGAGGACAGAAGCTAGCTGTCCTCCGCCAACACCATGGTGCTACCCTACAGAGTGCTGCTGAGGCTACTGTAGACCTTCATGGCAAAACATTGTGTCTTAATCAATTATTTGGTGACGTGAATATATTCTAAAAAGGATCACTTCTTTAACGTTTCACTATATTTATGAAATTCACTGAGGATGGTCATCCCCTTCTTCCTCTGAGGATCCTCCACTGAGCCCTAGGTGTGAATACTTTCCGATGGCACTGTAACTACTGTTCTCTGAAGGAGGGAACAAGGTAAAACATACTATGGGGAGTCAACGACAAATCCTATTCACCTGAAGTAAACTGAAATCACGCCCAGCACGCCCAACAGGTCTTTCAGTTGATTACTATGGGGACATACAGTGCTATGAAAAAGTATTTGCCCCCTTTCTAATTTTCTCTACTTTTGCATATTTGTGATACTGAATGTTATCAGATCTTCAACCAAAACCTAATATTAGATAAAGGGAACATAAGTGAACAAATAACACAACAATTACATATTTATTTCATTTATTTCATAAACAAAGTTATGCAAACACCCAATTCCCCTGTGTGAAAAAGTAATTGCCCCCTTACACTCAATAAATGGTTGTGCCACCTTTAGCTGCAATGACTCCAACCAAATGCTTCCTGTAGATGTTGATCAGTCTCTCACGTCGCTGTGGAGGAATTTTGGCCCACTCTTCCATGCAGAACTGCTTTAACTCAGTGACGTGTGGGTTTTCAAGCATGAACTGCTTGTTTCAAGTCCTGCCACAACATCTCAATTGGGATTAGGTCTGGACTTTGACTAGGCCATTCCAAAACTTCAAATTTGTTGCTTTTTAGCTATTTTCATGTAGACTTGATTGTGTGTTTTGGATCATTGTCTTGCTGCATGACCCAGCTGCGCTTCAGCTTCAGCTCACAGACGGATGGTCTGACATTCTCCTGTAGAATTCTCTGATACAGAGCAGAATTCATGGTTCCTTCTATTAAGGCAAGTCGTCCAGGTCCTGAGGCAGCAAAGCATCCCCAAACCATCACACCACCACCACCATGCTTGACCTTTGGTATGATGTTCTTACTGTGGAATGCGTCCTTCCCTGCCTGTTGATGTACGCCACCACCGTCCTGTTGTCGGCAATCACCCAGTGCTGAAATAGACGCATCAACAGAAGTCCCAGAGGCACCACAGCTATCATAAAGGCTATCAGACCCAATAACCGCAGGCACAAGCGAAAAGGCACAGAGTGCCCCAGCTGAAACCGTGCCAGACAGAGCCGGAAAGTGACCCTCCTCTGTTGGGACAAAAACCCATGATTCAGAACCGAGTTCAGAACGAGACCCAGAAACTGAATGCACTGAGCCGGGGTCAAACAACTTTTCTTGTGATTCACAAGGAATCCCAGAGACTGAATATGGGAAACCAGCATTGCAGTGTGGCGCTCCACCTGTTCCCTCAACTCCACTACGACCAGCCAATTGTCCAGATAGGCCACTGATCCCCTGGCACTGCACCGGGGTCAAAGCCACCTCCACCACCATAGAAAAGGTGCGGGCAATAGGGAGATGGGGAGGATGTATAGCTGTCACAATAGCTGATGTGGATGCGGTGTAGGAGTCAGGCGCAGGACACAGAGGCTCAGTCAAAATGACTTTACTTAAGACTGAATAGCGAACAAAAGCAAACGGCCTCGAAAACACAGGAGGCAAAACGATTACGCAACACAGTGCGTAAAATACTCGTTCCACAATAAGAACGTACAAAGACATCAACGGACAGGCGGACAACAACACACAACTACAAACAAAACCAAAGGAAACTTATAGGTGACATAATCAATACGTGATATGGAACAGGTGCACTAATCAGACAAAACCAAACAAACATAGATAACATCAAACGGTAGCAGCTAGTACTCCGGGGACGACGAACGCCGAAGCCTGCCCGAACAAGGAGGAGGAGCAGCCTCGGCGGAATCCGTGACAGTACCCCCCCCCTTGACGTGCGGCTCCAGCCGTGCGCCGACCCCGGCCTCGGGGACGGCCAGGAGGACGTGGAGCAGGGCGCGTAGGATGACTACGATGGAACTCAGTCAGGAGGGATGGATCTAGAATGTCCCTCCTAGGCACCCAGCACCGTTCCTCCGGACCGTACCCCTCCCACTCCACGAGATATTGTAGACCCCCCCTCCAACGTCTCGAATCCACGATGGACCGGACTGAGTACGCCGGAGCCCCCTCGATGTCCAGTGGGGGCGGAGGGGTCTCTCTTATCTCATTCTCCTGGAGTGGACCAGCTACCACCGGCCTGAGGAGAGACACATGGAATGAGGGGTTAATGTGATAGTCATTCGGCAGTTGCAACCTGTAACACACCTCATTCAATCTCCTCAGGACTTTAAATGGCCCCACAAACCGCCGGCCAAGCTTCCGGCAGGGCAGGCGAAGGGGCAGGTTTCGAGTCAAGAGCCAGACTCGATCTCCAGGGGCGTAGACTGGACCCTCACTGCGGTGGTGGTCGGCGCTCGCCTTCTGCCTGCGGATGGCCCGCTGCAGATGTACGTGGGCAGCGTTCCACGTCTCCTCCGAGCGCCGAAACCACTCATCCACCGCCGGAGCCTCGATCTGGCTCTGATGCCATGGTGCCAGAACCGGCTGATAACCTAACACACACTGAAAGGGGGTCAGGTTAGTAGAGGAGTGGCGGAGAGAGTTCTGAGCCATCTCTGCCCAGGGGATATACCCCGACCACTCCTCCGGCCGGCCCTGGCAATATGATCTCAGAAAACTACCCACATCCTGGTTCACTCTCTCCACCTGCCCATTACTCTCCGGGTGGTAACCCGAGGTAAGGCTAACCAAGACCCCCAAGCGTTCCATGAACGCCCTCCAGACTCTAGAGGTGAATTGGGGACCCCGATCAGACACTATATCCTCGGGAACCCCGTAGTGCCGGAAGACGTGGGTGAACAAGGCCTCAGCGGTCTGTAGGGCAGTAGGGAGACCCGGCATTGGAATGAGGCGACAGGCCTTAGAGAACCGATCCACAACGACCAGAATAGTGGTATTCCCCTGAGAGGGGGGAAGGTCCGTGACTAAGTCCACCGAGAGGTGAGACCACGGCCGTTGTGGAACGGGCAAGGGTTGTAACTTCCCCCTGGGCAGGTGTCTAGGCGCCTTACACTGCGCGCACACCGAGCAGGAGGAGACATAAACCCTCAAGTCCCTAGCCAATGTTGGCCACCAGTACTTAACACTAAGGCAGTGCACTGTCCGGCCAATACCTGGATGTCCAGAGGAGGGTGACGTATGAGCCCAATAGATGAGACGATCACGGACCTCGAGCGGCACGTACGTCCGACCCACTGGACACTCTGGGGGAGTAGGGTCGGTGCGTAACGCCTGCTCAATTTCCGCATCGACCTCCCATACCACCGGTGCCACCAGACAAGACTCTGGCAGTATGGGAGTGGGCTCAATGGACCTCTCCTCTGTGTCATACCGCCGGGACAGGGCGTCTGCCTTACTGTTCTGGGACCCTGGGATGTACGTGATCTTAAAAACGAACCGGGTCAGGAACATGTTCCACCTAGCCTGACGAGGGTTCAATCTCCTCGCTGCCCGGATGTACTCCAGGTTACGATGGTCAGTCAGAATGAGAAAAGGGTGTTGAGCCCCCTCAAGCCAATGCCTCCACACCTTTAGGGCTTGAACCACGGCTAACAGCTCCCTGTCCCCTACGTCATAATTACGCTCCGCCGGGCTGAGCTTCTTAGAATAAAAAGCGCAGGGACGGAGCTTAGGAGGCGTGCCGGAGCGTTGCGACAGTACTGCCCCAATACCGGCCTCTGACGCGTCCACCTCTACCTGGAATGCTAAAGTGGGGTCCGGGTGTGCCAGCACCGGAACCGAAGTGAACAGCTCCTTAAGTTTACGAAACGCCCTGTCCGCTTCAGCCGACCACTGCAAACGCACTGGGCCCCCCTTCAGCAGGGACGTAATGGGAGCTGCCACCTGTCCAAAACCCCGGATAAACCTCCGGTAGTAATTGGCAAAACCCCAAAACTGCTGCACCTCTTTAACAGTGGTTGGGGTTTGCCAGTTACGCACGGCTGACACCCGGTCAATCTCAATCTTCACCCCTGACGCGGACAACCGATGACCCAAGAAGGAGATGGACTCCTGGAAAAACAGACATTTCTCTGCCTTGACATACAAGTCATGCTCCAACAGCCTACCCAACACTCGGCGCACCAGGGCTACATGCTCGGCTCGTGTAGCAGAGTACACTAGGATGTCGTCAATGTACACTACCACTCCCTGCCCATGCAGGTCCCGGAAGATCTCGTCTACAAATGATTGGAAGACTGAAGGAGAATTCATTAACCCGTATGGCATGACAAGATACTCATAATGACCTGAGGTGGTACTAAATGCCGTCTTCCATTCATCTCCCTCCCTAATGCGCACCAAGTTATAAGCGCTCCTGAGATCCAGTTTTGTGAAGAAACGCGCTCCGCGTAATGATTCAGTCATACTCGCAATCAGAGGTAGAGGGTAACTGTATTTCACAGTGATCTGATTGAGACTACGATAATCAATACACGGGCGCAAACCTCCATCCTTTTTCTTCACAAAAAAGAAACTCGAGGACGCAGGGGAAGTGGAGGACCGTATGTATCCTTGTCTCAGGGACTCAGCTATGTAGGTTTCCATAGCCGCCGTCTCCTCTTGAGACAGAGGATACACATGGCTCCGCGGAAGCGCCACACCTGTCTGGAGGTTTATCGCACAATCTCCCTGTCTATGAGGTGGTAAACGTGTCGCCCTAGTCTTGCTGAACACGAGTGCCAAATCCTCATACTCCGGGGGAATGTGCATTGCGGGCACTTGGTTCGGACTCTCCACCGTGGTCGCCCCAACGGAAACACCTAAACATCGCCCAACACACTGGCCAGACCATTCCTTGAGAGCCCTCTGTTGCCACGAAATGGTGGGGTCATGGGTGATTAACCAAGGAAGCCCCAGCACCACGGGATACGCAGTTGAGTCAATGAGGTACAACTGAATAATCTCCTCATGACCCCCCTGCGTCTTCATCTTCAGTGGCGCTGTGACCTCCCTAATCAACCCAGATCCCAACGGGCGGCTAACTAGGGCATGGACAGGAAAGGGTGCATCAATGGGCAGGAGGGAAATCCCTAACTTAGAGCAAAATTTCCGATCAATAAAATTCCCAGCTGCGCCTGAATCGACTAGCGCCTTATGCTGGGAATGAGATGCAACCTGAGGAAATACCACAGGTATACACAAGTGAACAACAGAGAGCTCTGGGTGAGTGGGGCACCTACTCACCTGAAATGACTCCCCAGTGCGCGACCTGTTGCCTCGATTCCTTGGAGACCCTCCCCAGCACCTAGCCGCAGTGTGTCCTCCACGGCCACAGCTGGTGCAGGGGACGGCCCCCCTCGGGTTCTCTCTCCTTCTTTCTCTAGCGCCAGCACCCCCGAGTTCCATTGGGCTTGGCTCGGAGGTGCTGGGGGATGGAATGGACGGCCCCATCTCGGAACGTCCGCGGGTGGCCAGCAGGGTATCCAGTCGGATGGACATGTCCACTAGCTGGTCGAAGGACAGATTGGTGTCCCTGCAGGCCAGCTCTCTACGAACGTCCTCACGCAGGCTACACTGATAGTGATCGATGAGGGCCCTCTCATTCCACCCCGCATTCGCCGCTAGAGTCCGGAAATCCAGGGCGAACTCCTGTGCGCTCCTCCTCCCCTGTCGGAGGTGGAACAGACGCTCCCCCGCCGCTTTACCCTCAGGAGGGTGATCGAAAACTGCCCTGAAGCGGCGGGAGAACTCTGCGTAGCTGGTGGTGGCGGCGTCTATTCCCCTCCATTCGGCGTTGGCCCACTCCAACGCCTTGCCGGAGAGACAGGAGATGAGGGCGGAAACGCTCTCGTATCCTGAGGGCGCCGGGTGTATGGTGGCCAGGTAGAGTTCCACCTGAAGGAGGAACCCCTGACACCCGGCTGCGGTGCCATCATACGCCCTCGGGAGCGAGAGCCGAATCCCACTGGATTCCGGAGCTGGTCTGGTGGGGCTGGCCGATGGTGGTGGTAACGTAGGAGGAGGTGTGGGCATGCCTCCCCTTTCCCATCGGCGCAGGGTGTTCATTGCCTCCTGCATGGCGGAGCCGAGTTGCTGGATCATGGCCTCCTGGCAGCTGACCCGATCCTCCAGTGACTCGGTCGCCGCCGCTGCTCCTGCTGACTCCATGAATGGTGTGTTGTTCTGTCACAATAGCTGATGTGGATGCGGTGTAGGAGTCAGGCGCAGGACACAGAGGCTCAGTCAAAACGACTTTACTTAAGACTGAATAGCGAACAAAAGCAAACGGCCTCGAAAACACAGGAGGCAAAACGATTACGCAACACAGTGCGTAAAATACTCGTTCCATAATAAGAACGTACAAAGACATCAACGGACAGGCGGACAACAACACACAACTACAAACAAAACCAAAGGAAACTTATAGGTGACATAATCAATACGTGATATGGAACAGGTGCACTAATCAGACAAAACCAAACAAACATAGATAACATCAAACGGTAGCAGCTAGTACTCCGGGGATGACGAACGCCGAAGCCTGCCCGAACAAGGAGGAGGAGCAGCCTCGGCGGAATCCGTGACAATAGCACATTAAAATATGCATCCTTCAGATCCATGGACGTGAACCAATCACTGGGACGCACCTACTGCAATTAATTTTACATTTTAGTCATTTAGCAGACGCTCTTATCCAGAGTGACTTACAGTTAGTGAGTGCATACATTTTTCATACTGGCCCTCCGTGGGAAACGAACCCACAACCCTGGCGTTGCAAGCGCCATGCTCTACCAACTGAGCTACAGGGGACTACTACGCAATAGCCAGCAAATTGTGAGCATTTTGAACTTGCAACCTTGAGGTGCTTGTTTAAAACGCACAAGTCCAGGATGGGATGCAACGTTCCATCGCTCTTGGGAACTAAGAAGTACCGGCAACATCAACCATTCTGTACTTCTGACACGGGGACCACCTGAACAGCCTGCTTTTGAAGGAGAGAGGAAATCTCTCTCAAGACCGGCACTAGGACCTCAGAGACCATTGACGTAATGATGCCACGAAAAGGAGGAGGACGCACAGTGAACTGTAGACCGTACCCCCTCGTCACCATCCTCATCACATTTACATTTAAGTCATTTAGCAGACGCTCTTATCCAGAGCGACTTACAGTTAGTGCATACATATTTTTATTTTATATTTTTCATACTGGCCCCCCGTGGGAAACGAACCCACACCCTGGCGTTGCAAACTCCATGCTCTACCAACTGAGCTACATTCCTGCCGGCCATTCCCTCCCCTACCCTGGACGACGCTGGGCCAATTGTGTGCCGCCCCATGGGTCTCCCGGTCGCGGCCGGCTACAACAGAGCCTGGATTCGAACCAGGATCTCTAGTGGCACAGCTAGCACTGCGATGCAGTGCCTTAGGACACTGCGCCACCCATGGTGAAACTGCACGCTGCCAATCTCCGATACATTATCTCCTGAAGGGGCAGAGCACCACCCTGAGGACTAGAATACATATTTTCTGTCATGCTCATTTTCATATCCCCACTCTTGACAACCGTGTGTCTGAACGTGGGGAAGGAACTGTGCGTTCTGATACCCGGCCCACACAGGGTTCAGGTACCTCAGTAACTTGCCCCCATTGGCCGAGCCACTTGGAAGCACAGTTGGCACAGTAAATGCTTGGTGAGGAGGGCCATTAGCCAAACAACCTTGTTGGCAAAACCGGCTCTTCCAAATACACCCGCCTGTCCCTCTGACAATCCTGAGAACCGGCACTGTTTATTCGGAAGCACCACGCTAGGATTAACCCCCTTGTTAGCACTCATCTGCAAAATCTTTAAACGGGGTAAGCGACTCTTCACCGCTGCAGGGACAGGAGGGAAATACCTTTCCCAAACCTAGAGGAACTCCGCTGCGGGGGAGAAAACGCCATCAAAGGCACATTTACCACCAATGGTTCAATCTCCCCCGCCGAATCCAAAGCCGGGGCTTCAGGCTTCCCTGGACTGATGTCATCCGATTTACACTCTGAAAACCCTCCAGAGCCAATCAGGGATATTATATCATCCCGGAATCAGGACTCACTGGAACACTGCCAGAGAAACTGGAATGAGCATCACTTGGAAAGGATGACACCCCTATCGACTCCGACCACCAATCTTCCTCACAAAGTTAGCCCGACTCCCAATGGAAGTTGAACCCAGCTGGAGACAATGGTTGCATAAACTGGCCCGAGCCAAGGCCTCCTGAGCGTGTTTTCACCCCAGGCAACAGGACACATGCCCTAGGGCACGGTCGGAGGCAATCTTACTCAAGCAAGGAAACACTGGCTACACAAGCAGAGCAGAAGTTAGTGGGTTTATAGCAGACACAAATCCTACCCAAGCAAGGAAGCACTAGCTATACAAGCAGAGCATAAAGTAGTTCGCTTTTAGCAAACACAAAAACCGATATCAAGACCCAAAACTCGCAACATCTAGGGAAGGGGTATCCAACTCTTACCCAAAGAGGTCCGAGGCCTGCTGGTTTTCTGTTCTGCCTGAAGAATTAATTAAATGGATGCGAACCCCGGTATTACAGCCAGGAAGGCGGGGCTTCAGAGGGCGGGCTCGGCATCCATTGGCCTGTTGGGCGTGATTTCAGTTTGCTTCAGGTGAATAGGATTGGTCGTTGACTCCCCATAGTATGTTATACCGAGTGACCGACTGAAATGAAACTTTCACATCTAACTCTCACATGTGGAATTGTATTTTAACATATGAAAAACGTTCATTTTTTAAAGTGAAAATTCGATTTTCACGTGAAAAACTTTCAAATGTGTCACGTGTAGTTTTATGGTATCACATGTTAACATTTTGCATCCCCATGCTGTCACATTTATTTCAAGAGATCATGTTTTCACGTACTCAAATGTTTTCACGTGTAGTTTCATGTCCCCTTACCACGGGAGGCCAGTATAAAAAAAACAAAAAAAACATTGTATGTACTCACTAACTGTAAGTCGCTCTGGATAAGAGCGTCTACTAAATGACTAAAATGTAAATGTAATGTTATCACGTTTCTTTTACATGTAGTCCCATTAACTTCCCATAAGATCACATGTTAAACACGTGATCACTTGAAATTCATGTTTTTTTCCGTAAGAGCGTTAACATAAGTGACTATTTCATTGTGGGGCCTGTAGTCACACTAATCCAGAGGTTTAATTAGTATCACACACACACACACACACACACACACACACACACACACACACACACACACACACACACACACACACACACACACACACACACACACACACACACACACACACACACCCCAAACAGCGATTCTAGACTAAGGTGACCATGATCTAAAGTCAGTATTTTCTCTGGTTAATATTAGGAGTTGGGGAGGGTAGACTGATCCTAGATATGTGCCTAAGGGCAGCTGCTACCCAGATAGACTCACCCTGGGTGTATCTGGACAGTCTCAGGACATGCTGAGGGGTCATGCTGTCCCCAGGCCTAAATTCAGCCACCTCCTCATGCTCTACTGCCTTCTCTCCTCCTGAGATGAACCCGTTCCACTCCTCCATGCCCCGTTGTTCTGTCCTCCACTCCATCTCCTCCTCATCTTCCTCCTCATCTCTCAGCTAACGTTTCATCATCCTCTTCTTCTTCTCTACTCTCTGGCGTGGTTCCTTCTCCCTCGTTCTCCATTTGGCATGCTCTCACTGACAGGTCTTTGCCAATCCCTCTTTATTCCACATTACACTGGTCTGTATGGCTCTCTTTCTTCACTGTATGTGTGGCTTGATGGGATAGTATGGTTGTCCTTCTCACCCGGTGTACAGAGCCAGTAAATTTGTGTGATAATCCATACCTCGCACACCCTCAGTGTCAGTGACTCAAACAGATTAGGTCAATCTCAGGTTGGTAATCTGAGCCAATCCCTAATTAAATACGGATACAGCGGCTACAGGAGGGACAAACAATAGAGTAGGAGAGTTGAAATGATAGAAAAGAGGAATAAGATGAAAGGGAGTAGAGAAAGAGTAAAAGGACGTGATCGACTGAGAGCTTTAGAGGGAAGCAGTTTCTTTTTACTGTTTGTTCAAACAATGTAATTTACACATTCTGTACACGTATGTTTATACATTCATAATTTATGGAAAATGGTTTTACAGATGACCATGATGGTGTTAAAAGATTCCCCTAATGTGTACTGGATAATTTCTTTGTTAAGCAGGCATTATGAATAATCAGTATGTTTAAATCACTTCACATTATGAGTAAAGTGTTTGACATCACTGTTGACCTCAATGGTAATAACGAGAATTATAGACTTGAATACTATCTGTCACTTTTCTCGTTAAACGTCCACTTATCACTCTTTGAATCTGGAACGTGTGAAATGAATTGAGTCAACAGGAAGCGTTGGTATAGATCATGTTTTTATTCCAAACTGCCGTCTGAGGGGACTGAGCCATGGAGGATGGAGGCGGGGCCATGTCATACCACAACATCATACCACATCCTGCTCAACCTCCAACCTGCACCTTATAGCTCTGTTGTCATGGTAATCAAACTGAACATTTCCTCATGTCAACTTCGAGTGGGTGGCTTGTGGTTCGAGGTATCCCATGGGGCCATAGGGCAGGGTGCGATGACGAGTGGCGCCGCAGAAGTGGAAGTCATGGGTAAAGGGGAAGAGGCAGTGAGATGAGAAAGCTGGACAATTAGGTATGTGTACTTTTCTGTTTATTTGCATAGATATTTTATTATCCATGAGTTATTGGTCTCCAATTGTGTGGAATCGCTAGATGTACAACTTTTTCCATTGAGAACTGACAGCTTACTGAGTATGAGACTGAGTGACATTGGGAAGCAGTGGGAGAGTGTTCAAAAGTGTGCTACAGTAATACAAGCAAAACCAAGTAATCTGATTAGCTGGATGCCTCTGTCGCTCTCTCGTTTTCTCAAGATCTCTCTCTTTCTTTATTTGTCATTCTCTTTCTCTCTCCCGCTCTCTTTACTCTCTCTCTTTCCCACTATTTCTATATATTTCTCTGTCCCTCTCTTTCTCGCACACAGACATGATGAGAGTCACTCTGATTTCCCTCGCCATGTGCCTTCCTCACCTCCTCGGCACTCCTGTCCTCCAATCCACCACAGCGGTTTCACCGAGCGCCACAGAAATCAAAACAACAGCTCTAGACCTTAGGATCCGCACTACAACATCAGACCCCCTGAAGCTTCCACTCTCCACAACTGAAAACCACCCTGGTAGGACTAGTGGCACGTTCAACACACAAGTGAAGAAAAGCGCTAGCTTAGCAGCTGTCAACAACTCAGGCAGAACGACTCAAGGAAGAGGCATTCTCAGAACAGGAACTGCCACTTACGCCACCACAGCCGGACAGAAGAGCAACAGGCACACAACTGCAGGAGACTTGAGGAGGGAAACAGAAAGCTACATTCACCATGAGACACCCTTCAGCGGACACACAGCCTCACCCACAACTGACCACCCCAGCACCACCACTCTCCCCGGGGAGGAAGGGACTGAGTATCATGACAGTAGCACCACTGAAACAGCCAGAGAATTTAACACACCAAATTCCATAGAGACATGGGCTGCTGACACCAGTAATGACTCCAGGCTAGCGAAGCCACACTTAGACAGGTCACAAGCAGCAGACCAGCACACTGCTACACAAGGACTAGAGATGGCAAGTGTAGATACTGCATCGGGAGATTACTACACAACACAGAGAGACTTCTTCACAAACACCCCAACTAATAGAGTGACAGGTTTGAACAGAGGTAAACAAAGTAAGGCCAACAGCGTCACAACAACAACAACAACGGTTTCACCTACGTACACATTCACACTTCCTGGTTTGTATGAGCACATTACCGTGACTTACAGGGCTACTGGCTACAAAACACAACCTGACGACACGAGCCAGTCTATGGACAACCAGGACCACACCACAGCCACAGTTTCAATCCCCCATGCTGACAATAGCACAACTCCATATCCCAAAGCTAACACATTTACAGATAATGTCACAGACAACTACACAAACACACTTTCATACAGTAATACCACAACCTCTAATAATCGTAACACAACAATACTTTTGAATAAGAAAACTCATACTCATTCACTCAGACACAACCACACAATCTCAGGCTATGACAACAGGCTGAACAACACAACTGAAAACACTGTGCATGCTCATCCTGAGTGCGGAGAGGCAGATGAAAGATCCCCATCGTTGCTTCCTGGCTCTACTAGACGGGTCTGTTTCATTGTTCTGTGGGCTCTGGGATTGACTGCTTCGGTCTTCCTTGGTCTCACTGTCTTCCTGTGGGTGCGTTTGTCAGTCCAGAGAGAGCGGGAAAGGAGAGTGAGGAGAGGAGGAGAGAAGGTGTCAGGGGTGGATCTGGAGAACCTGTGGGTTGACCAGATGTCATCGGTGGAGGAGAGGGTGGAATTCTGGTACGCCAACGGCTCCACCATGGGACCTGACCATAAACGAGAGAGCGGGAGGGACAGGGTGAAGGAGAGGGGGAGGAGGGAGCAGCAGAGGCAGAAAGGGACAGAGTGTGACAACCTGTGGACTCAACCCAAAGTGACACTGGAGGACATCACAGATTTCTGGTATGCAAATGGAAGAGTGATACCAGAAGAAACTAAAGACCAAATGTTGTTGGAGACCTGTGTATGATTTTGTTTTTTGTACTACAGTACTACAATTTACCTGGAATTACTTTGGAGAGAAATGTTCATCATTATTTTAACAATTCCATGGTAGATTTGAACACTGTAACATTTCCATTGTCAATTCACAATCTGTATGTTTATTGGCTGTAACAAAAGTATAAGATCTACATAAGTCTACTGAAAGACAGACATCCAAGTAGGCCTCGGTATCCCGAGTGGCGCAGTGGTCTAAGGCACTGCATCGCAGTGCTAGCTGTGCCACTAGAGATCCTGGTTCGAATCCAGGCTCTGTTGTAGCCGGCCGCGACCGGGAGACCCATGGGGCGGCGCACAATTGGCCCAGCGTCGTCCAGTGTAGGGGAGGGAATGGCCGGCAGGGGATGTAGCTCAGTTGGTAGAGCATGGCGTTTGCAACGCCAGGGTTGTGGGTTCGATAAAATAATGTATGCGCTAACTGTAAGTCGCTCTGGATAAGAGCGTCTGCTAAATGACGTAAATGTATGTAGGCGTGCAAACACACCCTGGCTCAAACATTTCATCACACACAGCTTCTTCCCTTTGTAGGGCCAACTTCTCCTTTTTCCTCGAGAAAATAAGCACATGACGCAATAGACAAAATGAAGCTATTCTTTAGTTACTTGGCATCTCTTCAACCCCACCTGTCTCTCTTTTGCAGTTACCGAAACTGTTTTACGAAGAATTTGATGCTCTGAGGGGAAGAGATAGAGAGAACCAATTAGAGAGAGAAAGGGAGGGGAGAGAGAAAGAAGAGAGTGAACAGGAGGGAGGGACGGAGGAAGAGAGCGAGAGAAAGGTGTTTCGTACATGTACTAGTGCACGAGACGTCATCCACACAGAACAGGCGTTAAAGCCTGTGCCTTTAAGGTGGATTCATAATTTCAACCCAACCGTTTTCTCCAAGCAACATGTTGGTAAGTAAGATAAAAAATGGCACACATTGATAGATGTCTGATCTAAACAGACACTGATCTGGATAATAATAGACAAAATATGGCTTTGTGACGGTGACTGTTTGAGGAGGCAAGAAAAAGGAGGGAAAGATGTTTCGAAAATACAATCAGATGAACTTTCATAGGCTTGTGTTAAATTTACTGACATGCTCTTGTAGTAAGGGGGTCCTCCTAATGTATCTCTTCATAATTATTTGTAAATACATTTTTAGAGGACATTTTCTTGAAATATGTTTTTTTTTTAATCAATCGGTCTTTAAGTCTTCATCTTTTATCATTATTTTTTTAAATTATTATTTTGAAGATTGGCAAACTTGCTTTTAGACACTCATTTAGATTTTTCACCCCCAATTCTATTATAAATAACAGTCAAATGGATGGTGACATTGTGGACAATAATAAATAACAAGAAGTAATGTTGGTAACTTCCTTAATTTTTAGGTGTGTGCTAAGCAAGCATTTTACATCTACAGCAGTCCAGACAGTGGATGCTGTGAGGAAGTAAACTTATTATACAGTACATGTGGGAATGTACACATAAAATAACCTCTCCATTCCATCTTCCATTTCTTCCTTTACCCTTCAATCTGTCCTTTTCTATATAGGTCTCATGCTTTTTTTGGTTCACCGTTGCTGCAATCTCTCACGCTGCACTTGAAATAGACAGCTGATATACAGAATAGTAGAGTGGCGTGCAGGGGAGGAGGAAAGCGGAAGAGCGAGAGAGGAAGAGAAGGGTTGTGTCTTTCCGGCCTATTTGCACCCAAGTACAATCTAGTGAACCACAAGCCCAGCAACCAGGAGAGACAGCAAGAGAACAAAGGTTTGACTATGTAAGTGCACTTCAAATGCCTAACACTCAGTCAAACCATAGATTATTAACAAGAGCAAGGCCTGAAAGAAAGGGAAAGTCCGAGAGCAGTGAAGATCAAAGCCTGACACTCAGTCGTAGTCAAACCAAGAACCCCGGTAGCTGATGACGGATTCCGCTTTTCTTTTCTAAAATGTACATTTTTCTGCTCTAGACTTGTAAAATAAACTTCCAATACCTTTCAAGCCACAACGCTGTCGCTGACTCACCTCAGAGAGAGGAAGACAAAAGTAATCTTAGAGAGATCAGCAAAACCCTTCAGGGACAGTTGACCTCTGTGACCCCTCTCAGTTCTTGCCCAGTATGGAGCGGATACGGCTGATGCTCGGGGCTCTGCTCCTCTCCCTCTCTCTGCCCAGTCTCCCTGCCCAAGATAATGTCACCATCACCGTACCTGAGAATGTCACCATGGCAGCACCTACTACGGAGGACGTCACGATTGCAGCCTCTACACCTGAGGCCACCATCGGAACAACGCCTGTTCCTGTGGTCGTCACTACGGCACAGCCCGCCACTGAAACCATCACCCCAGTAACTTCTGTTCCAGTACCTACCGCTGATGCCATCACTATGGTAATAACAGACCCTGAGACCACCACCGGTCAGGTGGGACCACCAACTTCTACTTCAGAGGCTGAGACAATGACACCTTCACCTGTGACCACTGAAGGGCCTGTAGATACGACCACTCCACCTGGCCCTAAACCCACCCTCTCCCAAGACGTCCTGATGACCACCTCTTATTTTCCAACCACTTCCCAGGACCACCTGACTTCTGTTATCCAAGTCTGGCCACTTCACACCACCCCTCGTCTGACGGAGGACTCCTCTCCTACACCTGAACCTATCCACACTGCCTCAGAGAGTACTGCCAACCACACAGAGGGACTTACCACTGCACCCACCTCCCCATCGGTCAACGCCGCTCCCAGCCATGCCATGACCCCCACTACCACCCATACCTCCACCTCCACAGATCCAGACCCTACAGTGGCCGAGGTCGGGGTGCAGCTAGGTCAGTCCATCTTGCTCTTCATCGCTCTCCTGGTTGGGGTTATATGCATGGGCATAGTCTACTGCATATGTCTTATCGTCAGACGAAAGAGGCAGAGCCGCACCGAGTACTTTGAGTCCAGCTTCCGGAACGGGAAGGGTTCCAAGCGGAAGAAAGGGGCAGAGGAAGACGCCTGGGCGGGGCCAGTGAAGTTAGGGGGCGGGGACAGGGAGGAGGGTGAGGGCGGGGAGGAGGGAGGGAGCCCAGAGGACAACAAGACAGAGGGGGCTGGAACGGATGTGGTGCTGAGCACATTCATAGCCAACGAGACTGAGGAAGAGAAGGGTGGGCCTGATGGGGGAGTAGGAGTGGCTGGGAGCAAGGAGGCGGAGAAATGGGAGGAGGAGGAGCCTCTGCTGTACATTGATGAGGGAGTGGAGGAGAGGCTAGAGAGGATGGCTGCTCCTTCACTCTCAAAATCTAACTCTGAGAAAAAGAGAGGAGAGCGCAACGGAGAGGGGGAAAGTGAAAAAGAAATGGAGAGGGGAGAAGGGAATGGACAGAAAGAAAATGAGCCTGAGAGAGGGGAGCAGAATGGAGGAGCGGCATTCTGTCTAACCACTGCAGTTTAAAAATAGAACAGTTTTCCAGAAAAGTTTTTCTAGGTGATAATTGTAAAAGTGTTGGATATTTTTGTACTACTGAAAAGGCCTTTGACATTGTATGTATCTGTGATTGTGTGCTCTGTCAACATAACATGGTTGTGTGTATAGCCATACGTTTTACCCGTTGTATTTTGTATGATGCTTTTTCTTAATCGTTCTTTTTTAAATAAAGTTTTAGGATGTGCAGAGAGCATGTTCTAGAATTAAGTTGTTGAACGTGACAGAATGAATACTTTTTGCTTAACAATTTGATGTCTTCAAATGCACTTTATTTCTGGAACTGCTTGAATCAATAGCACTCAATTCATAGGGGTGAATCTTAACTTCTACTAAGTCGAATTTTCACTTAGTCTCCCATTGACATCAATGCATGATTAAGTGAATATTCAACTTCAGTGGAAGTTAGGATTTGTCCAATAGTTTAGGCTTTGTTTACTTGATTTTATATATGTTGCTGATTATGGCCACTAGGTCGTGCCCTTTCCCTATCTTTATGATCAGAGAACAGTTCAACTATGTGACCTGCAGTAAAGACCGTGGTGACACATAGGTCTTCTGTTCTACTGGCCTGTTTTTTCTCAGTTGCATCTGTTGCAAACATCTAGCAGAAAAACAACAGGTACCTCAAGCAGAGATCAAACACAGTTTTTCAGGCAAAAAACTAAGTCAGGGAAAACCCTCTGATGTAATCACACATGAAACCTAGAGATACAACAACCGCTTTAACTAAGATTGATCACTGTAAAGGCAATGTCCTTGGTAGGTACGTAAGCCAAATGTTCAATTTTATCCTGGTCAAAACTCTACTACACCCCTCAACCTCCCTCAACCATTTGTTCAGGAAGGGGAGGAAGTGCGTGTGTGTGTGTGTGTGTGTGTTGGGGGGAGGGGGGTGCATACAACAGAATCCGAGGAAATAGAAGAGAAAAAATCTGCAACTATGGCAAACAAATGCCTTAAATGTCTCTCTGCTCTGCTGAATAGGATAATCTGACAGATAATGTTTGTTTAGAGAGAGAGAGAGAGAGAGAAGGAGAGAGGGAGAGGGAGTGTGAGAGATGGAGGGAGGGATAGAGAGAGATATGTGGTGAGTAAGGGGACAGGGGTGAGGAGGAGGAAGGAGCGGTGGAGGAGGAACGGCAAAAAAATATGAGGGGAGGAGGGAGAGCAAGAGAGAGAGAGAAATAAGAGTGGCAACAACAGTCACATCTGGAAGTTATTGAAAAGTAGAGAGAGCAAGGGAGAGAAAGAAAGATAACTTTATTGTAATAGAAAAGATAGAAGAGTCAGAGGTAGAAAGGATGAACAAACTCTAAATGTAGGGATAGACTTATTAAATGTATCAATTGAGTTAAAGATTTACGGGAGGACAGAGTTTATTTAAAAGTTGACAGAGAGAAAGGAACAGAGGAAAAGAAAGATCAAAAAAAGAAAGAAAGAAACTGGAATTCTATCCTAAGAACAATCCATACAAAGAGGGGAGGATGACAAAGAGGGAAAACTCAAATGTAGCTTTCTAATCTGGAGGACCGTTCAAAGCATATGTTATTGAAATTAAATCAACTCAACAAAGGAGAAGAGTCAAGAGAACAAAAGAGGAGTCCCATAGTCTGGAATTCTTCTACTCATTTGTCTGTCTATCAAGCCTGTGAGCCAACCGTCAGACAGGTACAGTAGGCTTAATTAACACACACACACACACACACACACACACACACACACATATGTTAAATGTCTTAGCCATTGCAGATATGCCTTGTCTGTGTATGCACGAATCCTAGTAATGGCACATATTGATTTATGATAAATTGGTTGTGTAAGACTGAGACTAATTTATATTTCATATAATTTACATCAGAACTTAAGCCAAAGTAGTTATTTTCTTATTCTGTAGGTCTGCCTCCAGTTATGTCCATTCTAAGTGTTGAACAAGTAAAAACGCATAAAATGCTTTTGCATTGTTCACACTACTAACATCAATGTCGTTTTGCTTGATCAAGAATTGTTCCCCATTTTCAAAGACCGCCTCTTATTGTACATCTATTAACAAAAGAAGCACTCCTCTGTTTCATTCTGTTCTAAGTATTTTTAAGTCTATTCTACCACACTATTCTTCCCTCTGGCATCAGCATGCCTTTAGAATGAGCTCTACTTCCAGTTGTGTTGTGAGTCATGTTTATCCTGTCTGTGGCTGGTCATGGTAACCTTCCACGACCACCCCACATGAGTTCAATTAGCACGCACACACACACAATTAGCAGTCCAGCAGGAGAAGGGAGGTTCCTTCCTGTCCGCTCCGATAAGCTGACTTCCTGTGTGTGGAACAGGTCACTAGATTCCACCACAGTGACTGTGTGACTTATTAGACCCACTCCGGAACACAGGCTAGGGAACAAGTCCACCATACACACTGTACAGGCACAGCCCCCCCCCCCCACACACACACACAACTAACCACAGACACACCATACAAATACCTTTACAAGTAAACTAACCACAATACACAAAACCATCTGCCACAACAACCACACCTCGAATATGCTGTATGCCCAAGGTATACTTGAGTAGAGTTTAGTAGATTAAACTTCTCAAGTCTTGTCTTGAACTTGTTATAACCTAATTAGCTTGAACTTGATATTAGTATATAGAATACTTTGTTCTCTCTCTGTCAGGATGTCAGCCTCTCGGAGGTGCCTGTGCTGCGTGAAATACCTCATGTTCGTCTTCAACCTCATCTTCTGGGTCAGTACATTTACATCTCTGTCCTTTGGTATGCCTCAGTTTTCTAAAGGCACAATCTGTACGATTTTCTGCTGTTCAATGGTCATTTAAATTAATTATATACAGTACGGTATACCCATTGTTTGAATCTTGAAGAATATAGCTTACCAAACAAAGTGGGAGGGTCAGGCTGTTGAAATCACAGATTGGGCTTTTAAGCTCCAATTCCAGTTCTGCTCTGTTTCTGTTTCTGGTCTTTGTCTAGTCCTGTTTGTGTGGTTCTATTACAGTGTTCTTCTAGCTCTCTGCTTGTCCGGTTCTGGCTCAGTTCTGGTCTGTTCCATTCTACATACTTACATACCATAAGAGATTGTAAATTCTGGTCTTAAACTAGTCTGATTCCACTCTGGCCTTGTTCTAGTTTTGTACTGGTTTTGCTGTGGTCCTGTGTCTATTATGGTCAAGTTTGGTCTCTTTATTTGTCTCCCAAATTAATATATTTGTGATCCCAGATAAACGTGAATATGACCTTAGGCTGGGGAACAAGTTCACCATGCACCACAAGTCATGTACAGTATTGGCTAACAACACTAGGATGTGAATACAAACTCTGAATTAGATATCATAAAGTGCAAAGTCATAACTGGCGCATGGAGTAAAAAAAGAAAAAAAGGGTCACAAAGTGGAAAAACACATGATAAAGCCTCTGGTTGGCGCCACCTAGACATAAAACTACACTCCAATAACTCTGGACATATGTTAGTTGGTAGGAACATATGGAAATACGCTCAACAGTAAGACTCCTGCCAAATCTCTACTTATGTAGGTCAAGCAGGCAGCATTGATGATTTCACTCTGTTTTAAATTTTAAAATGCACAACTTATAACACAGGGTAGCCTGGTCCCATCTGGGCGGCAGGTAGCTTAGTGGTTAAGAGCGTTGTGCCAGTAACCGAAAGGTCGCTGGTTCTAATCCCTGAGCCGACTAGGTGAAAAACCTGTCAATGTGCCCTTGAGCAAGGCACTTAACCCTAATTGCTCCTGTAAGTCGCTCTGGATAAGAGCGTCTGCTAAATGACCAACTTATTACTTACTTATTTATCTGTAAGTGCTTTTACACATGTAAACACATACAGATCTGGGACCAGTCACAACAGGCAGGGTGAGTCCCAGTGCAAAAACTTGCTTCCTTTCCTATGTCCTATCTTCTAACAGTTCACTCGAAAATCTAAGTTTGTCCGACAAATAGATTACTTTTGAGGACTGAAAACATGGGTCAAACTTTGATTTTGGAATGAACTACCACTTTACGTATTGGGATTCACCTTAGTCACCTTTTGTGTCTCTTGTCTCCTCTGTAGCTGGGAGGATGTGGCCTGTTTGGAGTGGGAGTGTGGCTATCATTCACCCAGTCCGAGTTCTCCTCCCTCCCGCTGTCTTTTCCCTCACTCTCTGCAGCAAACCTACTTCTGGTTGCTGGGGGCGTCACCATGGTGACAGGCTTCCTGGGTTGCCTTGGCGCCCTGAAGGAGCAGCGCTGCCTGCTGATGACGGTGAGTCCCCATGACATCACAAAACATGGGTCAACCTCAACCATGTCAACTTACCACAACACAAAAAACCACATACACACGCACAGGTCCAAAGGATTAAATACAGTGGGGGAAAAAAGTATTTAGTCAGCCACCAATTGTGCAAGTTCTCCCACTTAAAAAGATGAGAGAGGCCTGTAATATTCATCATAGGTACACGTCAACTATGACAGACAAAATGAGGAAAAAAAATCCAGAAAATCACATTGTAGGATTTTTTATGAATTTATTTGCAAATTATAGTGGAAAATAAGTATTTGGTCAATAACAAAAGTTTCTCAATACTTTGTTATATACCCTTTGTTGGGAATGACACAGGTCAAACATTTTCTGTTGTCTTCACAAGGTTTTCACACACTGTTGCTGGTATTTTGGCCCATTCCTCCATGCAGATCTCCTCTAGAGCAGTGATGTTTTGGGGCTGTCGCTGGGCAACACAGACTTTCAACTCCCTCCAAAGATTTTCTATGGGGTTGAGATCTGGAGACTGGCTAGGCCACTCCAGGACCTTGAAATGCTTCTTACGTTGCCCGGGCGGTGTGTTTTTGATCATTGTCATGCTGAAAGACCCAGCCACGTTTCATCTTCAATGCCCTTGCTGATGGAAGGAGGTTTTCACTCAAAATCTCACGATACATGGCCCCATTCATTCTTTCTTTTACACGGATCAGTTGTCCTGGTCCCTTTGCAGAAAAACAGCCCCAAAGCATGATGTTTCCACCCCCATGCTTCACAGTAGGTATGGTGTTCTTTGGATGCAACTCAGCATTCTTTGTCCTCCAAACACGACGAGTTGAGTTTTTACCAAAAAGTTCTATTTTGGTTTCATCTGACCATATGACATTCTCCCAATCCTCTTCTGGATCATCCAAATGCACTCTAGCAAACTTCAGACGGGCCTGGACAAGTACTGGCTTAAGCAGGGGGACACGTCTGGCACTGCAGGATTTGAGTCCCTGGCGGCGTAGTGTGTTACTGATGGTAGGCTTTGTTACTTTGGTCCCAGCTCTCTGCAGGTCATTCACTAGGTCCCCCCGTGTGGTTCTGGGATTTTTGCTCACCGTTCTTGTGATCATTTTGACCCCACGGGGTGAGATCTTGCGCGGAGCCCCAGATCGAGGGAGATTATCAGTGGTCTTGTATGTCTTTGTTTCTGGTGTCCTTTGACAGCTCCTTGGTCTTGGCCATAGTGGAGTTTGGAGTGTGACTGTTTGTGGTTGTGGACAGGTGTCTTTTATACTGATAACAAGTTCAAACAGGTGCCATTAATACAGGTAACGAGTTGAGGACAGAGGAGCCTCTTAAAGAAGAAGTTACAGGTCTGTGAGAGCCAGAAATCTTGCTTGTTTGTAGGTGACCAAATACTTATTTTCCACCATAATTTGCAAATAAATTCATTAAAAATCCTACAATATGATTTTCTGGAAATAAAAATCTCAATTTGTCTGTCATAGTTGACGTGTACCTATGATGAAAATTACAGGCCTCTCATCTTTTTAAGTGGGAGAACTTGCACAATTGGTGGCTGACTAAATACTTTTTTCCCCCACTGTATCTCTTCTAACCCATCCCTCTCTTTCCCATCCCCCTCTCTCTCTCTCCCTCCCTTCCCCCAGTTCTTTGTAATCCTTTTGCTCCTGGTCTTGACAGAGGTGACTCTAACCCTGGTCCTCCATATCTTTCACAACGAGGTGAGTCCAGTCTACCATCCATCTACAACCCTCCTGGCTACTCATAAAGATCTAGTTTCACCCACTAATGTTTAACAACCCCAAAAGGGGGTCATTAGTAATGTTTTACCACTATATGATAACTAAATTAACAACCAGTGTAAAAAACGATATACCGACACAGAGGTTGATTCAGAAGACAAAGAGGTGATACAGTCATTTACATTCTAGAAGTTTTTGAAATCTACATTATCCCCTACATCTGTCTCATATGCTGCAACTATATCAAGGCCCACACTTCATCCTTCTCTCTCTCTCTCTCTCTCTCCCTCTCCATCCCTTCTTTCAGCTGGACACAAAAGCGCAGGATGAGTTAAAGGAGGGGATGAAGGATTACTTGACAGACGAAGGACTGAAGTCGTCATGGGACAATGTGCAGAAAATGGTAGAGGGGGGATGGGGGTTAGGGGAAACCCACCAATCCCTAGTCTGTCACCTTATATGGTCCCTGTGTCTGTTCCGTGTATGTTTAGTGGATTTAGTGATAAATCACTTAAACTGACTGACGGTGATAGTAAGAACTTACACTGAGTATACAAAACATTAAGAACACAGGCTCTTTCCATGACATAGACTGACCAGGGGAATCGAGGTGAAAGCTGCTATGATCCCTTATTGATGTCACTTGTTAAATCTATTTCAGATCAGTGTAGATGAAGGGGAGTAGACAGGTTAAAGAAGGATTTTTAAGCCTTAAGACAATTGAGACATGGATTGTGTATGTGTGCCATTCAGAGGGTGAATGAGGCAAGACAAAATATTTAAGTGCCTTTGAACAGGGCATGGTAGTAGTTGCCAGGCGCACTGGTTTGTGTCAAGAACTGCAATGCTGCTGGGTTTTTCACACTCAACAGTTTCCCATGCGTATCAAGAATGGTCATCCAGCCAACTTGACACAACTGTGGGAAGTATTGGAGTCAACATGGGCCAGCATCCCTGTGGAATGCTTTCGACACCTTAGTGTAGTCCCGTGTACCTCAGTTGGTAGAGCATGGCGTCAGAGGTGGAACTGCATTAGAGCAATCCACAAGCAGCCCTGTGCGGTAGGCTATTGCGGACACTGCCATTGGATGCACTGAGTCGCTTTAGGCTGATATAAATCCTTATTATTTAGTTGAATGATTTTCAATTTGTATCATTATTTCGATAGGCTATACAGCCTACACTTTCTGGTTTTGAACTTCTAATGTGAGTGGGACGGGCGTGGCTTCGTGACAACTACTGGAGCAGACACTCACCGATTTGACAGCTCTAATGCAGTTACACATCCGACATCGCCAAAACACCAGGGGTGTGTTCAGTTCACTTGAATGTTTGCTACGTTGTGGAACAGCTTGTACTGAACGACACGTTTCCCCAAAACGTTCTTGGACAGACTTTGAGGTACTTTTGCTCCGTTCGGCGGGTGTGCCGGTGTGTGGCTTGAAGCAATGACTGACGTATTTAAAAGGGCAGAGGTGCATTTTGAAGTTACAACCCAACCCCTCCCTGTTCTTCAACTGGTCGTTCAGTACAGCACAGTTTCCGTTCAACGTTCTATTACGTTTTGTGTACTGCACGCAGCCCAGCTATGCCAGTGTAGGCTATCCCGCCTTAGTGATCATTAAAGGGCCAATCCGCAATTTATGATTTTTGGAAATCAGCTAACTTCCTGCATTTCAACACATTTTGCCATGGTGCAGAGTGAAACATTTGCAGTTTTATAACGCTATTTTACACATTTTGTCTTGAGGCTAAGAGAAAATGTTGCCGTTTTAAAGCAAATTTCCTGCAATTCTACACTTATGCTGTTTTATAGCTCCCCACTGGGCACAGGCTTCAATTCAACGTCTATTCCATGTTGGTTCAACGTAATTTCATTGAAATGTTGTATTTGTATTTATTATGGATCCCCTTTATCTGCTGCCAAGGCAGCAGCTACTCTTCCTGGGGTCCAGCAAAATTAAGGCAGTTCATACAATTTAAAAAACATTACGATACATTCACAGATTTCACCACACAATGTGTGCCCTCAGGCCCCTACTCCACCACTACCACATATCTACAGTACGAAAATCCATGTGTACGTGTGTGTTTAGTGTGTATGTTATCGTGTGTGTGTATGCATGTGTCTGCGCCTATGTTTGTGTTGCTTCACAGTCCCCGCTGTTCCATAAGGTGTTTTTTTATCTGACGGGGAAACAACGTTGATTCAACCAGTGTGTGCCCAGTGGGCCATCTCATGCTTTTGTTGACATTTTGCCATGAGGCTGAGAGAAAATTGTACAGTTTTACAGTTAATTTTCTACACATTTTGCTATCATATGCTATCTGGGGGCCCCCCGACCTCCAGGAGGGCCCCAAAACTCCAAAATAAAACCCAACGTTTTTGGGGGGGGTTGGGGCACGTGCCCTGCATGCCCGTCCCTGTCCCCTTTCCTGTTTCAGGAAAAAGCTGAAGGATGGGCTGGAGAAACGTAACCACTCTCAAATTCATAGACAGAGCAATGGATGCCAGAGGGGTATCCTACGAAGCACGCTAGATCTACTCATGGTTTTCTAAAGCTAACCAGCTTCAGTTAGCTTCACATTCCAGCTCAAGCTTCATCCATACTACAATGGTGGATATTGCTCGTCCACCTGCCGCTAACTCTAGCAGGCTTGTAACTGCACGTGCATGTCGCAAATGGCTAGTCGAACACCCTACTTTTCATTGAGACAATGCTGAAACATCAATCAATGGGCGAGTCAGTGCCACATTTTCAATTGTGCCGAAATCAAAATGAAAAGTTATCTTGCAAATTCAGCAGTGTGAAATAGGCTTTTAGAAGTGCCGTTATTTTATTACTTATCGTTAATGCAGTCTTTGGTGTGCTTATCAATGCACACACTCCTTTTTTCCCACTCCTATCAATATTTATTTATAAAGTCATACAAAAGTGTTACATTGCGTGAAGTTGCGTTCTGTCATTACTAAAATCTGTAATGTGATATTTCAACCAAACATTTTTACACAAAACACTTTTGATTAATAAAATATTTAATCAGTCGACTTCCTCAAATGAAGGGGATGATGACGCAATCTTTGCAAGAGGGAGGAAATCTGGTCCTCAACTCATGGTTCAGTCATTTCATTCAGGGTAAGTGGAGTTAGCCCTGAGTTAGCTTGTCCCGGAGTAGGTTAGTTCTGAAGGATTCGTTGCCATAGAAATGTACCTGGCTAAAAGGTGAGCCACGTTCGTATGACCGGTTATACCTAGTTGAACTCAGTTGACCTAAATTACCTCCTAACTCCTCAAACCTGCTTCGTAGGATACCCCTTTAATACAAACATTGGAGTAAAACAAGCTTATATTTTGGGTGGTTCTGGTGGGGTACGACAGTTGAACTAAGCTCATGAGGCATTTATAATTTATATTCTTCAAGAATCAATGGCTACATATCATTCATTTATATGTCCAAAAATGGATGTAGCAATTGCAGATTGTCCCTTTAAAGGGACCTTACTTAACCAGAGTCAGCATGCAACTGTAGCTGTTTCAGTAGACTTCCAGCCATTGTGCGAACACTAGTTAGCATTGGCTCGCGAAACTACCTCTAACTTCCTTAATACTGGACAGAGACATAAAAAGTGCCCATGAGTTCATCTGACTCTGCATAGGTAGAAAAAGGGCCAACATCTGGCACAATCCCTTTAAATATTGATTGGCTAGAAAGTTACATCATGTACATACAGTATCAGTGAGTCTGAGGGGCTGTGCAGTTGCTGATCCAGGGACACATTTTTTAGGGACACGCTCAGGGACACATTTTCAAACAAACAAACTAACAATCTGACAGAGAGAGTCAGAGACCAACAGAGATAATAACAAATATGCAATATTTGTTTCTTAGTTCAAGTGCTGCGGCGTGACCAACAAAACAGATTGGTACCTCGTGATCAACGGAACGCTCCCCTTTTCCTGCTGCTCCGGTGGGATGGACCAATGTGTTGAAGGATGGATCGAGGTCAGACCACTTTTCAAATGTAGGGGGGGGATGGGGAGGAGGGAGTGTCAGGGGAGTCAAAGTTCAACAGCCTGCGCACAAGACATTTCCCAGCTGCCTACATGTCTTGCTAAGAGTCCAGATGTGCGTGTGCGCTCACACTTACAAGAATGTAAAGAATGACCCTGACAATACAATTTATTTCTTGACTGCGTTCTTTCAACACCCAATTCTCATCAACATATTGCTCTCCTTCTCTCTCACATCTGTCCTCCACTCTTCTCCCCCCTACCCAACCCCCATCTCACTCTCTGTCCCCCACCTTCCCCCCCCTCTACTGCTCCTTTGCCCTTTTCTCTTCCCCAATTCTCATCAACATATTGCTCTCCTTCTCTCTCACATCTGTCCTCCACTCTTCTCCCCCCTACCCAAGCCCCATCTCACTCTCTGTCCCCCACCTTCCCCCTCCTCTACTGCTCCTTTGCCCTTTTCTCTTCCCCTTTTCCTCTCACGTTTTCCTCCCATCCCTCCCTCCCTCCCTCCCTCTCCTCCTTCCCTCCCTCCCTCTCCTCCTTCCCTCCCTCCCTCCCTCCCTCCTTCCTTCCCTTTGTCCTTCTCCCTTTCCGCCATTTCCTCTTCCTCTTCCCTCTCTCAGCCGTGTTATCAGAAGGCCAGACAGTGGCTCCTGGACAACATTCTCTCTGTCCTGGTGTTTGGAGTCTGCATTGGCATTGTCCAGGTAACTACCACATATTAATAGCTCAATCAATGAATCAAATCAAATGTTATTTGCCACATGCGCCGAATACAACAGGTGTAGACATTACCGTGAAATGCTTACTTACAACCCTTAACCCACAATGCATTTATTTGTTTAATAAAAAAGTAAAATAAAACAAAAAAGTGTTGAGTAAAAAAGAGCAGAAGTAAAATAAAATAACGGTAGGGAGGCTATATACAGGGGGGTACTAGTGCAGAGTCAATGTGCGGGGGCACCAGCTAGTTGAGGTAATATGTACAGTGAGGGAAAAAAGTACTTGATCCCCTGCTGATTTTGTATGTTTGCCCACTGACAAAGACATGATCAGTCTATCATTTTAATGGTAGGTTTATTTGAACAGTGAGAGACAGAATAACAACAAAACAAAACCAGAAAAACACATGTAAAAATGTTATACATTGATTTGCATTTTAAATGAGGGAAATAAGTATTTGACCCCTCTGCAAAACATGACTTAGTACTTGGTGGCAAAACCCTTGTTGGCAATCACAGAGGTCAGACGTTTCTTGTAGTTGGCCACAAGGTTTGCACACATCTCAGGAGGGATTTTGTCCCACTCCTCTTTGCAGATCTTCTCCAAGTCATTACGGTTTCGAGGCTGACGTTTGGCAACTCGAACCTTCAGCTCTCTCCACAGATTTTCTATGGAATTAAGGTCTGGAGACTGGTAGGCCACTCCAGGACCTTAATGTGCTTCTTCTTGAGCCACTCCTTTGTTGCCTTGGCCGTGTGTTTTGGGTCATTGTCATGCTGGAATACCCATCCACGACCCATTTTCATGGGGGTTCTCACCCAAGATTTGACGGTACATGGCCCCGTCCATCGTCCCTTCGATGCGGTGAAGTTGTCCTGTCCCCTTAGCAGAAAAACACCCCCCATGTTTGACGGTGGGGATGGTGTTCTTGGGGTCATAGGCAGCATTTGTCCTCCTCCAAACACGGCGAGTTGAGTTGATGCCAAAGAGCTCGATTTTGGTCTCATCTGACCACAACACTTTCACCCAGTTCTCCTCTGAATCATTCAGATGTTCATTGGCAAACTTCAGACGGCCCTGTATATGTGCTTTCTTGAGCAGGGGGACCTTGCGGGCGCTGCAGTATTTCAGTCCTTCACGGCGTAGTGTGTTACCAATTGTTTTCTTGGTGACTATGGTCCCAGCTGCCTTGAGATCATTGACAAGATCCTCCCGTGTAGTTCTGGGCTGATTCCTCACCGTTCTCATGATCATTGCAACTCCACGAGGTGAGATCTTGCATGGAGCCCCAGGCCGAGGGAGATTGACAGTTCTTTTGTGTTTCTTCCATTTGCGAATAATCGCACCAACTGTTGTCACCTTCTCACCAAGCTGCTTGGCGATGATCTTGTAGCCCATTCCAGCCTTGTGTAGGTCTACAATCTTGTCCCTGACATCCTTGGAGAGCTCTTTGGTCTTGGCCATGGTGGAGAGTTTGGAATCTGATTGATTGATTGCTTCTGTGGACAGGTGTCTTTTATACAGGTAACAAACTGAGATTAGGAGCACTCACTTTAAGAGTGTGCTCCTAATCTCAGCTCGTTACCTGTATAAAAGACACCTGGGAGCCAGAAATCTTTCTGATTGAGAGGGGATCAAATACTTATTTCCCTCATTAAAATGCAAATCAATCTATAACATTTTTGACATGTGTTTTTCAGGATTTTTTTGTTGTTATTCTGTCTCTCACTGTTCAAATAAACCTACCATAAAAATTATAGACTGATCATTTGTCAGTGGGCAAACGTACAAAATCAGCAGAGGATCAAATACTTTTTTCCCTCACTGTACATGTGGGTAGAGTTAAAGTGACTATGCATAAATAATTAACAGGGTAGCAGCAGCATAAAAAGATGGGGTGGGGGTGGGGGGGCAGTGCAAATAGTCCGGGTAGCCATGATTAGCTGTTGAGGAGTCTTATGGCTTGGAGGTAGAAGCTGTTGAGAAGCCTTTTGGACCTAGACTTGGCGCTCTGGTACCGCTTGCCGTGCGGTAGCAGAGAGAACAGTCTATGACTAGGGTGGCTGGAGTCTGACAATTTTGAGGGCCTTCCTCTGACACCGCCTGGTATAGAGGTCCTGGATGGCCCCCAGTGATGTACTGGGCTGTACGCACTACCCTCTGTAGTGCCTTGCGGTCAGAGGCTGAGCAGTTGCCATACCAGGCAGGGATGCAACCAGTCAGGATGCTCTCGATGGTGCAGCTGTATAAGTTTTTGAGGATCTGAGGACCCATGCCAAATCTTTTCAGTCTCCTGAGGGGGAATAGGCTGTGTTGTGCCCTCTTCACGACTGTCTTGGTGTGTTTGGACCATGATAGTTTGTTGGTGATGTGCACGCCAAGGAACTTGAAGCTCTCAACCTGTTCCACTACAGCCCCGTCGATGAGAATGGGGGCGTGCTCAGTCCTCTTTTTTTCCCCCTGTAGTCCACAATCATCTCCTTTGTCTTGGTCACGTTGAGGGAGAGGTTGTTATCCTGGCACCACACGGCCAGGTCTCTGACCTCCTCCCTATATGCTGTCTCATCGTTGTCGGTGATCAGGCCTACCACTGTTGTGTCGTCGGCAAACTTAATGATTGTGTTGGAGTCGTGCCTGGCCATGAAGTCATGGGTGAACAGGGAGTACAGGAGGGGACTGAGCACGCACCCCTGAGGGGCCCCCGTGTTGAGGATCAGCGTAGCAGATGTGTTGTTACCTACCCTTACCCCCTGGGGGCGGCCCGTCAGGAAGTCCAGGATCCAGTTGCAGAGGGAGGTGTTTAGTCCCAGGATCCTTAGCTTAGTGATGAGCTTTGAGGGCACTATGGTGTTGAACGCTGAGCTGTAGTCAATTAATAGCATTCTCACGTAGGTGTTCCTCTTGTCCAGGTGGGAAAGGGCAGTGTGGAGTGCAATAGAGATTGCATCTGTGGATCTGTTGGGGCGGTATGCAAATTGGAGTGGATCTAGCGTTTCTGGGATAATGGTGTTGATGTAAGCCATGACCAGCCTTTCAAAGCACTTCATGGCTACAGACGTCAGTGCTACGGGTCGGTAGTCATTTAGTGCACCAGCTGTTGTTTGTTTACAAATATACACAGACCGCCACCCCTTGTCTTTCCGGAGTCAGCCGTTCTATCCTGCCGATGTAGCGTATATCCCGTCAGCTGTATTTTGTCCATGTCGTCGTTCAGCCACGACTCCGTGAAACATAAGATATTACTGTTTTTAATGTCCCGTTGGTAGGATAACCGTAAGTCATCAAATGTATTTTCAAATGATTGAACATTGGCTAATAGGATTGATGGAAGAGGCAGTTTACTCACTCGCCGTCAGATCCTTACAAGGCACCCCGACCTACGTCCACAAAATCTCTGTCTCTTTCTCCTGCGAATGACGGGGATTTGGGCCTTGTCGGGTGTCTGTAGGTTATCCTTCGCGTCCGACTCGTTGAAGAAAAAAATCTTTGTCCAATACGAGGTGAGTAATCGCCGTCCTGATATCCAGAAGCTCTTTTTGGTTATAAGAGACGATGGCAGAAACATTATGTACAGAATAAATGACAAATAACGCGAAAAAACACACATAATAGTACAATTGGTTAGAGGGCTGTAAAACGGCAGCCATCTTCTCCGGCGCCATCCGTATGTCCAATCTCAATAAGCCAGGGTTGTATTCCACCAAACAGGATCATTGTTAGTCAACAAAATGTTATAAACTCCCAGATATAACTTAACTTACATGTTTATAAAGAAAGCTTGAATCTGGGTCATTGAGAATATTGAGTCTGTTGTACCATATCTAAACTCAATAAACTAAGAAATATGAGCTCTCAGTGAACTAAGAAATATGAGCTCGCACTAAGAAATATGAGCTCGCTCAATAAACTCAGAAATATGAGCTCTCTATGTGAGCTAAGAAATATGAGCTCAAAACACTGAGTTAAAAAACATCTAAACATTTAGGAAAGTTATCTGGCAAATAATTCACTTTATCCGGTTTTGTGAAATATAAATCAAATCAAATCAAATTTTATTGGTCACATGCGCCGAATACAACAGGTGCAGACATTACAGTGAAATGCTTACTTACAGCCCTTAACCAACAGTGCATTTATTTTAAACAAAAAAAGTAAAAATAAAACAACAACAACAAAAAGTGTTGAGAAAAAAAAGAGCAGAAGAAAAATAAAGTGACAGTAGGGAGGCTATATATACAGGGGGGTACCGTTGCAGAGTCAATGTGCGTGGGGCACCGGCTAGTTGAGGTAGTTGAGGTAATATGTACATGTGGGTAGAGTTAAAGTGACTATGCATAAATACGTCACCATTTTTATAACTCAAATACATTCTCTTGTCGTTTCAGATCCTGGCCCTGATTTTCTCCCTGCTGATGTACTGCCAGATCCTCCGTGCTGAGAAGTACCTGGACTGATCTGGGACTGGTCCTTCACAGACATGAGAGGCTGAATGAGAGACTCCCTAGCTGGCACAGAAAGTTAAATGTAACGTTCCCTTAAGGTTGTCCTTTGGTTATTTGACAAATTACTTCCCCACAACGTTGTGGGAACAAAAAAAGTGTTAGCTGGGTCCTGGATGTGATATACCAGCTGCTGGGGATGGTTTTTCAGAACATTAAATCCAGATCAAAATCATCCTTTTGTGTGTTCAATTCTGTTAAGTTTGAATAAAATATATTTGAATGAGAACACATCACACTTTTGAAGGGTTATTTTAATCTGGATTGATGGTTCTTATAACAGTGCACTAAAAACCATGGGGCACATTCCAGGTCATCTTCATTGCAGTCATGTTGCTCAGATGGTCATATCTCACAACGCCTGGAGAAGTGGAATTAAATTGGCTTTGAGAGATCTGATCATCTGAACAACACGACTGCAATTCTAGCCATTTACTTATCCAGTATAAGGAAGGACATTATTTGTAACTATTGGAGACTACATGCTACTACTTGTCACTTTCACTATTAGGTGATACAAATGATATTGTTTAGTAGTGAAAATGTAAAGCGCTTGCTCTGATGCCCATGGACAAGCAGTGAGATTTGCCCCTAAGAAACATTTACAGTATTCTATTCTGCAGCATCTTTTAACCAGAAGTCTAAACTATATGTTTAAAAGTGAGCCTTACCAAAGCAAATAAAATGTAAATCCATTGTCATCTGTATGCATGTGAAGTGGTAGTTACATTTACATTTTAGTCATTTAGCAGACGCTCTTATCCAGAGCGACTTACAGGAGCAATTAGGGTTAAGTGCCTTGCTCAAGGGCACAGACAGATTTTTCACTTAGTCGGCTCGGGGATTAGAACCAGCGACCTTTCGGTTACTGGCACAACGCTCTTTACCACTAAGCTACCTGCCGCCCCGTTGTTGTGAACTTGCACATTTTGTAAAATACACTTAACCAAATGTATGAATCTCTGATTATGAATGTGGTAATAGTTGGTAATAGTTCAAACTTGTTTTCCATATTGTGCATATGAGGTGTTGTCGGTATGAATTCACTTCTCTTATAGTTTTGAGACAAGCCTAAGCTTTCATATACTTATTCAGTCCAATAGACAACTGAAGAGGTCATTAACTTGCAACAGGGTTCATCATTCTAATGAAATATAGATCACATATCATTATAAAATGGACTTTCAAAGTATGCTATTAAATTATGATCTCCAGTCATAACACCAAGTAATGAAACCCAAACTAAAACAATGACTACACTGTACACATATTTATTTGTAAAACACGTTTCTAGAAAAACGGATTAAAAAAAGAATTGTACAAGTACACTTGATTCTCAGACATAAATAGTGGCAAACTTCACGTGTCGTTGTGTAATAAAAAGCTAATGCCTTCTCCGTCTCTCACCACAGGAGAAACTCTGAGGTCATAGGAAGGACCCTGAGTTCTACCTGACCTGATCGGAAACAACTCCAGGCCCTAGTCATAGGTTAGAGTTCATAAAGTATTCATGTGTTCAACGCTCAAAGGAAGTAGTGAGGGTTTCCGATTTCCGAGCTGCCTTGACGGTGTAGAGTTGTCAGTCGTACTCCAAAATCTCTTCCAACTGGACAATACTTTCCTGCAGATGGAAAATGGGAGATGTGGAATTAGAAATTGAGGAACAATCAGCACCAGATGCCTGCTGTGGTCAGTACCTTCTTCTGCCTTCTGGTGGTTGTGTTTGGAAACAACCTTTAAAACTTTAGAATAGACAGGGGTCGCCAACGTCAACATTTTAATTTGTTTAAAAAATGTAAGCTAACAATGTCACAATCGATGCGCACGCTTCAAATGGGGCAGAAGTCTGGGTGTTGTTGCGATTCTGGATGACCAGAAGGCTAGCAAAAATGACAGGAAGATGCCATGTGGGGAATTGTAGGTGGCTCGTTTCAGCTAGTTTTATCTTGCTCTTGATACCATGTCCTGTTTTGAGGTGTTTTGACTGTTGAAGTCGGAGGTTTACAAACACTTAGGTTGGAGCCATTAAAACTCGTTTTTCAACCACTCCACAAATGTTACCAAACTATAGCTTTGGCAAGTCGGTTAGGACATCTACTTTGTGCAATTTTTCCAACAATTGTTTACAGACAGATTATTTCACTTATAATTCACTGTATCACAATTCCAGTGGGTCAGAAGTACACTAAGTTGACTGTGCCTTTAAACAGCTTGGAAAATTCCAGAAAATGATGTCATGGCTTTAGGAGCTTCTGATAGGCTAATTGACATCATTTGAGTCAATTGGAGGTGTACCTGTTGATGTATTTCAAGGCCTACCTTCAAACTCAGTGCCTCTTTGCTTGACATCATGGGAAAATCAAAGGAAATCAGCAAAGACCTCAGAAAAAAAATTGTAGACCTCCACAAGTCTGGTTCATCCTTGGGAGCAATTTCCAAACGCCTGAAGGTACCACGTTCATCTGTACAAACAATATTACGCAAGTATAAATAAACACCATGGGACCACGCAGCCGTCATACCGCTCAGGAAGGAGAAGTGTTCTGTCTCCTAGAGATGAAGTACTTTGGTGCGAAAAGTGCAAATCAATCCCAGAACAACAGCAAAGGACCTTGTGAAGATGCTGGAGGAAACAGGTACAAAAGTATCTATATCCACAGTAAAACAAGTCCTATTTCGACATAACCTGAAAGGCCGCTCAGCAAGGAAGAAGCCACTGCTACAAAACCGCCATAAAAAAGCCAGACTAAGGTTTGCAACTGCACATGGGGACAAAGACCGTCCTTTTTGGAGAAATGTCCTCTGGTCTGATGAAACAGAAATAGAACTGTTTGGCCATAATGACCATCGTTATGGAGGAAAAAGGGGGTGGCTTGCAAGCCGAAGAACACCATCTCAACCGTGAAGCACGGGGGTGGCAGCATCATGCTGTGGGGGTGCTTTGCTGCAGGAGGGACTGGTGCACTTCACAAAATAGATGGCATCATGAGGAAGGAAAATTATGTGGATATATTGAAGAAACATCTCAAGACATCAGTCAGGAAGTTAAAGCTTGGTCGCAAATGGGTCTTCCAAATGGACAATGACCCCAAGCATACTTCCAAAGTTGTGGCAAAATGGCTTAAGGACAACAAAGTCAAGGTATTGGAGTGGCCATCACAAAGCCCTGACCTCAATCCTATAGAAAATGTGTAGGCAGAACTGAAAAAGCGTGTGCGGCCTACAAACCTGACTCAGTTACACCAGCTCTGTCAGGAGGAATGGGCCAAAATTCACACAACTTATTGTGGGAAGCTTGTGGAAGGCTACCCGAAACGTTTGACCCAAGTTAAACAATTTAAAGGCAATGCTACCAAATACTAATTGAGTGTATGTAAACTTCTGACCCACTGGGAATGTGATGAAATAAATAAAAGCTGAAATAAATCATTCTCTCTACTATTATTCGGACATTTCACATTCGTAAAATAAAGTGGTGATCCTAACTGACATAAGATAGGGCATTTTTACTAGTATTAAATGTCAGGAATTGTGAAAAACTGAGTTGAAATGTATTTGGCTAAGGTGTATGTAAACTTCCGACTTCAACTGTATATGCTAATATGGCCAGAATTCGCTAGCTAGCTAACCAACAACACAAAAAGTTCTCATTGTGCTACTTTATTTATGTTTTCAATAAACATTGGAGATGAAATAGTTTACATGTCAACAATCTAAACGAACCCAGTCTGTTTTGCCCCATTGTTGCGCACGTGTCGGTTTTGTTGCTAAACAACCAACCAGTCTATACAACCAAACAGGTTACTCTTATCAAATACATGTATATATTCTTGACATATTTAGCTGTTTAGGATAAATGGAAAACAACAAAAAAGCTACGCTAAATCTGTATTAAAAGTTAGGGCTAACTTGCATTTTGCAAAAAGGATTTAGAGATGAATAGAGAGAGTTCTGATAAGGACAGGGCAGTTGGAGCAAACACTCACTCACCCATCCTCCATGGCTCTTCACCCAGGGGGCAAAGTTCTCCATATAGCGCTCTGCATAGCCCTGCATGCGCTGCGTCCCTGTCGCCGTGACAACACGCCGCGACACCTCCATGGTGACGGCCACTCGTCTCAACGTGGGGCTGCTGGCGGGCGGCGGCAGAGGTGAGGGCGTGGACTGTTCTTGGCTGGCGAAGGTGTCCAGGAGCTTGGCAAAGGACGGGTATGATAGACGGGTCAGCGTGGAGCGCAGGAAGGGGTCCGACTGGATCTGTGTGGGGGGGGGGGGGGGGGGGGGGGGTATGTAGGAGCACACCATACGAGGGTATGTAGTTAGTAAAAGTGAATGTACTGAGTAAAGGTGTATGTAGCTAAAGGTGTGTGTAGTTAGTAACGGCGTAGGTAGTAAAAAGTGTATGTAGTTATTAAGGGTGTACAGTTGTGGTCAAAAGTTTTGAGAATGACACAAATATTAATTTTCACAAAGTCTGCTGCCTCAGTTTTTATGATGTCAATTTGCATATACTCCAGAATGTTATGAAGAGTGATCAGATGAATTGCAAAGTCCCTCTTTGCCATGAAATTTAACTTAATCCCCAAAAAACATTTCCACTGCATTTCAGCCCTGCCACAAAAAGACCAGCTGACATCATGTCAGTGATTCTCTCTTTAACACAGGTGAGAGTGTTGACGAGGACAAGGCTGGAGATCACTCTGTCATGCTGATTGAGTTAGAATAACAGACTGGAAGCTTTAAAAGGAGGGTGGTGCTTGAAATCATTGTTCTTCCTCTGTTAACCCTGGTTACCTGCAAGGAAACATGTGCCGTCATCATTGCTTTGCACAAAAAGGCCTTCACAGGCAAGGATATTGCTGCTAGTAAGATTGCACCTAAATCAACCATTTATCAGATCACCAAGAACTTCAAGGAGAGAGGTTCAATTGTTGTGAAGAAGGCGTCAGGGCGCCCAAGAAAGTCCAGCAAGCGCCAGGACCATCTCCTAAAGTCAGCTGCTGGATCAGGGCACCACCAGTGCAGAACATGCTCAGGAATGGCAACAGGCAGGTGTGAGTGCATCTGCACGCACAGTGAGGCGAATACTTTTGGAGGATGTCCTGGTGTCAAGAAAGGCAGCGAGGAAGCCACTTTTCTCCAGGAAAAACATCAGGGACAGACTGATATTCTGCAAAAGGTACAGGGATTGGACTGCTGAGGACTGGGGTAAAGTCATTTTCTCTGATGAATCCCCTTTCCGATTGTTTGGGGCATCCGGAAAAAAGCTTGTCCGGAGAAGACAAAGTGAGCGCTACCATCAGTCCTGTGTCATGCCAACAGTAAAGCATCCTGAGACCATTCATGTGTGGGGTTGTTTCTCAGCCAAGGGAGTGGGCTCACTCACAATTTTGCCTAAGAACACAGCCATGAATAAAGAATGGTACCAACATATCCTCCGAGAGCAACTTCTCCCAACCATCCAAGAACAGTTTGGTGACGAACAATGCCTTTTCCAGCATGATGGAGCACCTTGCCATAAGGCAAAAGTGATAACTAAGTGGCTCAGGGAACAAAACATCGACATTTTGGGTCCATGGCCAGGAAACTCCCCAGACCTTAATCCCATTGAGAACTTGTGGTCGATCCTCAAGAGGCGGGTGGACAAACAAAAACCCACAAATTCTGACAAACTCCAAGCATTGATTATGCAAGAATGGGCTGCCATCAGTCAGGATGTGGCCCAGAAGTTAATTGACAGCATGCCAGGGCGGATTGCAGAGGTCTTGAAAAAGAAGGGTCAACACTGCAAATATTGACTCTTTGCATAAACTTAATGTAATTGTCAATAAAAGCCTTTGACACTTATGGAACACTTGTAATTATACTTCAGTATACCATAGTAACATATGATGAAAATATCTAAAAACACTGAAGCAGCAAACTTTGTGAAAACCAATACTTGTGTCATTCTCAATACTTTTGACCACGACTGTAGGTAGTTAGTAACAGTGTAGGTAGTAAAGGTGTATGTAGTTAGTAAATGCAGTGTCAGGTGATCTAGATCTAGCGCTACACCAGAAGCCTTACCTTATAGTTGATGGCGTCCCCTTCCATAGACAGTACCTGGACCAGCTGGCGCACCATTTCTTCTTTGTCAGGTTCTGAGGACAGGAGTGATGGATAGATCGGTAAAAAATAAATTTGGACATAAAGCAGCATAGCATGTGTGTGTGTTTCCACTCACCAGGGGGAGGTTTGACCGGGGTGGTAGCAGGGCTGGGCCGTGGACTGGACCTTTGGGGTCTCTTCATACTGTGGGACCGCTGAGCAATCCTGTCCAGAGTCTCAGCCACCTCCTCATAGAACTCAGGAGGGTGTGCTACAGAGAGGGATGGGAGGAGAGAACAGTATGAGCATATAGCATGGGCCTCCAACTCTGGTCCTGGAGAGCTACTGGATGTTGCAGGCTTTAATTCCAGCTTTTGTTCCAAGGCTCTTCAAATCAATTTATATTTGCCACATGCACCGAATACAACTGGTGTAGACCTTACAGTGAAATGCTTACTTACAAGCCCTTAACCAACAATGCAGTTTTAAGTTAAAAAAAAAATAGATAAGTAAAAAAAATCAAAATCAAATAATGAAAGAGCAGCAGTAAAATAAAATAATAGTAGGGAGGCTATATAATAGGGGGAACCGGTACATAGTCAATGTGCGGGAGCACCGGTTAGTCGAGGCAATATGTACATGTGGGTAGAGTTAAAGTGACTAAGAATTGATAATAAACATAAATGTGCATCCTGTAGCACTAACTCCAAAAAGTTTTGGGACACTGTAAAGTCCATGGAGAATAAGAGCACCTCCTCCCAGCTGCCCACTGCACTGATGCTAAGAAACACTATCACCACCGATAAATCTACAATAATCGAGAATTTCAACAAGCATTTTGCTACGGCTGGCCATGCTTTCCACCTGGCTACCACTACCCCGGCCACCAGCTCTGCACCCTCCGCTGCAACTTGCCCATGCCCCCCCCGCTTCTCCTTCACACAAATTCAGACAGCTGATGTTCTGAAAGAGCTGCAAAATCTGGACCCTACAAATCATCTGGGCTAGACAATCTGGACCCTTTCTTTTTAAAACTAGCAGCCGAAATTGTCGCAACCCCTATTACTAGCCTGTTCAACTTCTCTTTCGTAACGTCTGAGATCCCCAGAGATTGGAAAGCTGCCGCGGTCATCCCCCTCTTCAAAGGGGGTGACACTCTAGATCCAAACTGTTACAGACCTATATCCATCCTGCCCTGCCTTTCGAAAGTTTTTGAAAGCCCAGTTAACAAACAGATCACCGACCATTTCGAATCCCACCGTACCTTCTCCGCTATGCAATCCGGTTTCCGAGCTGGTCATGGGTGCACCTCAGCCACGCTCAAGGTCCTAAACGATATTATAACCGCGATCGATAATAGACAGTACTGCGCAGCCGTCTTCATCGACCTGGCCAAGGCTTTCGACTCTGTCAACCACCGCATTCTTATTGGCAGACTAAATAGCCTTGGTTTCTCAAATGACTGCCTCGCCTGGTTCACCAACTACTTCTCAGATAGAGTTCAATGTGTCAAATCGGAGGGCCTGTTGTCTGGACCTATGGCAGTCTCTATGTGGGTGCCACAGGGTTCAATTCTCGGGCCGACTCTATTCTCTGTGTATATCAATGATGTCGCTCTTGCTGCTGGTGACTCTGATCCACAGACGACACCATTTTGTATACATCTGGCCCTTCATTGGACACTGTTAACAAACCTCCAAACGAGCTTCAATGCCATACAGCACTCCTTCAGTAGCCTCCAACTGCTCTTAAACACTAGTAAAACTATATGCATGCTCTTCAATCGAATGCTGCTGGCACCCGCCCACCCGACTAGATTCACTACTCTCGACGGGTCTGACCTAGAGTATGTGGACAACTACAAATACCTAGGTGTCTGGTTAGACTGTAAACTCTCCTTCTAGACTCACAATAAGCCTCTCCAATCCAAAGTTAAATCTAGAAATCGGCTTCCTATGTCGCAACAAAGCCTCCTTCACTCACGCTGCCAAACATGCCCTCGTAAAACTGACTATCCTACCGATCCTTGACTTCGGCGATGTCATTTACAAAATAGCCTCCAACACTCTACTCAGCAAATTGGATGTAGTCTATCACAGTGCCATCCGTTTTGTCACCAAAGCCCCATATACTACCCACCACTGTGACCTGTACGCTCTTGTTGGCTGGTCCGCACTAATGATGGGAAGTTCGGCTCTTTTCTGAGAGCCGGCTCTTTTGACTCGGCTCCCAAAGAAGAGCCGGCTCTTTCGACTCCCGAACGGCTCTTTATTTAGGATCTTTTGTAGCCTATATTTTACCTTAACTTTGAAAAAAAATCATGGTTTATGTGTTGAAAACCCTTTTGCTTTCAGTGTTTTTATGAGAGACCTTATAATGCCTAATTCTGTGCATTTATTCTGTGACAAAACCACTCTTACATTTGTTTATTTCAATTAAACTTTTTTATTGCACAAATTAACAATAAACTTCAAACAAATCCACAGAACAGAATCAAAACCAGAACCAAACTCCAGCAAACAGCATTAGTCCTCAGGGCAGGTTGGCATTCAGGAAGATCAGATGCCTCAGCTTGGATGGGCTGATAGGCCTGATACGATTTCGCCTCTCCGTGAGTATCTGCCCTGTTTTGGAGAAGATTCTCTCAGAAGGAACTGATGTGGCAACAATACATAGTCTCCCCTCCATCACCTTCACCAGGAGTGGAAAGACTGAGGCCTTGGCCTGCCACCAGCTCAGTGGGTCTTCTGCTCTCTGGATGAGGGGCTCCTCAAGGTAGCTCCTCACCTCCATTATAGCATCAGCTGTCGGATTTCTCCTTGAAGCATCTCCTGTAGCTCTGTCATCAAAAAGCCTCCAAACAGCAGAGGTTTGCTGCTCCTCCTCCACTTGGCCCTGTAATGGTGGAGCTGGCTGGCTGCTGGGGGTGCATTTTGCTGCTGCTGCTGCACTAATCCTCTGAAGAGCTTCATCAACAGCTCTACGATCACTGAAGGCAAGTTTTTTAAACCTTGGATCCAATAAGGTAGTTTCTGAAAGGACAGTGTTGTACTCCATCCGCAGAAATTTGCGGTCCATGGCTGAACAAAGAGCTGCAACTAATTCCTTCACTTTCTGCACAGTTACTGTCCATTGGTTCTCGGCTGTCACCAGCTGCAGACCTTTGCAAAGCAGGAGCATTTTCGAGGCTGTGACATAGCTGAAGGAGAGAAAACAGCAACTTTTAGAATTTAGTTTTTTAAAAGTATGTGGCATATTATACGTGATGCATTATACTGTATGTGTTGTGTTTGCAATGTATAATAGTGACTGAATAGTAGTAGAGAAAACAATGCTTCAATGGTTCTAGGTACCTGTCTGCACTTATCTCCACAGTCACCTCCTGGAATGGTTGCAGGACGGCGCAGACCTCTTTCACCAGCTCCCATTCCTCTTGGCTTAATGGCTCAATAGATGCGTTGATGAGGGCCAGGGTGGAGATGATGGCATCTTTTATTTCAAGCATTCGTTTCAACATATCAAATGTTGAGTTCCACCTGGTGGCACACTCTTGTTTGGGCCTCAGTTCAGGAATCCCCATTTGGCGCTGTGTGGACTTTAGCTTCTGTGCTGCTACTGTGCTTTTGTGGAAAAACTCCACAACAGCCTTCACCTTATCCACGGTTGTTTTGATCACCTTCAGAGCATCTCTAACCACCAGGTTTAGTGTATGCGCCAGACATGGGTGATGGGTCCACTTCAAAACTTTTATGGCTTTGGTGATGTTTGCAGCATTATCACTCACACAGCACACCACTTTGTCCTCTACTTGCCACTCTTTTGCCACTCTTAGTAGCTCCACTGCCAAGTTTTCTGCAGTGTGTCTGTCGGTGAACTCGAAGCAGTCCAGAAGGCAAGATGTCATCTTGTAATCTTCAATAAAGTGGCAAGTGACAGACATGAAAGAGCAGGTTGTTCTGGAGGTCCAGCAGTCAGTTGTCAGGCAAACTGATGGAGCTTTTGTCACCCTTTCTTGCCATAATGCACGTTCTGTGTCATATAGTTTTGGGATCATTGTTTGGGAAAGTGTTTTTCTACTGGGTAGAGTGTATGTGGGATTTAGGGCTTTGACAAAGTTTTTCATTCCTTTGTCCTCCACAATGGAAAAGGGTTGAAAATCAGAAGCTACCATTTTAGCCAACTCATCATCAATACTGTGCTGTTTGGCTGGGGTCATCAGTTTAGGTAAAAACTGACTTATTTTGCTTTGAGTTGCAGTAGGAGAGGTTATACTTGCACGCATGGGGATGGCAGTAGACGTTACAGCAGCTGTTGTTCTGGTATGAGACACACCAGGATCAGTAGATGGTGAGCTGGCTTGCCCTCTCTCCTCTAACTGCACTGTAGGATGGACAGTTCTTGTATGTCTATGCAGGTTTGTGGTGGAACCTGCTCTTATAGTGACCTTCGTTTTGCAGTGAAGGCACTCTGCTTTCTTGTTCCCAATATCTTTAAACTGCAGCCAGATGCTGCTTCGCTTTCTAGTGTCACTCATAGTTAAACGACACGACAATGCAAGACGCACACACGCTCCTCAGTCCGCTCTGTCTCTCTCTTCACTTGCAGTGGAGTCAAGTGGTGTGTCTGCCCCGCCCCCTCTCTGTTTACACATCCTTAATTCTCACGTGAATGCCGCATGCTGGTCGCCATGCTGGCCAATCATAACAGACCTCTGTGAAAGTGAAACCTAAGCAGCGAATGGGCAAAAAACTGGGAGCCGGCTCTCACTCGATGCGAGCCGGCTCTTCTGATTCACTACAAAGAGCCGGCTCTCAGAGCCGATGCTTGTGCGCATGACCCATCACTAGTCCGCACTACATATTCGTCGCCAAACCCACTGGCTCCAGGCCATCTATAAATCACTGCTAGGCAAATCCCGCCTTATCTTAGCTCATTGGTCACCATTGCAACACCCACCAGTAGTATGCGCTCCAGGTATTTCTCACTGGTCATCCCCAAAGCCAACACCTCCTTTGGCCGCCATTCCTTCCAGTTCTCTGCTGCCAATGACTGGAACGAATTGTAAAAATCTCTGAAGCTGGAGACTCTTATCTCCCTCACTAACTTTAAGCATCAGTTGTCAGAGCAGCTTACCGATCACTGCACCTGTACACAGCCCATCTGAAATTAGCCCACCCAACTACCTCATCCCCATATTGTTATTTATTTTGCTCATTTGCACCCCAGTATCTCTATTTGCACATAATCTCTTGCACATTTATCATTCCAGTGTTAATACTAATTGTAATTATTTTGCACTATGGCCTATTCATTGCCTTACCTCCATAACTTGCTACATTTGAACACACTGTATACATATTTTCTGTTGTATTTTTGACTTATGTTTTGTTTTACCCCATATGTAACTCTGTGTTGTTTTTTATCGCACTGCTTTGCTTTATCTTGGCCAGGTCGCAGTTGTAAATGAGAACTTGTTCTCAACTGGCTTACCTGGTTAAATAAAGGTTAAATAAATAAATAAATAAATAAATAAATAAAGCAGCAGCGTAAAAAGAGGGGGTGGGGTGGACAATGCTAATAGTCTGGGTAGCCATGATTAGCTGTTCAGCAGTCTTATGGCTTGGGGGTAGAAGCTGTTAAGAAGCCTTTTGGACCTAGACTTGGCGCTCCGGTACTGCTTGCCGTGCGATAGCAGAGAGAACAGTCTATGACTAGGGTGGCTGGAGTATTTGACAATTTTCAGGGCCTTCCTTTGACACCGCCTGGTATAGAGGTCCTGGATGGCAGGAAGGTTGGCCCCAGTGATGTACTGGGCCGTACGCACTACCCTCTGTAGTGCCTTGCGGTCGGAGGCCGAGCAGTTGCCATACCAGGCGGTGATGCAACCAGTCAGGATGCTCTCAATGGTGCAGCTGTAGAACTTTGAGGATCTGAGGACCCATGCCAAATCTTTTCAGTCTCCTGAGGGGGAATAGGCTGTGTCGTGCCCTCTTCACGACCGTCTTGGTGTGTTTGGACCATGATAGTTTGTTGGTGATGTGGACACCAAGGAACTTGAAGCTCTCAACCTGTTCCACTACAGCCCCGTCGATGAGAATGGGGGCGTGCTCAGTCCTCTTTTCCCCCCCTGTAGTCCACAATCATCTCCTTTCTCTTCATCACGTTGAGGGAAAGGTTGTTATCCTGGCACCACACGACCAGGTCTCTGACCTCCTCCCGTTGTCGGTGATCAGGCCTACCACTGTTGTGTCGTGGGAAAACTTAATGATGGTGTTGGAGTCGTGCCTTGCCATGAAGTCATGGGTGAACAGGGAGTACAGGAGGGGACTGAGCACACACCCCTGAGGGGCCCCCGTGTTGAGGATCAGCGTGGCAGATGTGTTACCTACCCTTACCACCTGGGGGCGGCCCGTCAGGAAGTCCAGGATCCAGTTGCAGAGGGAGGTGTTTAGTCCCAGGGTCCTTAGCTTAGTGATGAGCTTTGAGGTAACTATGGTGTTGAACGCTGAGCTGTAGTCAATCTCACGTACGTGTTCCTCTTGTCCAGGTGGGAAAAGGCAGTGTGGAGTGCAACAGAGATTGCAACATCTGTGGATCTGTTGGGGCAGTATGCAAATTCGAGTGGGTCTAGGGTTTCTGGGATAATGGTGTTGATGTGAGCCATGACCAGCCTTTCAATGCACTTCATGGCTATAGACGTGAGTCCTACGGGTCGGTAGTCATTTAGGCAGGTTATCCTAGTGTTCTTGGGCACAGGGACTATGGTGGTCTGCTTGAAACATGTTGGTATTACAGACTCAGTCAGGGACATGTTGAAAATGTCAGTGAAGACACTTGCCAGTTGGTGAGCGCATGCTCGGAGTACGCGTCCTGGTAATCCGTCTGGCCCTGCGGCCTTGTGAATGTTGACCTGCTTAAAAGTCTTACTCACATCGGCTACGGAGAGCGTGATCACATAGTCATCCGGAACAGCTGATGCTCTCATGCATGCTTCAGTGTTGCTTGCCTCGAAGCGAGCATAGAAGTGATTTAGCTCGTCTGGTAGGCTCGTGTCACTGGGCAGCTTGCAGCTGTGCTTCCCTTTGTAGTCTGTAGTAGTTTGCAAGCCCTGCTCAAACAATATTGCTCAAAAAATATGGCCACTATGAGCCAATGAGCTTGCATTAAATGTTTTTTCCCATCCAACAGTGCCACAATGTGGCCAAACTCAACCATACTTAAAAAAAAGTTAGATAGTCTCATATCCTTCAGAAAGTATTCGGACCCGTTGACTTTTTCCACATTTTGTTACGTTACAGCCTTATTCTAAAATGGATTAAATTGTTTTATTTTCCCCTCTTCAATCTACACACAATACACCATAATGAAATATCACATTTACATTAGTATTCAGACCCTTTACTCAGTACATTGTTGAAGCACCTTTGGCAGCAATTACAGCCTCGAGTCTTCTTGGGTATGATTTGGGGAGTTTCTCTCATTCTTCTCTTAAGATCCTCTCAAGCTCTGTCACTTTGGATGGGGAGTGTCGCTGCACAGCTATTTTCAGGTCTCTCCAGAGATGTTCGATCAGGTTCGAGTTAGGGCTCTGGCTGGGCCACTCAAGGACATTCAGAGACGTGTCCCGAAGCCACTCCTGCATCGTCTTGGCTGTGCTTAGGGTTGTTGTCCTGTTGGAAGGTGAACCTTCGCCCCAGTCTGAGGTTCTGAGCACTCTGGATCAGGTTTTCATCAAGGATCTCTCTGTACTTTGCTCTGTTCATCTTTCCCTCGATCCTGAAGTCTCCCAGTCCCTGTCGCTGAAAAACATCCCCCACAGCATGACGCTTCCGCCACCACCATGCTTCATCGTAGGGCTGGTGCCAGGTTTCCTCCAGACATGACACTTGGCATTCAGGCCAAAGAGTTCAATCTTGGTTTCATCAGACCAGAGAATCTTGCCTTAAGGTAAACTCCAAACGGGCTGTCTTGCGCCTTTTACTGAGGAGTGGCTTCCATCTGGCCACTCTACCATAAAGGCCTAATTGGTGGAGTGCTGCAGAGATGGTTGTCCTTCTGGAAGATTCTCCCATCTTCACAGAGAAACTCTGAAGCCATGTCAGAGTGACCATCGGGTTCTAGGTCACCTCTCTGACCAAGGCCCTTCTCCCCCGATTGCTCAGTTTGGCCGGGAGGCCAGTTCTAGGAAGAGTCTTGGTGGTTCCAAACTTCTTCCATTTAAGAATGATGGAAGCCACTGTGTTCTTCGGGACCTTTAATGCTGCAGAAATGTTTTGGTTCCCTTGCCCAGATCTGTGCCTCGACACAATCCTGTCGTGGAAAAAGTCAAGGGGTCTGAATACTTTCCGAACGCAGAGAAATAGGGTTTCACCCAGCTTTGCTGCTTGAACCCGTAATAATAATAAGTATAGCTGCAAATAGCAATGCCGGGGTTCAGGTTGTACTGTGCTGTCCACTGTGCCCCTTGAATGAGCTACCTCTGTACTAATTACCAGGCTTGCCCAATATCAGAACTCAATTTTGCACAGATGTGCTTTTGATGTATTTTGGACAATTTTGAATGATGTTGACTACTTTAAACGTCTACTTCTCCAGAACCGCTAGGTACCAAATTTGGTCTATGTACCCATGTCTTCATCCGCTATATTTTTTAGGACTACAGCTCAAACAATATGGCCACTATGAGCCAATGGACTTCGCTGATATTTGAGGAAAACATTAATTGCTGCTGACCGTTCTGTTCCAAAATGCTTACTGGGAGAAAGGACTGGCGCCACGGGTACTGGCACTATGCCGAAGGTCAGCGTGGATGGCCTCTGAAGACGCGTCTCATCCTTGTCTTTATCCTTTTCTGGCTTCTTTTTTATGCTGAAGAAAGAGGAGATCTGGCTCTTCAAATTCTTTTTCTTTGCCTTTTTCTGATGTTTCGTCTCATTTCCTTCTTCATCTGACGTGGAGGGGCACCCAACGTCTTCCTGAGGTAATAGTAACAATGATGGATAATGTTAGCAATATTTATATATACACATATCATATACACTACCGTTCAAAAGTTTGGGGTCACTTAGAAATGTCATTGTTTTCAAAAGAAAAGCAATTTTTTTGTCCATTAAAATAACATCAAATTGATCAGAAACAGTGTAGACATTGTTAATGTTGTAAATGGCTATTGTAGCTGGAAGCGGCTGATTTTTTATGGAATATCTACATTAGGCGTATAGAGGCCCATTATCAGCAACCATCAGTCCTGTGTTCCAATGGCACGTTGTGTTTGCTAATCCAAGTTTATCATTTTAAAAGGCTAATTGATCATTAGAAAACCCTTTTGCAATTATGTTAGCACAGCTGAAAACTGTTGTGCTGATTAAAGAAGCAATAAAACTGGCCTTCTTGAGACTCAGCAATTGTGGGTTCGATTACAGGCTCAAAATGGCCAGAAACAAATAACTTTCTTCTGAAACTCGTCAGTCTATTCTTGTTCTGAGAAATGAAGGCTATTCCATGCGAGAAATTGCCAAGAAACCGAAGATCTCGTACAACGTTGTGTACTACTCCCTTCACAGAACAGCGCAAACTGTCTCTAACCAGAATAGAAAGAGGAGTGGGAGGCCCCGGTGCACAACTGAGCAAGAGGACAAATACATTAGAGTGTCTAGTTTGAGAAACAGACGCCTCACTGGTCCGCAACTGGCAGCTTCATTAAATAGTACCCGCAAAACACCAGTCTCAACGTCAACAGTGAAGAGGCGACTCCAGGATGCTGACCTTCTAGGCAGAGTTGCAAAGAAAAAGCCATATCTCAGACTGGCCAATAAAAATAAAAGATTAAGATGGGCAAAAGAACACAGACACTGGACAGAGGAAGATTAGAAAAAGGTGTTATGGACAGACAAATCAAAGTTTGAGGTGTTTGTGAGACGCAGACCAAATGAAAAGATGCTGGAGGAGTGCTTGATGCCATCTGTCAAGCATGGTGGAGGCAATGTGATGGTCTGGGGGTGCTTTGGTGGTGGTAAAGTGGGAGATTTGTACAGGGTAAAAGGGATCTTGAAGAAGGAAGGCTATCACTCCATTTTGCAACGCCATGCCATTCCCTGTGGACGGCGCTTGATTGGAGCATATTTCCTCCTACAACAGGACAATGACCCAAAGCACAGCTCCAAACTATGCAAGAACTATTTAGGGAAGAAGCAGTCATCTGGTATTCTGCCTATAATGGAGTGGCCAGCAGTCACCGGATCTCAACCCTTTGAGCTGTTGTGGGAGCAGCTTGACCATATGGTACGTAAGAAGTGCCCATCAAGCCAATCCAACTTGTGGGAGGTGCTTCAGGAAGCATGGGGTGAAATCTCTTCAGATTACCTCAACAAATTGACAACTAGAATGCCAAAGGTCTGCAAGGCTGTAATTACTGCAAATGGAGGATTCTTTGACGAAAGCAAAGTTTGAAGGACACAATTATTATTTCAATTAAAAATCATTATTTCTAACCTTGTCACAATAACTACATTTCCTATGCATTTTTCTATATTTCCTATTCAAACTCATTTCATGTATGTTTTCATGGAAAACAAGGATATTTCTAAGTGACCCCAAAATTTTGAACGGTAGTGTACATATCATATACTGTATAACAACAGATAATCACAACTTTTTCCATATCACAACCACATTCCACAACTTATTACAATCCATAGATTTTTGCTAGAATTCATAGGAGCAGTTGTGCTCTAGGACCGATGTGGTCTTGTCTGGAATTTAAAACAGTAGCTAAATCGGTCACAGGTCTTACGTCTGACCTAAAACCCCACCAAACTCTTAAAATGGGCCTAAGGGCTTGGTGTGGGATTGGGACACCAACCAATTATGTGTCATGTAATTTTTTTGTACATATTTAATAATGTGTTGTGAATAACAACGTGAATCCATCTCACCTCAAGTTTGTCTCTGAAGAAGCCTGGCAGGCCTGGGTTGGTTCTGTTTGGTCTGCCATCCTTCTCCAAGGAGCCACCATTTTGTGTCTTGTCTGCATCGCTGCCTTTAGCTGAGCGACGGCGGGACAAGGTGGAGGGCCGCGGCTGCAGTCGTCTCTTTATGAGGTCCTTCAAGCCGTGTTTCTTCTCCTCCACTGAGCTGATCGCTTCATCCAGAGAGTCCCAGCCATTGTCCGGCCGCTTCCTCGACTCCTTTGCACTAGAAGGAAGAGACCGGGGAGAAGGATAAAAGAGGTAGGAGGGTTGGATTGATTGCAAAAAAAAGATTACCTTAAAAATAAAAGGTTAAAGAATATTGAGTGGTATAATTAAAACATACAACTGGGATGAGGTGGTGGCAGGGATGTGAGGTGATTGGGGTGACATAACAACCTGGATGAGAGGGGGTAGGCCTATGTGAGAGTTGTTACCTGTACTTGTTGTGGTCTTTGTAGCTTCCCCCCACCGTCCCAGGCCGCTCGGCCGAAGGATTGGAGAGAGCGCTACGGAGGAAAGCTTTCAGCACCAGACGAGTGTCTTCCTTGATCTCAACCAGAGAGATGGACGAGACAGAGGGGTTGGGAGACGTAGGGTTGAGCACATCACCTGACATCACTGAGAGAGAGATTTATTATTGGCATATACCTGAAATATTTTGTGTCTTAGTATGCAGTCTAGTAACTCCTACATGTGCTCAATAAACATTGGAGAATAAATAGTTTACATGTTGTCAACAATCTGTGCGAGCGTCGATTGTGTTGCTAATGGAACAGTCTTTTTTATTTATTTTATTTTGAATATGACAGTGACAAACACCATGGAACTAGGCTAATGCCATCGCACTCATAGGGAAGTGAAAGCTATGCCGCACACAAACACACGGCTGGAGAATCCAGTCTATCCACATTTCAATCATTCTAAACTCATTCTAAAGAGTTTGAACTTCCCCCTCACATCTCTGTCATTCATGCATGTAGTGCACACCACTGTCAAAACCACTGTCAACTTATCTCCTTCGGAGTGATGAAAAAGGATAAGAACCCATAGACTCACTCTCTGTTCTCTGCCAGCTACTGTAAAACATACTGCATTTAAGATGATTGGCCACTCTTTAAGGGCCGCAGAGTGAGCAGCGATGCTCCTCTGGGTGTAAACTCTGAATTTGGAAACTAGTATGCTCCCGACTAAAATGGACCCCACTTTTACTGCGACACAACATACAGGAAATTGTGTACTGTGCAATATGTATGTCCAATATGAAAAACAGATTGGATTTAAGCTGATAGGCTACTCTTTAAGGCCAGGCACCACACCCTAGTTGGATATTTTTTCCCCTTCATCATATCACAAATCAACTTTAACCAGTTGAATGTGGACACAAATAGAACACTAAACAAAAGGTTCTGTAGAGCACATTCACGGCAGACGACAAAGGGAATACACACACCAAACCCCCGGCCAGAGAGCACAGCGGGAGGGCCAGAAGCGTCCAAGCAGGAACCCTTCTCCCTTTGCTTTCATTCACACCTCCCATCTACTTCAAAGCTTCTCCTATCAACACCTTCTTCCCTGGGGGCTTCCGATTTGAGATCGGATACCTGCACCGTCGTCCTCTGTTCTGTCTCCCTCTCTGATGGCTTCTATCTCGGGTTCAGATCCTCAGAGCTCCCACCCTTATCAGACCGTGAGGCTGTCTGAGACTCCGGCCCATTCAGCATCCACAATGGATACTACACAGCTGGCTCGGGTCCATCGGGCCCCACCGCCCTTCGGTCCTCAAGGGGTGTGCAAAACCTCTCGAGGCGAAAGAACGGCCGGACCTCCTCAGCCATTGCACCAGCTGTCGTCATTGGCAGTTCTATGGAAAGAAACATCATGATTCCTGGGGCAAAAACCCTGTGCTATCCAGGAGCATGAGTACAGGAAATTACAAGGCTGCTTCTGACCGTTCTACGACAGATGCCGGGAGCTGACGATGTCGTAGTCCATGTGGGGTCAAACGATATTAGGAGGGTTAGCTCGGAACTTCTGAAAATTGATTTTAAAATAACTGATTCTAGCAATGAAAGATTCCAAAAAGCGGCCAATTATTTCAGGTCCGGTACCATCATTGGGCCGTGGGTGTGAAAGATTCAGCAGGCTATTGGCACACACATCTGTACCATGTATTGTGACATGGTACAGATCAAGAAATGCGAGGGAGAAGATCCATAATGGTACTACTTAGTGAATCCTCCACGCTTGCCAGAAAAACAATTTAAGAAATTAAGGTTTGTGCCTGATCCAACATTGACAGCAGACAGACGTGAGTACCAGAAATGTGATGATCTGTACAGCTTGGACACCACTGACAAGGATAGGCCTTCTCTTACAACAAATATAGAAAATGTAAAGAGGAGTGCTGCCATGGTCAGTGCAAAGGTGAGAGCGACCATCAACTGTGTTGAATGTGAGAAACCAAGGTGCTTGTATGCCAAAAGCAAGCTGTCTAAAGAACAGAAAGCAGTGCAACACATTCGGGATGAGAACACTTTTACATGTGGTTCAGAGCTTTTCCAAGAAGACAATCCATATCACGAGCAGATAGTTGCTTTCAAGGGGCTAACCTGTGGAATGCAAGTGGAAACGCAGTATTACTCAGCAATCACAGTGTCATTCCCAGATGTGTGTGTGTCCATTGTGGATGTCCAGATATTCTTGAGGGGGAAGAGGTGGTGAGGCTCAAACAACAATTCCAACATCTCAGGTCAATGTGCCCAGTGTGTATGCAAGAAGGAAAGCGGTTCATTACGAGAGCTCCAATAAATCTTTAAAAGAAATGAACACCCTAGAGACCAGAATAAAGCAGACAAAACAGACCGTGCTGTTGAACAGTAAAAAGCAGCAGGTGATTGTGCCATTGCCTCTGACCACAGAACATTGTCCCTCATTTTCATTTCCAGATGATTCTACATGTTGAATCGCCATTGTTTGTTGCCACCCAGTAGGTGATCTACTGCACACAGCCAACTTTAGTTATGGTGTCTTGTGAAGCTGAGATTTCTTAGAGATTTTTAAAAATCAGGAATAAAGTAACTGTCACAAGTTCTACTTCGCATTGTGTTTCATTTCTCATGGTTATAACAACATTGTAACATCTGCATTCTTTTTAAGAAAAATTGTGTAGGTTTTCGCATGGAATAATATAACTCTTGAAGCTCAAATTAGGCCTAGAGCCTACACAAGTGCCTAGGACAATGTGGTAAAGTACTGTTATTCCTTATCCACATAATATCTTTTATTTTATTTCTCGCTCGCTCATCTCACTTTTCAGGGGGGAAAATCCATTAAACAGTGAATAGATTTTGTCTGGCCTAAGTATGAAATGCTTGATAATGTATGTGATATCAACAGAGTGCATTCGGAAAGTATTCAGACCCCTTGACTTTTTCCACATTTTGTTACGCTACAGCCTTATTCTAAAATTGATTAAATTGTTTTTTCCCCCCCATCAATCTACACAAAATACCCCATAATGACAAAGCATAAACAGGTTGGTAGACATTTAATAAAAAAACTAAAGTAATCAGACCCTTTACCCAGTACATTGTTGAAGCACCTTTGGCAGAGATTACAGCTTCTAGTCTTCTTGGGTATGACGCTACAAGCTTGGCACACCTGTATTTGGGGAGTTTCTCCCATTCTTCTCTGCAGATCCTCTCAAGCTCTGTCAGGTTGGATGGGGAGGATTGCTGCACAGCTATTTTCAGCTCTCTCCAGAGACGTTCGATCGGGTTCAAGTCTGGGCTCTGGCTGGGCCACTCAAGGACATTGAGAAACTTGTCCCAAAGCCACTCCTGCGTTGTCTTGGCTGTGTGCTTAGGGTCGTTATCGTGTTGAAAGGGTAACCGTCGCCCCCAGTCTGAGGTCCTAAGCACTCTGTGGAGTAGGTTTTAATCAAGGATCTCTCTGTACTTTGCTCCGTTCAGCTTTCCCTCGATCCTGATTCGTCTCCCTGCCGCTGAAAAACATCCCCACAGCATGATGCTGCCAGGTTTCCTCCAGACGGGACGCTTGGCATTCAGGCAAAATAGTTCAATCTTGGTTTCATCAGACCAGAGAATCTTTTTTCTCATGGTCTGGGAGTCCTTTAGGTGCCTTTTGGCAAACTCCAAGCGGGCTGTCATGTGCCTTTTACTGAGGAGTGGCTTCCGTCTGGCCACTCTACCATAAAGGCCAGATTGGTGGAGTGCTGCAGAGATGGTTGTCCTTCTGGAAGGTTATCCGATCTCCACAGAGGAACTCTGGAGCTCTGTCAGAGTTCTTGGTCACCTCCCTGACCAAGGCCCTTCTCCCCCTATTGCTCAGTTTGGCCAGGCGGCCAGCTCTAGGAAGAGTCTTGGTGGTTCCAAACTTCTTCCATTTAAGAATGATGGAGGCCATTCTTAATGTTCTTGGGGACCTTCAATGCTGCAGACATTTTTTGGTATCCTTCCCCAGATCTGTGCCTTAACACAATTCCTTCGACCTCATGGCTAGGTTTTTGCTCTGACATGCACTATCAACTGTGGGACCTTATATAGACAGGTGTGCCCCTTTCCAAATAATGTCCAATCAATTGAATTTACCACAGGTGGACTCCAATCAAGTTGTAGAAACATCTCAAGGATGATCAATGAAAACAGGACGAACCTGAGTTCAATTTTGAGTCTCATAGCAAAGGGTCTGAATACTTACTGTATGTAAATAAGGTATCTGTTTTTTTATTTTGAATAAATTTGCAAACATTTTATTGGAAGGTCGGTTATCCTCCCACAATGTCACAATGGATGGCAGAAATGCCAAGTTATGTATCACTAGATTTGATTTATTTTCATAAGGTCTGGGTGCCTTATATGGAATAGCCTACTGTATGACAAAAGGGGTCTGTATTGAAAACATTAGATTTTTTTTAGTTGAGCACACACTAAACACCTGTTTGATTTGCACCTGTCTCAGTGGACTAATCCATTGAGGAGGCTGCGGGGATGCCACGGTCCAAGAATATGGGGATTGTTGCTCAGAGGCACGCCATTTTGTGGGTATTCGATGTTTCATAACTTCATTTTTTGCTATGTCTATCAATTACATACTGTACATCACCAGTAGTAGCCTACTGTTAATTCCCATAATTTATAATCTGCAATGTTTGTTCGTTATGGTTATTTCTGTTAATGCATTCAATATATTATTATTACAGTCATTTACCATTCATTCATTCTCATTGTCGGAGTGGACAAGTTTCTGTTTATTTCATTACATTTACGAGTTGTCAATTTATTCATCGTCTTTTGTTTGAAACGCTCCTGTCAATGTTGAGTAAGGACGCACACCTGATTACGCATATAGAAGTAGGACTAGTCTACCTGGCCTGCGCGCAAATGTAGGCCTATAAAATCTGCCCATTTGGGGATGTCTGATAGTATTTCTGATTGTCTTAACTCACCACCACTAATGAGCTGTGGAGCTTCTCAAAGTAATTTATCTTCACCTCAAACAGCAAGTAAATGAAGTCTGTTTTTAGAATCAATTTAGAATGACAATAGTTCCTCAAAGTATTTGAACAATATTTCTAGCGCTTTCCCTTTCGATAACCACTCGGCATGAAGGGGGAAAATGTAATGCTCTGATCCAGTGGAAACGTCATAAAAATACATGATTACTTCTTATCCTTTGCACAAATAGCCTACAGCGGTGTCACTGGCATGGGAAACTGAGGGCCCAGAATATTTTATACAATATTTCAAGTTTTTGGGGTGACCCAGTTGATAGTTGATACAATGTTTCAAGATCGTTGCAGACAGCCCATGCATAGCCAATGTGATTTATAGGATATTTATTTTTATCAAGATATTTTCTACCTGCAGGCTGCAATGTTTTTATGTAGGTTATTATTACATAGTTGGCAATGGCAATAAAAGTTACTTTTAGATTTGTATCATTTTCCTTTAGATTTAGACAGTGTATAATGTAGATTAACCACAGACAATGATTTTAAGATACAAAGACTATTATAAATTAAATGAAACTGTTCCACGAAAATGTGCATATGAAAATCATAACTGGCACGCAGATTGGTATAAATGGTAAGTTAAATTGGCACTCCAAATGGAAAAGGTTGCCAACCGCTGGTGTAGTCTATTATCGGCAACCAGTGGCGGCTCCTGAAAAAATTCTCAGGAGGGGCAATTTTTCTGATGATTTAGGTGACCTACACACATTTTAAAAAAGATATGTCCAGCAACAACATGAAGACAGGGGCAGCATATAAGTCAATACCAGAAGCATTTATTGACTGATCTGGGGAGATGGATTCCAGTTTCTGTGACAGATTATAAATAATCTCTGATGCCTTTGTTATATTAGCTTTTGGTTGAATGTACTGTCGTAGTAAATATATAATGTTATAGCTTGGTCTGACTAAAATCTTGTGCATATCCACCCTGTCCAAAGTCTCTACTTGGTCTCAGTTCTCCAGTAAACTTGTGATTATCAACAGTACACAACGGTAACAAACAATTGGGGGAACTCACGGGGCAGATAGTAAGGTCACAGTGACACAGAAAGCAGTTCAATGTCGGGGCTCGGGGGTACAGAGTCGCTCTCTTACCAGGATCGATTTTCCCTGTGACTGTCAGATCGAGGTCCGCTCCGACCAGGGTGAAGCCGGCCGGCTCCACTTCTCTGTCCGGGACTCTGTCATCCAGCCAAGTCTCCCAGCTGTATTGGATTCCGCTGCCAGCAACGTTTTCATTATTTAGTCCGTTCGTAGCGGGTATGTACACGATCAACAAGATCAGTCCAAAACCCACCACTCGAAATCCATGGTTGGCAGAATGTTTGTAAACTAAGTGTACAAATTAAAAACATAAAATAACGCCACTAAGTGTACAAATTAAAAACATAAAATAACGCCACACTGCAGGTCGCAAAGAGACGCTGCTAGCCGCTATTTGCTTAGTTACGTTCATGGTTACGTCACGTATGACGAAAGCGCGTAAGTGCAAGCCCACAGACACCCATAGAGAATGTATTGAAAGCTTTGAAATTTGAAAAAAATAGATTTTACATGACAGGCTATGAGAGACTTCTGGGCGATTTTCAACCTGACTGAAATCGGCCAAAAACGGGCGGGGCCATTTGAAGCACGACTTTAGCCTGATTTGACATTTAGTGGCAGTCAGATCAGATTACAACACTGATAACTACTGTTGCCGTGATATAATTGATTAGAAAAAAAATCCCTTCCTTTTCCCGTTTGGCAGTGCGTCGCCCATATCGCCCTATTGAACAGGCCGTCCCTGTCGGCAACTACAGGAGCAAAGGCCAGCAGCCGCTGGAGAAGGAGGGTCGGGAATAGTTTTTTTTCTTCTGGTTAGGCTATCTTGATCTCTGGCTCCCTCGAGTCATTTGTGTCTTCATTATTTAATCAAACAGCCTGCTTAAAGCATCAGACAAGTTCAGTACATACAGTTGATTTTATTAAAACATGGTGTGTCTATATACAGTGGGGGAAAAAAGTATTTAGTCAGCCACCAATTGTGCAAGTTCTGCCACTTAAAAAGATGAGAGAGGCCTGTAATTTTCATCATAGGTTCACGTCAACTATGACAGATAAAATGAGGAAAAAAAATCCAGAAAATCACATTGTAGGATTGTTAATGAATTTATTTGCAAATTATGGTGGAAAATAAGTATTTGGTCAATAACAAAAGTTTCTCAATACTTTGTTATATACCCTTTGTTGGCAATGACACAGGTCAAACGTTTTCTGTAAGTCTTCACAAGGTTTTCACACACTGTTGCTGGTATTTTGGCCATTCCTCCATGCAGATCTCCTCTAGAGCAATGATGTTTTGGGGCTGTCACTGGGCAACACGGACTTTCAACTCCCTCCAAAGATTTTCTATGGGGTTGAGATCTGGAGACCGGCTAGGCCACTCCAGGACCTTGAAATGCTTCTTACGAAGCCACTCCTTCGTTGCCCGGGCGGTGTGTTTGGGATCATTGTCATGCTGAAAGACCCAGCCACGTTTCATCTTCAATGCCCTTGCTGATGGAAGGAGGTTTTCACTCAAAATCTCACGATACATGGCCCCATTCATTCCTTCCTTTACACGGATCAGTCGTCCTGGTCCCTTTGCAGAAAAACAGCCCCAAAGCATGATGTTTCCACCCCCATGCTTCACAGTAGGTATGGTGTTCTTTGGATGCAACTGAGCATTCTTTGTCCTCCAAACACGACGAGTTGAGTTTTTACCAAAAAGTTCTATTTTGGTTTCATCTGACCATATGACATTCTCCCAATCCTCTTCTGGATCATTCAAATGCACTCTAGCAAACTTCAGACGGGCCTGGACATGTACTGGCTTAAGCAGGGGGACACGTCTTGCACTGCAGGATTTGAGTCCCTGGCGGCGTAGTGTGTTACTGATGGTAGTCTTTGTTACTTTGGTCCCAGCTCTCTGCAGGTCATTCACTAGGTCCCCCCGTGTGGTTCTGGGATTTTTGCCCACCGTTCTAGTGATCATTTTGACCCCACGGGGTGAGATCTTGCGTGGAGCCCCAGATCGAGGGAGATTATCAGTGGTCTTGTATGTCTTCCATTTCCTAATAATTGCTCCCACAGTTGATTTCTTCAAACCAAGCTGCTTACCTATTGCAGATTCCGTCTTCCCAGTCTGGTGCAGGTCTACAATTTTGTTTCTGGTGTCCTTTGACAGCTCTTTGGTCTTGGCCATAGTGGAGTTTGGAGTGTGACTGTTTGAGGTTGTGGACAGGTGTCTTTTATACTGATAACAAGTTCAAACAGGTGCCATTAATACAGGTAACGAGTGGAGGACAGAGGAGCCTCTTAAAGAAGAAGTTACAGGTCTGTGAGAGCCAGAAATCTTGCTTGTTTGTAGGTGACCAAATACTTATTTTCCACCATAATTTGCAAATAAATTCATTAAAAATCCTACAATGTGATTTTCTGGATTTTTTTTCTCTCAATTTGTCTGTCATAGTTGACGTGTACATATGATGAAAATTACAGGCCTCTCTCATATTTTTAAGTGGGAGAACTTGCACAATTGGTGGCTGACTAAATACTTTTTTCCCCCACTGTATGGAAAAATACACATTTAAAAAGAACTCGCTGTTGGCTGGGCACCCTGCCTGTGCCATTAAACCCCTACAACTCATCCAGAATGCCGCAGCCCGTCTGGTGTTCAACCTTCCCAAGTTCTCTCACGTCACCCCGCTCCTCTGCACACTCCACTGGCTTCCAGTTGAAGCTCGCATCTGCTACAAGACCATGGTGCTTGCCTACGGAGCTGTGAGGGAAACGGCACCTCCGTACCTTCAGGCTCTGATCAGTCCCTACACCCAAACGAGGGCATTGTGTTCATCCACCTCTGGCCTGCTGGCCCCCCTACCTCTGCGGAAGCACAGTTCCCACTCAGCCCAGTCAAAACTGTTCGCTGCTCTGGCACCCCAATGGTGGAACAAGCTCCCTCACGACGCCAGGACAGCGGAGACACTCACCACCTTCCGAGACACTTGAAACCCCACCTCTTTAAGGAATACCTGGGATAGGATAAAGTAATCCTTCTACCCCCCCTTACCCCACCCCCCCAAAAAAAACATATTGTAAAGTGGTTATCCCACTGGCTATAAGGTGAATGCACCAATTTGTAAGTCGCTCTGGATAAGAGCGTCTGCTAAATGACGTAAATGTAAACGTAAATGTAAAAAGAAGACACTACTCTTGGTGGACTAAGATTTGTTTTTGGTCGGGGACAGCCTTAGTAGAAATGCTGGAAATTAGCTTTAGATGCCCCAAAGAATTCTGAGGTAGGACCCCCTGCCAAGTTATGCCCCCCCCCCCCCCCCCCACACACACTTCTAAAACCAAAGTTGAGCCCCTGCTAATGGCTGTAGCAAATAATGCTTGTACTTAGTCCAACAACTTAATGCCAGCATCTTATCAGACAGATGTAATTAAAATCTGATCGAAACTGTCACCACGCCCTCTCCTTTCGTTGGTCGTGGCATTGCAAGAATCAGTTCAGGTAGTATATGTGGCATGAACGTTCACAAGGCTACACTTGACTTACTTTATCTTTTCAACAGGGATTTGAAAGAGGAAATCTGCACCTCTACATTGGTCATCGGCACAACACGAACACCCACTGATGTTTTAATGGCTGAACACCGGACCGAAACTCGATTTGCCCTGAAAATATGTCGTCACTTAATTCTTAATGTTACCTGTGGTGGTTCGGTCCTCACTGTTCCACGCCACGCCGAAGCGGAGTCCTCATAAACAAAGCAAAACTTCCCAGTAGAGTAATATTAACTTGTCTAAAATATACCTTTAAAAAAATTATAGCGCTAAGCATTCGTCTCCTCTCCACTCCCTCAACTTCAAGATAGCAACAGCAGGCTAACGTTAGCTAGCTAGCTATTGCTGTAAACTTGCGGTAAAGTTATATTAATTTGATACAAGACTTTAAGACATAGCTAGCTACGTGTTGTCATTTCGCAACCACGATTGTCAGTCCTTACTGACCGCTCTTCATATTCGTCTACTTCTTATCCAGTCTTGCTAGCTACTTTTGTAGGTCACGTTCAAGTCGACCGATCTTGACGGAATGAAACTCGAAGTTCCAGCTTTCCGCATATCCCAGCTGAGAAAAATTACGTCACAGTACAGTATAAAGAGATAGGCAGAAACTCCTTATCCAATAGAAATCCACGATCACACTTGAGCTGCGTTCAAATGCTAGTCCGAACTAGGAAAATCGGAAATGTCCAACATGCTAAAACCACAGATAGAACAATGAGACAGATATTTAACTGGACGTATAATTGTGAAGCATCCGCTTGGCGTTTCCACTCACTACCAAATATGGCAGTGAGAGGAAGCCCATTGGCCTGCAGTGTGAGAAAATGGAACGAGATGGCTTTTGGCCGACATTCTGCAAATGTTCTCATCAATGAAACATTTGATCTCAATTCAGTTTTCTGTTCCCAAAACTAGACTATGTGCCGAACAGAGTGGACAGCGTTTTGTAGACTTTACCCTTCGCCAAAGTTGTAAAAAATTGCAGTTGTTTAGAAGGAGAATGGAGTTATTGCACACATGCACTCCTTTGATATAAAGTTGTTTTTGACAAAAAGGAAAACGTGTCAGTTTGTCACTTTCACCAAGTTGCAGTAATAACATGTTCAACTACTTATGACATTGGCTCGAATCTAGGTTGTGCCTTTAGATTTCGAGAAAATGAACAACTAAGAAATAATATTTCACTTCTCTTATTGACTTCAGAAACCCTAAACCCCGGCCTGGCCTGTTTGGTCTGTGTCACAAGCGTTCTCGGAAGTCTTGCGATGTTGCGCCTCTGGGTTTAGAAACTCTATAGTACAGAGGTATCAAAGACAGTACTCTGTGACATTACCAAATACTTTTTTATACAATGGGTGGGTCTAATCCTGAATGCTGATTGGTTAAAACCGCATTCCAGCCGGTGTCTATTCCACAAATTGCCACTGGCTAAATCTATGACGTTAAAATGCCTATTTACTCTGTTCCATCTGACTGCCCAATCCAACGACCCATCAGCCCAGCCAGGCAATTTATAAACTTAATCTCCACTATAAAAACCATCTAGACATTATCTCACATTTCTTTTAGACTAACATTTAGTTTTCAACAGTGGCGATTTGTATAAACCTTGCTGTCTGCCTCTCCGACATTTGCAACATTGTTCATATTCAAATTCGATCTCCTGCTGTCCCATATTAATGAAGGTGTCCGGAGTCGGGAGGAGACAGACAGGCAGCATTTCTCAGCCAGTCAAAATCATGAATCAGCTGGCATCATTTTTATGGATATATAAATAACTAACCCAAGATAGACCACAGCCTGTCGTTTCGAATGGGAGCAATTTAATCATAGCAAGGAGGTGGATAGAGCCAAGCAAGAGTTAGCAAGATCCTATTGGCTCGTTCTAGCATTATTTCCGTTAAGGAACGCCTACTCTGTGAAGTGCGTGTGTGCAATAACTTAATTCGCCCTTGCACTCCTTCTAAAGAACGCAATTCTTAAATACATTGGCAAAGGGTGAAGTCTACAAAACTTAGTATGCTCTGTTCGTAATAGATTTTAGTTTTAGAAACAGAAAACTGTATTGAGATCAAATGTTTCATTGATGAGAAAATTAGCAGAATGTCGACCAAAATCCATCACGTTCCATCTTCTCCCACTGCCGGCCACTGGGCTTCATCTCATCACCGTGGGTGTGTTCCTAAATTCACTCTGGACTGCCAGTGTGCTCGTAAATTCAGAGCGTTGTCAGATTGCAGTTAATAAATTCAGAGCGTTTTGCATTCAGAGTGCACACTGGATGTGCCAGGGAGTAGGGTTGATCCGAGTGTTCTGTTCTCACAACGGCAGTCAAGCACCCCAGCTAACTGGCTAGCTACTTCTAGACACAAGTGAGAGCACCTCACTTTGACAATTTTACTCGCTCTAGTGTAACAGTTGTTAAAATACTTTGAATTCCACCAGGTTCATATATTAATATAGCATGTTGATTTGTTATTATGCATGCCTGCATCCTGGGAATAGTGGAGCGCATATTTACGTTTTGCCCTGCGTGCTCCTGCTCAAATAATTTTGATGCACAAGGAGAGGTAGGCATGCTTTTTATGTCGTCTTCATAAAATGTGGATTCCTTTAAGCACAAAGTCATGACAGTGTTTTGTTCACGGATAATGTATACTTAGTTTACTCATAAGTGGAGGGTATTGTCAAGATGTCATTGTACATACGGTTACTAGCTAGCTAAGGTATTGTATGTGAACGATGGCTAGCTTCTTGACTGATCCCAGTCCTTTGTATTGTGCGTCTGTTGTAGAAAGAGGCGACGATTGGCAGAACATATTTGTGCTCTACAAATGATTTGTCTTTTCTTTTGGATGCAGAGAGAGAATTCTGATACATTAAAACAACCTGATCTGCGAAGTCCATGTCTTTAGTCTCAATCAATCACACACAACGCAGAGCTATTTTGATGCACTAGGAGAGGATTCATCATTGATCGACGTCAGCTCAATCACTGCGGCGCTGCTGCTCTAGAGACTCTGTTTACATCATTGAGGTACTCCTGTCGCCTTGTGGCAAAGAGCGGAACTGCAGTCTTTTTTTTCCTGTTATTTTTTTTCTTCAGAAAACGATGTATTGAGAGTGCTGTTTATGGTTAACTAACATAGAAGTGTGTTCACCAACAGAAATTTGAACATAACATTAGTGGTTTAGTGACATGGCATCTTATAATGGTGATGAACCCAAATTCACTGCTGGGAGGGGGAGGTTTTTGTCATACACTGATCAAACCCCTGTAAAGCATGTAGATGCAGTAGGTTCCCCCATGTTTTGCTCCACTAAAAATACTGATGGAAGCCCTTCATCTAGTGTTAATCAAAATGCCCCTGTAGATGGTTTAGCGGAGCTGGTCACTCAGCTAGCCTGGGAAATAGGGAGCTCCATTAGGGAAGAAATACAGAGTGGCAGGTCCAGCACTCATGAGCCACCAGTAAGTACAGAGAAGATACGTGATCATCACTCAGAGTCAGCAGGATATGTAGACCTCAGTAAAATGAAGGTAATCTTGCAATCAGATGTGAAGGAACCTCCTACATATAGAGGAGATGGTACAGACAAATGCTCCATTCATGAATGGGAGGAGTTGATGAGAATATACTTGAGGAGGAAGGGATGTCCTGTTGGGGAACAATCGGATGAGATGATTAGTCGATTATCTGGCAAAGCAAGAGACATGGTAAAGATACATTTACACAATTAGACAACTGTTGATCCTAAAGAGAAGCCAGAGATCGTATTTGACATTCTGAAACAGAATTTCAGCGAATTGGCCTACTCATGCATGCCTTTAGCTGATTTTTACAATACTAAACCTGTACCCGGAGAGGCTGTTATGGAGTATTGGGTTCGACTGAAGAAGGCCGTAGATGTCGCTGATGAGGGCCTTAACCTCTTCATCACTAGGCACCTGGCTAAAGTGCCTGCCTCGAAAATGCATGCCCAAATTGAATAGAGTATATCTCCAAAACGACAAGGGCTATAAACATAATCTTGGTAGCAAAAGAAAGGTAACACGTGAGATGTATCTTGAAGTGAAATAATTAATGTGGGTATTACTGTGTCAGAGTACATGAAGCTAGAACAAAGCATAAATTGGGAGGTTTTGATTCCGCCTGAAAGTAACTTCAGGTTTTATAGGGAATGCTTTATTGGACTTATGCAGCTGCAGCCCCTAAACACTATGGGACCATAGCCCAATATCTGATGAGTACTTCTGTGAAGTCTGATGCCAGTAAAGTAAACCAAAGTTGTAGGGGTTTTAGTTTAAGTATGTTTAGGCGGGTTACCAAATAGAGACATTTGGGTAGATTTGGGTTCCCGAGTGGCGCAGTGGTCTAAGGCACTGCATATCAGTGCTTGAGGTGTCACTACAGACCCCCTGGTTCAATTCCAGGCTGTATCACAACCGGCCGTGATTGGGAGTCCCATAGGGCGGCACACAATTGGCCCAGCGTCGTCCGGGTTTGGCCGGTGTAGGCCGTCATTGTAAATAAGAATTTGTTCTTAACTGACTTGCCTAGTAAAATAAAAAAATAAATCAGTGCCATTTGACTTTTATCAGGTACCAGACAGCAAAAGTCATTTAATTTCACTTACATATGTGTACATTCCATCAAAATACAACTGTTTTGATGTTGTTTCCAATGTTCTCCCAGACCTCTATACGTGTTGACTAAAGTGATTATTCGGTGACAAGAAATAATACACATAGCATTCCATTGTAAGTAAACTTGCGTGTGGGCCTCTATTTAGCCAATAAAAGTGTTATCATACAATAAACACAGACTCGATTGTGATCCTTGCAGGACTAGCTAGCTAGCTAAGCTAAGCTAGTTAGCTAAGTTAGCGCTAACTTACGTTGAGCTTCAGTTACGCAAATAGATATTTTAGAATGTATGTTTTGTACTCATACAATAAATTAGTAATAGTAGTATTAGAAGTAATAAATAACAATGGGATTACATACTCTTCTGATGCTTGAGTAGGGCCCTGGACACGATAACCTTCGTTCTCGTCGTTGGGGTCTGGTTCGTCCGGTCTAAGCAGGTCCTCATCGTCCGATTCAGAGTCAATGGGGATACATGGAGTCCAACTTTCATCTGTTACAATTGCTAACGCCTCTGTAACTGTATATTTCTTACTAGAGCCTGCCATATTTTTATAAACCTTGCGTTTTCCCTCCGAAATTCAAGTGCTATTGTGCGCTCTGCGTAACCGTGCGTAATGGAGCAAGTCAACTAATGTGATACAATGAGGTGCGCACATGGATATTTCTACAACCGGTTGGTTGATTTTGACATGTGACCCCTCTATCGAAAATTCTGGATCAGTAGAATTAGATTAGCACAATTGCAAGCCACTGGGATTGCATTATATATACAGAAGATGGCGACAAAACAGTGCCTATTGTGATTGAAACAAACTACCGACTTCATCTTCAAACACATTCTTGGCAATGTAAAACGATGTAAACTCACTGAAATCGACTCGGAATGAGAGAGAGACACTAGAGTATCTTTTCAAGTTGTTTTATTAGATCAGACACTACTTTTGGTAACAAAAACAACAAAGGTAAGACGCAGTTTGTTGTTGTGATAAAAAAATGGACGTTTGTTATTGACGTTCTTTGATTAATAGTTTAGTTAGTGTTGGTCATAGAGGAACACGGCTATCACTGTTGGAATCTGTGAGGTAGCAGCTTTCGAATGGTGTATCGTTTGTGTAAATAAGTTATCTGTCTACGAATATACGGGCATGCACGGTTTCAAAATACAGTACTAGTTTTGCTATATGCTTATATATTTGCTTGGAGTCTGAATATTATTTCATTTAGGCAACAACAGTTTAGCTAGATTCACAGTTGAGACGCTTTTCGTTCCAGTAGTGTATAACATTCAGGTATTTACACATGTTTAAAAACCGTACTACGTCATTGTTTGAGATTGCAGGAGGAGTTCCCCGGATATGGGGAACATCGGGCTGAAGAGGTTAAGAGACAAGGTAAGAAGATTGACAGTTCCAAGTCAGATGTCGTCATGATATTTGTAACATGCTTCCCTGACCCCAAACTGGCAGCAGTATTCCAATATAAGTCTGCTGAGAAATGAACTGCGAGTGAAGTACAGGAGAGAATCAATTAACATGAACGCTGCAGAAAGGCCACCATGTGTCAATCTACCACTGTATCCTCAAAGCAAGTAACAGTACATCCCCAGACAACTCTGTTTGAAGTTGGGGCCAATGCGGGTGCCTGCAGTGACACTTCTCTAACATCAAGCACCAAACATGATGGGCAGAGTGCAAGTATCGCGATGCTCATTCACCTGCTTGAACGTACCTTAGAGAAGAGCATATCACCTGTTATGGTTTCACAGGCCATTTCCATCTTTCCCCGCCCTTCAGGCATAGGGAATGCCCAGTTTGTGGCTCAACAGATCATTCCACTGTGATGCACTGTAGACATGAGAACCTATGCCTCTGGTGCTTTTCCCCAGATCATTGGAAGTAAAATTGTCCAAAACAGGGAACGTTATGCCAATCCAGGCGGTGAGAGACGCCCAACACAGCAGCAGAGAAACCCACCACAGCAGCAACTATTACATTGACACGCCCACCAGTGAAGGCGGGAAATGTGTGTGTTCAACTGTCTGCTCCCAAGAAAGAATCTGATGATCTCGAGAAAACATATGAGATTTTGTGCTCTGATGCGAAAGGAGGAGAGAAAATTGTTATGTTAGGTTCACAAGAGGTTGAGGCATTTTCAGATTTGTTTTACACCTCTGTGTCTGTACAGTCGTGGTCAAAAGTTTTGAGAATGAGACAGATACTAATTTTCACAAAGTCTGCTGCCTCAGTTTTGATTATGGCAATTTGCATATACTCCAGAATGTCATGAAGAGTGATCAGATGAATTGCAATTAATTGCAAAGTCCCTCTGTTCCATGAAAATGAACTTAATCCCAAAAAACATTTCAACTGCATTTCAGCCCTGCCACAAAAGGACCAGCTGCCATCATGTCAGTGATTATCTCGTTAACACAGGTGAGAGTGTCGACGAGGACAAGGCTGGAGATCACTCTGTCATGCTGATTGAGTTAGAATAACAGACTGGAAGTTTAAAAGGAGGGTGGTGCTTGAAATCACTGTTCTTCCTCTGTTAACTATGGTTACCTGCAAGGAAACACGTGCCGTCATCATTGCTTTGCACAAAAAGGGCTTCACAGGCAAGGATATTGCTGCTAGTAAGATTGCACCTAAATCAACCATTTATCGGATCATCAAGAACTTCAAGGAGAGAGGTTCAATTGTTGTGAAGAAGGCGTCAGGGCACCCAAGAAAGTCCAGCAAGTGCCAGGACCTTCTCCTAAAGTTGATTCAGCGGCGGGACAGTGAGGCGAAGACTTTTGGAGGATGGCCTGGTGTCAAGAAGGGCAGCAAAGAAGCCACTTCTCTCCAGGAAAAACATCAGGGACAGACTGATATTCTGCAAAAGGTACATGGATTGGACTGCTGAGGACTGGGCTAAAGTCATTTTCTCTGATGAATCCCCTTTCCGATTGTTTGGGGCATCCGGAAAACACCTTGTCCGGAGAAGACAAGGTGAGCGCTACCATCAGTCCTGTGTCATGCCAACAGTAAAGCATCCTGAGACCATTCATGTGTGGGGTTGCTTCTCAGCCAAGGGAGTGGGCTCACTCACAATTTTGCCTAAGAACACAGCCATGAATAAAGAATGGTACCAACACATCCTCCGAGATCAACTTCTCCCAACCATCCAAGAACAGTTTGGTGACGAACAATGCCTTTTCCAGCATGATGGAGCACCTTGCCATAAGGCAAAAGTGATAACTAAGTGGCTCGGGGAACAAAACATCGACATTTTGGGTCCATGGCCAGGAAACTCCCCAGACCTTAATCCCATTGAGAACTTGTGATCGATCCTCAAGAGGCGGGTGGACAAACAAAAACCCACAAATTCTGACAAACTCCAAGCATTGATTATGCAAGAATGGGCTGCCATCAGTCAGGATGTGGCCCAGAAGTTAATTGACAGCATGCCAGGGCGGATTGCAGAGGTCTTGAAAAAGAAGGGTCAACACTGCAAATATTGACTCTTTGCATAAACTTAATGTAATTGTCAATAAAAGCCTTTGACACTTATGGAATGCTTGTAATTATACTTCAGTATACCATAGTAACATCTGACAAAAATATCTCATAACACTGAAGCAGCGAACATTGTGAAGACCAACTTGTGTCATTCTCAAAACGTTTGACCACGACTGTACATGGGGCATGCTTGACACTGGGTCTATGGCCTGTGTATTGAGTGAACATGCTGAGTAGAGACTTTTGGAAGCAGGTGCCCTTCCTCAGCATTATCAGCCTCCTAAAGAGTTAGTGTTAGTGAGTTGTGGGGGGAAGAAGGCCTCACCAAAGTGTTTCTATGACTTGGAGATGCAAATCTATGGGATTGATGATAAAGTGCCCACCCTAGTTGTTCCTGGACAGCGTGATGATCTTATCCTGGGATCGAATGTCATTAAGCATCTATTGCATGAGATGAAGGGCACTGACGAATACTGGAAGGTAGTCAACAACATGGATGGCCAGACTCACTCACCAGAGGGTGAGCAGTTTCTACAGATGATGACAAGTGTCACAAGATGGAAGGGACAGGAAGTTGATGGCAAGATTGGGACAGTGAAGCTCACTCAAGCTGTGACTCTTTTTCACAAGACTGAACACTTAGTTTCTGTAATACTTGTGGGTAGAATTATTACGCCCATGTGGGGAGATGGCTGGGTCCCTTTAAAGGTAGTAAACTGTTCAGATAAACATTTCACTCTAAGACGTAACATGAAGCTGGCCGATGTGTCTACATGCTTGGTTGTTGAGGATTCTACAATCTTTCAGGGCCTTCATGAGGTGGAGAAAACCCCAATGGAACAGAAGCAGGGTGACAATGGCTGTCACAACCTGAAACAAAGACTGTCTGATCTAGGATTAGGAAACATCGACATTGATGGATGCCAAGTGACTGACAAGTGGAAGGAGAAGCTTGTGAATGTCATCACAAAATATGAAGACATCTTCTCAAGACATAATCTGGACTGCGGAGAAGCCAGGGGTTATGTTCACCGTATCCACCTGGTTGATGACAGACCCTTACAGAAACCATACAGAAGGGTTCCGACTGCTCATTACCTGAAATTGAAGAAGGTGTTAACAGATATGGAGGAAGTAGGCCTTATACGCAAGTCGGTTAGTGAGTATGCCTCCCCTTTAGTCATGGAATGGAAGAAAGACGGGAGTCTGAGGTTATGCACTGACTTCAGGTGCATGAATGCACGAACGGTGAAGGACGCCCATCCCCTTCCTCATCAAGCAGATTGTCTCTCAGCCCTTGGTGGCAGTGCATTTTTCAGCACTATGGACTTGACCTCAGGATTTTATAACATCCCAGTTCATGAAGAGGACAAGAAGTACACAGCCTTTACCACACCGATGGGACTTTATGAGTACAATCGCATGCTACAGGGTCTGTGTAACAGCCCGGCCTCTTTCATGAGAAAGATGTTAAGTATGTTTGGGGACCTATATTTCTAAAAATATCATTTTGTTACCTGGATGACTTGTTGGTCTTTGCACCCACTGAGGAACTGGCTCTGCAGCAACTTGAAGTTGTGTTTAGCCGTCTAAGTGCCAACAACCTCAAACTAGCACCCAAGAAATGCCACTTCCTACGAAGAACAGTGAAATTCCTCGGACATATCATTAAAAGAGGACGGTGTGTCAGTGGATGCTGAGAAGGTGGAGGCCATTGTCAAGATGAACCAAGCTCAGCTGATGGAGGTAGACGGATGCACTCCCTCTGCTCATAGGCTGAAATCCTTCTTGGGTATGGTATTATATTACCAGCACTTCATTCCTGACTGTTCCGCCATAGCCAAGCCTTTGTTTGTACTCACTGGGGGTCAAAAGAGAAGAGGAAGAGATGGGAAGAAGAAGGGCAACAGTGGGATTTTCCGGAAGCTGACGCTATCGGATTGAGTGTGTCGTTGCATTCCAGAAGCTGAAGGATGCTCTTCTGAATTGTGTCGCGCTGGCTCACCCTGATTCTGAGAGGCCGTTCATTCTCTTCACTGATGCTTCTTTGGATGGTCTCGGGGCTGTGCTTTGTCAAGTGCCTGAATGTGAAGATAAAGCAAGGCCCATAGCATTAGCGAGCAAGACCCTGAGTAAGTAATGATGGACTGTCGTTTCTCTTTGCTTATTTGAGCTGTTCTTGCCATAATATGGACTTGGTCTTTTACCAAATAGGGCTATCTTCTGTATACCCCCCTACCTTGTCACAACACAACTGATTGGCTCAAACGCATTAAGCCAATTAAATGAACTTTTAAGAAGGCACACCTGTTAATTTAAATGGATTCCAGGTGACTACCTCATGAAGCTGGTTGAGAGAATGCCAAGAGTGTGCAAAGCTGTCATCAAGGCAAATGGTGGCTATTTGAAGAATCTGAAATATAAAATATATTTTTTGCTTACTACATGATTCCATATGTGTTATTTCATAGTTTTGATGTCTTCACTATTATTCTACAATGTAGAAAATAAGTTTTAAAAAATAAAGAGAAACCCTTGAATGAGTAGGTGTGTCCAAACTCTTGACTGGTACTGTATGTGTGTGTATGTACTGTATATACAGTTGAAGTCGGAAGTTTACATACACCTTAGCCAAATACATTTAAACTCAGTTTTTCACAATTCCTGACATTTAATCCTAGTAAAAATGCCCTGTCTTAGGTCAGTTATATGCAACTTTATTTTAAGAATGTGAAATGTCAGAATAATAGTAGAGAGAATGATTTATTTCATCACATTCCCAGTAGGTCAGAAGTTTACATACACTCAATTAGTATTTGGTAGCATTGCCTTTAAATTGTTTAACTTGGGTCAAACGTTTCGGGTAGCATTCCACAAGCTTCCCACAATAAGTTGGGTGAATTTTGGCCCATTCCTCCTGACAGAGCTGGTGTAACTGAGTCAGGTTTGTAGGCCTCCTTGCTCGCACACGCTTTTTCAGTTCTGCCCACAAATGTTCTATAGGATTGAGGTCAGGGCTTTGTTATGGCCACTGCAATACCTTGACTTTGTTGTCCTTAAGCCATTTTGCCACAACTTTGGAAGAATGCTTGGGGTCATTGTCCATTTGGAAGACCCTTTTGCGACCAAGCTTTAACTTCCTGACTGATGTCTTGAGATGTTGCTTCAATATATCCACATAATTGTCCTTCCTCATGATGCCATCTATTTTGTGAAGTGCACCAGTCCCTCCTGCAGCAAAGCACCCCCACAGCATGATAATAATAATAATAATATGCCATTTAGCAGACGCTTTTATCCAAAGTGACTTACAGTCATGCGTGCATACATTTTTGTGTATGGGTGGTCCCGGGGATCGAACCCACTACCTTGGCGTTACAAGCGCCGTGCTCTACCAGCTGAGCTACAGAGGTGCTTCACGGTTGCTTCACGGTTGGGATGGTGTTCTTCGGCTTGCAAGCTACCCCCCTTTTCCTCCAAACATAACGATGGTCATTATGGCCAAACAGTTCTATTTTTGTTTCATCAGACCAGAGGACATTTCTCCAAAAAGTACAATCTTTGTCTTCATGTGCGGTTGCAAACTGTAGTTTGGCTTTTTTATGGCAGTTTTGGAGCAGTGGCTTCTTCCTTGCTGAGTGGCCTTTCAGGTTATGTCGATATAGGACATGTTTTACTGTGGATATAGATACTTTTCTACCTGTTTCCTCCAGCATCTTCACAAGGTCCTTTGCTGTTGTTCTGGGATTGATTTGCACTTTTCACACCAAAGTACGTTAATCTCTAGGAGACAGAACATGTCTCTTTCCTGAGCGGTATGATGGCTGCGTGGTCCCATGGTGTTTATACTTGAGTACTATTGTTTGTACAGATGAACGTGGTACCTTCAGGCGTTTGGACATTTCTCCCAAGGATGAATCAGACTTGTGGAGATCTACAAATTTTTTTCTGAGGTCTTGGCTAATTTCTTTAGATTTTCTCATGATGTCAAGCAAAGAGGCACTGAGTTTGAAGGTTGGCCTTGAAATACATCTACAGGTACACCTCCAATTGACTCAAATGATGTCAATTAGCCTATCAGAAGCTTCTAAAGCCATGACATCATTTTCTGGAATTTTCCAAGCTGTTTAAAGGCACAGTCAACTTAGTGTATGTAAATTTCTGACCCACTGGAATTGTGATACAGTGAATTATAAGTGAAATAATCTGTCTGTAAACAATTGTTGGAAAAATAACTTGTGTCATGCACAAAGTAGATGTCCTAACCGACTTGCCAAAACTATAGTTTGTTAACAAGACATTTGTGGAGTGGTTGAAAAACAAGTTTTAATGACTCCAACCTAAGTGTATGTAAACCTCCGACTTCAACTGTGCCTTGCTCAAGGGCACAATGGCAGCAGATGGTACATGGGATCAAGGACCAGCAGCCTTCCAGCTGCCAGTTCAGTTCCATTCCCATATTTGTGTTGCCCGCCCAGGGCTTAAACCATCAACCTTCCAGCTGCTGGTCTGCCTCTCCAACCTCTGTTTCTCAATCCTGGTCCTGGTGACCCAAAGGGGGGCATATTCTTATTTTTGTCCTAACACTACACAGCTGATTCAAATTATCCTTTGGGTCCCTAGGAACAGGATCAGGAAACACTGCTCTAGGGCTAGGCTACTACAGGAGTAATGACTGAGTGTGGTGCCATGACTACAATGGTTCAAGCCTAGGACGACACTGTGCCATTGTGCCCATAAGCAAGGCACTTAACCCCCCACAATTGCTCTCCACCCAGGGGTGCTGCACAGCAGGTTGTTGGGAAAAGCAGAAGACACATTTCCATTCTAAACAATGGACAATAAAGTATCTGTTCTCTCCATGTTCTTGTCACAAGATGACTCTTTGCACATCTCTACACCTACACCACTGTTGCCTCTATTTCATCACTGTACTAAGTATTTATTGTAAACTGCCATTACTTTATGTATGGCTACTATTAACATTGAAAGAGAACTTTACAGATGTCAGCTAGATGATGCATTCATTCTATCATTAAAGACATTTATTCTTGTGAGTACCGATTTTATTAAATATGTATTAGCCTATCAATTATTTGTCTTCTAGGGCAACAAGTTATGACTGAAGAGAAGCTGCAGGCCTAGCCTAGGCCTATTTGACTAGACAAGTTGACTAATATAGCCTATCTGAAATTATAAGCAGATAAATATACACATTTGACGTAAGTGTATTTTAGCCCTACACCCCTGTGAAAAAGGTTGTCCCACTGTCTCTGCAGGTCATTCAAAGAGGCTACAGTGTCTCGTGCAGCGGACACTTTGTATGACCTGCAGGCCACTATCCAGGCCAAGTAGCCCACGTCTTCTGAAGTGTCCGGCTAGCTAGCTCTGCCTCTGACTTCTCCATACACTGAAAAGGCTACCTGTAACCCAGCTTTTCAGTCTTTATAAGTAGACTTTGTTTACTTTTCTGCTTGTAACATGCACTTGGTATGTTGAGTTCTCTGCTAGCCAGATGTAGAGTGGGGCTGCTCATTCTAAAGTTTTATTGTTTACGTTCCAAAAAATATCTATTGGCCAGTCTGACAGCTTTTGCGATGATGCTCCTATACTGCCCGCGTCTGAGTGATAGAAGCGGGGAGAACAGGCCGTGGCTCGGGTGGCTGAGGTCCTTGATGGCCTTCCTGCGACACCTGTTGTTTGTAGGTGTCCAGGAGGACAGGCAGTGTGCACCCAATGGTGCATTTGGCTGAGCATACTGCTCTCTGTAAAACCTTGCGGTCATCGGCGGTGGAGTTGACGTACCAGGCTGTGATGCAGCCCAACAGTATGCTTTCGATGGCACTCCTGTAGACCTCGGGGACAGGACACATTTCTTCAGCCTCCTGAGGTTGTGTCACTGTCGTGCCTTCTTCACCACGTTGTCCGTGTGGTTTGACCATTTCAGCTCCTCAGAGATGTGTACGCCTAGGAACGTGACGTTTTTGACCGTCTCCACGGTGGCTCTGTTGAAGAAGATGGGGGTGTGCCCAGCCTGGTTCCTCCTGAAGTCCACAATCAGCTCCTTTATTTTGCTGATGTTGAGAGTGAGGCTGTTTACCTGGCACCACGCCGTCAGAGTGCCTACCTCCTCTCTGTAGGCCATCTCATCATTGTTGCTAATCAGGCCTACTACTGTCATGTTGTTAGCGAACTTGCTGATGGAGTTGGAACTGTGTGAGGCCACGCAGTCGTGGGTATACAGGGAGTACAGGAGGGGACTGAGGGTGCACCCTTGTGGGGCCGCTGTGTTGAGGAGGTAACCGCACGTCAGGAAGTCCAGGACCCAGTTGCATAGGGAGCTGGTGATACTCAGGCTGCAGTGTAGGCCTACCGGTTTTCACTACCACCGGACCTTCAGAGATACTCGATCTTTCTAGCTTATTGACAGCCTCCGCATAGTATACTCTCTCCTGCCTTGATTTTGGCAACCTCACTATTTCACCCTCAAGGATTGCACTTCATGCTCTCCACCACAGTTACAACATTTTGCTCCTTGGCTATTCTCTTCTACTAAACATGTAAAATCTCCATAGTGATCTTTCTTTCAGCTTCTCTCGTCTGCAGACACTTCTTACATGTCCAAATATTTTACAGCAAGAACATTGTAAAGTCGGTTTACAAAAGCTCTGACAGAATAGTACACATATCCCAGCTGCACTAGAGTAGGGCAAGACTCCACATAACAAAATAACACTAGAACAGACCAACTCTTCTCCTTCCTGCTATTAACCATACGATTCATCCTACGTGCATCAACCATTCCTGGAATTTCATTAATAGTGTAATGTCAACATCAGCCGAGACTCCAGACATTTCTCAGTTTACAGGTGCCCTGCGCCGTAGCGCAAAGCATGATACATAATATCCAACAACTCAATTGATATCCAACATGTTGTTTCTGACCCGCAGAAACCAGAACAAGCCTACTTCTCGTGATCTTCACCGATTCTACTTTACCCAATGCTTTCTCCATCATTTCGGATGTTTCGAAAGGGTTCCACAATTCGGGCATGTCACAGTTTAGTGTGACCCCTTTTAACTCCACCCAACACAGAATGTAATGTTCTCCAGCACACAACCTCAACACAGAAGACCAGGACAGGTATGTATGCTCAAGGTAAGTTTTATTTTCAATTAATAGGTTAACATGGATTGTACCCTTTTTCCCCACCTCCCACAGCAGACTGTACGATTTCCTGGACTGTGTCGACACAGTAGAGCCTCCCCTCAGGTAGGTTACTCTCCCCCTTACTCCCTCAGGTAAATATCGGGCATGTAAAAGTGATACACTGCATTATTCTGATATGACACTGCAACAAGATAGTTATTCTAAGGGAAGGCACTGCAAACAATATGGTGAGAGGCACTACAATCTCACTCCTGATGCTGCACGCAATATGGGACCCACCGTTGGCCCTGCTCTACTCTGCCAACCCCTCTAAAGGACAAGATAGGGAGGAGGAAAGACAGATAAGACAACATATACAGGGTGGGGATAGGTTCTGGATTTCTAGGGCCTGACGAGAACCATATCCCCACAACAATTACATAGTAAACGTCTCCGTCTAGAGATATCCAGATCCGCACAGCTCCCTGTCCTGGAACGTGCCCAGTCTGAGTCTGCTTGGCGACGTCATCCGATGGCCCCGCCTCCGGTGCTGAACGAGAGGGAGACAGATGGCAGGGAAACCTGCCGACAATAGTGGTTTTCAGTGGCGTGGCAAAACAGCCCAGAGAGGGAAAGTAGTTTAAGGGAAACACAGGAAGAATTACGTCCCTTACTTGGTGGAGCTAAAGCTCCTAGATTTGCGTTGTACCAATGCCTCTCTCGGTCCTCTGCTCTCGGATCACCAATCAGCTCCACAGTCCCAGTTCGTCGTCAGCGCAGCCGCCCACTTCCTCACTTCTCGTCCCGCAGACATTGGTCCAGTGCGATCACAGCAAACACCCATGTTTATTCCCTCCCCCCCCCCCTTTTCATTATATCTAATTGCAATCCAATTACGATCTTGTCTCATCGCTGCACGGGAGAGGCGAAGGTCGAGTCACGCGTCCTCCAAAACATGACCCGCCAAACCGTGCCTCTTAACACATGCCCGCTTAACCCGGAAGCCAGCTGCACCAATGTGCCGGAGGAAACACAGTTAAACTGACGGCCGAAGTCAGCCTGCAGGCGCAAGGAGTCGCTAGAGTGCGATGAGCCAAGTAAAGCCCCCCGGCCAAACCCTCCCCTAACCCGGACGACGCTGGGCCAATTGTGCCTCGCCCTATGGGACCGGTTGTGACACAGCCTGGGATCGAACCCGGGTCTGTAGTGATACCTCAAGCATTGCGATGCATTGCCTTAGACCGCTGCGCCACTTGGGAGGTCCAAGACATGGACACTTGCATAGGGGCCCGATCCCCATGGAGAGACATTCTCCGCTAAACTCCCAGCACCGAACATCACAAAACAAAGGGCTTTTAAAGAAAATGACAGCCAATCCCCAGCTACCTGTCTGATTAGCTAACTCGCTGCAGGTGTGTATAATCACACCAGCCCCACCACCCACTTATCCACTTATCTACCAATCCATCTCATGACAGGCATATCCTTTTTTTCAACAAAAAAATTACTCCTACCAGATACAATGGGGTATTATCAGAACTACACATTATTTCCCACAACAATTTTGCTTATTTTCCATTCTTCTGGACCAAAGTCCATTCATCCTTATTTCCACCGCCATGAGGTTCAAGCGCCATATCCGCTTCTACCAAACGTAACATCTGCGCATGTCCGCTCTCTTCTTCTTCTTTAAAGTTTTATGGCAGACCACACCTATTGGTGTATTGCCGCCACCTACTGTACGGGGTCTTCTTCTTTGATATTACTGCGGTCCGCAAACAAATGCTACAGGTGCATGCCACCACTGATTGTTTTGGCCGAATATCAGGCCAAATAATTAACAAAATAAAACGAAACAAAATAAACTAAACTCAATGTACTCCTTTATTCAGATTCAACTGCTAACGCCCATCACTACAGGCTCTGGGGCCTAAGAAGGAAGAGCATCTTCGGACAGTATTCTTTGCAATGTTTCGGCAGTGGAGTCCTGGAAACCCAAAAACCTTTCAGCTGCAGATACTATTATGTCAATCCACCGCCATTTCTTCAGCTCCCTTTGCTCATTCAACTAATTCACGTGCCTCCATGTAGGAGACCTGCTGTATAGCCCTGACCCTTGTCGCTTCATACTCCTTTACCCTAACCGGGCATTCCGGGAAATTGGGAATGTGGCTGCCATCACAATTACAACATCGTACACCCTCAGATTCTTCAACAACATTTCTTCGCACACACTTGATACATGTCCATACCTTTTACAATTCCGGCAAAACAACGGCTTAGACATAAAAGATGTCCGCTCTCTAAAAGTGGAAGTGGAAGCTCATTTCATGCCTCTTCGATACAGCTACACCAGCGGTTCCCAAACTAGGTGTCGCAACACTATGTGGGGTCGCCTGATATGAAAATGGGGTCACAGGAGAATTTCCTAAATACTGAAGAAAAAAATATATATACAAAAACATATAGATATTATAATTTCGTCTTTGTATCTCAAAATCATTGTAATGTGGTTAAGCTTTAAAATCTAGATGAAAATTATTCAAATCTAAAAGATAAAATTCAACCAGAGAGCACCCTTATATCATGGGAATAGACCGCACTTGACCGTTGCAATTGAATCATTCCCACGGTTAATGGCTATAGGCCCGCTACGCTATGAAACCACACACTATATTTGCAGGTACTTTGATATTTCCGGCCGCAATTGATATGGTGAAAACAATGTGTGGGGAGGCAGAGGCACAGAAATTCACATCAATAACTTTGTCAGACAAATAATTTATGATATTACTAGCAATCAAGAGGAAACTCTGACTGAAGGACTCAAACTCCCCAGTTTATGCTCTACAAATGGACGTTAGCGAGATGCCCATGCATTGACTTTTGTTTGCTGTCCATGTCGGGGGATGCTATTCACAAGGACATATTGTTCTGTCTCACGATTCCCGAGCATGAAACGGCACAGGGGATGTACAGTGTGCTGCGTGGCTATATTGACGGAAAACTGATTCCATGGGATCGAATGGTAGGCTTTTGAAAAAAACTGGTTGACTTTCTGTGTAATGAAAATTAAATGTGTTTCCTTGCCTATGTAAAAGACATACAGTATTTGCAAGCATGCAGGGGAAATACAAAAACCGAGTGACCGATTCAGATGAAATTATTATTATTGGAGAGAGACTTTCAAAAGCTAACCATGCCCCCTTCCCTCGGCTGTGCATGTTTCTAAGAGAAAACAACATCGTAAGTGTCCCACACGAGTGATGACTGCGCTTGGAAGAGCACTTTGGGACCTACTTCCCAATCCGTTTGACTGTGGCCCTGGCTCAGTTGACATGCCGGTAAGTGTAATCGAACAGCTGATCGAGCTGTCATGTGACCAAATGCATTCACGGGTAATAACCGAGGAGTTTTTGTTCCTGACTCAAAGGGAATACCCTGCGGTTTCCCTCTGTGCATTAATGCCGCGTTCAAAACAACTGGGAACTGGGAACTCGGAAATCTCAGATTACCGACTTCAGTGTGTTCAAGACAACTGGGAACTCGGGAAAAAAACATCTCCGACTAGGAAAAATCTTTTTGAACGGTCATCCAACTCCGAATTCCAACTCGGGAACTCTGGCCTCTATCTAGATTTGACCTCGTATTTTTCAGAGTTCCCAGTTATCTTGATAGCACCATTAGTGCTCTTGTCTGCATTAAAACCAAAAATCGATCCAGTTTGGATGTGACAGCAGAGATGAGGTGCGCACTGTCGACCACGCCCCCTGACTTTGAGAAGCTCTGACGCGACATGCACACCCATCTCATTAGTTTTGGTGAGATAAGATTATGTCAGACTAATTTCCAATTGACTGTCATAGCCCCACATTAAAGGTATGTGATGGTGAGTTGAGAAGACAATCAGAAATAATGTTAGAATGTTTTTCAATTGACTCCCATAGCCCCAAATAAAAAAGTAAACATTGGCTGTTAATTACAGAATGTTTTTCACATGGTTGGGGTCCTGAGAATTTTCAGATATCAAAATGGGGTCATGGGCCAAAAAAGTTTGGGAACCCCTGAGCTACACACTCTTTTCACAGCACCTCGATACAGCTACGGCCAGAAGTGATTTTCGTAGCAGGTTAGGAGAGCATTTTCACTAACCCTAACCCTACTCCTTTTCCTAACCTTAACCTAATTCTCCTAACCTGCTATGTTAATTCTCCTAACCTGCTGCGTAAACTCTCCTAATCTGCTAGGAAAAAGTCACTTTCGGTTGTAGCTGCATCTAAGTGGCGTGAAAATAGTGTTTCTCCGCTCCTTACAGTGCATTCAAAGATAAATCAAACTTTTTCAAACTATTGATTAATTGGATTTAGTTCAATCTTAGGTTATAAAATATCAAAAAGTAAAAGATATATATATAAAAAAACTACAAACAGCACAGATTTTCATTATGTATCGTACTATTTATTAGTAGCCTGTACAGGCTGTACATATACTCATCAATAAATACATGACTTGTATCTAACAACAATGGCAATGAATATCGAACAAATTCTAAAGGTTACCACAAAAAGCAAGGTCGTGTTGTTTATGATGATGATGATTCAGGAGTCCTATGAAATGTTCTCTTCATTTTGATTACCAACCCCCCCAACACCCAAACACACACGCACACTTGTTGCAGAATCCTCAGCACGGCCCCCCCCAAACCCTGCCCAGCGTCAGCTTAAAATCAGACACTGGTACAAGGATTGGGAGAGACTGTACTGAGAGAGGGAAAGGGAGAGAGAAAGAAAGAAAAGAAGAAGGGAGAAAATTTGAGGAAAGGCGAGAGAATGGTTGAACACAGACAATGTACAGAGAGAGAGGAGGAAAGTAGAGAGAGAGGGAAAGGGAGAGGATAGTTGAAAGGACATATGTGAGAGTGCAGGGGAGAGGGAGAGAGAAGGAATGGAAAATGGAATGAGAGAGAGAGAGAGGTGTGTACTGCATGACAGACAGGTTTGAAGGAATAATGAAAACACTGCTGATAAGACCGTGCACCATCTGAAATGATAGAAAAACATCTGACCACCTGCAGGTTATATGAGTTACAAACAAAAGTACATAAACAAAGTACATTCAAACAAATACTGAACAGAACATAAAAATAAATGCCACTGCATCGATACGGTAATAAGGTATAATTAACAAAAACATTATGGAGGTCTCTCCTGCCAGCCCATCTCTCTTTCATTAACTCTCTCTCCCTCTCTTTCTGTTGTTTTCTAAAGTCTCTGCATGGACAGTAGTGCTCTTCTTACCGCTTCAAAGCCATTTCATCGCCGTCATTTTGAGCACATTAAGCAGTCCTCTCTCTCTTTCGCTCCTTTCATTTAGCCTGGCACTCATCTTCCTGCCTGCCCAATGCCCTGTTTCGTGCCCTTCTCCCTCGCTACGTCTCCCGCTCCCTCTATCTATCCCCCCGTCCTGCCCTCCCTATCTCCCCCCAAATCACTGTTCCTCTGAGCCAGGACCAATGGGGAGCCAGCCAGCAGGGTGAGGCACTTCCTCTGTGACAGGAAGCTGGGGGGGGGGGGATAATGAGAGAGAGAGAGACTAGAGAGAGAGATAATGAGCGAGAAAATGAAGGAGGGGGTGAAGAGAGAGAGAGATGTCAATGTTGAATATTTACCCTAGAGACACAACTCTCGGTGGATTGTGTTTGTTACCATCATACAGTATAAGGGTAGATGATTATGCTTTTTTGATTACTTTGACTGAACTCACTCTAAAACCTGGTAAGCAGCAGTGCTCTTTTACATCAAGGAAACTCTTCCTGTTCTTTGGAAATGTCCTAAGAAAGTGAATACAAACCGATACAGTGACCCTTGTGAAGTCGAAGAGTGTATGGTTAGAGAGAGAGAGAGAGAGAGAGAGAGAGAGAGAGAGAGAGAGAGAGAGAGAGAGAGAGAGAGAGAGAGATGGGAAAAGATAAAGTGATAGAGGGAGGGCCATGTTCAAAGACAGACAGTAGATAAGTGCTCTCTGATAGAAGTTGAGTTGATGGGTTGGGTGGGTTAGGAGGTAGAGACAGTCCATAGGGGATATGATAGTTTGAGCAGCATGTCTTACGTGCAACATCCTCTCGGAATCTCCACACCTCGTTAACTCTGCTCCTAATTACACTTATCTAAACATTGCCACGGAATCCCACAAATAATTTTGTTAGCATATAGGACCTTATATGGGCATGGCTGTGACTGCGTGTTTGTGTTGATTGTCATTATCAAGATTATAAGAACAGTATACGGTATACATATACACAGTGTGTATGTGTGTGTGTGCACGTTCATGCCTGTGTGTGTATGCATGTGTGTGTGCACGTTCATGTGTGTGTGTGCGTGCGTGCGTGCATGCATTTGCAAGTTTGTACGAGTGCGTTTCATGTCCCTGTGAGAATTGGTTTGTCAGTCAGTCAGGGCATTATTTAAAGTGGGTGTGGTGATGTGAGTAACAAAAACAGGAAATCCACAGTCACATAGGCAGGAAATGCTACTGCTCAGTGACAGAGTTAGAAATAAACAAGAGCTAAAGACCATAGAATACACAACCTCCACCAGAAGTCTCTGAGGGGTGGTTCACCAACATAGATCAATACATTACTGAAGATTTGATAAATATTCTCAAATTGAAATTAGCCAAAGTTGTTTTTTGTTCAGAAAGAAAGCTACTTCAGGATTCCTCCCTTTCCAGCCATTATTTCCCTGTTTGTACAGTATATGTGGTGTAAATTCACTTGGATCGATTTATTTAAAAATAAAAGCAATGCACATTCCAACTCTTACATTAATCAAGCTAACCCTATTATTACTTATAAATTACTGTTAAATAACAGGCATTGTTTAGTTTCACATTTAGATTTTTATTCTTGGTTCAAACAGCTTCACAAAAAGGGAATACACTAAAATGATTTGGAGCTTAAAGACACACACATACACAAAATGCAACTACACACATACAAACACTCACTCATGCCTGCACATACACACACGGACCCACGCACACACACACACAGTGCTAAATGTACAGGTGAAGGAAGGGATTTTTAAAAGGGGTAGGATTGCAAAAGTCAGATTGAAAGAAAGGAATGGAGAGAGAAGGAGGACAAAAATATAGCATCACAGTAACATCCTTATTCACTAGTATTGGTTTTTGATTGTCTTCAACTCTCCTAGGTCATTGGTTACATTAATCCCTGCTCAACTGTCATTGGTTAAATGAAATCCATGCTTGACTATGATTGGTGATTTCATTTCAATGCTTGATTGTCTGTTTGATCTGAAAAAACATCAAAAGGATTGAGTGAGTGAATGAGTGAGGGAGTCTGCTGGGATCCAGTTCCAGTTCATCATTTGATTGCTTTGTGCGCTGAGATCAAGTTTTAATTGTAATTAGTAGTCCAGTACCAATTCATTGGCTGCTTCAGGCCCATACTAGAGTGTCATTGGTGGTTCCAAGGCCATCCATGATTGTCATTGGCTGTTCCATGTCATTGATACTTTTATTGGTAGTTTTTGTCATTATTAGAATGACTGATTGTAATCGCTTTGGATTGTAACGGATTGGGTGTTTGGGTATCTTAGTCTGTCACAGTCACAGTGAATAGGTGGATCCTCAGATACTGGCAGGTTTGGAGGTGGTCTAGTGTCATGCCGTAACTGTGTTATTCTCACTGGAGTCTGGTCCAGTACTGACCTAAGTCCTGCTCACTACCCGACACACCAGGAGAGAGATATCCTGGGAGAGAGACAAAGACAGACAGACAGAGAGAGATAGAGAGATAAAGAGCGAGAGACAAAGAGAAGAAGGATGAGTTAGCAAAGTGGTACCTAAACTAAATACTAGATCTTCACATGCACACATGCTGCAGACACTCACCTGTGTTGGAGCTGGCAGAGTGAGGGGGAGGGAGGTGAGGAGAGGGGTAAGAGAGGGAGTCAAACTTCCGGGGCAGGGGGGGAGGAGAGGAGGGGGAGGGAGGTAGCATGCAGGGGTAAGAGGGAGCGGACTGGGGGGGCAACGACTGGAGCGAGAGAGCAAAGAGAAGAGGAGAGAGGGGCAGTAACAGGACATGCAGGAAGAAAAAAGAGAAAAGATTGTTAGCCAGCGATAAGACTGATGAGACAGAACAAAGAATCAGTAAAAGTTTTGGTTCAAAATGAAGGACCAATAGTCATGTTAACAATGGACACCATGGGGTTCATAGCACAATAAAAAATAAACATTTGTTGAATTTACCTGCATATTGGAGAAGACTGAGAGAGAGCCGTAGCCTGAGAGAGAGTTGTCACTGCGACTGTGCATCGAGGCTTCATCAAGAAACACAGAAATATGTTTTAAAATAATATTGTATACAGTAATACAAATACACACACACACACATACATATACACACACACTTGTACACCTACAAACATATTGAAAATTTTTTTTTTCAGGTTTCTTACCTGAGCTGTTGCCATGGTGAGAGTGATAGACACCTGTGTTGAAGGAGGTGCTGAGGGGGGCGTGTGCCTGAGAACAGGAAGTCCCGCCCCCTGACCTCTTCTGATTGCGCAACTTCTCCTCCCTCCTCCATTTGGCTCGCCGATTGGAAAACCACACCTGTCAATCAATCAATCAATCAATCAATCAAACTGTAACCATTCAGGTGTGTTTGTGTTGGAATATAACAAATATGTGAAAACTGGTGGTCTCAGTGGACTGGTTTGAGAACAGCTCAGGTACTACCTTGGTATCTGTCATACTCTAATCTGACCACTAGGGGGAATAAAGGCTAAGAATAGCGAGACGGAGGGTTAAACAGACAGACAGAGTTGGTTGGTAACCTGAATGCGAGCCTCTGGAAGGTCAATTTTAGCTGCCAATCTCTCTCTGGCAAAGACATCTGGGTAATGTGTCCGTTCAAACTCTGTGATGTGGAGAAAAATTGGTCAAGAAGCCCACAATGGTTCACATTAACACACACACACACATGCCTATGGCATTAAACTTAGCTTTTCCTTCATGTTTATTACTGTAATTTAATTGAATCTCCACAGGCCTCAACTGAAGCCTGGGGCTGGGGTTAGACCTTTCTCCAGCGCATCAATCTGCTCCTGGGTGAAACTGGTACGATTCCTCTGGAGCTTTCTCTTCAGCTGGAGGTGATGCTGGGCGTCCTCTACCTCATCCCTCTCTCTTTGCACTCCTTCACCTCCTTCCACCATCCGCACGCTGACGTCATCCAGAGATTGTTCTAGAACAGAAGGATAATTGAAGCGCTTTTCTTGGTGAAATGTGTGTGTGTTTGTGTGAGTTTGCGTGTGTGTGTGTGTGTACCCACTGTTACTGTCTGCCTGAGTGTAACAAGCGTTTATTCATTCTCCAAATCTCCACATGTACATATATGTTTCACTGTTTTGTATTTTGCACTCTCTGTCACTGTAGGTGTGTGTATCACTTCTGTGTGTCCGTGTGTCTGTGTGTATGTGTGTTTTGGAGCTGTTGGCACACTGTTTCTGCTCAGTCATGTGGAAGATTCTCCAGCTCACCCTAAGCTGACTCCACGAGTCACACACATACAAACACACACACACACACACCACCCCTGTCTTCTATCTGTACCGTGTTGTGTTGGTTGATGGTACCAGTTGTTAGGCCCAGTCCAGCTGGAGGTGTTCTGTAGATTCAGCATGCTGAGTTTCTCACACATAACACTTCCCCTTCACCTCTGACCTTTTACTTCTCTCCTCCAATCAGAACACAGATCAGAACTACTGGAAGACAGAGGGAGGAGGAGATAAAGAGAGGGAGAAGAAGAGGAGAGAAAGGTAGAGGAAATAAGTGATAGGGGACATACATTTGGAGAGAAAGGGAGACAGACAGACACACACACGCTTGTGCATTAGCCTCCCACGGCGACACATGGGGAGTTCATTACAAACACACTCAGTAATTAGGAGCTACATCCTCTCCACTCTGACACTGACTATACACACACCCATGAGAGGAGAGAGTAACACTGTCAGCTACCATTAACCACACAGGCAGCACACAACCCCAGACACTAACTACACTAATGATACACAGCCACAATGCCGGGACCAGAATACTCACAACACTACACACATTATTATACACACTCTGACTATGGTGCACACACAGACAGAAGGGGAGCGGAAATATATATACACAACACTAAAGCTGTACTAGTGATACAGGGGAGCAGAATTACACACAACACTGGCTACACCTGTGATACACAGAGAAAGGGGGAGTAGAAATACACCACATTACTCTAACCCTAACCTAACTTCACATTAATATGGTACACTGAAAGGAGGGACAAAAGTACATACAATAATACACGCTGACTACGGATGATAGTGATAGCGGTATACAGAGAATTGGTGCAGAAATACTCACAACACAGTCGTTAACACTGTAACTATACTCTAATGACACATGATGATAGAGAAATAGAACAACTAAACACAAGAAACAATGGACTTTGCAAAAACACGCAAAAATAGGCCCTAATTACAGTAACGATGGAAGAGACTAACAACTCACAACACTGGACACACATTATCATGTTTGTGGGGCAAAATATGCTGTAACACTATACACTTAACTCTAAATGTTTCAGTTGATTCATTGATCCATTAATCAATTAATATCATTGAGACTGGAATACATGGGGATGAGACAATTAGTATAAATAAATCCTGCCTTGTCCTTTTATTCAAAAGTTGTGAGTGTGCTGTGCATTGACAGACTCCCAACTATGACTACAACCAGGTATCATAACCAGCACAGAGCCATACCGGTAAAAAGCATAAGACACCGGACAGGCAGATTTCATAAATCGTTATTAGCAGACCTTTAGCTTGAATACATACAAAGTGGGTAAAGGTTATACATTACAGAAGAAGAAGAGAAACCCTGAAGCATCAGAGAGTGAGAGCTAGTTCTCTGACCATATATTCATGAATCTTGCTAGCGGGGTGTATCTCTACCTGTTTGCCTCACAGTGCCTTTCTGTATTTCTACCTTGAGTCAAAGATCAAGTTATCTTGGTTCCGTGTGGTTCCACCCTCTAGTCTAGTTGTTACTTTTGCTATACATCTCACTTGTTCTGTGTGTCTGTCATAAATAGTTCCTATTTGTTTCGTTCAGATTTGTCTTGTTCTCTTATTTGGTCTCTGTCTGTGTCTGTCTCTCTCTCCCCCAACATTGGTGTTGGTTGACAAGTTTAGTGAAAGGACACTCACCTACTCGAGAGAGAGGATGCTGATGGTTTTCCAAACTTGCGTTTCTCTAGTCTCTCCACCGCTTACAAGGTTTCTCGCTTCCTCCTCTTCCTCTCTTTCGTTATACCCTCATCCCTCTCTTCTGACCTCGCTTTTGTTGACTGTGTGTGCAAAGAGAAAGCGAGAGCAGGGAGGCGAGCCAGAGTAGAGATGGAGAGAGTTAGACAGAGCGAAAGAGAGGAGGCGAGGGAGGGGGGAGTGGGCCAGGGAGAGAGAAACAAGTCTGCAGGCACTCTGGTCCTCGGAGCGATGGATAGAGAGGGAGAGGGAGAGAGAGAGGGAGAGAGAAGGAGGGGGAGGGAGGGAGAGAGGGATGACACACAGACTCAGTGTCAGTGTCAGGTCTGGACTTAATGCCAGGAAAAGGGGTGATGGAGAGAGAGAGCGCGAGAGAGAGAGACAGAGAGAGCGAGAGAGACGAGGGGAAGAAGGAGGGAGGGCTGGTAAAAGTATGGAGAGAATTAAAGAAACGTGGATGAAGGATGAAGGGAGGATGACGATCACCTATATCGATTTTAAAACAAAGCCTAGTAACACTTTATTTGAAGGACGGCTTCTAAACATTATTCCATAGTGTACCCATTTTATGTAAAAGCCATATTATTCATGATCTGTATGTCTGTACATGTCCTTGTAAATAATGTTTTTAGACATGCACCAGTATTTACTTGTTAATAAATATATAACAAATTATATATAAATGGTCTATGAATAACAACCTACTTAATACAAGCTTATAAGCCATTCATAAGAACACCTTTAGGTAAAGCTTTAAAACTGAAATGTGTTTGGCCTTATAGTGTTCCAAAGGGTTGGACTGTAGAGAGAAACTCTGACCTTTCGGATGCAGAGGACAGGGAGAGAGAGACCACTGGCCCAGTTCTGGCTCTTTCGAGAGAAACTGCATACATTTACATGTGCAAATAAGAAAGAAAGGGTCGCATTCTAAGAACACACAGTTACACTTTCATACACAGTACTTTGATTATTTTTTACACACACACCAGTGACACACTCACACACCAGTGACACCCTTACACACCGACTTGGTCAGTCGCTATCCTTATGGACTACGACGTTAGGCCCCTCCCCTCATACACACACCCTACACAGTACAAGCTACCAAATACGCGTGCTATGGCATGTTTAGCTTGGTTTCTCTCTGACTGCACTTTGTCACTCGTGACACCACATTTGCATATTTAATTGGATTAGCCCAGAGAACTAGAGAGTCCTTGACACTACAAAAATGAGAAGAGAGAATGCATCTACAGTTTGAGCAAACTAATGTTGAGTCCTGTAGGGTAATACATCTGTAATACAATAGAATATAGTGGAGATGTATTGAGGAGTCCCCTTTATCCATCTTTAGTCTTCTTCAGTGTCTGCTGAGTTAGAGAGCTCACTATGTTTTACAGTCAAAATACAGCACCTTTTGCCTGATATTCTAAAAACTACACTACAAACAGATATTTTTTGGGAGGTAGACTGGATTGGTTGTTTTTCGTAACACACAAGGTTGGGGTCAATTCCATTTTAATTCAGGAAGTGCCTAAATTTACTTTCAATGAGAATGAGTTTTCACGTCTTGAATTTGAATTTTCTAATGACCTGAATTGATTGAATTGAAATACAATTGACCCAAACCTTAACAGAAGTGCACAACTACTTCAAGAACAACTACTTCTAGAACACAGAGAGAGAATGGAACGAGGAAGAGCATGTTATTATTATAAAGACTAGAGAAAAAACAAGAGGACTTAAGTATGACTATAAGATTAGAAGAAGAAGAAAGAGGGACAGGGAGGGCACGCGGAAGAGAGAGCGAGAGACAAGGAGAGAGAGATGGGGGGAGGTGGAGGAGAAGGAGGGTGCCAACATGTTTTATTTCTGGTTGACAAAACTCTGCGCTCTCTCGCTCCCTCCCTCCCTTCTTTCCTTCCCTCTCTCCCGTCGTAACCTGCCTCTCTCTGTCATTCTCTCTCTGTCGCTGGCTACAGAGAATAATCTGAGGTAATAGATGACAGAAAAAATAAGGGATTTTGTTGTCCAAAAACAATGAAGGAAGAATAGAAGATATCTCTGTAAATGGGTTTTAGATGTTTCTATGCATGCTGTCTTTGTGTGAGTGAGTTTATGGGCATACATGTACACTGTATCGTGTGTATGCCTGTCTGCAAAAGTGTGTGCAGGGCAGGCTCCAGGCATAAGCGTTCACTTAGGGCCCCAAATATATATATATATACACTGAACAAAAATATAAACGCAACATGTAAAGTGTTCGTTTCATGAGCTGAAATAAAAGATCCCAGAAATTTTCCATACTCACAAAAATCTTATTTCTCTAAAATGTGGTGCACAAATTTGTTTACAACCCTGTTAGTGATCATTTTTTCTTTGCCAAGATAATCCATCCATCTGACAGGTGTGGCATATCAAGAAGCTGATTAAACAGCATGATCATTACACAGGTGCACCATGTGCTGGGGACAATAAAAAGCCACTCTAAAATGTGCAGTTTTGTCATACAACACAATGCCACAGATGTCTCAAATTTGAGGGAGCGTGCAATTGGCATGCTGACTGCAGGAATGTCCACCAGAGCTATTGCCAGAGAATTGAATCTTCATTTCTCAACCATAAGCCACCTCCAATGTCGTTTTAGAGAATTTGGCAGTACTCACAACCGGCCTCAAAACCGCAGACCACGTGTAACCACGCCAGCCCAGGACCTCCACATCCGGCTTCTTCACCTGCGGGATCAATTTACTGATTTCCTTATATTAACTGTAACTCAGTAAAATCGTAGAAATTGTTGCATGTTGCGTTTATATTTTTGTTCAGTATATACACTACAATACCAAAAGTATGTGGACACCTGCTTGTCAAAATCTTGGGCATTAATATGGAGTTGATCCCTCCTTTGCTGCTATAACAGCCTCCACTCTTCTGGGAAGGCTTTCCACTAGATTGTTGGAACATTGCTACAGGGACTTGATTTTATTTAGCCACAAGAGCATTAGCGAGGTCGGGCACTGATGTTGGGCGATTAGGCCTGGCTTGCAGTCGGCGTTCCAATTCATCCCAAAGGTGTTTGATGGGGTTGAGGTCAGGGCTTTGTGCAGGCCAGTCAAGTTCTTCCACACCAATCTCGACAAACCATTTCTGTATGGACCTCGATTTGTGCACGGGGGAATGCTGAAACAGGAAAGGGCCTTCCTCAAACTGTTGCCACAAAGCTGGAAGCACAGAATCGGCCTACCACTTCACGGCTGAGTTGTTGTTGCTCCTAGACGTTTCCACTTCACAATAACAGCACTTACAGTTGACTGGGGCAGCTCTAGCAGGGCAGAAATTTGACGAACTGACTTGTTGGTAAGGAGGCATCCTATGACGGTGTCACGTTGAAAGTCACTGAGCACTTCAGTAAGGCCATTCTACTGTCAATGTTTGTCTATGGAGATTGCATGGCTGTGTGCTCGATTTTATACACCTGTCAGCAACAGGTGTGGCTGAAATAGCCAAATCCAGTTGAAGGGGTGTCTACATATTTTTGTATAAATAGTGTATATATATTTTATTTTTTTAGGAACTCAGTCGGGGTCTCAATTTACTGTTGAGAGTTAAAATAGTAGAATATACAAGGTGCAAGTTTGAAATTTGGTTGTGCATCAGCTATTTTTATCTTGTTATGTCAGTCATTGACAGTCACTCAATTAGCCATGTCAGCTAACAATTTTTAGATTGGTAAATTTGACTTTCCAGCTATCTAAACTTGTAGTATTCATGGCCGAATACCGACCGGTCACGCAGGGCACGTGCCCAGGAGCCCTGACCTCCAGGGGGTCTCCGTTGATTTTGTTAATCACTTTTGCCTGTGAGGTGGGAGGGCCCAAAAGGCTAGAGCCGACCCTGAGTGTGTGTACTGTATATGTGTATGCGTGTGTGTATGTGTGTTCCTTGAATATTCGTGCAGCTTTAGGGCACATTTTTTCAGTCTCTTGTTAGTTCATCCCTGTCACCCTCTCTCTCTCGCTCTCTCTCCCTCTCTCTCTTTTTCACTGCTGGGGGGAGGGGGATGGAGGTCACCATAGCAACCATGCCGGGACAAATTAATATCAAGTCTTTAAAACAAAACACACAAGCTTACGTGTGTGTGCGGTTGTGTGTCTGTGTGTGTGTGTCCTTTTCCCTTTCGTGACTCTATTAACTCTGTGAATTCCCCCCCAAAAGGGGAGGGGCTACATTGATTATGAAATATTCATTTCTATATCCATCTATCTCACTTTATGTCAATTTCCCCCACTCAATTCACTCTTCCCCTCCTCTTCCTCGCTTTTGTCTTTCCTTCTTTCCTCTCTCTCTCTTCCTCCTCTCTCCATCTCTTTGCTGTTGTGTGCCCCCAGGCTACAGTGTGGCACGTCCTCCCTCCATCCCTCCCTCTCCCCTCCTCTCTCACTGCCCCTGTCACCTTCAATTGCTCCATGGAACTAGACACACCGCCTTAGGCGAGGGAAGAGAGGAGCGAGAGAGGAGAGGAAAAGAGAAAGAGAGAGGAGAGAATGAAACCGAGCGGAGGGAAAAAGAGGCAGACAGGGTATGTGTGAGAGAGAGGGATAGCAAGAGAAAGGAGAAAGAAACGAGTATGAATTAGATAGAGAGAGAGACGAAGAAAGAGAGAGAGAGAGAGAGAGAGAGAGAGAGAGAGAGAGAGAGAGAGAGAGAGAGAGAGAGAGAGAGAGAGGACATAATAAAAAGGTGTGGTTAGAGGAGGGGGTGAGAAAGTCTCAACTGTGTTGTTCAGCAGCATCCTGTGTAAAACTATCCAATAACAGCAACACCTGCTGTCAACCATTGTCCTGACTGAGGAGTCCAACACTGAGAACTAATGGATTCCAGTTAACTAAGATAGCAAATCGGTTCCATTCCCAGAATGTTGAGTTTTAATTTATTTAACCTTTATTTAGCTAGGCAAGTCAGTTAAGAACAAATTATTATTTACAATGACGGCCTACACTGGCCAAACCTGGATGACACTGGGCCAATTGTGCGCTGCCCTATGGGACTCCCAATCACGGCCGGTTGTGATACAGCCTGGAATCAAACCAGGGGGTCTGTAGTGACGCCTAAAGCACTGAGATGCAGTGCCTAAGACCGCTGCGCCACTCGGGCGCCTTCTTATTAGAAAAACTCAAGAAATGAAAAATGAAGTAAATAACACAATTACGTAAATAAGTAGGCCTAAATAACAGAATTAAGTAGGATCAATTTGGAATAAGTGGGACACTTTTTTCATTTCCATCTGCTGTAACCTCTGTCGACATCTATCCAACATATTAGCCCAACACATGATACATTTCTGAGATCCTCAAGAAGTTTCCTAATCACAAAAAATAATAATGTTGATATCATATTCACAGGAGGCATGACACACCCATTTGTGTACACTGAGTCAAAAGCATATTTTCAGTTTGCATTTGGTAGACTGGGACTGCAGGCTAGATAAACTGGGACACCATTATTATAGTCCCAATTGTACCCCAATGACAATTCAATTCAATTTTGTGTGATTAGGAAACATCTGAGGACTTCAGAAATGTATAATGTATTGGGCTAATATGTTGGATAGATCTCTGAAGAGGTTACAGAAGAAGTAAATGCAAAAAGTGTCCCACTTTTACAGAATTCACTTAAATAACAGTACTAATAACAGTACTACAAGAAAACCTTTACAGGACATAGTACTACAAGAACCAGAGCCCTGCCTAACCTACAGGGGTTCCCTAATGTAAACTGGATCTCTTTCCGCCATTGGAAAAGCCTATTAAACTGTCCTACTTTAGCTGGTTGGTAAAGCTGGTTGTGCTCCTGAGTGGCGCAGTGGTCTAAGGCACTGCATCGCAGTGCTAACTGTGCCACTAGAGATCCTGGTTCGAATCCAGGCTCTGTCGCAGCCGGCCGCGACCGGGAGACTCATGGGCGGCGCACAATTGGCCCAGCGTCGTCCAGGGTAGGGGAGGGAATGGCCGGCAGGGATGTAGCTCAGTTGATAGAGCATGGCGTTTGCAATGCCAGGGTTGTGGGTTCGATTCCCACGGGGGGCCAGTATAAATAAAAAAAGATGTATTCACTAACTGTAAGTCGCTCTGGATAAGAGCGTCTGCTAAATGACTAAAATGTAAATGTAAAGCGGGACAGCTAAAATAAATATTGAAATAATTGTTTTTTCTGTATTTTGATGCACCAGTATGCACATTTACATCACAATTTGGCACAGCATATTATTTATGACCGTTTTATAACCTTAACATCAAAATAGAAAAAATACTATGTAGCCGATCTTATCATGTGCTTTGCAGGTGAGCTTCCTGTTTAAAGCTTGCTCTGCCCCCCTCTATGACGTCACACCAATGAAGTGACGTGATTTTGATCATGTGGTTTGTCTGCAAGGGCTCGACAACAATAGTTATGATTTTCTCTTTTCAGACCAAGAAAGCGTCAGGATTATGCTGTCCCAGTTTATATGATGCCCCACTCTTTCTGAATTCACCTTAAATAACAAAATGAAGTAGGCCTGAATAACACAATTACGTAAATAACAAACATTCCAATGACAATATGGAGAAATTGGCTATTGATTGATTGAATGAATAATAGCCAATTCATATCATATCAAACTCAGTTCAGATGACCAAACATTGAAAATAAATTATGCAAAACCTAAACAAAATACTTCCTTATCATATAATAAATTAGGAATTAATTAATTATTTTATCGAGGCATTAAAAGTAAAACTGATGTAACTGCCCTGTAGCAATATGCTAAGGTGGCTCTGGCGGGAGGTACAGTATGTTGTAGGAAGGAAGAAGTCGGGAAACGGAAAAGGGAGGATTTTGAAGAATAAAATATCTGATGTGGTTTCTAGATTGTTCTGTTCAAAAGGCATCCTACTCTGCCCCCAAGCGTTAGGTTTCCAGAACAACGTAAGCATACATTATTTATTTTATAAAATAACCCTTTCTGAAATTATTTTTTCCCACCAATGCTGAGTGCTGACTAACTTCCTTTATATTAAATATCACGTTAGTCTGTCGTTTCGATATTATTATGGACATCGTTTTCGGACTTTACAGTGGGGAAGGCTACAGTGGTGTGGTTTCCCATCTTCTCAGGTTTCGTATGAGTTGGCTAGATACATGTAAATTGCATTGGGTTTGAGCAAACAGTACTGCCTGCCTTTCAATGCCGTATGTTTATAAATCTCAGGTGTCCCTTTACATTGCTGATGAAAACTTTGGTAAAAATCTTTAAATACTATCATATCTTCATGCGCGATCTGGTACGGAGGTTTGCACCGCGCGCGTTCGCGTGTCAACGTGGCGCTTCAAAGCCAATCGAAATCAGTCTCGGGCTCCGTTAATCCCATTTCCTCGTTTCTATTGGTTACTTTTCTTTTCAGCGTGTCTGTGAATGGTCGACGAAGCAAGCGTGTCACCGCCTCCTTTATTGTAGAATTTAAAGAGGCAGGGAGAGCGCCAACGCGCATCTTTACAAGCCCAGAAAAAAACGTGATTGAGACGTGTTGCTGAAAATTGGTACGTTTTTTAAAATTATTAATGCATGAAAGTATATGCTCCAGTAAATTGAGTGATTTCTGTTGTTTAAAAAAACAACAACGTTGTGTACAGTTTATGCCAAGTTTCACTTAAAACTTTCTTGGAGTAGCCTAAACTCATTGATTAAAAATATGTAGGCTACCTAACTGCATCCCTTTTTGCTTAAAAGACAAACAAACTTTAATTCATTTACAGGCATTATTGATGTAATTCATTGTTGTATTCATTATTCAGAAGTGTTAAGACTTAAGACAACAGACATTGACTGAGTTATCCTTATTCAAGTCAGGACTCAAGAAAGTAGCCTATAAATAGGGCACAAAAGTTTAACAAACTTGTTTTATGCCCATATGTATCACTGTTTGCATTAAATAAACAGTTATTGTATAAACCAATAATGTATTATTTTGAGTGAGTCTCATATCATCTGGCAAGTATTATCTCCGTCTATTTGTAGGCTAAGTTCTGTTCAGTCTACTGTAGCGTCTCTCTCTTTCTTTCTTCCTTTTTCTTTCTCAGGACAGAAGATGCTGCTGCAGTCACTACTGTCCCTCATTCTTATCCTCGGGGTGGCGGTAGCCGTGCCTGCTAAAGAGAAGCGTGTCCATCGCCATAGTGACCTGAGTGACCACACCCATGACGACTCCACTGGTTTCCAGTATGACCATGAAGCCTTCCTGGGCAAAGAGGAAGCCAAGACCTTCGACCAGCTGACCCCCGAGGAGAGCAAAGATAAACTTGGGTACATTATGTTACAGAACACCCAGGCAGGCAGCGTCCCAAATGGACATTATGCACTACTTTTGACCAGGGCCCATATTTCCTATGTTATGCACTACTTTTGACCCGGGTCCATATTCCCTATGTACAGCAGTACCTTTGACCTGGGCCCATAGGGCTCTGGTCAAAAAGAGTGAACTATGTATGAAATAGGGTGCCATTTGGGATGTAGTCCCACTATCACTGCTCTAGGTTAGAAGTTACCCCCAGGCGCATATCTAGGATCAGCTTGCCTTCTCTAAACTCCTACCCTTAACTATTGGGAGGAGAATGCAACTGACCTGAGATCAGTGTCTAGGATCAACTTAATCCTACTCCAATAGACACCCTTCCTTTCTTTCTCTTTCTCTCACCCCCTTGTGGTGCATTATTTCATACACTAGTTCTGTATCCCTAGCCCCACCCATCTGGCTAAGTCAACGTTACATCCTGAATAGTTTTCATACAGCAAAGCCCCTTAATCTAAATAAACTGTCTGCAAGACCATTCCGTTTTTTAAATTTTACTTTCAATCCTTTTTCTCTCTTTCTACACATCCATTTCCTGCTCTTCTCCCTCCTGCAACCACCTACACCTTCGCACTCTTACGTTTGACTACAGTTATTGTAATTGTGTTTGTTTGAAGACATCTCACCCCCTGCCTCTGTCTTAGCAATGGAATGAACGGTGTTTAAGGTTGTGACATACTGTTAACCTTGACTTGTTCAATCAATCAATCAAATGTATACACCCTTTTTACATCAGCAAGTACACAGTAAGATTAAAAAAGAAATCTCCCTCAGTTTATGTCCACGTTTTCAAAAAACTCTTAAATATCTGCTCCAAATTAAGATTCAACAAAGTCTGCAGAACGATTGGGGTGTCAGCTAATACATGCGACATTGACTTTGAAAAAAATCTATTTTGGTTATTATACTACAGTAAGTGAAGTGGATTTACACCCAGTAACGGAATTGCGGTAACATAATTTCATCATGGGTCCCTGATCTGTACTACACAGAAATGCATAAGTATGGATATGAATGTCATTCTCTTCATGGTGATGTATCCTAAATAGGCACACAAAAGGTATAAATATGCAATAACCTCCTTTGCATATTTGGGTATTATTCTACTATTATTTTAATGAGCTCTGCCCCAAACAAGACCAAATTTGGTTGTAAAATGTTTTACGTTACCCAGCAAGAACACCAAAAATGTTGCTTAAAAAGAAAGGGGGATCTAACAAAGACTCACTGACAACAACCTAAACGAAACAGGTGGGGTTTTAGGAGGGGTTCTAAAAGACACTCATGGGGGTGTCCACTGAAAATTGCATAGCAACAACAACTGGGACCTAAAAGACACCCACCATGAGCACCCACTAAATTTGCCCAGTAAGAGGCAAACAAATGAAAAACCCACACCAAACTTAAAGACAGGAAGCAAACCAAAAAGTAGAGCAAACGAAAACAGGGAAGATCAGAAAAATGAATGTTTTTCTAGAAATCAGATAGGGAGCGCCAACTAAAAGTGTTGACCCTGCACATCTCTCAAGACAACTGGAGCATTGGGCCAGCCGCTCTTAAATATCACTTGGGCCAGCACAGGTGAAACACCTTCTGACTAACGAGATGGACAAGCCAGCACAGATGTAACACATACTGACTAACAAGGTGACACTAGTCGGTGCGCCCTATGTGCTAACGTGCTAAAAGTCCAAACTCAAAACATAAATGGAAAAAACAAAACCTGTAACAAATGTATATACAGTATGCCTTAATTTCTCAAAAATATACTCTTAGCATTCATTTGACACCCAATTTGATATGCTCCTATGAACTTCACGTTGGTGCTCATGGGTCCTTTTACATGGAAATGACCTTATACAGAAACCCAGCCTAAAACCCCAAAGAGCAAGCAATGCAGATGTAGAAGCACAGTGGCTAGGAAAAACTCGCTTCTGTAGGTAGTAGGCTTAGTTGGCTTGTTCTGTCCCTTTGGCAGGAAGATCGTAGATCGCATCGACACAGACAAGGATGGTTTCGTGAGCCATGGGGAACTGCACCAGTGGATCAAACACAGGCAGAGAAGGTACATCGAGGAGAATGTGCTGAAGCACTGGAAGGAGTACGACCAGAACAAGGATGGGAAGATCGGCTGGGAGGAATACAAGAACACAACCTACGGCTACTACCTGGGTACGACAAGGGAGGATGTGTGTGTGACAGTGTGTGTGGGTAGCCTAACTTTGAGACGAATGAGCGAGGGGGTGGGACTTCAAAAGGGTAGTCCCAATTTACCAGGGTTGTACAGTCAGTGTATTATTAGTAGGCTATATGGGTGTTAAAGATTGTTGGAATGATGGGCAGGGTTTGGCACAACCAATATACTATTTATGAAGGGGCTAATTTGATATAATTACTACATGATATGAGGAGATTGATCATGAGCTACAAAGACAATCCAAAAATGAGATGGGAATGAGAGGGGAGAGCTCAACACGACAGTACAGTAGTGGCTATACAGCTATGGGATAGTGGTGTCATCTTAGACTCTTATTGTTAATACAAAGGCAGGGGAAGGGTTACCACAATATCCATGTCTTTTATCCTTGATACAAAGAAACAAACATAGGTGGGACACAGAACATGTTAACACAATTTGCCCTTTGGAGTTAAAGTAGAGATAATCTGTAATAGAGAGGGTAAATTAGTGACACATATCACTGTTAAACTCTGTTTCAAAAGGTTTTAGAAGGCTAACCTTTGTTTACTACAGTACACAACCCAAGAGTATTTACACTGACAGTGTAGCTCTGGGCCAGTATGAATAAAGCGTCTCAGAGTAGGAGTGATCAGTTTAGCCTATTAGATCATAATAAGTAACATTACATGAACAGGGGGGACCTGATCCTAGATCAGCACTCCTACTCTGAGACGCTTGATCTTTGTTTTACAAAGCCATGTCTTGACTCTGAGAATGTCCTCCGCTCCGTTGCAGATGAGGAGTTTGATGACGTGGATGACAAGGCTAGCTACAAGGCCATGCTGACTAGAGACGAGAGGCGCTTTAGGACAGCTGACCGCGATGGGGACGGCATCGCCACCAAGGACGAGTTCACCTCCTTCCTTCACCCCGAGGAGTACGACCACATGAAGGCCGTTGTCATACAGGTCAGTCAATTGACTGGGATCAGTCACTAGAGTCACAAGATCAATCAAATTCTGGGGAACATCCAGGTGGTGCACTTTTTTCTCCAGCCCACTTCTAAACAACTATTTTTTTCTGTTTCGCTTCAGGAAACAGTAGAAGACATTGACAAGAACGGTGATGGAAAGATCACCCTTGACGAATACATTGGTTAGTCTCTCCTTCAACCTTCTACCCTTTCCAAACAGAGAACATACAATATGTCGTCAACCAAACATAATATCTGGTTCTTTATACATTTTATATGAGAACAAAAAATGAAATATTTCATTTATTTTATTACCCATCTATGAGTGATATTCTTGGGTCCACAACCAACTGTATATGTTAAATGAAAAGTGCTAGTATGCGTACACAAAGAGAAGATAACCCAGAGATGCACAGTAGGCATGATTTTGAAAGTGATTTTTTCCCAAGCGTATGGACCAGTGGTTTTCAAACCTCTCCTCGGGGACCCCCAGACGTTTCACAATTTTGTTGTAGCCCTGAACTATCTCATAATCCCTGGAATAGACTTTAGAATTACAACACCTACTGTATAAGCTGTAACCTGTTCTCTCCACCACAGGGGACATGTTCACACCTGAGAACGGAGAGAGTGAACCAGACTGGGTGCTGACAGAGAAGAAACACTTCACAGAGTTCAGAGACACCAACAAGGTACACTAGTCTGCTGCTACTGGATCACCTTAACATTGACAACATCCTGTCCTTCTACATTACTATAACATCACTATTTAAGTCAGTACACTTACAGTACCCTACCCCTCAGACCAGCCATGTCAATACTTACACACACACCCCTCTCTCTGTGGACATACTAAGTTAACAGGTTTGTGTCTTGTGTTGTCAGGATGGTTTGTAACAGCTCTCTATGCGTGTTGTGTTGTCAGGATGGTTTCCTGGATAACCATGAGGTAGCTCAGTGGATCCTGCCAGGAGATATTGACTATACTGACAATGAGGCTAAGCACCTCATCCACGAGACAGACACAGACAAGGTACGCATCTCCCCAGTCCCATTGCCTGAACTCTCACCCTTACCCCAAACCAAAAGCTCCATACCTGTACACCCCTTACAACAAATTTTTCTTAATCCACTTCCACACACAATCTTATCCCCTCCAAAGCACCCCTAGCTAGGTGTCCTCTTCACCCCTCCCCCATCCCTGTACTCCTCTAAAACTCACACCTCCACCACCGGTGTACCCCTTTCTACCCTCACCCCACATCAAATACCCCCATACCTACAACTATTGTGCAGTGCACACCCCCACCCGTTCACGCCCCTTCCAACTCACCCCGTAGCATCTCCCCTTCCTCTCTGACCTCCTTACACCTTCCCCCAACCTCACACCTCGACTCTTGTTACAACTGACCACTGTATTTGGTGACATGTGCAATGCACAGGCCTACACTACAGGGGGTAAATATACCATGGTGTCTGTGGTAGTAATATAATGTCTCCTAGCTGTTTAAATTAGCATTTATGCTAAAATAAAAACAATGTTGCATCCCAAATGGCAACCTATTCCCTGTATAGTGCACTACTTCAGCCCTATTGGCCCTGTTCAAAAGTAGTGCACTATGGGGAATAGGGTGCCATTTGCGACACTACAGAGACTTATATGAGCCTGGGTGCAGATTCAGGGCTCACTCTCACAACTCACATGACACACTGTCAGCCTGAACACAGCTAATAATCAACATAATGGAATTAATTGGGGGTGTTAATTATAATTAATCTCTTTCTCTCCCTCTGTCCTTCATTCACGCTTTTCTCACTGTTATCTATCCCTTTTTCGCCCTCATTTTCATTCCACTCTCCCTCTTTTTCGTCCTTCTCTCTTTCAATCATGACCGCAATGAATGGTGATGGGCTGGACCTGAAATTTGCCTCCTCTGCGATTGGACGAAACAGGATGACAAAATAACCAAGAAGGAGATTCTGGCCAATTGGAACATGTTTGTGGGGAGCCAGGCGACCAATTATGGAGAGGATCTCACCAGGCGACATGACGAGCTTTGATGAAGTCAAGCGAAGGCATGGGGAGGAGTTAAGGGCTCCGTTTGCATCGCTCTCTGCGTAGTTCCATGTACATTGTGCAGCTGAATTTTTGGAACGGACCGTATACGTACTCTGTTTGCGTAGAGCCTTTAAGGGGAGGGAGGGATTTTCAAAATACATATTGGGGTTTTGTATTGTGAAAGGGCATACACTTCATGGAGAATACTGTTACTGTTAAGGAGCTGGGTAGGGAGAAAGTGCTGAGGGGAAAAAGGTCACGGGTCATATTTATACTGTTGAACACACATTTCTATGGGAGGTAACGGGAGCATGGCGATAAGTGTTTACACACGCAGATACATAGCCACAACCTCACTCACAGAGAGACACTCTAACCGAACACACAATCACGCTCAAGTGTGAACAAAGACAGACACTCCACAAGTCAAGATTATTTTTACTGCACCATATATAGCATAAATATACACTTGGTTTACACAAGGGGGGGGGGGGGGGGGCGCAAGAGACAAAATTGAATGACACTTTTGTGGTGAAACATTTATCTCTGTGAATTTAAAATAAAGCCATGTTGGTTTTTCTACAAAAATACAGTTTAATTTTTCTTCATGACATATCATTAACTACTGTCCTAAGCAACTTCATTACTCAAATGTAATTTGTTTCCTGGTTCTTGAATGGAGTTTACCACACCACTGCCACCTGCTAAATGGTGAATTGTCTATAATGTTACAGTTTTCCCAGATTCCTTTCTCCATTTCTCTCCATCTTTATCTTCTACTTCCCTTATCCTCCATCCCTCTCTCTCTCCTTCTCTCTTAGGATGGGCGTCTCTCTCTCTCGGAGGTCATGGACAAGGTCTACTTCCTGAAGTCAAGCACGCTGACTGACTATGGAGCTATGTTGGTGGATGAGGGTCACGAAGAACTCTGACATCTGTGACTCCAACACTCAGCCAATAAAACACAGACTGTGTCTTGGAGTCAATTGACATTTTTATTTTATATAAAATACGGTACAGACATGTTGCCCATTAAATTGGTGTGTAGGTTTGTTTTATTATGCATGTGCCAGAGAGAAATAAAAATGACATTTCTAAGGGCTCTACAGTACGACCATTTTTCTCACATATGCACCTAAATACTTTGCTGTGCGGCCAGCAATTTTAATTTAGGATCACCAGTGCGCCTAGAAAAATTAAGGATTCTAGCTTTAATACCTAAAATATTTTACCTCCTAAATGTCTTTGTGTGCGCCTACATGTTTCAACTTAAGCTTACACGTGCTCCTTGTAAAAGAGGTCAGCGTAGAGCCCTGTTTTGTAAATGTATGTGTAACAAAGCTTAAAAATATCAGTTGGAATTCTCAGACTCCATACGAGAACAGAAAACCATATGTACAAATAATCTCAAGTATACACCTTTGTCATGTTGATCATCGTCTCTGAACCATCACACCATCATTACGGGTCGCGCCTCTTTAGCTTTCAGATCCACTCCAGAGCCTGCAAACCCAGTTCCACCCTGGGAAGGAATAAAATAGAAAATATTTTATCAGCATTAACATCAGGTGGTCTTCAAATACCCTTACAAACAAAGTACTTTGCTATGTCTTGCACGTACTGTGCGTACATACTCTTTCAAACTCAAGAACACACAAACAGACTCACTTGCTTGATCACACCCGCTCTAACACTCATACAAAAACGGCACGTGTTTCCTTGCAGGTAACCATGGTTAACAGAGGAAGTACAATGATTTCAAGCACCACCCTCCTTTTAAAGTGGGATGATGTCCTTCTCTGTGAGTTTGTCTCCGGTCATCGGGTCCGTCATGTCCTTCCTGATCAGCCTCTCCACACACTCCTGAGTCACCACCGCCCCACTGAGAGGAGGGAGAGAAAGGAGGGGGTAGAGAGAAAGAGGGGAGAGAGAGATTAAGAAACTGCGAAGAAGCGAGGTAGTAGGGGTGGCTTGATATAGAGAGAGAGGTGGTCCAGTAAATAAAGGAACCGAATAAGGGTTTACTTACGAGGGTTTGAGAACAGAGCAGGGGACACTGTTACCCAGAGTGTCTTTAATCACGGCACACAGGTACCTCTCCTGGAAACAACATTACACAGGCTAAACTCAGCAAAAAAAGAAATGTCCCTTTTTCAGGACCCTGCCTTTCAAAGATAATTCAAAAAATTCCAAATAACTTCACAGATCTTAATTGTAAAGGGTTTAAACACTGTTTCCCATGCTTGTCTCCTGAGTGGCGCAGTGGTCTAAGGCACTGCATCGCAGTGCTAACTGTGCCACTAGAGATCCTGGTTCGTATCCAGGCTCTGTCGCCGCCGGCCGCGACCGAGAGACTCATGGGCGGCGCACAATTGGCCCAGCGTCGTCCAGGGTAGGGGAGGGAATGGCCGGCACGGATGTAGCTCAGTTGATAGAGCATGGCGTTTGCAACGCCAGGGTTGTGGGTTCGATTCCCACGGGGGGCCAGTATAAAAAAAATATGTATTCACTAACTGTAAGTCGCTCTGGATAAGAGCGTCTGCTAAATGACTAAAATGTAAATGTAAATGTTGTTCAATGAACCATAAACAATTAAATGAACATGCACCTGTGGAACGGTCGTTAAGACACTAACAGCTTACAGACGGTAGGCAATTAAGGTCACAGTTATGAAAACTTAGGACACTAGAGGCCTTTCTACTGACTCTGAAAAACACCAAAAGAAAGATGCCCAGGGTCCCTTGCTCATCTGCGTGAACGTGCCTTAGGCATGCTGCAAGGAGGCATGAGGACTGCAGATGTGACCAGGGCAATAAATTGCAATGTCCATACTGTGACACGCCTAAGACAGCGCTACAGGGAGACAGGACGGACAGCTGATCGTCCTCGCAGTGGCAGACCACGTGTAACAACACCTGCACAGGATCTGTACATCCGAACATCACACCTGCGGGACAGGTACAGGATGGCAACAACAACTGCCCGAGTTACACCAGGAACGCACAATCCCTCCATCAGTGCTCAGACTGTCCGCAATAGGCTGAGAGAGGCTGGACTGAGGGCTTGTAGGCCTGTTGTAAGGCAGGTCCTCACCAGACATCACCGGCAACAACGTCGCCTATGGGCACAAACCCACCGTCGCTGGACCAGACAGGACTGGCAAAAAGTGCTCTTCACTGACGAGTTTCACCAGGGGTGATGGTCAGAATCGCATTTATCATCGAAGGAATGAGCGTTACACCGAGGCCTGTACTCTGGAACAGGATCGATTTGGAGGTGGAGGGTCCGTCATGGTCTGGGGCGGTGTGTCACAGCATCATCGGACTGAGCTTGTTGTCATGGCAGGCAATCTCAACACTGTGCGTTACAGGAAAGACATCCTCCTCCCTCATGTGGTACCCTTCCTGCAGGCTCATCCTGACATGACCCTCCAGCATGACAATGCCACCAGCCATACTGCTCGTTCTGTGTGTGATTTCCTGCAAGACAGGAATGTCAGTGTTCTGCCATGGCCAGCGAAGAGCCTGGATCTCAATCCCATTGAGCACATCTGGGACATTTACATTTTAGTCATTTAGCAGACGCTCTTATCCAGAACGACTTACAGTTAGTGAGTGCATACATTTTTCATACTGGCCCCCCGTGGGAATCAAACCCACAACCCTGGCGTTGCAAGCGCCATGCTCTACCAACTGAGCTACAGGAGGCCTGTTGGATTGGAGGGTGAGGCCTAGGGCCATTCCCCCAGAAATGTCAGGGAACTTGCAGGTGCCTTGGTGGAAGAGTAACATCTCACAGCAAGAACTGGCAAATCTGGTGCAGTCCATGAGGAGGAGATGCACTGCAGTACTTAATGCAGCTGGTGGCCACACCAGATACTGACTGTTACTTTTGATTTTGACCCCCCCTTTGTTCAGGAACACATTATTCAATTTGTTAGTCACATGTCTGTGGAACTTGTTCAGTTTATGTCTCAGTTATTGAATCTTATGTTCATACAAATATTTACATGTTAAGTTTGCTGAAAATAAACGCAGTTGACAGTGAGAGGACGTTTCTTTTTTTGCTGAGTTTATTAACCCAATGAGTCCCACTGCAACGCCGACGCGTTTTGGATTTCTAACCCCTTTTAAACCTTGTGTGTTTGAGCTACAGACTTCTGGATATTGGATTTGTCCATTTCTTCTGTATCAGTAGATACAGTGGTTTGCGAAAGTATTCACCCCCCTTGGCATTTTTCCTATTTTGTTGCCTTACAACCTGGAATTAAAATGGATTTTTGGGGGGTTTGTATCATTTGATTTACACAACATGCCTAACACTTTGAAGATGCAAAATATTTATTGTGAAACAAACAAGAAATAAGGCAAAAAAACAGAAAACTTGAGCGTGCATAACTCTATTCACCCCCCTAAAGTACTTTGTAGAGCCACCCTTTGCAGCAATTACAGCTGCAATTCTCTTCGGATATGTCTCTATAAGTTTGGCACATCTAGTCACTGGGATTGTTGCCCATTCTTCAAGGCAAAACTGCACCAGCTCCTTCAAGTTGGATGGGTTCCACTGGTGTACAGCAATCTTTAAGTCATACCACAGATTCTCAATTTGATTGAGGTTTGGGCTTTGACTAGGCCATTCCAAGACATTTAAATTTCCCCTTAAACCACTTGAGTGTTGCTTTAGCAGTATGCTTAGGGTCATTGTCCTGCTGGAAGGTGCACCTCAGTCCCAAATCTCTGGAAGACTGAAACAGGTTTCCCTCAAGAAATTCCCTGTATTTAGCGCCACCCATCATTCCTTCAATTCTGACCATTTTCCCAGTCCCTGCCGATGGAAAACATCCCCACAGCATGATGCTGCCACCACCATGCTTCACTGTGGGGATGGTATTCTCGGGGTGATGAGAGGTGTTGGGTTTGCGCCAGACATAGCGTTTTGCTTGATGGCCAAAAAGCTCAATTTTAGTCTAATCTGACCAGAGTACCTTCTTCCATATGTTTGGGGAGTCTCCCACATGCCTTTTGGCGAACACCAAACGTGTTTGCTTATTTTTTTCTTGAAGCAATGGCTTTTTTTCTGGCCACTCTTCCGTAAAGCCCAGCTCTGTGGCGTGTACGGCTTGAAGTGGTCCTATGGACAGATACGCCAATCTCCGCTGTGGAACTTTGCAGCTCCTTCAGGGTTATCTTTGGTCTCTTTGTTGCCTCTCTGATTAATGCCCTTGCCTGGTCCGTGAGTTTTGGTGGGCGGCCCTCTCTTTGCAGGTTTGTTGTGGTGCCATATTCTTTCCATTTTTTAATAATGGATTTAATGGTGCTCCGTGGGATGTTCAAAGTTTCAGATTTTTTTTTTTATAACCCAACCCTGATCTGTACTTCTCCACAACTTTGTCCCTGACCTGTTTGGAGCGCTCCTTGGTCTTCATGGTGCCACTTGCTTGGTGATGCCCCTTGCTTAGTGGTGTTGCAGACTCTGGGGCCTTTCAGAACAGGTGTATATATACACTGAGATCATGTGACAGATCATGTGACACTTAGATTGTACACAGGTGGACTTTATTTAACTAATTATGTGACTTCTGAAGCTAATTCGTTGCACCAGATCTTATTTAGGGGCTTCACAGCAAAGGGGGTGAATACATATGCATGCACCACTTCTCCATTATTAATTTTTTGGATTTTTTTCATTCCTCTTCACCAATTTGGACTATTTTGTGTATGTCCATTACATGAAATCCAAATAAAAATAAATTAGAGCAGTGTATGTGAGACAAGGGCGGATCCCGATGGGGCCGGGTCTTTTTATAAAAATGTCTATATAGTACGAATGGTTTGAGCTACACACCATTTATGAAAAGCCGAGACTCGCACGAACCTGTAACATGCTTTGCTCTAGGACGCTCAGAAGCTACACAACAGTTGTTAGAAGGTAAGGGGTTCTTCTACATAGATCATAGGAAATCCCAGGAAATCATATAGTTTCTATCACAAACTCCAAACAGTAGTCACTGACTAGTTGGACATTTGTTTCCCAGTGAGCAAAACATTTCTGTACTTACAGCATTCATATAAATTCACTTTTCGCACATTTTTACTTTGGCGGACCTTCTTTTTTTATTGACATTTATCAATAACGAGATGATTGAATTTGAAATCCCCTTCATTAGGTCAATAATTAGCATTGCACAAACCCATTGAAATAGCAAACAACTAAAATGTGTGTTGGGTGGAGACGCCAGATATTACCCCCTTGAGGGGTGCCCTGTTCCGAAGAGACACACACGACACTTCAAATGTATCAAATCGGGTGAGACGCAACACACGTTCCTTCTGATCAGCAGAAGTACAACAACTCAAAACACTTTCTTTACCAATCACTCTCTCCACCAGTTTGGATAGCTCAAATGGATTCTTCAAGATTGGTATTTCGATCAGCTGTTCCCCATTAACAACCCGTACTCCTACAAGGTACGAAGGGACATTCTCAGCACTGTACCGTTTTCCATTCTTTTGGACAATACTCAAATTCTCCTTGATTCTACCGCCATTAGATTCACAATCCACTTTATCTTCCGCCATCTTTCCTCATGTTAGTATATCAGTCAAAATTGTTTGACTCTTCTTCTTCTTCTTTAAGAGTTGATTGGTGGGATCGCATCCTATTTTTTTGGGTGTATACACCGCCACCTACTGTACTGGTCTCTAAAAAAAATACCACCCCCATTCAACTATTTAACCCTATCTAATCCAATTCCAGACCAACGGTCTGAGAGGACATAACACTACCACTCAACACCCGCTGCAACTGTTCTGCAGTAAATCCTCGCAATCCCAAGTACTTCTCTGACGCTGCCACCACAACCTCTATTTTCTGTGACTTCCGATCCATTTCTGCAGTACAATTGATAACCATGGCTATTTACATTTTAGTCATTTAGCAGACGTTCTTATTCAGAGCGACTTACAGTTAGTGAGTGCATACATTTTCATACTGGCCCCCCGTGGGAAACGAACCCACAATCCTGGCGTTGCAAGCGCCATGCTCTACCAACTGAGCTACAGGGGACTACTCATGTGTTCTTGTTGTTTGTTTTTGCTTAAACCATCTATGAATGCTTAAAAGCCCACCGTACTGAAGCACATATTATTTCTCTTTCCCTCTCATACTGCCCACACTGTATCAGTACATGCTCCACTGTCTCTGTTTCCTAGCAGTAATCAAACCTTCCTGTTGGATGCTTTCTTATCACATTTAACTTCTTATTCAACTGGCTGTGTCCCACCCTTAATCTTGTAAAGATGGCCTCCTCTCTTCTGGTTCTTCCTGCCGTCCTCCCCTCCCCGACTTTCCTCTGTACTTGGAATTGATGCCTTCCTTTACGGTCTCTGTTACACTGCTCCTGCCATCTCTGCACCACCACCATATCAGGCCTTTTGCTGCTGCCTTGCTATTGAAACTTCAACGTCCACCTCCCCACTACTAAAGGTGTTTAGCCAGTACATCAGCTGCCTCATTCCCCCCCACAGGCTGGAGCCCAAATAAATCTTGTCTGTATACCCATCTGTCTCACCCGGCATGAGTTTGTTGTACCTCATACATCAGGTCTTGTCTGCTACGTGAGCTAAAGGACTGCAGACTCATCAACACTGCACATGAGTCAGAGCAAATAACTATTCAGCTAGCACATTTGGTTTCTTGGAAGTTGTGGGAACGTACGTTTTGGTTCTGGGAATGAAGCCATACGTTTCCTGACAGGTCAAACTGAACGTTTTTAAAACGTTTTGAGTACGGAAGTGAAAATGTCACCTGTTCTGGGAATGTTAATTTTTATGTTGCAGGGAAGTTCTGAGAACGTTTTACTATGGTTCCCTGAATGTTTTTGTGGGGGGTTTAGTTAACGTTCTGAGAACGGAAATTATAAGTTATTTGAAGGTAATTAAATAACGTTCTGAGAACATTCTTTAAATGTTGTGAATGTTTTGAACCAAATGTAAAGGTTACTTTCACTGAATGTTTCAATAAGACTTTTAAAATCACTGTTAGCTTAGTTTAACTGTTTTGAACAGATAGGACACATGGAAATTAATTTAATTATTGTGGCACAGCGTCAGTGAGATTCAAACCTATGATCTTCTGTTTTTTATCAATGGAATTAGTCCACTGCACCACCAGGATGGAGCTGATACAAAGCTGTTCATTTTCTTCTAGTCAAATGTGCCCCATTTCAAAAGAAACAAACACTCATTAAGTTCAGGTGTGGCCAATTAGTGGGCACGGCCAACAAACCTGAACACAGTTAACAAGATAGAAGATAGAGTTTAATTGATGCTGAGAACGGAATGTATATGTTTTTAAATAACATTCTTAGATCTTTCTTTGAACGTTACTAATGTTTCCTTGTGTTTTTTTATGGAATGTTTTCTTAATGTTCTGAGAACATGACTTTAATAAATAAAACCATGAGGAAACCTGCAGAAAACATTATGCTGAAGTACAAAAATTCCCACAGAAAAAGTTGTTTCTTAATGTTCTCTGAACTATTTGAGAACATTCCCAATGTCAAACCAGTTGGAGAACATTCCTAGAACATTACCAAAAATGTAATTAAATGTAACCATGTTTGAACTTTTAGGAAACGTTTTGTTAAATTATTGAAATACCAAGAAAATAACATTATTTTGTCAAGTTCCTGAAATGCACTTAGAATGTTCCAAAGCCAAGCAACTATCCTGCACCATTCCCAGAACGTTGTGGAAAGGTTGTATGTAAAATAACCATAGGACAACCACGCTCTAAGAAACATATGGTTCTCAGAATGTTATGTGCTAGCTGGGGACTCTGTCTGGCTTGACCTCCTCAACCCACTGCAAGGCCAACAGTATGGCCATCAGCTCCGCCGTGTATACATCCAGGTGGTCTATTATAAGTTTCCTGACTGCCGCCCCACATTCCTGCACTACAAATGCTGACCCAGTACGTCCTGTCCGTGGGTCTTTTGAACCATCTGTGTAAATGGGCACAAAATCATGTCTCTCTAACACTTCTAGATTAACTACTGGAGGCGGAAGTAGTCATGGTGGGTTCAAAAGAATAGCCGCCGTGGGGCTAAACCCCCTTCCATACAGTCCCATCTCCCTTGCCTGGATATTACCCACCCACCCAAAGCTTGTGTTCTGTTCCCATCATGCCTGTAGCACCCCTTTCGCAGGTTGAGACACCCCATATCCCTGTAGGTTGACCCAATAGTTCATTGCCAGCTGCTATATCCTAAGCCGAAATGGCATCTCCCCCCTCTCCACCTGTAATGCGAACACCGGAGAGGTCCGAAACGCACCACTACGTATTCTGAGTCCTTTCGCCTGTATGACATCTAGTCTTTCCAGTGAGGTCCGGGCTGCCAAACCATATGCTACACTTCCATAGTCTATTACAGATCGGATCAATACAACATACATGGTCCTCAGTGAGGAGCGCCCAGCCATCCACTCCAGGGCGTCATTGTAAATAAGAATTTGTTCTTAATTGAATCACCTGGATAAATAAAGGTCAAAATCCCTGCCAGACAGCGCATCACATTTAGCACCTTCTTACACTTTCCCACCACTCTCTCAATGTGTTCTGCCCAGGTCAGCCTAGTGACAAAGTACACCCCAAGAAACCTGAAGTCCCCCACCCTCTCCAAGTTTCTCCCGTACAACTTCAGGCGTACCTCATCTCACCCCCTCCTCCTTGGTAAAGAACACTGTCTGAGTTTTCTATACAGAGAACCTGAATCCCCACATTAATGCCCACTGCTCTACCTCATCAATTGCTTCCTGTACCTTCCTGACTATGTATGGTCAATTTCATCCCCTCTTCCATAAGGCCCCATCATCTGCAAATAAAGACCTCCCAATATCCGGCCGTACCTGAGAGTAAACATCATTGATCATGATTGAGAACAAAAGATGACTAATCATGCTCCCCTGCGGTGTACCATTATCCACCAAGTGCATGCCTGTTAGAAACTTCCCCACCCTCACCTGGATAGACCTTCCAAACAGAAAGTCCTTTATCCAGTTGTACGTTCTGCCCTTGAGCAAGGCACTTAACCCTAATTGCTCCTGTAAGTTGCTCTGGATAAGAGTGTCTGCTAAATTACTCAAATGTAAATGTAATGTTTGTATCCTGTATATAAGATCAAGCTTGATTAGCAACCCCTCCTTCTACACATAAAAAAAGACAGCTACAACTGTCTCCTTGTTCACATGGACCTTCCTGACCTCTGCTTCTAAGCAGAGCACTGGGTCCATAGTTCCCCTCCCCTTCCTGAACACACTCTGATGTGGCGATACTAGCCCCCTTTTCTCCAGGAAGTAAGTTAGCCTCTCCATAATCATACGTTCCATAATCTTATGTACATGTGATGTTAGGATTATGTGGTTATCTCACCTAGCTATCTTTAGATGAACGCACTTACTGTAAGTCACTCTGGATAAGAGCATCTGCTAAATGACTAAAATGCAGAATGTGAATGTTTTACATACAGATCTCATATTACTGTATTGAATTGTTTTTTGTACAAGTAAAAAATGTTTATGTCACAAATGTATCATTTGTACAGTTCTTTATTAAAAATGTAGTTATTGTAGTTACATGTGACTGTATAAAACCTAGCAGTGCTACTTATTTCTCTGAGAATGAGGTGGATATATAGCATTTTGCAAAAAAACATGATTATTTGTCTCTCTGAAATGAAACCATCAAGTGATAGATTTTAAACAAATACATGTCTGTCACTGAACCACCCCATGCCATGTTTAGATAGTGAAAAAAAACACACCAATCTATTTAATAATTTCCGAAAATCTATAGCGTTTTGGAATGAAACTCTTAATATTTAGAGTTGGCGAACTAACATCTTCCTCAGGTGGTGAATTAGTCCTACATAAATTATCTTAAGTGATATTAGTGACCTAAAAGATGTAGGCAAATGAATCTCTATATTGAAAACAAATCAGAAAATTCTGGAACCCTATTTTGAATTTGATAGATTACTTATTAATGACTAATTATTACACCCTGAAACTGTGTATAATGTGTTAGAAATGTGTGAGTGTAGGACCAGTAAAGGCTATGGCATTGAGCTACTATTTAGCAATGTGAGTAAGAGTTAGGCCAGACAACAAAGACAACTGAGAAACTAAGATAAAGAGGCCTCCCAATTTAGGGAGGGGAGAAACTGTTATGAAAACATGGTGCAGAATATTGTGAGAACGGCAATAACTGAGTAATGCAGGGAGTAGGATATGTGTGTGTGTGTGTGTGTGTGTGTGTATGTATGTGTGTATGCATGTGTGTATATGTGTGTGTGTGTGAACTGAAGGTCAGTAGAGCAGTTTTAGAGTGGAAAACTACAGCCCGCCTACAGAGGGGAGGGATTTCTTTTTGTATGACGTATGAGTATAAAAGATGGACTCTGAAATTGTGATGGCAGAATTCTCAATGAATAAATATCTCTGACTATGCAGACCGGGACTCTGGCCGTTACTTAAATCCCAAAAGACTTACAACCTTTTGGGAGACGCACAGAGACACTAAAATAGTTTGTTAAATAATTCACATAACAGCTTGGTCCTTCTGAGCCGGACTCCAATACCCTGTTTCTGTCATTCCAGGTAACTCTGAAAACCGTCGACGGGCGAATGATACATTCGTAAATAGAAAGTCCTGCCCTTTGACATTAAGGGTTAAAACAGGCCAGAGGACACCTGATTAATGACAGAGACGGTGACGGAATCCAAACCTACATTGAATCTCGGCTGCAAGGATAAGGTCAGTAGTCTTTATTCATTAAGTTGGTGAAATTGATTTGAGGACTTGCTAAAATATTGAAAAGTAGCAAATTGATCAATGCGTAGCCATTTTAAGTGAAATGTGGGGTTGACTGTCAGGAATTATCAAGATTACATTGTGAGGATAGACTCCTCCGTAGAGTAGGAGATAATTCTGGGGGACTAGTCAACCTGGTGGTGGGTCCGTAATGATTCACGGTAATAGGCCATTACCAAAAGAAACTACCCGGTGTTGAAATAGAAGGAACTATTAAAAGTACACCTATGGGATGTAACCTGTAAGAGATTATTGAACAGTCAACAAATAATCCGGGTTAAACAAATACAAAAAGTACACCAGAAGGAATTAAAATAGCATGTGTGAGAAATAGAATATTAGTAAAGTCAAAAGTCACAAACAACTGTAGATTTTGCTGTAACTCCATCCGTTCTGGAGCCTTATAAACTCCAGGTTACCGATATAACACCAATAATCATGTAAGGTTGTATACGTGTGAGACCTAATGTTTGCTCAAAAGTCACATGAATAATTCCAGGTGGTTGTATAGAGGAGGGAGAACCCATTCCTGTTGTATGAGACTGTCAGGAATTATCAAGATTACATTGTGGGGATCAATCCCTCTGTAAAAGTATGAGATAATTCTGGGGGACTAGTCAAGACTACATATACAGGGAGGGGTGGTTCCAGGTGGTTGTATAGAGGAGGGAGAACCCATTCCTGTTGTATGAGACTGTCAGGAATTATCAAGATTACATTGTGGGGATCAATCCCTCTGTAAAAGTATGAGATAATTCTGGGGGACTAGTCAAGATTACATATACAGGAAGGGGTGATTCAAGGTGTTGTTGTGTGAAGCTATTTTGAATTACTTGTTAAATTGACTTGTTATATAGAAGAGGTGGCTAAGGGATTTTTAACAGTACCAACCATGGGGGGGCAAATCCTCACAAGAGGTCCCAGAATTTACTGGGGACGAGAAATGCTTGATGTAATTAAAATGGAATCCAGGGATAGAAGAAATCTCAATTATGTAACCAGGTGGAGGGAGAGGTATGGTTTTGAGGGACGTCTAGACGCAGATAAACTCGAATCCATGCTTAAACAGATACATAAGGTGTGTAAAGGAGAAATAAGCAGTGAGAGAGAGAGAGAGTAGGAGGGGGCCAGTACCCACTGATAGCCTTACCTAATCTATTGGCGGGGAATGAAAGGGGCCCCAGCAACCTTAGATGTATACAGTAATAATAATAATATGCCATTTAGCAGACAGGCCATGAACACAGAGGACGTGGCCAGAGCGGTAGAAGGAATGACCCACCCCAAAACAGGAATAGTAAGGTTTGGGCTGCCGTTAGAGGGCAGTGGGTTTCAGGGGATGCCCAGAGGACACTTTTGCCATGGGCCGATCACGGAGAGTATGTTGGGAAAATAACTGAATTGTGTAATAGCCTCAGAGAGACATGCAATCCATCATGAGCAGAATAACAGACAGGACAGAGCCAAGAAAGAAGGCAGGAAGAAAAGAGAAGTGAGTGAGAGGGAAAGAGAAGTGAAGGTTGAGGTCTCCGTGCCTCCCCCAGAGCAGAGGGCAGAAAGGTTATATCCAAACTTGGCAGACCAGGCATGGAGAGAAAATCCAGATGATGAATACGTAGGGAGGAGAAGGAGAGTGCAGGGGAATAATGTTGCCCCCCCACCGGCCCCACCTCCCTATGAGGAAGAAGGGGCTGGAGGAGGAAGGGAAGATGAAGGTGAGGAAGAGCCAGAGGTAGAGGAGTACAGGACAAGGGCAGAGAAAGTCAGACAGGAGAGAAAAGAGAGAAAAGAGAGAAGAGAGAGAGAGAAGTCCATCCCCCAGCTTTGAGCGTGAGGAAGAGGAAGATAAGGCGTGACTAGTCCTTGAGGGAGAAATAGTAGACTCTAGTGGGGGGAAGACTAAGGAACCCTTTGATCCAAATTGTGAGGTGTTTGAATTGGCTACTATTGACTTAGCACTTCAACAGGAACAGAAACCTTATTTGACATTGACAGTAATGGGTATGAAAATTAAATTCCTTTGTGATACGGGAGCCTGCAGGACAGCAACCTGTGCAACAGACAAGCCAGATGGAGTCAGGATTGATGGGGAGAAAATCATAGTGCGATCTGCCTCTGGTCATCAATTTATTGAAAGGTTATCAGCCCCAATAACCCTAAAACATGACCAATCAGGATGAGAGGCAACCATACCCATCCTGATATCTAAGCTGTGTCGGGTAAATTTACTAGGACGTGATGTAATGACTAAATTGAATGTGGCTGTCATTTCCGCTGAGAGGGGAATGAAAGTACACATAGTCAGAGACAATATGGTGGTCTGTGGGGAAGGGGAGCCATGTTATTGGTATAGGCAAGATTTGTTTAGGGGGGGAATAACTGATATTCCCCGAACCTTTGATGGAACTTGCTGATGATGTAGTACCAGGCCCCACTAAAATGTCCCCCGATGACCTACACTGTACTCTCTGGTATAACAAACACCCAGGTCCAGATGCAATCTATGAGAAAGCATTATTTAAAACCACAGAAAGGACTATAGCCTTGAAATGGTTTCACTATGACAACACCCACGCAGTAGTGGAGGTGGAACTGGGGCCCCAAAGTCAGAGACTGTTCAGGGAAATATGGAGCCCACATGTGTCCCTAGCAAAGGAGCCAGCAGAGGACTGGAAAGACATGGGCCAGTGGGTATCCAAGGGTAAGAGGATCACTGATTGGGTCAATATTGTGAGTGGCGATCAACACAGCCCATCCACAGATAGTACATTTAGATGAGAATAGCAGATGCTGAGGAGAGGAATACCTGTTGACAGAACAACAGGAGTCAGACTTAAAAGAAGTTCCAGAGCATTTGTGGTCCCGAGGTCCAGCAGACGTAGGATTAATAAAAGGGGTAATTCCAGTACAGGTGATACCCAAATCTAATCATAGGCCATATCAGAAGCAATACCCTATGAAACCAGAAGCAATACAAGGTTTGCAGTTTACCAAGAGCAGATTGGGAGGAACCTTGAGGGAGGGCCAATTCCCGGGGAGATAGTGAGGCCAGAAACAAAGGTGCAGTGTCCTGGAAATCACAGTCTGTTTTGTTTTTTTTTCAGTTCTGCTGGGAGGACATTGGATGATGGGGTTTTGTGTTGAATTAGAGACAGTGAGACTATTAGTCAATACCTAGGAGAGAAGAGAGGTTACGGTAGCAAAGACAGACAAGAAGGAAATAGTAATATTGGAGACAGGAGTGAGTGGAAGTGTTACAATTGTGACAAAACGGGACATTTTGCTAGAGAATGTGAGGAACCGTGTAGTTACTGTGCAAGGAAAGGGCACCAGTTAAGAAACTGTAGGCAGAAGGGGAAGAGAGAAATCAGGAGTCCTCATGACCTGGCTGTTTGGTTGTTGTTTTTTAATTGGGGTTTTCAAATAAAAAACAACACACCTAGTATGATGTTTATAAAGCCTTGTTGTTTCAATTTTGGGGGGTTTTCAGCAGGTCAAGGGTGATAGGTCTTAGAGGAGCACACAGTGAATTTTATGGAGTTTTTTAGGTTTTGGCTGAGTTTGGGGTATATATGATTTCTTATGAGAATGAATGTCATGAGGAATAATAAACACTTGGGATAAGTAACATTTATTAAATATTTAGAATAATGGTAATGTTTGGTATACTATGGGATGGAATTTCAATTGCCTCTGAACTCTGTTTTAACTTTCTGGTGTTAATTAATCATCCACAATGATAAATTCTAAAGGCATGAGAGGAGGACTTTAAGATAGTTTATTTTACCAATAAATAAAAATAAGGGATGGCAATTGGATGATAAATTACCAATATTACCTAAGTGATTGTTAGGTAGGTGATAATATTGACACATGGGCAGTGACATGTGTCAAAAGGAGGGATGGATGGTAGAACAGATTAGACAACACTTTGTGGCATATGGGATTACTCATTATAAAAAAAAATATATATAAAATAAAAAATGTTCAAGATGTGTTATCTGTGCTCAAAATAATCACCAGGGCAGACAAAGGGCACCTCAGGGTGTAAGGGATCGGGGGTTGGCTGGGTCTAGACAGAGTCTGACACTTCCCCGATTAACAGAGAGGGGGAGTCATCAGACTCGATCTGGTTCACCTGAGTTCTGAGCACACCTGTCCGTAATTAGGGTAGGATATAAGGTGTGCTCAGAAGTTCAGTCGGTGCGAGGTATTGTTCCTTTGTGACTTGCTAAGCGTTTTGTTCCGAGAGAGAGAGAGAGTTTGTTGTTTTGATTACCCGTGTATCCGACCTGTGCTTTGTTTGACTCCCCGAATTGCTTAATCCTCTGCTTGTCTACCCCAGTGATTACCGTGCTCTGATCCTGTGCCTGTGCCCTCGACTACGACTAAGCCCGCTCCTTTGGTACCTCTGCCTGTCTATGCCTTGCCCGGTTTTGACCACAGCCCGCCCGACCACGATTAAGCTATACCCTTGTCTGTACTCTAATAAAGCATCGCTATTCTGCGATTGGATCTTACCACTCTGTCCGAGTATTCATTACAGAATACCTCGCCATTACCATGGATCCAGCGGAATTACAGAGGCGATGGGAGATACAGGAGAAACGCATGAATGAACTCCTACAGCTACTCAACGCTGGTACAGCGGAAGGCACCACCCCGTGTACGGTCAGTCCTCGTCATGCACCTCCGATTTCTATACCGACAAGGTACGACGGGGAACCTGGCAAATGTCAGGGGTTTCTACTCCAGATGTCCCTGTATGTGTCGTATAATCGTACTGTTTTCCGATGACCGTAGCAGGGTGGATTTCATGATTTCTCTGCTAATGGGAAGAGCACTGGATTGGGCTACTGCGCTTTGGGCAGCTGAGGTCCCCGAGTTGAATGCGGAAGTTCAGTTCAAGAGACTGTTTCAAGAGGTGTTCGACCACCCAGTATCTGGGCGTAGTGTGGGAGACCAACTATGCGAACTTCAGCAGGGCCGTCGCACAGTAGCCGACTACGCTTTAGAGTTCCGTACTATAGCAGCCGGTAGCGGATGGAGCGAAACTGCTTTGCTCACAGTTTTCCGAAGAGGGCTGCGCAAAGACGTACAGACTGAGTTGGCTTGTCGAGGAGATATCACTGCGCTACATGAGTTTATCAAAATAGCCATCTCTATTGATAATCTTATAGTGCAACACAAGGCATCCACAGTCCGGGAGCCCTCGATCACTGGTCCTAGGCAATCGACAGAGCGGAGGAGAGAATCTGAGGAGGAACCTATGCAACTGGGACGGTCACCTCTACCAGGTTCGGTGAGACAACAACGTCGGCAAGACGGACTATGCCTGTATTGTGGTCAGGCGGGTCATTTCGTTCGTCAATGTCCGGTACGACCTAACCGTACCCCAGGATATCGCCTCGGAACTGCCAAACCGGTGAGTGAGACTCCAGTGTTGAACATTACAAATCTAAACAAATGTATGTGCCTGTCACCTTATCTGTCGGAGAGAAAGTGCGCAGGTTGGAGGGACTTATTGATTCCGGAGCGGCTGCCAGCTTTCTGGATATGGGTCTTGCTGAGGAGTTGGGAGTTCAACTTATCCCAATTCAACCTCCCCTGAGAGTCAACGCGCTAGACGGTGAGCCCATGGGCACTGGGTTCATTACGCACCGTACCGGGGAAATCAAGTTACAAGTGGGCTCCCTGCACCATGAGAACATCATTCTGTTCGTCATCTCCGCCCCACGGGAGCCGCTAGTCCTTGGCCACCCCTGGCTCGTTACCCATGATCCGGTCATCTCCTGGAGATCTGGCGATATCACGGCTTGGAGTGAGGTATGTAGGGCTGAGTGCCTCATTTTACCTTGCAAAACGTCTACTGTGGAGGATGCGAAGGGTGCGGTGTCTACTGTTGTTCCTACAGAGTACCAGGATTACGCGCAGGTGTTCTCCAAGGAGAGGGCTTCCGTGCTACCACCGCATCGGGCCTGGGATTGTGCAATTGATCTGCTATCCGGGGCTACCCCTCCTCGCAGACGAATCTACCCTTTGTCTCAGCCGGAACGGGAATCAATGAGCAAGTATATTGATGAGGCACTTCAGCAAGGGGCCATTCGCCCATCTACGTCTCCCGCCGCATCCAGTTTTTTCTTTGTTAAGAAGAAGGATGGCGGACTTTGTCCTTGCATAGACTATCGAGGTTTGAACGATATCACCATAAAAAATCGTTACCCCCTTCCTTTGATTCCAGCGGCCCTCGAGCAGGTGGGGCAAGCCTCCATCTACAGTAAAGTGGACCTCAGGAGTGCGTACAATCTGGTGCGCATTAGAGAGGGGGATGAATGGAAGACCGCCTTCATCACCCATCGAGGACATTATGAATATTGTGTTATGCCCTATGGACTTACTAACGCGCCCTCTGTGTTCCAGGCGTTCATGAATGACATTTTTAGGGACTTGATTGATCGTTTCGTCATAGTGTACATTGATGACATCCTAATCTACTCTAACTCTCTGAGTGAACATGTGTCCCATGTGCGACAGGTTCTGGACCGACTCCGCCAACACTCTCTGTTCGTGAAGGCCGAGAAGAGTGAATTCCATGTCACGACGATTTCCTTCCTTGGGGCCATACTCACTCCCGACGGGGTAAGACTGGATGAATCCAAGGTACAAGCTGTACGAGACTGGCCTCAACCCCAGACGGTGAAAGAGCTTCAGAGATTCTTGGGGTTTGCCAATTACTATAGACGGTTCGTGCGTAATTTCAGCACCACCGCAGCTCCCCTGTCGGCGATGACCAGCCACAAGGGGCGTGGTCTGAAATGGACGGAGGGGGCAGTGCGGGCTTTTGAGACATTGAAACAACGATTTACCACCGTTCCCATTTTGTGTCAGCCGGATCCTACGTTGCCGTTCATCGTGGAGGTGGACGCCTCGGAGGTTGGAGTTGGAGCCGTGCTATCCCAGTGCCAAGGTGAGCCGCCCAAATCACGACCCTGTGCTTTTTTCTAAGAAGCTGAATCCGGCCGAGCAGAACTACGACGTGGGAAATCATGAATTGCTGGCGGTGAAGTTAGCACTGGAGGAGTGGAGACATTGGCTGGAGGGAGCAGCTCATCCGTTCCAAGTGCTCACGGACCACCGCAATCTGGAGTATCTTCACAGTGCTAAACGACTGAACTCCCGACAGGCAAGGTGGTCTTTGTTCTTCAACCGTTTCCAATTCACTGTCTCTTATATTCCCGGGTCCAAGAATTGTAAGGCGGACGCGCTTTCCCGACGGTTCGAGCGCGCTGACAGACCGGTTGAACCAGAACCTATCCTCCCCATGAGTTGCCGTGCTGGCCCTGTGAGGTGGGCTATCGATGACACGATTCAGGAGAGCCTACAAGCGGAACCAGCCCCTCCAGAAACCCCGGTGTCGAAGGTGTTTGTACCAGCTTCGCTTCGACCTCAACTGATGGAATGGTGCCACACGTCGCTAGGATCTGGTCATCCCGGAATCACTCGAACTACTCGACTCATCAGTCGAAAATACTGGTGGGATTCCCTCACAGATGACGTCCGAGACTACTTATTATCCTGCCCAGTTTGTGCTCAGTCCAAGGCGCCTCGAGCACTACCGGAGGGCAAGCTGATGCCATTGCCAACTCCTCAACGACCCTGGTCGCACATCGCGATGGACTTTGTTACCGACCTACCAGAATCAGAGGGCCATACTGTAATTCTCGTGGTCATCGATCGATTCTCAAAGATGTGTCGGTTAGTACCCATGACCCGTTTACCTAACGCCACTCAGATGGCGGAGACTATGTTTAACCAGGTGTTCCGGCAGTTTGGTGTCCCAGAGGATATTGTTTCCGACCGGGGACCCCAGTTCGTATCCCGGGTTAGGAAAGCCTTCTGCGAACGCTTGGGTATCTCGGTGAGCCTCACCTCCGGATATCATCCCCAGGCCAATGGGCAGACCGAACGGCTCAACCAGGAAATTGGGAAGTATCTACGGCAACAATGTTCGCGGCAGCCGCAAGAGTGGAGCCGATTCCTTCCTTGGGCAGAGTATGCTCAGAACTCACTCATTCACACCTCCCTACGTCTAACGCCCTTTCAGTGTGTTCTAGGATATCAACCACCCCTGTTCCCGTGGGATACCGCACCCGGGATGGTACCGGCGGTGGACGAGTGGTTCCGTCGGAGTGCGCAGGTCTGGGAGACGGCCCATCAACATCTCAGTCAAGCCTCACAGCAGCAAAAGACCTATGCCGACCGACGCCGGAGACCTACTCCCACTTATCAAACCGGACAACGAGTGTGGCTGTCTACCCGAGACCTGCGGTTCCGACGGAGCTGCAAGAAGCTCCAACCCAGGTACATTGGTCCTTTCAAAGTTCAGAGACGTATTAACCCTGTCACCTACCGTCTGTTACTCCCTCGACACTACAGGATAAACCCTACGTTCCACGTCTCCCTGCTGAAACCTGTTCATTATAGCCCGATGTATCCACCAATCTCTCAACAACCTACTACACCACCTTTGGAGGATGAACAGGACACCACCTATACAGTCCACGAGATACTGGAGTCAAGACGGAGACGAGGGGGCATCGAATATCTCGTGGACTGGGAGGGATATGGACCGGAGGAACGGTCCTGGGTTCCTGCTAAGGACATACTAGACCCCGCTCTCAAGGCCACTTTCCACGCTGAACACCCAGATCATCCCGGACCCCGACCCAGAGGAAGACCACCCGGTAGAGGTAGAAGGCCGTCAGGAGCCGGCCCTGGGGAGGGGGATACTGTAAGGGATCGGGGGTTGGCTGGGTCTAGACAGAGTCTGACACTTCCCCGATCTACAGAGAGGGGGAGTCATCAGACTCGATCTGGTTCACCTGAGTTCTGAGCACACCTGTCCGTAATTAGGGTAGGATATAAGGTGTGCTCAGAAGTTCAGTCGGTGCGAGGTATTGTTCCTTTGTGACTTGCTAAGCGTTTTGTTCCGAGAGAGAGAGAGAGTTTGTTGTTTTGATTACCCGTGTATCCGACCTGTGCTTTGTTTGACTCCCCGAATTGCTTAATCCTCTGCTTGTCTACCCCAGTGATTACCGTGCTCTGATCCTGTGCCTGTGCCCTCGACTACGACTAAGCCCGCTCCTTTGGTACCTCTGCCTGTCTATGCCTTGCCCGGTTTTGACCACAGCCCGCCCGACCACGATTAAGCTATACCCTTGTCTGTACTCTAATAAAGCATCGCTATTCTGCGATTGGATCTTACCACTCTGTCCGAGTATTCATTACACAGGGTGAGTATCCTCCGGCTAAGTACCCTTTCCAGCAATTGGAAATGGATTTTATAGAGTTATCACGGAGTGAAGGGAAGAAATTTAGAGTAACCCCAGATAAAGATGGGTTATCCCCCTTTGAGAAAGTGTTTGGAAGACCTTACAGAATGCCACAGTTGGCAGGACCAGACAGGCAGACATAGAACTAGAGAGCACCCTAGCAGAACACGTGAGAAGGTAGTTTATTAACCACACCTGTATGTCAGAGGTTTTGTGCCCCACAGGTGAACTAAAGGAGAAGGTGACCCACTCTATCTAACCAGGAGACTAGGTGTGGATCCAGTCCCTAAAGAAGAAAAACTGGAAGCAGGCCTGTTGGGAAGGGCCCTACCAAGTCCTATTAGATCCACCTGGGTGCATGTCACACACGGCAAAAAGGTAAACCCAGTTACACCTGACGAACAAACACAGAGTTAGGAGAAAGAACCGATCACCACTAGGGCTCGGGGGTTGGCTCCTTAACAAAGATTCCCTTACCCTGTCTGATCATCCCTGTGTGAGTTCGATAGAAGGTAAAGCAATGGGTTGGCCTCTGGCGTCTGACATCTTCTCAGGGTGAGGGTGGGGATTCACAGGTCTCCTGACGGTAGGTAGCTGTCTGATTGTGGGGGCCATATTCCTAACACACTCAGACCCTCCTGATCCGCCAGAAGTAGTAGTTAACCTAACAACAAGTTGATAAAATAATACCTTAACACAGTCTATGAAGGCATAGGAGACAACTAGACGTAGAGAAAGGGGAAGTACTAGGGACTGTAGGGAAGGACATCACCATATGTATGTCACCATGTACATCCTGGGACTATGTAGTTGCTCATACCAAGCGGGGGGGATATGTCAATCTCCATACACAGTTTAAGGACAGGTGTAGTATTGTGAAAGTAGGGAATTACCAGAAAATGGCAGTGCGACCCATATAAGGGTAGGTGCTGTCTGAAAGTCTGAATTACGCTAAAACAGGTTACAGACCTGAACAAGTGAGATATCCTCTTCAACTGGGGCACCCTATAGAGTAAACCTCTCTGAGGGAGGTAGTGAGACCGGGGCTGTGGTGAAGATAGTGCAAACTATAGACCTGAAGGAAGTCGTACAGGTGGAAACGGGGTATAGAAATCTTAACCTGTGGTTGGAATGGATTCAGTATACGGCAAGAACTATGTCTAAAGAGGACTGTTTTGCCTGTGAGACAGCCAAACCAGGGTTAACAACTACTCCGTTCCCCTTGACAGGCTTTGACTCTCTGTCAGGTTTATCCTCCATGCAAGCCACCTGGGAATGTGGTGAAAGAGTCTTATGGTAACTTGCACTATCTGTTTCCCCCGATAACAAAGTCATCCCGACCTGGGTTGCCTCCGTTTGAAGTCACAGGGGAGTCTTATTGTTTTTCTAGGACTAATAAGATAGGATACAGGGTAAGGCATCTTAGCTCCTGCTCCCACACAGAGAATATCACAACTAAAAGAGACCATGACTAATCTCTCCTCTTTGTTGCAGCCAGAGGATTTTAGGAACCAAAACCAGGCCCGTGCTGACATCTGATGGTTGTGTGGTGATAACTGATTGTGAACTCACCTACATACGCAAACAATCAAACGTGTCAGAGACTGGTGAGTTGTCACGTAGAAAGTAGAACCTCCTCCCGGGATCCTTTGATGAAAGGATATATATATTGATGGGATAGGAGTACCTCGAGGGGTTCCAGAACAATTCAAAGCTAGGAATCAGATTGCAGCTGGGTTTGAATCACGTATTTTCTGGTGGTCAACAATTAATAAAAACGTAGATTGGATAAATTATAAAGATTTATAAACCACACTCATGATGCAATAAAGGGATTAGCTGAGCAGACAGCGGCAACTAGCTTAATGACATGGCAGAATATAATAGCTTTAGATATGCTTTTGGCTGAGCGGGGCGGAGTTTGTGTTCTGTTTGGATCTATGTGCTGTACTTTCATCCCCAACAATACAGCACCGGACGGGTCCGTGACCAAAGCGCTTCAGGGACTCACCACGCTGGCAAACGAACTGGCTGAGAACTCTGGTATTGATAGCTCCATAAACGGTTAGTTTGATAACATATTTGGTAAATGGAAAACTATTGTTGTAACTATTCTGGGTGAAGTTATAGTTTCTATGGGTATACTTGTTCTTTGTGGATGTTGTCTTATTCCCTGTGTCTGAGGGTTGGTGAGCAAGGCGGTTTCCCAACAGATGGTGAGATACTGCCCAATCCCGGACTCCGACTGAAGGATATGACCTACCAGGCTTGGTGGAGGACGACGACGATCCAGATAATTTGAGACTGGATGTTTTCCTAGAACTATAAATCTCTAGTTTAAAAGTTATTGTAATGATCTTTTGTGTATTAAAGTCTCATTTTAAGTATGATGTACTAGTTACCATTGCTAAAAAGTAACGTTATGCTTTTAATCATGGGGTAACCCTGATGAACCTGTAATGTTTTAATATGCAAACCAACTTATATACTTCAATGAGTGTGATTCATTTCTATAACAACATATATTTTGTATGTGTGTAATATTTAGTCAAAGGGTGGAATTGATAGATTAATTATTAATGACTAATTATTACACCCTGAAACTGTGTATAATGTGTTAGAAATGTGTGAGTGTAGGACCAGTAAAGGCTATGGCATTGAGCCACTATTTAGCAATGTGAGTAAGAGTTAGGCCAGACAACAAAGACAACTGAGAAACTAAGATAAAGAGGCCTCCCAATTTAGGGAGGGGAGAAACTGTTATGAAAACATGGTGCAGAATATTGTGAGAACGGCAATAACTGAGTAATGCAGGGAGTAGGATATGTGTGTGTGTGTGTGTGTGTGTGTGTGTATGTATGTGTGTATGCATGTGTGTATATGTGCGTGTGTGTGAACTGAAGGTCAGTAGAGCAGTTTTAGAGTGGAAACCTACAGCCCGCCTACAGAGGGGAGGGATTTATTTTTGTATGACGTATGAGTATAAAAGATGGACTCTGAAATTGTGATGGCAGAATTCTCAATGAATAAATATCTCTGACTATGCAGACCGGGACTCTGGCCATTACTTAAATCCCAAAAGACTTACAACCTTTTGGGAGACGCACAGAGACACTAAAATAGTTTGTTAAATAATTCACATAACAGAATTGTAAGCTTATTGTCAAACCAAAAATGTATGACAATCACTGGTTATCGTTGCACATCAAAGTATAATGCATTCCTGCTTGGACATGCTAATTAGTTTAAACAATTTATTTATTGAATCATACCATTTTAATAGTCTAGTAAGCTTAGAATTAAGCTCTTTGAATGGGTTTAGATACGATCATTAGACCACAAATTCTATCTATTGCTTGACCCCACAACATAATTTTGGCGCGACCAAATCATAGGCTTGTGCCACCAACTGAATTTTTTTGGAAAAAGTTAGCATGGAGCCCTGTGTATGCTCTCACACAGAATATATAATATGTGAATTATAATGATCGTATCAATTGGGGGCACAAGCCTATGATTTGGTCATGCCACAATTGTATTGCAGGGTCAGAAAATAGAAAGAAATTGTAGTTTAATGATCGTATCTAAACCCATTCAATGTGCTTAATTCTAAGTGTACTAGACTACTAAAATGGTATTATTCAAGAAATAAGTTGTTTAAACTAATAAACATGTCCAAGCAGGAATGATGATACTTTGATGGTTTGACAATAGGCCTACAATTCAAAATAGCTTTCCAGAATTTTCAAATTTGTTTTCAATATAGAATGTAATTTGCCTGCATCTTTTTGGACACTAATATCACATAAGATAATTCATGTGGGACTAATTCACCACCTGAGGAAGTTGTTAGTTCGCCAACTCTAAATATAGCCTAATTATTGCTGATAGTTTGCTTTGTAATTGATAGCCTATTTAACAGTAAATCTAATGTAGCCTATAGGCCTGTGCACTCACTGTGAATGGCTGACTTGAATACCCTTCGCTCAATATAAGCTGATAAATAAAATGTTGACCAACAGAAAGCTTGGTACCCTCTTCTTTTCAACATTAACGTGTTCAAAACAGTGCTTTAAATGTTGCGCAATCAGAAAGTATTTTCTCTCCCACTACTCGGAGACAGAGTGAAAGTACACTGTAAATAGGCTACAAACTAAGCATCAAGCAGCAACTCTATGGAGTCCAGACAACTGTCTGATTGACCAGTGGTCCAGGTGTAAATGGTATGGCAGCCTTACCTATTCATTCAATCAATTGGAATACAAAAGAAACCATCCACCCTTGATTGGCGATCAGCAGGACAATAGAATTTTGCCGAGTTGAGAGCATGTGAGAAGTCTTGAGGGTGCGCGAAATGACAGCAATGCTGACAAAGTAAAATTTTCCTATTGATGTTAGATGAAGTAATCCTAAATGTAATCAGATGTTTTTAATACATTAACTGTAATCCCAATGACCATTTTTTAAAGTAATCCGGGCTGATTAGTGACTTCATTTTTGCAATCGGATTACATAATCCCCATTACATGTAATCCGTTACTACCCAACCTTGCCTATGTGAATACCACTATATTAGAGGTATGTTCAAATGTTATGTAGTAATAGTATTCGACCCCAACTATGTTGACCTGTGAAGAACAAAGAAATATACTGAACAGACATATAAGCGCAACATGAGTTACAGTTCATTTGAGGAAATCAGTCAATTGAAAAAAATTCATTAGGCCCTAATCTATGGATTTCACGTGACTGGGAATACAGATATGCATCTGTTGGTCACAGATACCTTTAAAAATGACTCAAATGCATTAAGAAGGAAAGAAATTCCACAAATTAACTTTTAACAAGGCACACCTGTTAATTGAAATGCATTCCAGGTGACTACCTCATGAAGCTGGTTGAGAGAATGCCAAGAGTGTGCAAAGCTGTCATCAAGGCAAAGGGTGGCTACTTTGAAGAATCTCAAATATATTTTGATTTGTTTATAACTTTTTTGGTTACCACATGATTCCGTATGCGTTATTTCATAGTTTTGATGTCTTCACTATTATTCTACAATGTAGAAAATAGTAAAAATAAAGAAAAACCCTGGAATGAGTAGGTGTGTCCAAACTTTTGACTGGTACTGTATATCCTACTCAATGACAGTCAATAATTTACACTGTAAGACTATATTCCCCATTACAAAATATGACTCTTCCAATTGAAGCTGAAATGATAAAATACCCAATGTTTTGTCATATCTGCCAATATATTCTGTTCTATTATAGCCTAATTCTAGCTGCATTTCCAGTTGATATGACAGTGCACATAAAAACATTACAGCACATGTTTAAAACTTTCCCTTTAGTTTATTTCATACAACCCCACTGTGTTCAAGAAACACAGATATGACTTTAAAATATGAATGCATGTTCCTGAGAAGAATACCATAAACCTGTCATCTAACAATAATACACAAATAGCTCAATTAAAGTTATTCTCATTACAACTTCTATAGGCTATCCATTATATCCAATATGTGTATCAAATCAAATCAAATTGTATTTGCCACATGCGCCGAATACAACAGGTGTAGACATTACAGTAAAATGCTTACTTACAAGCCCATAACCAACAATCCAATCTATACAATATCTCTATATCCAGTGTGCATGTTTGTGGTGTTCTCAGTCAACAACAAAAAAGACAGAAAATAACTTAGAACTTATTGAAAATAATGACAGTGAATCTAAGAGATAATACAATCCCTTGGTTGCAGCATCTTTCTTGGCCACATGGTGGCGACAGGGGCTTATTTGTCAGCTTCGAAGACGTCAGCTACAGTCCTAATTGATAAAGAGAGACAAGTGGTTGTTGGTTTATGTTTCATGAATCTTTGATTTTACTGTGCGTCAGTCTTCACATTTCTACTCACACGGGTAGCCCTAGTGAAAGGATCACAGGGTGAGGTGCAGGTGAATTTAGGTGTGATAGCTTGCCATTTGGATTTGCCAACTATATATATTTTTCTCACCAATCTACACACAATACCCTATTATGACAGAGTGAAAATATGTTTTTAGAAATGTTTGCAAATGTATTGAAAATTAAATACAGAAATATCTCATTTACTTAAGTATTCACACACCTGAGTCAATATTTTGTAGAAGCACCTTTGGCGGCGATTACAGCTTTCAGTCGTCTTGGGCAGGTCTGTATCAGCTTTGCACATCTGGATTTGGGGATTTTCTCAAATTCTTCCTTGCAGCTTTTCTCAAACTCTGTTAAGTTAACGTTCCTGTTGGAACATGAATCTTCGCCCTAGTCTAAGGTAGTTTGTACTCTGAAGCAGGTTCTCATCAAGGATTTGCCTGTAATTGGCTTAATTCATTGTTCCTCTTTAGCCGTACCAGTCTCCCAGTCCCTGCTGCTGAAAAGCATACCCATTGCATGGTGCTGACACCACCATGCTTCACGGTAGGTATGGTGTTAGACGGGTGATGAGCTGTGCCTGGTTTTCTCCAGACATAGCGCTTTGCATTCAGGCCAAAGAGTAAATATTTTGTCTCATCAGACCACAGAATCTTTTGCCTTATGATCTCAGTCTTTCACTTTTTTTGCAAACTCTATGCGTGCTGTCATGTGCATTTTTCTCAGGAGTGGCTTCCGTCTGGCCACTCTCCTATAAAGCCCAGATTGGTGTAGTGCTGTAGAGACTGTTGTCCTTCAGGCAGGTTCTCCCATCTCAGCCAAGGAACTCTGTAGTTCTGTCAGAGTGGTCATTGGGTTCTTGGTCATCTCCCTGACCAAGGTCCTTCTTGCCCGGTTGCTCAGTTTGGTCAGACAGCCACCTGTAGGCAGTTCCATATGTTTTCAATTTCCCAATGATGGAGACCACTGGGCTCTTGGAAACTTTCAACACTCTAGAAATTGTTTTATACCCTTCCCTAGATATATGCCTCATCACAATTCTATATGAGAGATCTACGGACAGTTCCTTGGACTTCATGGTAATACAATTGCAAATATTTCTAAAAAAATGTTTTTTGTTTGTCATTATGGGGTATGTTGTGTAGATGGGTGAGAAAAACAATCAATTTAATATATTTTGAATTCAGGCTCTAACACAACAAAATGTGGAATAAGTCAAAGGGTATGAATACTTTCTAAAGGTCTTTCTAGCTACTTCCCTCGCCGTAACGTTAACAGAACTGCGAGAAAGCAGTGCTCGGCAGGCGGGGGCGAAAGACACTGTGTACCGATGTACTGATACAGCTGCCCAGTGGGAAGCACCTCAGGTCGGCAGGCACCTAGATACAACACCGGTGTGTACTGGCTTGTCGTTGTGCTTCCCGAAGGCAGTAATGTTAACTAATTGGCATGTCACTGGAATGTTGATAGCTCACACTGAGGCATTCAAAAGGTGTTATGTCACTGTGAAAGTGTAACTGTCTTACTTATAGATTGATCCAGTCAGCTCGTCCAGAAAACCACCTTGGGGAGTAAAAACATACAGTTAACCTGATGTTTCTGCTGCCTGGCTTTCAACCCCAAACATTCCTCTAATAGCAGCTAATGACATGTCAACTGTTTTTTTTGCAAGCAATTCATACAATCATTCTTTATCAAACAACAGTCCCACACCCCTGTCTTACCTGGTTGGCAAAGAGTGCTGCAAATGGGACACACGTAGCAGAAGTTGCATATCTAAAGAAAGAAGCAGAAAAAGGGTAAGCCATCAGAGAAGGATAGGGAATAAAGGAGGATATAACTGGAGGGAGGAGCTTCTCTGATCTGACTTTGTCATTGCATCATAACCAGCCCTCTTGATGTCAAAAATCATCATATTAAGATCAGGTTCCTACTTCCGAGGAGCATGCGAACGCAAAATTAGAGTCAACTCATCGTTATGATAAAAAGTGAACCCCACTATCAAATTATCTTTCGAGAGTCACCCAAGTCCTACAGTCACAGACGTCATCATTATTTACAACGCTCTCACCAGCCACTGTCCTGATTACAGGCATTGTCCTGATTATTACAAGTTATGCAGTAGTAATCATAACAGAGTTATGTGGTTGTCAGGATGTCTTTCAGTGTAGACAGCTGCACTGCATAGAGGCCCGCATGCCAAAGGAGGGCTCTGCCCAAGTCACTATATCTAGATCATATCTGATTTCTGCTTAGTTCAAGGGTAACAGTGAGGTTTGATGATGATTTGGTCAGCTTGGTTTTGACTAGTCTCTCGTCTCACAGCCGCTGTATGGAGCGTGCAAAGCGTACAGAGCTCCCTGAGTTTTGAGAGACTAGGTTTTGACTGGCTCTGTCTAGGACCTGAAGACTTGTGTTAACTTCCCAAGCTAATTATAATGCACAGTCTTGTGGTGCACAGATGACCCGGGTTCAAAATCCAGTCAGTCACATTTTCATACTGTCTACACTCAGAAAAAAAGGTTTCCAAAAGGGTTCTTCGGCTGTCCCTGTAGGATAACCTTTTTTTTGGTTCCAGGGAGAACCCTTTTTGGTTCCAGGTAGAATCATTTGTGGTTCCATGTAGAAAGGGTTCTACAATTGGAACCCAAAACGGTTCTACCTAGAATCAAAAGGGTTCTACCTAAAACCAAAACGGGTTCTACCTGGGACCAAAACGGGTTCTCCCTGGAACCAAAAAAGGGTTCTCCCTGGAACCAAAAAAGGGTTCTCCCTGGAACCAAAAAAGGGTTATCCTACAGGGACAGCTGAAGAACCCTTTTGGAACCCTTTTTTCTGAGAGTGTAGGTTACTAGTGGTTGAATGGGAAGGTCATCTTACCTGGCAGGTGTCACAGTGCGCCGACTCATCTCCCTCTGCACATGGGCACTTGTCGCAGGTGTCACAGTGCTGAGAGAGAGAGATAAAGAGATTGGAGAGAGAGGGAGAGAGAGATAAAGAGATGGGGGAGAGAGGGAGAGAGAGAGAGAGATAAAGAGATGGGAGAGAGAGAGAGAGAGAGAGAGATAGAGAGAGAAAGAGAGAGATAAAGATATGGGAGAGAGAGAGAGAGAGAGAAAATGTGAGGGAAAAGAAGAGCGAGGGAGAGAGAGAATTTTTGCCATTTTTAACAAGGAAACCCTATTAAAAGGGTGAAAATTGTTTTAGCAATAAATGGAACCACATCCACAAACACCAAACTGGTGTTTCTATCTAGATGGTGAGACCTACCTCACAGTATTCACAGTATGAACAGAGGGATCCTTTGTGATACAGGTGGCCGTCATTGTCCTCTTCCTCATCCTCCTCCTCCTCCTCATCATCATCGTCATCATCATCATCATCATCATCGTCATCAGCTGCAGCCGGTACATCATCATCGTCGTCATCATCATCATCATCATCGTCGTCATCATCATCATCATCATCATCATCGTTACCGTCAGCGTCTGTAAAATAAGTTGTTAATTCCCATCATAACACGTATGTGTTTTCTGTGATCGTGTTTATTAATGTATTTTTGTTTTTGTAGCAAGGAGATAGTGTAACAGAATGGCAGTGTAGAGTTAATTCATACTGTACAAAACCTAATTTCCTACATACAGTCCCACATGCACTCACTAGTTCTACACGCTCATATACTGTAGACAGACACAAATTCTAACTACATACACAAACCAGTACAAAGTACAGACTACCTCACAGAACATGCTTGGTAAACACAAATACACATAGGTAGAGTATAATCAAACGCCCATAAAGAAAAGTCCAATCATTTTAAATATATATAGGTTCACACTCAGTATGACCAAACAATAAATCATTCCACACAAATCTTTCCTGTTCATTTGATTCAGAATTTGTTTCAGTACTATCTCCCACCTTTCTCATACTACACAGACTTACTCCATGCATGTAGTCAGTCACCAAACCAATGAATCCAGGCAACAACAGAAGTACTTCCATGCAACTCATCATGATCAATTGATTTATTCTATGATTGAAAGTAGGGTTAGAGAGACATGATCAGAGGTGATATTTTGTCACAGTTTTCACAGAAAGGGGTTGTTTCACAGTCAACAAAAAAGAAAGAAACAAAATCCACATAAAAATAAGAACAGATTCAAACACACTTCTATTCATACACCTAGAGTAACTGTCAGCTCTTGTCAGTTGGCTACCTACAACAGATATGTTTCTCTCTTTTTCCAAATACTATTTTTTTCTCCAAAATATGAAAAACCTCATCAACATTTATGTCGAGTACCAGTCTAGAGTTAGCCCACACAAAAATTGCTTGATCTCTATGGTATCTGTGGTATCATACCACTTCAGTTCTGTTCAACCCAATTATACAAATTAATGTATTATCAGAATAATTTATATTCCAATTATCCTCTCTAAAGTGACAAATGACTAATGGCCATAGAAATATTTTAAATTAGTCTAAGAAAGTAACGGAAGTTTCTGTTCTCAGTATGAATGATTATCTTTGTACAAATATATTTGTCTGAGAACCGCTTGAGTGATTTTGAGTGAGTATTACAAAATATTAATGGGTACATTCACAGATGTGTTATTAATATGCATTCAAAGATGACGTAAAAACCTAGACCAGGGTTGCATACACAGGTCATTAATTTCATTGGAACTATTCAACAGACATTGACACAGAAGGATGCTCTACAGAGAAAGAGAGAGATTGAGAGATGTGGAGAAAGAGAGAAACTCTATTGATACTTTATTACTATTACTATTACCACTCCTTACTACTCGTAGCTACTAAATTAATGAATTCTTCAGCCCTCATGTGCCTCCCCTCACCCCTTCCACCTCCTCCTGTCTGTCTGTCTGTATCAAGCCGCCCCTTTCTACATCACTGTCTCGCTTTCTTTCTCTGTAGGTTAACATGGAGGAGACACAAATACAGGTCAATCCATAACCGTGAGAAAGGAAGGACGGAGTGAAAAATAATAAACAATTATTTCAAACAAGACACAAATCAAAAGATCTGAACTATATTATGAGCCGATGATTGACTCTATCAAGTCTCTGTGTTACTTTTAAATATACAATTTTTTCCCTTTAACTAATCATTACAATGCTTCTGCAGTCCCCAGGTTAATATCTAGTGTACTTTACGAAGGACGACACACAGTTGGGACTCCAGGCGGGCCAGTTCAATTTCCCCAGAGTGTTCATAACTCTATTTAAGCAGGGAAGAGAACACAGAGAGAGTCAGACACAGCAAAGGTAATGGAAAGCTGGAAAGGGGTGAAGGAGGGACTTGTGTACTAGTCTCTTTTCCTATATCTACTCTGATTGGACAGCTGAACTGAGTAACAGGCTGAGCTGAGAACTAACTGACAATGAGAGGTTCTGCAGGGCAGGGAGAGGTAAGGAGAGGGGAGTGGCCAAGGTGGCTAAGCCCC